>NW_020884914.1:2420514-3056333 GCF_003945725.1 Corapipo altera
CAGAGGTGTTGGTTGGGAGGTGATTTAAGAACCTGAGGGTTGGGGAAGGAGATGCTGGGTTGTTGGTTGGGAGAGACAGGAAGAAACAAAGGTAGAAGTCCATAGAATAAACCAGATTTTTGATCATCTGTGTGAAAACTTAATGTTGTAAGTAGTGGAATTAATGAATTATAAACATGAGGAACCATTTTCAAAATTCTGGATTTTGAAGCAAATATTTTCCCTTACAAATTAATTAAGAATTTCCATAACTTCTAGAAAATATACTAAGGGCAATTCTAAAATGATGCTTGGTAGCCTGGAAATGAGAGAAGAGTGTGACTTTTTGCTGTATTGTAGAAACAAAGATCATAAAGTTTGTAAATGTGGCAGAGTTGTTAGGAGGTTGCCTAATATTTGAGTTGGACAGTGTTTGGGACTCAGTAATTCTATCACGATTACTAAAATGTTAACCTGAGAAGGATCAAATATCAGGTAATAAGATTTTTGTATTAGCTTTTTATTGCAGCACAAAGTAAAGAAGTGCACCTTTCCTAAAACTTCCTGTCACATTACAAACCATGGCAGAATTGGGCATTACAGTGTGGTGATCCAGTTTTCAATCTGTCTTGCTCTAGTGTAAATATAGCTAGTGGAAAATTTTTTAATTAAGGGAATATAAAAAGGAAGTATGCTCATTCAGTTGCATTTAAGGCAGTCTATACCATAGCAACTTCTGAACACCTTGGAAATGCTGAATTCCAGGTTATTTCATTGCTGGTTTGATAGCAAATGGTTTTCTGAGTATTTGCTTTATGTTCTTGGTATTACTAGTCAAACTAATTTCTCTCAAGAAACTTAATCTGTCATAATCTCTTTAAATTTAGACTATTTGTTGATTTTTATCCTTACATTGCAGAGAAAATGTTCCCTGAACAGTTTGCAGTTCCTGCTCAAATCAGTAAAATAAACTTAATGCGTATTTACAATTTTTTTCCTGACAAAATATGAAAGAACAGAAGTGTAGAATACTTTAAAACAAAGCATAAGGCAGGTACTAGTCTCTGTTTATATAAACATCACATCACAAAACTTTATGACCAGCGTCTCTTTTCTTATCAGGGTGCTGTTACCTAAAGTACAAGTGTTAAAAGAGGACGAGGCCAGGCAAGAAATCCAAAGAAATCACTCTTCCTTGTGTGAATACTCTGTGGCAGCCAGCTGTAAGAGTGTGAGCTAACGTGCCCAGAGACATAGTGCGTGGTGTCCCAGCGTGGCTTTGTAAAGTTGGGCAGGGTGATCTTTAGCTTTTATGGTGTTTCCTGAACCTGACTCACGTGGTGAGAGTTGGAGTTGTTTGCACCAATTTCCCAAGTTTTGTCGTTGCGTGACTTTTGCTAAGGACAAAGATTCTGGCTTCGGGCACACATTTAACTGCTGCTCTGCAGTCTCAGTAACCGCTCTCTTCATCTTTTCCTGCAGCCGAGCAAAAGATGTGACAATGGCAGCGAAGCTCCCCGTGAGTTTTTTCTCCGCGAGGTCTCCGGTGGTGGATCTGTTCCGGGGCCAGCTGGACTCTGCAGAGCAGCTCCGGCAGGACTCGGAGATCGTGCTCTATTTCTTCTACGCCCCGTGGTGTGGGCAGTCCATCGCAGCAAGAGAAGAGATAGAACGTGTGGCCAGCAGCTTGTCAGACCAGGTACCTCCAGAGAAGATACCAATCTTAAACGTGACCTGATAGCTTTTTGAGTGTCCCAGCTGATGCTGATTTCTGGCCTCCCATGGGAACCAGTAGGACTTGAATGCCCACATATTTGGGTAACTCAGCCAGTGGTCTTAATTTTAATATAGCATACAGAGTGTTAGAATAAATGGAGGCAAACTGTGATTCCTGCTCGGTTATTTCTGCTCCTGAATGGGGAACTCTACAAGTTTCTTGTTGTAAAGTGTTCTCAGATTTATTCACCTGCCTTCAGACAGAAATTCCACGGAGTTTGTTTCCAGTTCCAGGATCCTTGGAGACACTGGTAATCATATAAGATTGTAAGCTTTCTAGCAGTTGTGTACCTGTGAACACTTCACAGGTACAGCTGTCTTAAACCTCCACTTGTTGAGCTCCACTGCAGAAAAAGTAATTAATATGGGTTACAACTAAATCAGTACATTTGAAGGATTTAGGTGAAGAACCATAAAAACTAGAAAGAATAGCGACCAAAAGGATTGCTGTTGCAAAATGACAAAAAAAAGTCTTTGTGTGATAGAATTTAGAGCAACAGGTATGGAATGCTTAGTTGAAAAGGCCCTGAAAATAGCAGATGGAATAGATTATAAAAAGTACAGCTGGGATAAAAAAGTCATAGTAGTGTACTTTGTTAGCTGTGAATTTTTACCTGCTTTGCAGGTGCTGTTTGTGGCTATAAATTGCTGGTGGAACCAGGGGAAATGCAGGAAGCAGAAGCATTTCTTTTATTTTCCTGTGATACATTTATACCATCGGAGGTAAGATTTCTTATGTATGGTCTGGGCTTTTTATTGCTGTTTTGGGGAACAGAGATATCATATAAAATGCTGCAGTTTGAAAATGTTACATTTATGGCTATAGTAAACAGCTGTAGAGGAGGAGACTCTGGGTGAAGCTCATCCTGTGTGCTACTCAGGTGCCAGGTAGGGCTGTAAATGTCAGTTAAATGACATGCTGGGCAATTCTTCATCCTTAAAGAAATTTTGTTTTGCCTGTGCGTCTTCTGAAAGTTCTGCCTCCAATAAAAAGTAAAGAATTCAGAGTTATATATTAATTTCAGTTGACTACTTGCTCTGTAGATGGATTATATTGACTGGTCCTAATTTATTACAGCAATAAAGAATGTACTTAAGGGTTGTTGAAGTGAGTGGAATTCAAGTGCATATTTAAATGGCACTGTGTACTGAAGACCTCCTTCTAAATTTGAACTCACTTTTTATGCTCCAGATGTTGAGATATCATTGTATACAATTTTATATAACCTCATTTTTATTTTTTAGTATTTGTATGTATTATCCTTTTTTTTTCCTCTTTGTGTGGAGCACAAGGTAAGGAAGCACACTTTCTAATGCTACATACATAGTTTATCCCTTGCATTGTACTTTTGTACTCTAGTCTTGAACTGCAGCTCTCTTTCATCACAGAGGCTGGTTATGGTTTTTGGGGGGGGATTTATGCATTAAGGAGAAACAGTCCTGGTATTTGTTAGCTGAACTTGGAGTAGACACAGGTGACACTGGCATAATTCAAACTGCAACACAAGAACCTTACAATCCCACTTGGATGTACATTGACTTAAACTTACTTGATCTTGAACTTACAACACAATAGATGGATGCACTTGGGTATTATCAGTAACATTAAAACAGAGTTGCAACAAGATGAGGTGTAATTCTGTATTGATACTTCATAAAACCCCCTGGTGCCTGAGGTATTAAATGTTGAATGTGGTGTCCTGGGCATGTGACATGTTGAAGCACTGTGTGTTGCTGTGAAGGAAAGGTTTGTAATAAACCAGTGTAGGATGTAGAATAATCTAGTGGGCTCTAGAAGAACTTCAGAGCACCTGAATAGAGGTACCTCAGTTGTCAGTTTGATATTTTCCAATGTGTCTGTACAAGCTATACAAACTATATTAAAAATGCATCCCATTAAATTCTTCAGTGGAAGTGGACTAATTCTTTGTGCTTTTTGTGTTTGATTTCATTTTGGACAGTGATGCTTTGTCCAACCTCATGATAATAAATCAGGTGCAGGATTTCAAGGGGATAAGGGGAACCTCTGGAAATCGTATCTGCAAGACCCAGCCTGCCTTCTGTTTTAGCACTGCCTAATGTGGTGTGAGCTGTTTTATCAGATGGCTGGGAGGAACTCTAGATTTGTTTAGTTTGTTCATCAGTCGTAGGCCTGGATTTGTCCCTGCCTTACTGATTGCTTCCTGTAAAAGTCTGTGTAAAAATATTGCACCTTTCCAGGTTGATACTGTTTGAGATACTGAAAAATCAAGTGAAAATAGTGACATTTTTTCAGATCTGTACTTTTAAGTCACATGTGTGTAAGTCACATGTATTGGTCACATGGACCAAGCACAAAGATACGCATGTCATCATATCATTTATACCTGCATTTTACCAACTTTAATGGGACTCAGAAGTGTTCTCCATCCCTCTGTCCTTACCAACACACTGCCCCTTCCCACAGAATGTTTGGGATTCCTGTGCTGTGCTTTCCTCTGATATCACAACTCCCCATCAGTCACCGAAGCTGCTGGTAAACACGGAGAGCGATTCCCTAGAGGCTGAGCATGCTGTCTGTGTAACTCCTATCTGCCACCCCCAGGAAGGACTCTCTGTTGTTAATTTAAGTCTTAATGTTCTATTATTTTTTTTGGTACTAGTTTTGGACCAATTGAATACAAAGGCCCAATGAGTGCTGTTTATATTGAAAAGTTTGTTCGCCGGGTGATGACACCACTACTCTACATCTCGTCTCGATCAAAATTACTAGATTTCCTCTCAAATTATGAGGTACTTATCTCTCTTCTCTAGCTTTACCACTGTGGTTCAGAAACAGTTTGACTTGTCTAAGGATTAAATTTGATCTGCTCCACTGAAATCAGTGCCCTGTAAATTTGTTAAAATCATAAAAATATTAAATGACAAATTCATAATGTTGGTTCCCTGTATAGTTACTCTTATGATTTAGTGATGCTCTTAATTTACAGTACTTTAGCATGTAGAGACAACAATCAAATTGTTACCTCACCAGAAAGTTACATATGAACAAGAAATGAGGAAGAAATCTTTTCACAAAAATCTTCAGTCTAAGTTGGGACAGCATTTGAGAAATATACAATCATTATTTAATCTTTAAAGGAATGTTAAGCCTTTCTTGTAGGATAAATCTGTTAAGTAAAAACAAATGTGAAATTAGTTGAAATAAGAGCTCCTAACCACATTGTATGGGGGTAACTTCATGGTTTTAATCCACTGGGACATGGTGTTTTATTAATTTTTAGTCTGTTGTTTTCAGGGGTGCCAAGACTGGTAACAATACTAGTGGATTAATAACTTCCAATAAGAC
This sequence comes from Corapipo altera, assembly GCF_003945725.1. NCBI lineage: Eukaryota > Metazoa > Chordata > Aves > Passeriformes > Pipridae > Corapipo > Corapipo altera. The sequence goes on from NW_020884914.1 coordinate 2,425,598, forward strand.
ATCATGTACTTACAACAGAACCATTTCCAGTCCCTTTATAACTGTTCATTTCTGTAGTGCACAGTGCAGAAATACAACAATCTTACTGAACCCCGAGCTGAGTGACAAATCCCTGCTGTAGTAGTGGGTACAACGTGTGAGGGACCCTCCAGTGTCCCAGAATGAAGCAGATCCTCTGGGAACTGGGGCATGTCCTCATGACTGGTTCTGCTGCAGGATGGAGCAGGTCCTGTGTGTTAAGTGACAGCGGCCACGGCGTGAGGGGACACACGCTGCTGGTCACTGTGGGCAGGGGCTGTGCTGTTCCTGCCAGGAACTGTTAGTGGGCTTGGCTTTCCAGTGTTTTAAGCATGGAATGTGAGTCAGGAGTAGTGAGTTGTGTGCCTGTCTCTGGTGCTGATACTTTCTGTGATCACAAGCATTTCTGTTGTCCTCTCACTGCTTCAGTTTTGCCATTCTAAAATGTTTTTCTAAAACATTCTTTTGCCTCTTAAAGAGATCTGAAAACAGCCATCCTTGGGTTTCGTCTGTGTTACATGAATTATTTCTAGGTAGTCTGCAGAAGATAACTAATAAGCTTATTGTCATTAAGTTTGAATTTGCTTTACAGTAAGAGGTGCAGTTCTATTGGAAAAAGGTTAAGATAAAAGGCAAACTTAGGAGGGAACAGAAAATATTTTTTAAACACTGCTTAGCAATTGAACAGTTATTTTTGTTTCTGTGTTCAAACTTCCCCCATTCCTGTGCTTGAAATTCTGTGGCTCCAAATGCCAAATCTCTGTTTATGTTCAGCATTTGTTGGTTCTTTTTTTTTCCCAAAATGGCCCAAGAGTAGAGTCTGATCTGTCATGTTGCCCTGCACTCATTTAAGGCTGAGGTTGTACCACTTGGTACAGTAGCTTGCCTCTGTAAAGTTAAGCAGGAAGAAGAGAAGGGGATACAAAAATAACAGATAAGGTGGAAGAAACAGGATTGTTTATGAAGGTGGATGGGAGGGAAACATAGTCAGACCCAAAGGAAAAGATAGTTTTAAACCAGAAATAAACAGGTCATTTCATAATTTTAAACAGAAATGTGAACTATTTCTAATGATTTCCATGCAAATTGAAAAACTTAATACCATTTGTAGAAAGTACAATCCAGGACTGACTCCTGTGTTTAAGAAGTGAGGAAGTTTGGGGAATAAAGTAGTCTGCAGGAAGTGCACGCATGGCACAAAGTAATTGCAATTTTGAGACCCTTGGCTAGTGTCTTCCTTTGATTTTTGATCTTCTGTATGTAAAAAATACTGACTTTTAGCAGAAATGAAAGGACAGAAGACTGTCAAGGACTGCTCATTGGGCACCTTGACCACTGCCTGCTGGACCATGTTTTTGTGGTTTCTTCGTTGAAAAGCTGATTAACTTGAAGCTCAGAGTTCCTGAAAGATTTATCGTCGTCAGTATCTAATTGTCAGCCCTTTGTTTTGCCAGCGAATGGGTTCTGCAAACAAAAAGAAATGCTGGTGAACAGAATCCAGCTAAATGTAAGGACAGGTGGTGTTTGTTCCTTGTTGTTTTGTCCCGTCCTCGACCCGATCACGACTATCGTGACATGCTGCGCTGCTCTCACAAGAGGGCGCTCAAACCCCGTGAAAACACTTCGGGTTGAAGACGCCGAAGTTCAAATCTGCGTTTTTTGATACTGTTTAAGGTTGTTTTTTGTGGTTGTGGAATGATACTAGTGCAAAACTAGAACTGGATTAGAATTAGAATTTAATTTTCGAGAGCAAGGAAAAACCCCCCATTTGGAAAGCAGTTAAAATCTTGGGAGTGTATAGGAAGATGTAAGAGGAGAAAGATCTGCACGTTCTGCCATAACTCAGGGTACCTCTGAGTACCTGTAGTCATTTTGTTTTCTCAGCTGCAGAGATGTAACAGTTTCACTTTAATCCGAACTGGCCTGGCTGATTCCTCACTGACTAACCCAGCTGCTAGAAATGCCCTTGTCCTCCCGAGGCGCAGGGCAGGAAACATGAAGCCACTGTAGTTACACCAAAAGCTTCACTCATTTATGAAAATTAAATGTGCCCAGAGAGCTCATCATTTTCTGGCTTCAGGAGAGCTGGTCTCTCTGGGAGGGAGCTGGTGTGTGTCTAAACGTGATGTCAGCTCTCTGCTCCGCTGTATTTGTGTGGAAGTGCTCCCTGAGCATTAGCCAGCTGGGTAGGATCTGACACAGAAGGGGATTCAGGTTGCTTTTGTGTGGGATGCTGAGGTGCCTGTGTTAAATGATGGTGTGAGAATTTGCTTTCAGTTCTGGATATCCAACATTTTTAATGTCCTTGGAAAATGAGCAAACTCTTACTGGTAAATTTAATTAATATCAATCAACAGTTTCTTTGCATTTCTACAGTGTAGATTTGCTGCTATGTAATATTGGTTCTTCTGTTCCCCAGAGAAAACACATTCCTTTCCTCTTGCTGTTTTCTTTCCTGTGCTCACAGATAAAATGAGGCAGGAATTGCCTGTCTGCACAAGTCTGAGATTCTGAAAAGAATCATCTCCCTTACTTCAATGTGACATAGCCAATACATTTTTTAAAAATTACAAATTGGGGTAGAAATAACTTGATTGAGTATTAAAAACATCTGATTGTAAAAGCTAATCAGTAGCTGTGTTTTTTTCCTGTTCTCTGTTCCCATTATTTCTCATTTATTGGCTTTTAAATTACAGAGCTCTTTCATCACAGTCATTCAATACTGTCTTTCTGCAGCTCTTCCAGTCAGCTGTAGTTCCAGTGATTCCAAATAACCTTTGCAAATTTTGTTCCTCACCATTCTCTCTCTTTTCTGAAGTCCTTTTAGGAATGTTGAACTCCATGAGTATCAGTACACATCCTTAACTCCATGAGTATCAGTACACAGCCTGGCTGACTGTCTTCGGCTGCCAAAAAAAAATAACTTCTACCTGTAGTTTTTTGTCTTTTCTACTGATCTAGAAAAGGACCTTCCATGTTATTCCTTATCACCTTACTTTCTTCCAAGGTGCTTGGTAATGTCTTGTAGGCTTTGTGGAAGTACAGCATGCTGCATGGAGTAGATCAAGCATCTTCATGCTTGCTCATCCCTTCAAAGAACTGTGGTAGATTTGAGGTGTGGTTCTGGAATAAAACCATGGTGGCTGTTCTCCAATAAAAATTACTCATCTGAAGATCTCTGTTAATTCCAAAAGTTTCCATGAACTTGCTGTTTTGTAATTGTTGGGATTCTTGTCAAGTCTGTTACTTGATTTAATTGCATCACACACCACTTTCTATTCTTGCGGTGCAGAGACCAAGCAAGAAACAGGCTCCACTACAGTTAATGATTCTGTATTTCCATATATGAGTTTCCTTAGGAGATGGTACTAATAACTCTTCACTATTGACATCCTCAGGTTTGCTCCAAAGCCTTTCCTACAGACACTCCGTTTGAGACAGGGGTTGAAAATTGTTTCATGGGAAGAAAAGCTCCAGCAAGCTCTGTTCTAGCAACACCAACACTCCTAATGCTCCTAACAACCCCTGTGTCACATTACAGTGTTTTATCCTCCTACTTTGTATAGCAGCAAGTCTTATCCTCTTCCACTAATAATTCCTAACTGCCTGCATGAAGGGGGTTACCCAGAGCTCCACAGAGATGTTGCCTGGAAGCAGCTGACCATCAGTAACAGCTTGTATGTAAAAAACTCATAAACTGTTTGCAGACAGCTGTTGCTGCAGCACTTACTGAGTGTTTTGGAGGGTCTTACATGAAGTGGGAGTTGTTGCTGTCAAGCTGCTCGTGGCCTGCTTGCATTCCAAACTAAGAACCTCTTCTTTGCATCGAGATCTTTCCTGTGAGACTTGAATCTCGCTTGTACAGAGCAAGAATTCTTGTTAGTCACCATGCCCTGGAAGTGCTCAGCTTTGTTAAACGAGCAGAGCAGTTGGTGTGAGCAGCTGAATCTCTTCGTTCATATAGGTGGGAACATTTTTGTGGTACTTGAGAAGAAATGCAGCATTTTAGTCACTGTCCTCCTGGGTATAATTGCAGCCTATCACAGGGCAAAAATTCTAACTCCTCTGGGATGGTCATTAAAAGGCCATTAATTAACCAGATTACTGATTAGGCATATAGCATTAGTATATGTTCTCCTACTACAATTTCTTTTTTAATTGAAGTCTTAAACTGCTGTTATTGTACAACAGAACTGGCAGTCAGAATCAGAATGTTACCTTTTTAAATATTTAACATAAATATTTCTACATCTGACTTTTGGCTTCTTGTCACATTTTACTGTCACTTTTGACTCTTCTTTCATTCACTGTTTGGTGCCATAAGTTTGCTTGGTATGGGATTAGTATTCAAAAATGGTCCTAGGAAATGAGATACTACAATTTTGATAATCTTATCTGTCTTCTTATTTTGGTTCACTTGAATGCTTTGAAAGTTTTTTATAAGGGATTGTTTCTTTTACTGTCTTAATTTGGAACTAGAAAAAAAGATAAACATTAATTACTAGCCTGTTTGTTGTTTAAAAAAGAACACTGCTGTGTTTTTTCACTACTACTACATTTATATTTTTACTTCCTTCTTGGCAATTATTATTGCATAAATTTCACTAACTGCTTATATCTCATTTTTACTATTGATAATTTTCTTGGGGTACCTCATAAGGAATCTTTATGAACAAGGGTCTTGTGTTTAGCATTCATTCATAGAAGAGAATTCCTGCCTAAAAAGAGGAGGTCATTAGCTGGAATGGGCAATGTTATTATTGGAGAACATCCTGAGATCACTAATTCATAGTGAGTTAGGTCAGTTTGTATGACTGAGATGAATATCTGAATTCATATTAACAATAGGAGGTAAAATGTATGTTCATGTTTTAAAAAGAAATTTAAATTTTTTTATGTAAAACTCAACAAAAAAAGTGCAGGCTCTGAAATGCCAAATGAAGATACTTATGTGAGAATATATTTACCACACAAATGGGTAATTGGGGAGTCTGGAATCTCTTGTTCCACAGCAATCCCTGGGCTGCTCTTGCTTTGTGTATCAAATGCTTTCTGTGTGCACTGGTGGAACTGGGAAACAAACAATACAAAATAACCAAATTCCATCACTTACTCTGTCCTGAAAGTTTATTAAGCCAACTTGAGTGATGCATTAAAACCATAATTTAATAGTAACTTTTAATGGAATATATTTTGCAAAATTTAGAACTGAAACTTAACTGAAACATTGGAACAAGAGAAGTCTAGACTATGCACCTCTCTGTTCCAAGACAGCTTCTCCCAGATTCTCTTCCTGAATTTCATATGAAGTCATTCACCTGGAAAAATCAATCAGCCTCTTTGTTTAAGGATAAGTCTTTTAAATTTTAAATTGTCTCTTTGGCAATTTGAAGAACTTTGTGGATATGCTGATGGGATGTGGGGCTCTCCTTGTCTTTGTGCAGCTGGTCTGTCACTGGTTCTTGCAGGATATACTGAAAGGATTTACAGTGACTGATACCTTAAAGATGGGATGATCACTGGGCTTAGCAGTTCAGGTATTCACACACAAAGTGTGAATTCATATGTAGTTGCTAATTATGTGCAACATAATTATTGCTTAAGCTGTTTATACTGTGAAAAATCACATTTGACATTCCAATTCTAAAAGAAATCTTTATGATGCTTATGTTTCTTACCTTGGTGCTGGAACTGACTTACAAAATAGTTGCAAAGCAAATATGAATTGTTTTTCATGAACTTTAATAGCTAACATGGGCAATACACCATTAGAAACTCAGCATCCATAAACCCCTTTCTCATACATGACTTTTGAATGACAACTTTAGAACTGTTTTCTAGTCAGTCTTTAAATACTAAATTTTTCCTTGCAGTGTAAAGTGGCTGTTCTTCAGTAAACATTGTTGTCTTTTAAGAATTTGTTGTGGTTTACTGTAGGTGAATAATTGCTGTTCCCATATATTTATACTTGAAAATAGCTTAAATAACTCTAATTCTTCTTATTTCAGCCTGGAGTTGTGGGGTATTTTGAGTTCAATGCTTCACCTCAACCACCTGGTTATTTAACATTCTTCACATCAGCATTACATTCATTAAAGAAAGGTAAAAGCTTCGTTTTCATAATTTTAAGCATCTGTGAATGAGTTATGTATAAGAGCTTTAGTAGTTTTTGGCAATATTTTGTAACTTGGGAATTAATCCCTTCTGTGTGTTTTTGATGTTGATCTAATTATGAGACCATCTCATAGGATGCTTACATGAAAAGCTTATTATGTGATCACCCATCATGGAATGGAGTGTATGACAGGCTGCTGTCCAAAGATACACTAGGATACAGATTCCTCAAAACCCCCCACACAACCCATACAGAGCCATAAGCAGATTCCACTACTTCATTTAAGTGGAATCCAAGATCTTTGGTCTTATGCAACATGTGCAATGTCAGAGGCATTGGATGAATTTGACTTTGTCAATACTTAGTAACTGAATTCAGCAAAGTGCTTTCCTGGATGGACTCAGAGAGCTGGCACAAGGCAGCATGATGGGAAGGGCTTTCCACCCCTTAGTAATCTAAAATACAAAACCTCCTGTGTTTAAACATGCAAACTTTGTATATGATTAATACCTGTTTTTCCATCCTTCTGAATGGAACTATCTTGAAGTTAGGATTAGCACATTTCATGGATATTCCTGTCAGCAAATGAGGGAAATTAATACCATTATTTGTATATTTTACTGTGCCACTGGCTTGATGTAGAGCCTGTTCTGTTTTGTTCTGTGATTTCATTTATATGCTGGGACAGTTCTTTGCCACATAAAGATGAGAGGCAATCTGTCTTTGTGTGTACACATTTATAAATATAGACTATATATTTATAATAACATGTATTTAAATAATATGAATTTACTATAAATATGCATCACTTAAACAATCAGTGTTCATACATGTGTATCATCTTGGCTTTTGAGATGCCATAAAACATAGCAAAGTGCATCTGTGATACCAGATGCTATATTTAATAAGCAAATGAAGAAATTGGACCGTCCAGGTTGACATTCTGTATCCCCTCCGTGCAGAAGAGGAACACGTTTGTTTTTGTCACCGACTTCTGCCTCAGTCACCAGCGTTGGCAGCTGCTGTTCCCAGGTCCCTGTGCCTTTTCCCAGCAGTGCTCTGTGTTTTGGTCTGAAGGTGGTGCTCTGAGGCTTTCAGTGTGTGTAACTGTGTTTAAAGTCTGTCCCTCTGCCCTTGCAGATTACCTTGGGACGATCCGCTTTGGAGTGATCACGGACAGACGTGTGGCACAGGAGCTCTCCCTGGAGCATTCTGGCAGCGTGTATTTGCACAGGCACGCCAACACATCCCTTGTGAGTGTTGCACTTCTCTTCTAGTGACCCTGGGACAGCACGTGGAGGTTGAAGCTCTGTCATACCAGACCATGAATAAATGTTTCACAGAGCTTTAGGACACGGGATGTTTGAGAAGTATAATTTTGTACAGTAATACACATTTTCATTCTACCTGTCAGCAGCTGTTTGAAACAGTAGCTGAGACCCCAGCTGATCAAAACCTAATACCCCAAGCACTTCAGAAATCACTACACAAAGACATTTTCTCAAAGCTTCTACATCTTTCAGTGGATCAGAATTAGAAGGCTGCTTGAGTGAGGATATGGACAAAGAGATTTTGTGGAAGGATAGTAGGAATAGTGAAAACTTGCATTTTGTTTTAAAGGTATGACATGGCACTGATTAGAAGAATCACACAAATTAAATTAGCTGAATTTATAATAACTCTTACTCCATGTGCCTTATTTTTTTTGGTAAGCTAAGGCTGAAAATACTAACTTTCAGATTTGCTATTTGGCATAGAGACCTTCCCTACCCACACTGCTACCATGAGGGGAAATGCTGTGAGGATGGTATTGTGATGTGTATTTTATTTAATTGAAGCTAGGGAAGGTAGGGATTTTTCAGGTGAAATAACAAAATACATAAAAGACTATTGTCTATGCAAATTATTTAAGGTAAACTTGCCTGAATTTATTAAAATTGATCCTAGAAGCTGTGAGCACTTTTTATTATGCATTTCAGTAATTCACTAGTTTTATGATGCATTCAGTAATAAGAAATACCAGTTTTAAATGCAGTCTTGATGTCTGGGTCTTAGAAGGCTAATTTAAAATGAGTTAATATGGTGAGTTAGTAGTGGGAAAAAAATATTCTAATATTCTGTAAATCAACGTATGTGATGATACCAACTTAGGGCTCTTTCAATTACAAAGAAAATTTGTATTATTGAGAAAAAGTCAAGATTATAAACATATAATAAAAGAAAGAGGAGCTTCCCTGGTAGAATTCTTTTTGCTTGTGTGTGTTACTATAACCTGATGAGCATTTTGGAGGCTTTTCCAGAGGGAAAGAGTTTATGAAATGCTCAGGTTTGTTGACTGGTGTCTAATATCACATTTAGAAAGAGAGTGTTAGTCATTCCAGTAACAAAGCAGGCCGTACTGGAGAACTGCATTCATTACTAAACCAAGTGAGGACAAAGAACTATTCTTTTCCCCCTTCAAGATCTATCCAAAAGACATCATGAACTACACTGCTGAGAACATCTGCAAGTGGGCCCTGGAAAACCGAGAGATGCTCATACGCTGGCTGAGACCACACGGGGGGAAAAGCCTTCTTCTGAACAATGAGTTGAAGAAAGGACCAGCACTTCTCATATTTATACCTTACAATCCCTTAGCAGAAATTCATCCTCATTTAGATGAAGTAAGTGAAATAATTTATTTTTTTTTACTTCAGAAATAGTAGAACTTGAGAGCTGTAGTCGGTGGTCTGACCTTAATTTTATTTCATTTTATTTCGCTGTTCAAACTATCCAGTTTTGCTTAAAAACACTTTCTCAAACCATATTATCACAACTCCTTTACACTGGTTTGCATTCCACACAATGTACCTTTGTGTCATTCAACAGTTGTTTAGAACAAGCATCTTGATCTTCCCTGACCTCCTCCTTGTGGTGGGTGCTGTGGGAGAGATGCAGATCTTTGCCAGCTGGAACAGAAGCCTTGTGTGTTTTGTCCACCCCATTCTGTTTCTACTCTCCTACTGTCTTTCCAGAGGTGCTTGTGCAAGGAAGAACAGAGCTTTTATAAAACCAAACAGTGTTATTGAAGATTATTTAAAATACAGCCCAATCAAAAACCTACTCAGAACCACTCTGATTTTTATACCCCATGCATTCTTTAATCACCTTCCAGTTTTCTCTTCCTCTGCCATTATTTCTGTTCTGAACTGCCCAGGACAGGAGTTTGTGTAGCTGTGCAGAAATGAGGCAGGGAAGCTAACTTGGCTGAAAACCAGTTTTTTTGTCCCTGGGCTATTTTTCAGCTGGAATCCATCATCCCATTTAGTATAACACAAAGCTGCACATCCCACCGGTGATCCCACAGCTCTGAGGACAGTGGGGAACAACAGACAAGCATCTGTGGGAGACAAGAAGCAGGGCTAAGTTTTGGTGATAGTGCTGACTTACATCCATGATATCTGTGTCCTGGAAAGTGTAGGCCTTCCACATCAATATTGCAGTGTCTGTAGCAATAAGGAAAAAAGGAAAATAACTTAGGATACAATATTTAGCCAAAGTAGAAATAGACACAATGACAGCTAAACTTGACTGCTACAAGGTAGGATTGGGGCAATCTCTGCCTGGAAAAGAACTGCCATTACTCTTGTAGTAACCTGTCTTATTTTTGGCAGACTTAAATCAGTGATGCTTGTCACAGGTTAAACATTCTAGTAACAGGTACCACTTATTTTAGATCAAATCAGTGCAAGCTAAGATGGTCCATTTCAAATTTCATTCTGCTAAATAACAGTGTTTATCAAAATGTGAAATGAAATACAAAATATTCCAGTTGCTCTTGCATAGCTTCAGTTTGATGGAGATATTATGCAGTTTGTTTGCCATGGGAGGAGCTGTTTACTGCAGCCAGCCTGTGGGTTTCCTCAGGCAATGAACCCACTTGACTGTAAGGCAGTTGCAGGGACAAGGCTCCCAACTTTTATGTTAGAAGTTCTAGAGCAAAATTTGTTTTCTGATCATAGCTCACTGAAATGAGCTCAATACTGATGGTCCTGTGGCACAACACCCCTCCTAGATGTGACACTTCAACATCCCTTTGATAATCACGACGACTTCTGTTCCTCTGAAAGCAGTGTGTGTATGTTCTGGGTTTTGTTTAATGTGATAATGAGGATGAAAGGAAACTTCTTCTTTCATTTTCCTTTCTTGTGTGTTCTGTTCTTTGTCTCCTAGAAAGGGAATTCCTTCTGTGGTCCATACACATGCCTTTTTCTCTGCTTGTTTACCCATGGTTGTGAAAAGCAAAATGGTGATGGAGCACAGAAATGTTGGCACTGAGAGACAGGAGTTTTTTTCCTTTTTTCTTTCTTCTCCCAGTAAGTCACATTACTGTGTGCAAAATACACTTGCAGCATTGCAACTGTATGCCCATGGTTGGGAGAATACAGACATTGCTTCAGCACTCTTAATGATCGTTACAAAATCTGTGCACCACCTACACCAGAAGAAATCTCTATTCCCTTTTCATATGAGAGCACTTTATTTCCTTCTCATATTGGAAAATAAGGGAAATTCAGGAGCTTGGACTCGTTAATGCTTCGTGTTAGTGGGATTTAACCATAAAATGTAGTGTTAACTGCATTGCAATAAATATGATGCAAAGAGGACCTTCAGATTGATGTGGTGGACGGAATATTTTAAAGTGACTTTTTATTTGTCTGTATATTTAATGCTTATATGCTAAAATATCTGAAAATTTAATTTCATTATCAAGTCAGAGCCCCCTATAATATTGTAAGAAAAAAGAAGATTAGTCAACTTCATCTCTCTGAAATTCCATCTGTAATTGCATATATGTTGTTAAACCTGCAAGAGAGAGCTGCATTTGAGTGAACCACATACCATTAATCTTGATTTTTTTTCTTTCTTTCTTTTGTTCTCCCCTCATAGATTACCAAAGTGGCCTTGGAATACCACAAGTGTAACAAAAGCCAGGCAGCTGAGCCAGATCTTCAGCACTTAGGAGACACTGATTCACCAGCTTTTGATTCCTCTGTAACAGATGCACATGTGAAGCTCTCAGAACCCTTTTCCATCTCCAGGTCCCCCTGCTGTAACACGGTGGTGCTGCCACAGTGGCATTCCATCTCCAGAACTCACAATGTCTGTGAGCTCTGTGTCAACCAGACTCTTGGTGTCAAACCAAATAAAGTCCACGTGCCACACTGTAACTTTTTAGAGATAGAAGCAGCTTTGGACTCTTTCTACCTCCAGGAACATACCTTTTTTCAAGTTATATCAAATACCATAGAGTGCAGCAATTTCTTAAGTTTCTATAGTCCCTTTAGCTATTACACTGCATGTTGCAGGACAGTAAACAGGCATTTTTTAAGTTTCATTAGTTCTGAGAAGACCATCTTTCAGACCCCCAAAGTAGCATTTTCTTCCCATGGGAAGAAAGATAACACCCAATTTTCTATTCCTCACATTGAGGATAGGAATTGTTTTATTCCTGACCTTAATATTAGTAGTATGAACATTACTGGTCTGAGCTGCAGGACCAACAAAACCTTGAATCTCTATCTACTGGATTCAAATCTTTTTTGGATATATGCAGAGAGACTAGGAGCATCAAGATCTACTCATCTTAAGGAATTTGCTGCCATTGTTGACATGAAAGAAGAAGTGCACTATGTCCTGGATCAAAATCAGTCACTTGTTGGACCTACCCTGGGTATGGTAACCACTATCCAAATGCTTGAATTAAGAAAATTCTGTTTCCAAGTATGCCCAGTATTTCCAAGTATTTTGAAAAGTAAGACTATAGTCAGAATTGTAAATTGTAATTTATTCTGTTCTATTTAGTAGTTAACCAAGCAGTTATGAATTATTCTGTTGGCTAGAACAGAATCATGTTCTGGGTGGCATAAAAACTAAGTTTCCTATACCAAAAGTAACTTGGTTTAAAAGAAGTGAACCTCAAAATGTGTGTTTCTTGACTGTCTGATGCATTGAAGGAACTGGTAAAATCTAAATTAATTTGCTTGTGGAAAAAAAAAATTATTATGCATCTAACATATTTGATATTACAGAAGACATTTGTGTATTAGTGGTGGTGTTGATGTTTACTCAGCTGTTCTGTGTACTAAAATATACCAGAATTTTGTGAGATACCTCCCACTTACCAGCAGAGACTTCCCTATCCTCTTGACCTCTGAAACCAACTTAAATTATTGTAAATTGATTTTGAAAATTATGTCTGTTTTCAAGGTAGAGCTCTGAGGTGGTTGGGGCCAAATCTATCAGTGCTCTTTTTTCCTATCTGAATTGGAGGAGAAAACAAAGAACAAACCAAACAAACCAAACAAAACCATGAAAAATAACAGAGAAAAAAAAAGGGAAAAAACCCCAACCCAAGGATTGCAGTTCTGATTTACTTACAAATTACTGAATCAAACAAAACATGCCTAACCACGTGCATTTGCTGCTGTGCAAAACTGAGTCTGCCTTTGGAAAATACTGGGTTTTTTAATGTTACCTATGTAAGTAAACATGGAAGGAAATTCAGGTGAACATACTATTAAAATAAATTGTTCCAGAAGGTATATATATATCGATGTAATTGTTACAGCACTAATTACAGTCCCTTTTTGCCATAAATCTCAGTACAAAAGGATGCACAGCATAGAACAAGTGGCCATGGTCTTGATAAGGATCACATCCCGGCCTGTATCTTGTCTCCATCCCAACCCCCCAGGAAAACACTCTGGAAAAACAAACAAAAACCTCAGAGGCCATAAACAGATGCTTAGGAAATATTAAGATCAGAATGAGGAGATACAAATTTCCTTCCCCTTTCTGCTCCCAGTACTTTCTGTCCCCAACGTTTCTCGGGTCACAGGATTTCCTGAGCGTGACGGGGGTTTCTCTGCTGGAAGGCTCAGAGTATTTCTGTGCCGTCACTGGAACTCCCAGAAGACTTTTGCTTCTATGTATTTTGTCAAGGATTCAGTTGTGATTTATGCTTGGGTTGTGTGGCTTTTTAAAATTTTGTTTTATTTCCTTAAGCCTCTTAACTTTTAAAATTTTATAAGAACAAAACGGATCAGTGTTTAATACCTTTAACAGATCTCAGTCTTTACAGGTGGTTTTTAAAAATCCAGGAATATGTCTCATTTTCCCCCTTCCTTTCAGTTACTACTTAACCATGCACAGATAGTCCAAATCTGGAGATCTAGAAAGAAAAAATCCTGTTTTGGCCTAGTGTAAGAATTTAATGAAATGCTGAATAGTAAATATGAAATTAATTGTCCTGCTGTTTGCATTTCAGAGATAAACTTGATGATCTGGTATTTTGTATGTCTGTACAACAGTGCAGGTTTTACTTGGGTCTAGTTTTTGTACTGGAAATACAAGCACAAGCTATTTCTATTTGATCCAAGAATTATTTTTATTGTTTTTCATATTATACCTTTTGTCTTGAACTTTTGTTCGTATTAAATACTCCTGGTTTTTAATTCATGGAATAATGTTTCTCCATCCAAATTGAGTAGAAGGATATCTTGCAGCAATTTAGAAAACATGGTGTAGGCTCAGTGTAGTGTAGCTGAAGGTAGTTGAGGACTTTGTAGCTTATTTTAAATTTTTACCAGTGACCAGCTACTTGTTAAATATCATAAAATTAAGGAGAAGGTTGAACAAAGAGGAAGGTGGTCACTTGTAGACAAAAGGGGCTGGTCAGATTGGCATGGGAATAGCAGGGTACTTAAAGGTCAAAAGAAAAGGACAATTGCAGAGAAAGGAATAAAAATGGAAGAATAAATGCAAATAATTGTGGACCTAAGCAGAGCCTTCTAATGTAGAAAGTAAAAAATGGAGAGAGGATATTATGATACTATAGCAGGTTTGTGGTTAGATAGAAGCATAGAGAGTAATTATTATAGTACATTGAATAGGGATGGAAGGAAGATTAGAGACTAGTCTGGCAAATGAAAAGACTGTAATAAGAAAACAAAAAAAAACCCAGTGCAACTTTATCTTGTTTTCACATCAGTTGTGGTTACTCAAGAGTTGATACCAAACTGTCAGAAATTATTGACATGAAACCAGGTTTAAATTTGTATTTTCTCTGTAAGTTCTTCTGAATTAAAGAGTAAAAACTGCCAAAATCACCTCTGTGAAACTGAAATAACCTTGTTGTGTATCAATTTCATTGCAGAAAACTTCATTAAAAATTTCAGTGTTCTCTACAGTCCCTTGAAAAGGCATCTTGTTGATGACCCTTCAGCCCATTTTCCAGAACAGCGTGTGATCACAGAAGTGACTACTCACACCTTCCATGAGACTGTGTTCTCCAGTGGAAAGGTACAACCTCCTTCCTCAAAGGTTTCTTGCATATCATTGCACAGATTTTAAGGAGGGGGTCTCAGTCTTGTTTAATATTGATGTGCTTTTCTTGCTTGAAACATGAAGTATGGTGTTTGTAAGAATTCAAAAGCTTTCCAGTTGTGTGCCATGAAATGCTTTACATAAGATGCTATCCTGAACAGGAGTTAAATTACTTTGATTTTTTTAATATATTAAGGTTTAATGTCCATTGTTGTTCAAGTCTGTAGTGAATGTCTGCATCTCCAGCTGGTTTCCAGCAGCCCTAACTCCTGCTTTGATAGTTAGAGGCAAAAAGCAGAAGTCTAGACATCATCTTCTTTTTTTCTTTTTCTTTCCCACGTGGAATAGACAGTCACTGTTAGATACATGAGAATTTAAGATTGCAAAAGAATCATGGCAAGTGTAGTAAAGTTTGGTGCATTTTCACTTCAAGGGAATGATCCTAAACTAAATAATCTTCTCTATTTTGTCATTATGGAAGGAGAATTCCCCAAGGATTTTTGTGTGTTAACTCAGTAGTCAGAGGACATCGGTAAATAGTTTGTAATAAAATTTATTAATATTAAGATATAGTTTACTTTCACATTTTAAGGGTTCTGAGTTTTAGATGTTGTGAAAACCAGTCCTCCTTTCTGCAGATTAACTCCAACAGATAATCAAACTCTTCTCCATTTCATTTTCCAGAATGTCTTGCTGCTCTATTATGCACAGTGGTGTGGATTCTGTGCTTCCCTTAATCACATCTTCATTCAACTTGCTCGGCTTTTGCCTCCAGATAATTTCACTGTGGCAAGGTAAAAAATTCTAATTTCATCTCTCCAGAATAATGTCAGATCATTGAGGTCACCAGCCTAGAAAATAATTACTTTTTTTCTCTCTACAATCTTGCAATAGTAGATGTGAATGTCATCTGCTTCATTTCTCTTTGAACACAGTATTTTGTTTTCCTTTGTATAAATTTGGTGGTTTTCCATCTCACTACAGTAGTTATCCAGTTAATTTAAAACTAATTTTTAAACAGTGCAATTAACCTTGAAGCTTCCTAATTTCAAAAAGTGAATCAGTAACTGTTCCCCCTGTCTGATAATTTGTAGCAAAGATTAATATGCTGTACTGCTGTGTGTGAGAAATTGTTTGAGAGGCAAAATGCATCAGGTTTTTCCTGGTGGGCAGCCAAGCATCACTGCTGCCTGTGCACTTCCCTCCCCATTCCCAGTGGGATGGGGAAAAGGGAGGAAGAAGAAAAGCAAGAAAACTTGGAGGTCATGGTTAACCCAAACATTCTTGCTCCTCATGTATTCGATAAGACATCAGTATTTACAACATCTGCTCTGCTTACATCTTTGTTTTATTCTGATGGAACTTACTCCAGGAGGCAGCATGAGATGTATAGAAAAAACAAGCCAATTAAAAATCTGGAGTCCCATCACCTGTTTATAAATTGCAGCTTTATTCCCACAGATGTGATGCTATTCTCAAGCCTACACCCCTTCTCCTTCCCAACTTTGAAGTTTCTTCATTTGCTCCATTATTTTCACTGCAGTATTACTGATGTGATCATCTGCTTTTTGTAATTAATAAGAATTTTATTTGTGACAAAGAAACTCTAAGATGCAGAGAGAAATGTAACAAGCAGTTGAACAGGTGTTTCATTCACAAAATCTTGTGTTCCTTTCTACACAGAGCTTTAGAAAAAAAATGTTCCCTTAAGAATGTGCTTGTCCTTTGAAGAAGCAAAAGTAATTTACTCCCCAGACTACTTGAGGAAACAATATTAATGGAGTTGTACTTGAGGAACAGGTTAATGAATAGAAATAACTTCAGTCTCCTGTTGAAACTGTTAGGCAAGTCTGTCTCAGGGAAGGAAGGTGTGTACACAGTGAGGGTGTGCACATAGTGAGCAACTGCAGTTTCACTGCTGGGTGAGAGCTGTTTTTTCTAGGGGGAAAAGACCCCCACAGATATTTGTCAAATTGAGATTTATCATCTTGAATATTAGTCGTTAATTCTGCTGACTCACGCACACATTTAGATTTAACTTTCACAGATACTTACATTTCCTTCTTCCCAATCCCTAAAATGGTGTTTTATAAGAAAATACAGATTGTTCATCTGCCTGTTCTCTTCACCAGTGTGTCTTTTCTTAACAGAATTGATGTAACTCGAAACGACCTTCCCTGGGAATTTATGACAGACCGTCTCCCAACCATTTTATTTTTTCCTTATCAGAGGTAATGTAATTCTTTTCCCTGTGGATTTTTAAATTTCATTGTACTGAGTTACAGTAATTAGCTGGTTACATGTCTTAATGAAGAAAAAAGTCAAACAGTAATCCATTGCCATATATGCATTCTTACTTCATGCATGTTCTAATTCTAAAAAACCCCACCAACAAAACAACAAAATAACCCAGCCAACAGTCACGGATTTCCACCCTTCTCCCTCAAGAACCTTAGCAAATGGTAATTCAGACTACTGGTGCTGTGTAGTTACCACAAAATTTTTAAACCCATGCCCTAAGTTTTGCAATTCTAAATTCACGTTTTAGTTCAGCACAGAAATAGTTTCATTTATATCAGTTCTGAGTCACCTCAAATTCCAGCTGATCATTTCCCTATTTCCTTTCATAGGTACTCATTTTGTCTTGGTCTCTTTTAAAAAGCAGCTCCAGACTGTCTCTGGAGTAACAGACTGAATAGTGTAGTAAAATTGTTTTTTTAACGTTCCAATTGGTTTTGTAGAGGTCCCTTACCTCTAGTCATTGTTTTCACTCCTGCTTTTCCTCTCCAGTGTATTTTATATTTTACTGCACGTAGGTAATCAATAAAATTAAGTTCTGGTAGTGTTTGTAGTATCCATAGCACTCCCAGAATAGTCATGTATTCCTTTTGGATATAAAGACACCCCATATTAAGGTTTTCTGTGCAGCAGCTTATCCATTTGCCTTATGAGACAATTTTTGCAAATTAACACTTCTCAATTTCTTTCCACCACATGCTGTTAATATTTAGTTTTGCTATTTGTTTTAAATAGCCTTTTAGCTTCTTTCATACAGACTGTGGTTTAGATCAGTAAGAAAGGAAGATGCTGTAGTAAAATATCAGCACAGTGTAATGAGTGAGTTTTGATTTAATGTAGACTATTTCTTGCCTAAATTATGTCATGATTCATTAAACTTGGATGGGAGCTGATTGTCAGCTGAGAAGCTGCTGATGGTGATTAAAAGAGTAACTTGGTGGATCACCAGAAGTCTGCAGGGGAGGGAAAATCATGGTGCTTAATCTTTGAGAAACAGCTTAATTTTGATGAACAGGAGCCTCACGTGTTTAAAAGCAAACTGCTCCTCGCAATGCCTTTCAGATGGTGGAACACACTAAGCTCCTGTTTCCAGGACATCTATAGGGTCAGAGTAGTCATTTCCCAGTAGGTAGCTCTTTAGATCTGGACTTCAATTCTAACAATACATGTAGAATTAGGAACACTTAAATGTTGTCCTTCAACTTCCAAATATGAATTGTCAGTACACTCTGATCACACCTGCCCAGCAGTAATGCTACCACACGTCCTTCAGGCTCTTAACCCTTGATGCCATGATTGAGATACTTTTTGTTTTTTACCAATCTAGGCAGAGATGTTTATGGCACCCAAATAGAAAACAGGTGAAAGAATTCATCAGAAGAAAATCTATGTGCTCTTATCTTTATTACATGAGTTTAGGTTTCTCTTAGCTGCCGTACCAACCATGCTTGATCAGAAAAACCCAAGATATCAAGTTGGAGTTGAACAGCAGATGCTTAGATAAAATTGTCATTGCTTACCTATCTGAATGTTTTACTATAACTTGTTAATGTCTTTTTAGGAAGGAGCAAAGCGTGAAGTTCCCTGAAGACTTTTCAGTTAACCTTCCCAATCTCCTTAAATTTATTTTACATCACTCAAGTCTCTCTGCATCAGAGCCCTGTACCAAAGAGTGCCGACATAAAGAGTCAGTTCTGCAGCAAGGACACATCTCACACCTGGAGAGAGAAATTCAGAAGCTGAGATCAGAAATCAGTGCCCTCCACCAGGCCCATGACCAGCTGGAAGCCCAGCTTTCTGAAGCTCGGAGGGAGGAACAGAGACTGCAGCAGCAAAAACACACACTGGAAAAGCAGCACAAGACTCTGCAGCTCCACAGTGAGCAGTTACAGGCCACATATGACCAGAAGAATCAAGAATTGTTAGAAATGGCTGAAAAGCTTCAGGAATTAGCTGATGCATCAGAAAACCTCCTTAAAGAGAATGCTTTACTGAGAATTCTGGTAGCATCGAGGGAAGGAAAGCTACAGAGCAGAGATGAACTTAAAGAATCCCTTCAGTCTCAGCAAACACTTTCTGAAGATAATGATATATCACCTTCAGCAGCTACTGCCACGTTAGAGGAAAAAAGGATTGATAATACTGATACCATAGAGACAGAGCACAGTAGTGGAAACAGGACAGAATGATTGCTTACATAAAGTCAAATGTTTGGGTAGGTATTTATGCAAATTTTATTGACATTCATTGTAAATAAAGACTTCTTCCCCCACATGATCTAGGAAAAAAAAAATCAAATGGAATATTTTTGTATACTTGAACAACTTATTAGATACCCCAATCTTGAGAGAAGAGGAGAATGGAAAACACTTTCTGCACTTTACTATTGCACTAACTTGCAAACACCTATCCATTTAATTTAAAGATGCTGATTTTTAGGGGCAGCAGTGTGAAGCACCTCTGACTAAGGACCAGTTATTTTTCACTGGCTTTCTCTTACAGCTGCTAGAAAAGAAATTAGACCTTTGATTTATACTTTTCCATAATTTCTGAAGTTTGCCCTTTACACTGCATTCTCTTTGCTGAATTAAAATAGAGATACTTCATCTGTGTAATCAGTAAACTTGAATGGACAAAGTCATCCTGCTACAACTGATCTGTTCTAGAACTTCAGCACTTTGTATCACTTTTGTATCCCAGTATTCTGACTGTCCTGAAACCCACAAGAGCCATGTGTGAACTGTTCTCTGCTGAAAACTAAAGAAAGTCTTACTGAATTAATCCTTTTCTCTTTGATTTACAAGAGGTCTGGAATACAGCAATTGAAGTGTACAGATCTGGCTACACGTGCAAGTCTCAGGAGACCAGGATCTTTAAAAAGCATGTGTCAGGTTAAGAACATCTATCAGCTGTATCCCATATGTTGTACTCAAGAGGCAACAGCAAGAGCTTTTTGCTACTGACAGCATTCATTTTGCTTCAAATTACAGCCTTCAATTAAAAAAGAAAAAATAAAAAAAGGCAAACATAGCACTAAAAATGCAATTCAACATCTTAGTGTAGAAGAGAGGACAAGACTTTTTGTCTAGGTTGTTATTGTCTTGCATATAGTTAAAGTTCTCAAGCAAGCTTGCTAGACCTTAGTTACTCCATATGTAGAGGTATAAGAAGCAAGTTGAATGCTTCCTCTAGAGCTGAATTAAGGCTAGACAATTAAGTGTTTAAAAATACCAGTATGCAAAGGAGGCCATATATAAAGTAATAGAAAACAGGCCAGTGGCCTCAAAGCATGTGTGCCTACACTAAGAGTTTAGAACATGTAAGCTGCCATTGGTTGCTCAGTGTTGTCCCCCATCCTCCCCCCAAACCTCTGAGGTCTAGAACTTCCCATTTAACACATTTTTACAATACTATAGCTGAACTCTAGCACAGAGCAGGAAATGTACGTTTTTATCTGGAAGGACTGGGCCCTTGGTAGCTAAAAACTTCTACAAACTGACTAGCAATCTCCCTTGCCCCTATTGCCAAGGGTAGGAAAGACTGAAGCTTCTCTTGTAGAAGTCCAGTTAAATCCAGGGAGTTATCTACAAGATACATTAACTGAATTCTATAGTTGACTGTTTGTCTGTGGATTAAAATGCCTTTTTATAACAGGCTGTTAACATACATCCTACCTGCTAAGTACACAAACCAGGGTTCTAGGAAAAATTCATACTGGTTGCACTTAAGCCCATTTTGATAAGGAACCACTTCTGCAGTTTCAGCACACAGCCCTACAGAAGAGAAAAGCCTGCTCTACTGCCATTTCAGACTCCTGGAAACCTTCTGGACCATCCCTGAGGATTCAGTATCCATCATTAGTTCCCAGGTGGGAATCCATTAGAATGGCAGTTTCTTTGCAGTAGGCTACATAGAGAACTCAGTTCTAGCAGCCAAAACTTAACCTAGATAGCTGCAGCTAAAGGAAATCCCTTCCTTTCTTGTAGCTCCTGTTTCTTCCCTCAGCATATTACTGAAGGCTTATCCCTTTTCAAATTAAAAAGTCTGCACTAGTCCAATAAACTGTTAAAAGTAGGACTTCTGACTTTACAGCTGTGCACTCAATCTAGTAGCAGAAGCAAGGTTTAACTGCAGATTTGGTTTTGAAGGTCTGGGATCCCATCCATGGTTGTGGTTCAGGAGACCCCTTGTGTATTATATACAGTTGCATCATATTATTCCCATATGCTACAGAACACAAAGCAAAAGTTTCTGGTGGCCTATTTACAGTTCACAATTGTAAAACAGTTCACATTACAGTAGTAGCTCCATCAAAATAGGCTCAGCTAAACATTCAAGTAAAAAAAACTGGTAGTAGTCTCTTCACACCAGTATATCCTTGTGCCCATTGCCGGCAATGGACGTTATGCCAGGCGAGTCAGCTCCTGTCATAGAGGAATTAGGATACACAGTTGATGCAAAGTGCAACTTTTCAGTGCATGCAGTTGCAAACAAAGCTTATTTAGTTCTCATCAGGGTGTTTTCTGATGAGTGGTGTGCACGTGACCAGGTTCTTCACAGTATAGATTCTTGTGCTGGTTACACACGCCAGTCCATCGACACGTGTTGCTCCAGGTTAGCTGTGAACTTCGGTGCCATTGGGAGTCAGCTTAGCTTTCCTCTCCACACAGGGTCCTTTAGCAGAGTATTGCACCAGCAGGAAGGGCTCTTTGGTTTCTCCTTCGCCCACAATGCTTTCCTCATCCTCAGACTGGCTGAGTTTCTGCAGCCTGAGGTAGCACCAGCAGCCCAGGATCAGGGCCCCCAGCGCCGCGATGGCGATCAGGATCACGATCACAGTCACCACGCCCGTGGAGGGGCTGTGATCTGTGATAGACATGGCCAGGAGCTCAGACTGCACTTTAGGGAGATCCTTCTGTCCTCACTGTCAGTCTTGCTGCATCTTCAAACTCCTGCAGTGGAAAAAATAACCAGTGAAGTTGTGCAGTTTCACCATACTCAGCAACATTATATTCATGGCTGGTATCCTTCACATGGCACGTGACCCGCCTGCATTCACTGCTTTGTGCTGCTCACACTCACAGAATCACAGGATCTTGTTTCAGCTCTTGACATGCCTGTCAAGATAGCACATGGTCCAGCCTACTAAGAGGTAACAATTTTGACTAGAAGATATGAGACAAGACATTGGTAAGGTATATGTGAAGGGATTTGCAATGCTGATGCATTACTGTAAGTCTGTCCATAACACTGGTCTGCTTAGAAGGGCTGAAGGTGATTAATTGTTCATTGAGCTGATAAAAAAACAACAGATGTTGCTTTATATACATTTTTCATAAGAAGCAGGTAGAGCTATATTTATTGAAGACTAACAAAACAATGGGAAGATGATTATTTTAAGCTCATGCTCCTCTTGGGGGCTTTAAAACAATAAGAGCAAGGTTTTGTGTTAGAACTGCAGCTGAATTGGAACAGAGGCAGCAGGCAGGAAAATGGGAGAGAAGAGCTACAAGACTTCCTTAGTCTGCTGTAGTTTTAGCAGGACAAAAATACATAGGTAATGTCTTTTGCTACTTCCACTTCCAAATTTAAGGAGTCATGTGAGCCTTGTCTTCAGGGTCAAAGTTATTGTTTACAAAGCTGGTAGCTTCACTTCCTTCCCTTCAACTAGGACATACGACAAAGTCAGTCACTCATTACCTTTTCTTTCCTGTACCCCAGCTCTTTAACAAAACAGAAACTCAGGGAAGACTTTAGTAGAGACTGAAGCCAGTCCTCCCCAGGAGCATCTCTTACCTCTGTACTGCTGTAAAAATCAGGTTAGGGCTCAACACTGCATTGTCAGGTACAACAGGAGGTTCTAAGGTCAGATGCAAGTGCACATCTGCATTTCACCTGACGTGTAGCCACTGACTGGCAGTGGAGTAACAGCTTCCAGCTGCTCTAAATGCCAGTCTGTTGAGGGTAACATTTTTCCAGGAAAAGCTCTTCCTCACTGTTGCTGTTGCAGTCTCTCACTCACTGCAGCATCTTCATCCAAACCTCTCAGGAAAAGCCAGTCTTACCCAACCTTGAGCCAGAACCATTAGTTTGTGGTGTTACCCACTGCACTGGAAGCCTCACCAGTGTTTCAACATGAGTCAAGGCAATTACAGTGCAGTACCTTTACTAAGAGAGCTCCAGTTAGAGACTAAGTTTGTTCCCTGCTGTCTCATGGAATGATAGACCCATGTGCATCACCATGTCAGCAAGGACACCTCCACTACAGACAAGCTTAGCATATGTCATTAGGGTCCAGTGTCACATACTCTGGTTACATTTCCAGCCCTGTAAACTACAGCAGTCAATAGCTTGCAGTGTACCTGACACAACCAGCCAAGTTCTGCAGACCCAATTTTGCCTAAGTAATAAAACCAAAACTGACCACACCACACCCCCTCAGCAGAGCTGTGCCCACTGCAACCAGAGAAGTGTATGATTTGTCATAATCACCTTGCTTCTGCAGTGCTTATTCAACACAGAGTGATCAGCTGAGGGTGATTAAGAGTGACTTTCATGTAGTTCATTTTCCTCGGGGCATGTCTGAACAGCAGCACTGTTTGATCAAGCCAGAACAGTACAGCATCAGCAGAAAAGACAGTTTACTTTGCTTCCCATGCAGGCACTGCACGGCCACATTAAGGTCTCTTCTGCAGCTTCCACCTTTGTTAGCAGCAAACCTACTGCTTCTCTATAGCAGCTTGGTGCAGCACATGTTATCTTGCACAGTTACTGTCACCTAGAAAATAGCTTTTAGAAGTGGAAACTGGCATTGCAAACGCTACCCCTCTGCTAGTCTTTGAGTGAATAGACAGCATCAGCTATATAAATGATGAAACTTTGCACATCACCATCTCTGTATCACAAGGATCTTTAGGCAGTCTCGGTTCAGGATGCATGAGACTGATTTATACTTACTGAACAATTTTTAGTCCAAATTTGAGTGCAACACAGCAACTTACAGATTCCTCTTAAAGATCTTTCTTTGCCAAATCCATCGGTTTATAACCTTTAAAGTTCCAACTGTTTTTTATTTGATTAAAACCTCAATTTCACTTCTCAATGAGATAAAGTGTAGACGTCATTCCTTCTCTGCAGGCATATCCTTCTCTTCCCACTCAAGGACTTTAGAGTCAGCACCCTTTATAAAGTCATCTTTTAAGCATCTGTACAGATTTCCAATGGCACAAACAACTAGTTAATAGGGCATGACAGTAGCTCTGAATTGCTGGAAAGCTACAGTGTTGTTGATAGCTCACACTGCTCTTTCTGGCTTTAGGTCACTGAAGCTCTCCTGCAGCCTTAGTACTTCCTTGGCACAGAATATTTGCATGCTGTAACTACACTAGTAAGAACTTCCAGAGAGGCCTTTGGTTTCTGTGTTGTTTTCTAGACACGGAACTCCAACCTTGCTACTCTTTCCACCAGCAACTGACTGAAATCCAGATTAAGCTGTCTCCCTAGTCTGCTTCTTGATAGGAGAAACGTTGCACTCTGCAGAATCCCCTTAAACTTATCCAGAGGAGATAAACAGTTTTCAGACTCACTTTCTCCTTAAAGCCTACCTGAGCTAAAACCCATGAGCGTACCAGGAGCAGCACTGACTTCCCTTATCACTTTTACTGTAAGATATTATGAGCTGTAAATTCCTCATCTTCAGAGGGATTGCCAACACCATCCATGTGTATTTGGTGGCACTTGTAGTGCTCTGTCCCTTCCCAGCACACTTGCTATCCAAACAAGCACCTAAGCATATTTACTCATTAGCCAGATTAGTCAGATTCACTGCTGTGAACTCCAAATAGCCTATTTCAGTTCTGATACCAATCAAACAGTGAAAACATCAGCTAGAAACCATTTTTCCATAAATAACTGCTTCTTTTCTCTTTTTGCTTAATAACCAGCTTCTATTCAGAAATTTCACTTGTGAAGTTTTATTATCCAATTCAGAAGCTGTAACTAAAGGACAAACAGGCAGCTTAAATTACAGAAGGCTGTTAGGGGACAAATGCAATGCAAGGCTGGCATTAGTTTCTAAACCAGGTTTTTCATTATTCCAGGCATTGTGCTGCTAAGTTCACTAGTGTTAATGCCTGCAGGCATGTTTCTAACAAGAAATACTCCTACTGTTCAAGGCAAAGCTATAGGAAAAGGCTTCAGATCTGCTATAGTTCACCCAAATATACCAAAGTCCTCATCAAGCAGTTATGTTCAAGGTGCAAATATTAAGTCTTTGGGCTTTAATTTTTTGGGGGAGGAGAGGTGAGGAGGTGGGAGCTGTTTTATTACAGTATTCCACCTTAAGTAAGTTGAATGGGGCAGGGCAAAGGAAATGAGAATAAAACTACCAGAGTGACCTTCAGCTTAAAAAATTAAAAAAAAAAAAAAAAAAGGCTGCCTAGTTAGAAAGCCTCCATGTTAAGAGACAGAAAAACAACGGCTTGTAATCAACACACTTCTAATAGTGAACAATGGTTTCTCCTGTATGTGCCAGTAAGATTGCTTTTGAGGAATGCTGCATACTCATCACAATAGTATCCTTATTGCCAAGGGAAGACAAGGGGAAATCCCACTGGGGAAATCTGAGCTGTACTTCTACCACTGGCACACAAGTGTTTACAGCACCCACACCAACCAGCTACAGAGAGCGAGGCCTTTACAGTAAGGAGTGCTCAGACTTCACCACTTCGAAAAAAAAAAAGTGGGATCACTTTTTTATTCTTCATTAACTCCAGCTTATACCACCTCTTTCTGATAATGCTAAGTTACCTTGCACAAGCTGGGACTTGGCCAGAGGCTATTTTAGAAGCAGGGAGCTGTTTAGTAGGTGCCTTCAGTGCAAATCATCTTTTCCCAACCCTTATTATACTTCTGATGAGGAATAAAAAAAAGCAGGGAAGGCAGCTAAAAAAGTCTTTTCTGTGGCCAATCAGTTGTAGACAGTATTCCAAGAATGTGGCATTCAAGCAACTGCTAGAAAAAAACCCAGATACCTAACAGTGTTAACTGAACAGCAGTTCCCACATGAAGTGTAGTAGTACCTTAGACTTAATCAAGACTCACTTTCAAAGCTTTACACCAGAAGTTAGCATTTTACAGAAGACAGTAAGATGGAGAGATGAGAGAGCAGCACTCTAAGATGTTCCTCAGACACAATGACAGTTTCAAGAGCAGACAGACCTCAGTAGCACAGCAAGTGGAGTAGGTTTGTGCTGTAACTGCCTGTCAGGCAAGTCAGCCAGTTAATGCAGAACTAGAAACAGGCTTCTCGTGTTAAAACCACATTTGCTCCGGAGGCAATTGCATGGCTGGGAAAACATCTGTCAGCCTGCAGATTTGTATCTGTCAGTGTCACATCCACACGGAGCTCTAATGGAAGGTCTGTCCTGACACGATAACAGAGTCACTTCCGACATTCTGTTACCAGCAGTAACGTGCTGTACACATCCCGTGCCGTGGCGTAATTCTGATATATTAGAAAACTGCTGAGATACCAACTTTGTTTGCTGATAAAAACCCACCATTTTTCTATTTACGTTCAAAGTAGTTCTCTAAATGTGTGGGTTTTTTTTTTTATTATGGGCTCTGTCTAACAGCAACTAGACAGCACCCATACGTTTCTGACAGTCAGGCACTTGTTATACTCAGCTCAAATCTTCAGACAGCAAGTGCTCCAGAAGTTAATCACGTACCTGCAACAAGCAGCTCAGGAGCTCAGGGTAGGAGCTGTCTATACAGTTTCAGAATCACCTTATTAGAAAAGCGAAGGTCACACTGCTTTTGGATCTTGTCTGGCAAGTCTTCCTCCTCGCTCCTCCCCTGTGGAGAAGGATCACATTGGTCTCCAACTGCTCCGCATCCCGAGTCCCTTTCACTCTTGGCTTTCCCATTACATAATCGCGTCTCACCATCAGCTTTTGCTACAGGCGGTCAGGGAAAGATCCCTTACTGCTTCACCTACCTGCTAATCAAGGCAAGAGTTTCACAAGTGGTTTAGAGTTCTTTAGGTCTATTCAAAAGCAGCATCTACTGACAGATGCAGATGTCTACACCTGCATTCGTGTCGGGAAAAGGAACAGCGCGAGCCGGCACGGTACACTGCAGATGCTCAGAGGGAGCAACGAGACTCAGTCTGAACAATTTGCGCTGCCGTGAGCTCCACGATTATCCACCTAAGGGTCAGTCCAGACTGCAGCACGTACCCAACTCCTCGCAGGGAGCGAGCAGGGACGAGGCTCCCCGGCCGAGAGGAGCCCGGCGCCCACTGCGAGCTGCCGCTGCCGAGCCGTGAGGCATCGCCTTGTGACTGCAGCGCGGCCGCACAGCGCCGGGGCCGAGCCCGGGGGCCAAGCCAAGCACGGGCGGCCGGGCCGGGGGAGCCCCGAGCCGCCCCCGGGGCCCACGCGGGGCCTGCGGGGCGCTCGGAGCGCGGCGGGGCCGGGCGGGGACCCACCCGCGGACACAAAGAGCGGGCAGGGGCGGCCCAGGCCCCGCTGGGGGAACGCGAGCGGCCCCCGCCCGCCTCACCGCCCCCCGCCCCGGCTCACGGCACGGCGGGTCCGCCCGAGCCCCGCACGGCGCCCAGCGCAGCCCAGCCCAGCCGAGCCGAGCCTACCCCCGCACCGCCCCCTCCGCTCGCCCCGCAGTCACGGTCCCACACGGGCCCCGCGCACCCACCGGCCTCGCCGCGGCAGCTCCTTCCCCGCCCGCGCCGCCGCCTTTTACCGGGGAACGGGCGGCGCCGAGCGCGGCCCGGGCAGCAACAGCTGACGGCGGGGCCCGCTCGGCCCGGCCCTCCCTCCGTGACAGCGCCGGGCCCCGCCCCGCCCGGGCTTACAGCCGTGGGATTGAGGAGTCACAGCATCGTGGGTCACAGATTCATGGAATCACAGACTCACGGAATCACAGACTCCTGGAATCATAGACTCGTGGAATCATCAAGGTTGGAAGAGACGTTTAAGATCATCCAGTCCAACCATCAACCCAGCACTGCCACTGTAACCCCTAAACCACATCACCCAGTGCCAGATGCAGATGCCTCTTGAACACCTCCAGGAATGGTGACTCCACCACCTCCCTGGGCAACCTGTTCCCGTGCCTGACCACCTAAAGAATGAACATTTTTTTTCTAATATCTAATCTGAATCTCCCCTGTCTCAGCTTGAGGCAATTTCTTCTATTCCTCGCAATGGGGGCACGGCAGAAGGGACCGCCCCCCCCCTCCCCCTTACTATAACCTCCTGCGGATGGGCTCCTCCTTGAGCCTCCACTGCTGAAGACTAAACAAACCCAGCTCTCTCAGCACCTCCATGACCCTGCAAGAGGCCCCTTACTGGCTCTCCGGACAGCAACAGGGCAAGAGTACCCTTACCACAGAGGCCACCCCAGACCACCGTGGTGTTTGGTAACACTGCTGGCCACCACCAACCCCAACCAGTCTTCCTTCCGCGGGCTCTGAGCAGACAGCAGGACCAACCTTCCTGGCTCAGTGACTGTGTCTGTCTCAAACATCCAGTAAGATCATTCCCAGTATGCCCATTATATTTAGTAATTCATGCTGTGTTGGGGCAGTAACTACACAAATGCATTAGGAAATTGCCCAATACAGGGTTTTGTCACCCTTCCGCTGAAGTTGGTCCTTACTAGAGCAAAAAAGGTGTATTGCAACTTCTCTGATGTGGTATAGCTGCTGGTAAAACAGATCCCAGCTTGTTTGAGGTTCATCTAAAGTCTTAAGAGGTTTCTGACAAAATGAGTTTTAAGGGAATGGACTGTGATAGATCAAGTTTAGAGGCTGCCACTTTTTTATATAAAAACCTGGTTTACGGTATAGCTGCTGGTTTATCTTGTTGTGGTTTAACTCCCAGTCAGTAGCCAAGCCCTCCATCAGCAGGATGAGGCAGAGAATTCGATGAGTTTACTCTTTTACTCACTTTTAAGTAAGAAAACATATGGGTTGAGATAAAGACAGTTTAATAGGTAAATCAAATGCTGCATGTGTTAGCAAAGCAAAGCAAGGAATTCATTCACCACTTGCCATGGGCAGGCAGGTGTTCAGCCATCCCAGGAAAGCAGGGCTTCATCACACCTAACAGTTACTTGGGAGGACAAATGTCTTCACTATGAACATGTTTTCTTCTTCTTCCTCAGATTTATATGAGCATGATGCCGTATGGTCTGGAATATCTCTTGGGAATATCCCAGCTGTGTCCCCTCCCTGTGCACTCCCAGCCTCCTCAGTGGTGGCGTGGGGCGAGGAGCAGAAAAGGCCTTGTCTCTGTGTAAGCCCTGCTCAGCAGTAACAGAATCATCTCTGTATTATCAACCCTTCTTTCAGAGCAGATCCAAAAGGTAACCCCACACTAGCTACTGTGAAAAAACCCTCCCTCTATTCTAGCCAATACCAGCAGAATTCCACAGTTCTCTATGAAGCAAATACAATTTTTCCTTCCGTTAGTGCAGTGCCCACCATAAACATGTGACAAGGTGCATGATCTCTTTCCATTCTCAGTCAGTGAAAACCTAAATATGGCCCAGTACCAGATGGGTGCCTCACCTCCTCTGCTTGCTCTCAAAGCCATCCAGACATGAACTGTCTTTTACTTGGAAGCTGTACAGCCCCTTTCACTCATGTTGGTGTGGCAGGAGACCTTCCTAGGGTGACAGGTAGCTCTGGACTGCTCCTGAATCCTATCCAGCCAGTTTGCAGCACTAACAGAGCAGCTGATTCATTGTAGGCACTGCCCTAAGCACAACATCTTACAGTTTCATTTAATCAAAAATGCTCGGTGGTGTGGAATACCTGAGAGTTAAGAACATTTTTAAAAAGTCATTGTTTGATGTAAAATTAATGGTTTATTTAAGCTTTGGAACTAAGTGTAGTGCAGCTTCAGTTTCTACTGTCTTTATGCATCAACCACCACAGAAGAGATGATAAAATACTACTAAACATATCCTTAAAAGTTCAGAATCTTTTTTGAAAGAAGTAGAAGAGCAAGCACAGGCACTGGGTTATTTTCGCTGTTGACACTGTCTGGACTGTCTGGCAAACCAATATTGGCCCTGGCAGCAACCTTCTGTCAAGTGAGCAGATGCAGAGGTAGCCTTTGGACCAGGACTTTAATAAGACACCTAAGTCCCATTTAGATACTTGAATCTCTACTGAGATGCCTGTTTTACTTACATAACCATGGGTGGAGTCTCCATTGCATGCAAGTGTCCCAATCCACTTCAGTGAGAAGGGTCATGGCCTTTTGTACAAAAACCATGAATGCAATTACGACAGAGCTGACTGGTAAAAGCCATCCAGTAATAGCACAGGCCTGAAGAGAAAACCAGCAATCTCTTTTGTCATAATTTGAAAACTTTTTGCCTTTGAGAAAGTTTTAATAGTCATTTTGTAGCCCGTATTTAGTAAATGGTGCAGAGAACAAAGCAGGTTCATTCACTTCAGTTTTTTATCTTTGTAAATGGGCTGCTTGCTCTGTGCAGGCTTGTATGGGGAATTTTCAGTCTGCTGTGGAGAAAGCAGAAGGCTGTTAATCCTTCAAAATTGCTTAAAAGCTTCTCTTGCTTTGCCCCCTTCATCCATCCCCAGTTAATACTGAACAGGGGCAAGGCTTTAGTGACCTCAGATCCTCACAGCTGGGGAGCAGAAAGAACCTGCTTCATGCTTTGCCAGGAGCTGGTGAAGAACACTGGCATGTTCAGCTAAAGCAATGTGCTCTTCAGCTGTGCTAGGGATGAAAAGGTGAGAGTTTTCTCTCATTTGTTTACTCTTGCTCCTTAGCTGTGCACTAATAATGTAAGACTGTGAACATGCAACATGCTGGTACAGGAGATAGTTGTCTCTTCCTTGAAAAAGAATGGCAAGTTTATCAATAAGATTCTTCCTCAATATTCATAACTTATATAAAGAGATTTCACAGTTTTCTGAATTTATACTATCATTTGAAGCATACCCTCATGCTTTGATGTTTTCATCTCACAAGCACTCAACGTTTTAAAACATTACATGTGCTTATGGAATTCACTGGGAATTATCTGCAGAAGAATTCTGGGGTCAGTTGTAGCCACTGTCACAATCATCTGGCTCTGCTGGAGCCATTCTGACCCCCAGCATAGTTTCCAGCAATGTTGATTTTAAGTGTTACTAATTATAGAGATTCTTTGGTTTCCCTTCAGGGACTATGCTACTGCCAGAGAAATTCATGATCAGATTAGGATTTGCCTGTAATTTGTTTTGTTAGAAATAAATTGTTTCCATCGTTGCAAATTCACATCACACACTCCTTGTCTGCTAATGTGGCTATTTTAAATGTACTTATTTTTGGAGTTTCCTTCTGTCAGTCACACCCTGTGTCCTCTAAGTATATTCTTTGTGTATCCATTACCTTTAAATTTTGAACCACTACTGTCAATATTTATTCCTTTAATTAGGGCTGTATGTTGTGTTAGTTCCTTACTGGTGGCTAGTAAAATAAAACATGTGCTTCCTCCATTCCCACTTGGAAAGACAATGAATATGTAACAGATGTTTATCACTCGTATAGTATCTGTTCAGTTTTCTGCTGTTTTGTAGCACTCCTTGGAGCAAACTCTAGAAAGTTTATCAGGGAAACAGACTGCTCCTCACAGGACATTTTTCTGGAGGATGTTTTAGCTGCTCCTTAGGAACAGCTGGTTTACAGGCCCATGGAGGGATTGTTAAAGAGGACAAAATGCCACAGTCTCTGTTCGAGGAGGGTGAGTGACACCTTCACCTTTACTGGCAGGTCCACTGGAGAGCACATGCACAGAGAGAAGGGGACCAAGCAACTTGAGCAGGTTTTATCTTTTCTTATTTTGCCTGACAGAAAGGAATGAGAAATTATTAATCCAGCTCTATGAATGAAGAGGAATGAAAGTATATGAAGAGTTTGTACAGGTCAAAGTTTAATTTTTAAAAGTTTTGCAAAACCCACAGGGTAGTACTAAAACAAGACTTGCTTCCTCTACCAGGGTATGTTGTACATGCACAAGAAGCTTTTCTAGCACTCCTCTGTTGAACCCAGTTTCCCATAGCCTTCTGTTTAAGAAAGCATCTGTTTTGCACAAATACAGGGGTTTTGCACTCAGATATTTGTAATTGTGCAAATGACTGGCAAAGTGCAAAAACACTTTTAAGATTAGTGTGAGAATGGACTCCCTTTATATCTGAATAGCAGAATCAATTCACATCAACACTAATGCTAAAAATACCCACCTTGTCTATTTAAAAGAAAATCCTCAGAAGATGGTTTTTATGTGACAGCATAATTGAATGACGAGTTCTCTGATTCTGATTAGTGCTGTAAGTGGCACTTCATGATGACAGACTGTGAATTCAGGCCAGGGAAAATGGATTCTTCAAAACTCATTTGAACATAAGCTTAAATTTAGGCTTCTGAAGGCTGTAGCCTAACTTGGGACAAGAGGTGCTTCTGCTGGCATGCCTTGCCTTCTGTCCTGAAAGAGCAGCTTTTATATGTAACTCTGCAGATGATAATTAGAAAGGTGAAAACAGTGCTATACATCATATTGACATAGAAAAGTATAATCTTTATTTATTATAGCTGAACCTATCTCTTATTCAATTGTACTGCTTCAAAAGAGGCAAATAGATACATTTAATGTCCTTTACTGTGCTGAAACATTTTTGTCCCATGCTTTGGAGACTGATTTTGTACCTGAAGGCTGATGAGCAATGTATAAAGCATTTCCTTTCTGCAGCAGTTATTTTTAAAGCTCTATGCCAGAGTTAACAAGCCTACTGGGAGCCTAATGTGTTAGCTGGGGAAACCCAAAGGAAATCTCTTTAAATTGCTAATTTGCATGTTTAAGACAATTTTTTTTACCTTTTCAACACACAGAGTAGAAAAAGCTATTTGATCCATATGCTCCACGGTGTACTTGAGCTACATTCACATAGAATTACACATTCAGACTGGAGTAGTGTTGTTTTGAGATTGAGTAGTCAAATGTTTGGTAACTTCTTGGCAGTCTTATTAGCCTTCATCACCATAGTTCTGCTTTTTAGAGCAAATACTTCCTGAAACAGTGTAAGAGCAGTGACACAAATCATAGTGTACCCCAGGGCATTGCATTTATTGTGGCAGATTGTGTTGCAGTGAAACATCTCTCCAGATGAAGCCTAGTTTGAACCTTCCCTGCTGTAGCCAAGAGAAAAAGAAATCCCTTGTTATCTCAACATTTGTGCCAATTTATCTGATTTGCTTTGAATTTTAGAAGCGCTCCTGAAAACGACTCACAGCAAACAGTTCAAACTGGAAGTGTCAGCCATTATAGAAACCAGAGAACACTAAATGGGTGATACCTATAAAGAAGAGAAGTCTAATGGAAACATTTGCTCCTGCACTTCAGGATTAACTGCCTGGTGTTAGTGGAGAAGCTGAGGGAGATTTAGAGACAAAACGGTTTTTTGAGTGATGTAAACAGGGAAGGTGGAAATAATCTGGAAACCTAAACCCAAACTGACAAATCAACTCAAACAGCTCCATCTTGTCTCTTGGTAACTTGTCACCATTTTTTCCTGCAAGTTTCCTCGAAAATTTTGCCTGAATATTGTTTACTCCTCCAGGAGTAAACACAACCTATGAAACCCAGGACAGGAATATCGAATCAGAACAATCAGGACATTTAACATAGGTAATATTTAATACATGAAGTAGCTATTTTATCTACTAGTTGGAAAGACTATTAAATACAGCAATCTGACTGTGATTGTTTGAGTTGCAATTAAGATCTTCAGATTAACTTCCTCAATACCAGCAATTACTCATTATACTTCAAGCTGACCCATAAGCTGTTCTGATGTTGTTTGTTCAAAGGCCTCCATTCTCCTTTAGATTGCCACAACTAAATCTACCTGTACCTCTCCCCTCTTCCTTTTACTTCCATTGATTCAAGTGTCAAGTAAAGACATTTTTAGCTCATTAAGATTAGGCGTACTCTCCCTCTGAAAATCTGCAGATGGATATAACTTGGACCAATTCTACTCTGCAGTAACTGCATTATGCTATTTTAAATCCTAAATTTCAGAGTATGTGCCTTTTGCTGCATATGATTTGCTGGTAGTATTCTGTGACCCGTTTAGACAGGGGTAGCAGAGATGCAGAGGGTGTGAAATGGAAGTTTGCAGTGGTAGATGGTGCACTGGTCGCTGTGGGAGGATCACAAGTCCTGAAGAAGGCTACAAAGCTGCAAGGACAACAGAGTTCAGGGACAGTACTATAGCCACCAACATATGCAAATCCTTAGGGAGGAGAGAGCTTGCAGATAAAGGAATTCAAGGTGTTGACTCTGCATGGTGAGCAGTGCTCAAGAAGTGTGCATTGGTGCTTGAATATTTTGCAAGCAAAATTTTACATCCTTGTTTCATCAGCTAAGATGCTTATTTGGGCAGTGCCAACTCCTTCCAAAGTTCAGGGAGGGCAGAGTTATGAGACCTGTAAACTGTGGACAAGGATCAGAACAGCCCTTTCCCTAGTGACCTAATGACTCAGCTTTTAAAGAACTATGTTTTTATAATGTTTTCTTTAGAGAAATGGGTTAAGTTGGGTATTCCAAAAGTTCAGTGTAAATGTTATTTTTGCGGTGTTTTTGTTTGGAACAGCTCTAGTTTAGAAAATCCTCGGTTGCAGCAGAATTTCTGCCCCAATGAAGCTGTTCCCTACAAACAGTTTACAGGAGCTGTCAGCAGCAGAGGTTTTCTAGGCACTGCATTCCTGCCTGGCAAGCAGGGCAGGGTGATGTGCTGCCAGTCAGCCCTGTGTGCAGCCCTGTCAGATAAGGGACTGTGCTGCAGGATTACCCACCAGCCATTAGTCACTAATGACAAGATATCTTCCTTCCAACACAACGTGCCCTGCACATTCCCCAGGGTGAATGCACAAGGATTCACAACAGCACTGTGTTTTTCTGCACAAGAAAACCTATCTGGTATTCCTTATGTTGAGGCCTCCAGTCAGCAGTTATTCTCTGGAAGGCAACTTCTGTAGGAAATACTTGAACTTCTTTCTTCCACTGTCTTTCAGACTTCCAAAACTGCAAGTGCATATTCTTTGAAGCTGATATTATTTGCTATAAGAAATCAGATCACTTTATTACATTGAAAAGTACATTACCCTTTAAATACAATGAAGATGTTGTTCTTGTTCCTGTCTATTCCCTGGATGCTCTTACACCCTGACTGAACACCTGCTGTCCATTTTAGAGACCTCTGTTTTTTGAAGAGTCTCATATCTGCTAGACTTTCCTGTGAAGTTTCTCTGCTATTATTCATTACTGCAGCTACACCAACAATGGATATTCTGGAGAGCCTGGGCTCTCCAGAGCTAGACACAATAGTGGTTCTCAGCAGCTGGCCATGGCACTGGCTGAGTGCTAGCAAAGAGAACATGCTGTGCTGGGGCTTGTTGGATATTGCAAATGGAATTGGAGATGGGATATAGGCTATCAGACCTGAAATGATTCTGGAAGCAGTCTACTGGCATTAGGTACACATTTTTTTTAATAGAAAAATGAACAAAATGTGTAGGTACTACTAAGGTGCTATTTAGATCTGTGAACAGTTACAACAGTGAGCAGTTTAGTTTTATACAGTATATGGTTACCCCTGGAGCTTATTTCTTATCAGATGTCTGGGTAGGGATGTGACCAGAGTGATTATTGTATCTCATATTTCTATTTTAGGTAGCAATAGAGGTTAATTCTGTTTGCTGGAGTGTCAGTGTGTAGCCAGAATTCATTTTCCTTGCATTAGTTCCCATGTCTGCAGACCTGTATGTTCCTGGCAGAAACACTTTTGTTTCAGTGTAGGCTGGTTGTGTTCCCTCAAATAAGTTGAGTTTTTCCCTTGCAAACAATTCTGTGTGTGTCAGAAGGGTGAGGAAAGTGGAACCCTTGCCTGCACTGTTTTAAAATCAAACAGGGATTTTCCACTTTCAGAAGATTAACAGCAAGACTTAGAAAGCTCTTCATGTGTTCTGGTAGAATCTCCTTTCCTACTGTATTAGATTGCTATTTATCATGTATGGAGTTTTAGGGATTGGAACTTTTTCTTCTCCTTTCCTCCAAATGTAAGCAAACCCAAATCTACATTTGTATTCTGATTACATAATGCATAGCCTAATAAAAATAAACACCAGCAGCTGTCACTGTCTACACTGCAGCAGCCAGTGACAGAAACTGGGGCCCACACTCATATGTGAGCTGATTTACTGTACTGAACAGGAAAATCCATGAGTGGGAGTCATGAGAGGGTCTTCCAGTGAAAACCACATTTAAAGTTAGCTAGCATAAACCTGTTTTTTCTTTTTTTTTCCTCCCTTTTCCCTTTCTTTAGGCAGAACTTTGCTATGACTTTATGCCCTGGCGGTGCTGCCCATGCAAACAGTAGAAAGGATTCAAGGCCTGTTTGACTGAGCAGCAGTGGGTTCTTTACTCAGTTTTGCATCATCGGGGTCCCTGCTTGTAGCCTGGTTTTGTTCAGGTAAAGATAATGTGACATGATGCTTCTTCAGCTGCCATGTGCAGTGCTCTACAAATCCAAACTGCAAACTGAAACCTTGAAGCTCTATTTAAGTAAAGGCACAGCAAAGAGATTCCTTAGCAGCATGGAAGAGTCACCTTTAAACACTCCCCACCCTGCCAGGCAGCCAGCCATCCTAACTTGGTGTTCACAGAAACTTCTGAGCAATTCACCTGTTTAAAGCTTTCAGGACACTAGATTATATACTATTACAGCTTGCAAAGAAGTCAAATAGATGCTACACAGTTCCAGTGATAATTATAATTTATATTTCTTTATAGCACATTCATTAAATGGTGCAATTGAGGGGTTTTTTGTTAAAATTAAACCCATTTGGATGAGAAGGCTTGATCCTACTCTGTTGCACTCTTTTCAGGGCAGACTACACATATTCATGTTCTAAATGGTTTTTTTCCCCCTCTTTAATTTCCCAGTAAATTCTGAAGTGACTTAGTCGTGCCAGTGAACCTAAGCCATTTTCATTCTTTGTAGATATTACATTTCCCCCTCCTCCCAGTGTTTGCTTCACCTTTCCCTTTCAATATGCAGAGAAGAGCCTATTTAAAAAAGGGGAAAGAGCTGTAATTAGGACACCAAATTACTAGATACACTTAATAACAGAATTAGAGATCAAAAACTTGGCAGGCACCTTAAATCCATCTTGGCTCCGCTTTTTTGGCTGTTGCTGAATCAGCTCAGGGCACAGTTTTAAAACTGAATCACCAACCCTATT
This sequence comes from Corapipo altera, assembly GCF_003945725.1. NCBI lineage: Eukaryota > Metazoa > Chordata > Aves > Passeriformes > Pipridae > Corapipo > Corapipo altera. The sequence goes on from NW_020884914.1 coordinate 2,462,738, forward strand.
ATTATAAATGGGAACTTTTGTTAAGCTCTTCAATTGATGTTCCCTCACACAAAGACCCCATCTCTTCTGGAAAATACCTTATAGTACACCTCTATTTTCTGCTGTTGGTGTGTTCCTCATGCACAGTCAGAATGTGAGATGGAGGAATCACATGAACTGTACCAATGACTGGAACCACAATTTCCAAAGCAATGCTGGCAAAACTCTTCAAATGCTCTTCAAATGCTATTTTCTCCTCACAGCATGAAAGACTCTGCATGATGTGACCCATACAAATAGAGATGACAACCAGGCTTTTTACATAAAATAGCTTAACAGTAATTTCCTGCTGCCACCTCCTAGAACAGTGAGCTTGCCTCTACTTTGTGCCAAGTGCTAGAGGTGTCCAAGCTTCTCTGTGAAAAGCTTTAGCACTTTGCTGCTACGGGAACTTGAAATAACTCAGCTATTTCCAGCCATGTCTGCATTTCACCAGTGTTTGGAGCAGTGACATGTCCAGGAATGACGAGGTTTGAGAGGAGAACCTGCCCCACACAGGACTAAATGCAGTGACTGGAGTTCCCTTTGGGATCCACCACTCCCATGGTTGGGAACTGTGAGAGTTCCATCACTTCTCAGGTGTGTGAGCTGGGTAAATCTGGTTTTAAACCAAACCAAGTCATGTCTGCAACAGCAACAAGCTCTTGGTCATGTTCATTAGGTGGAATTCAGCTACAGGATATGTGGGCAGCCTTTATGACCCTTCCCATACATTCTGAGTCTCCTGTAAACTGGCTGTGGTGACTGTAACAGCACACACTCTGTTCTGACTTCAGTGAGAGAAGCCTCCAGTACCTGTGCTAAAGGTTCTGAGCTGATTCCTGCTGACCTCTCTACCCGCAGGCTTCATTATATATGGAAATGATTCACGGTCTTTCAGCTTTATGGGGTCTTCTAGGTCTTGGATCTCTACCTAAAAATAGGCAGCAGCAGCACATTTTGTGGGGATGCATTAAAATCACTTGCAGACACAGATTACCAGAACACTCCCCCTGCCTTTTTTTCAAGTGTGCTAAACTTAGAGCAGTTTTGTCTAATTGACAATTTTTTAATAAGAGTTTAAGAAAAAGTTAATCCAGCTATCTTGTTCTAATGAATTGTTGAACTCTCTAGACTAGACAGAGGAGATTACTACAGGATCTCTAAACTGATTTTTCTGGCAAATGGGGCTGTAACTCCATGATATTATTTCATGAGTATCTCTTGATATTTATATACTGTGTGCTAGTTTGTCCAGACTTTCACTTTGCTAAATTAAGCCATTGCCTCTTTTTACCTCCTGAAAGCAAATTGTTCTTTTTCTCTGTTTCTCACACAGAGCATAAAAATAACACTAAACTCTCTCATATGCTCCTAAAAAGAATGAAAGAGAAGATTAAATTTATGGAAAGTAATTGGCTCCATAGGAAATGCATGCCTTGATTCCTGCAACAGGACAGGCCTGAATGCTTGCAGGATTAGGAAAGCAAACAGTAACATGCACAGGAAAGAAATTCAAAATTAAAATCAGTATTTTGTGGAGGGGAGGGAAATATGATTATTAGTATTTTCTTTTTATTATTAATTTCTTTTTGCCACAGTTGCTCAAACAGAATGGAAACACAAAGAAACTGTGAAATTTGTTATTTCTAAGATGGGCAGCAGGACTCAAAGTGAATGATGTCATATATCTGTCAGAGGGAATGAACTTTTGTGCTTGGTGCCAACAGATGTGGTGAATTGCTGACATCAAGTGAAGGAACATGGTTAAAAACACAGCACTTATGTGCTGGAGGAAAAATTATTAATTTACAGCTCTGCAGCTTTGAACATCCTGACTCTTTGAACTGTCAGTTTTCAAAATGCTTTCCACAGTGCCTCTTTTATTCAGGCTTCCCTCTCTGCACTGAGCAGAGTGCAGAAGTGCTTTGACTTTTCTCTGAAATGTGCACTCGATTGGAGGTGTGAGGACAAAAGAGAAGTAGAACTGTTCTAAAGGGTCTGTACCACCTGGGGAAATGCCAGAAGGCCACTTCAGACAGCTCTGCAACCTCTTCATCCTGACAAGCCCAAGAAGAGAAGCCAATTTGGGAACTTTAGATTCAAACTTTTCTATCTATCCTTCTCTCCACGTAAATAATTCTTCCTTTTCACTGCTACCCATTAGCCTGAAGGCCTGCACAGCTATTCCAAATTAAGTGTATATTTTTTAATTTAAAATAACCTAATCCAGATAGTGGAACAATGCAGAGAGACTTTCTTACACGTGACGACAGGCAAAATTATTTTTTCTCACTATTTGATGTCTACTACATAACAAAAGGACAGGTTTTAGAAAATTTGTAATGTTTGGACGTGGTTTAGACTGAATGTATTTTCAGATGAAAGCAGGAGAGCAGTAGGGCAGCTTCTAATGTCAGTTAAAATCCTCTATTTCTTTCCAGTTTCCCAGGCAGTGAAGCAGCAGGGACAGCTCTGCTCAGCCTCTTGTACCCCAGGGGCTGGAGCTGGCAGCTGTGCAGTCAGCTGGCTTGCAAGAGGCACAGGGATATCCCAGAGCTCCACACCTCCAGGAGAATACATGTTCCTGGCATCATAGCAGGATAATTGGAAATCCAAAAAAAGTTTATGTTAATTTTGGTGACAGGTCAGAGAGAGGGATATATGCCACTGTATACTTCATTCATTTAGAGATTTGGTGCTTCAAGTACCAATATTCCTGCCTGTTTGGCTCCAGGATAAAAAAAAAATAATCACTGCAATAAATATTTTAAACTTTGTACTATAAATGTAGAGAAAGGAACATTGGGTGAGAAATTTGAAATGGGAAGTATCAAGTGAGGCTTTCATTTTAGCAGGATCCTTCTTAATGATTTTGTGATATCCCATTTTAACAATCTTTTCTTTTAGCTAGAAAAAAAAGATTTACAGATTTTTTAAATAAAACTTTCTCTTTGCCATGTTTTAGGGCATCCTCAGTCACCTGTAAATGTAACAGACAAACAGATGTGGCTTGTTTTTCCCTCTCTGCACAACCAATACTGTTTAAATGCCATCTTGAAGATTTCTACTTTTCTAACTCACCCGTAAACTAATGTGGAATTGGGTTAAAATAACATCTGTGCTATATTCATAAGTAATACCAAGAAAAGGAGACTGTACTTCCTGGGTCTGAAGTATATTTTTATAGGTAGGTGAGTTATAAAACCTCTAAAATAGGAGGCTATTAGAATAGAAATACTGACATAGATGTTCCTGGAATGACCTGACTGCGAGGAATTGAACTTAAAATTCTTTGAAAATAATGAGGAGTTTAAGTATTGCTACAGTAACACAAGACTGGTATTTTAATTTTAAATGTTAGAAGTCAAGTAGCTGGATTTACTTGCTTTTCTCTGTACTGAGTTCTGCTAAGTCACTTAACCCCAGTGATCCTGCCCTGGGTAGCAGAGTACCTGAAGGGGCACCAGGGAGAGAACACATAGCATTTAACTCAGCACACAGGCTACTGCTTCTTCAGTTAAAAGAAACAGTTTTGTTATCTATGAAGTGAAGAAATTCACATGTAAGAATAGAAAAGTTGGTATCTGGAAGCTTCTCTAGAGAGAGAAGGCACCCACCAACTCTTCCTTCATATTTCTGCAGCTGGTACCCTTTGAGGGTGGCATGGCAGCACTAACCATTCACCTCTGTGCTTTGGCACTGATCAGGCTGGTACCACTTTTCATCCCAAGGTTGAGCAGGAGCTGGTTGTACAGCTTCATCATTCCAAATTATAATTACATATAAATGGGCTATTCAATTTAAGGAAATACTAAGATCCTCATCTTACATTCTTACTACCAGAAACCTTTAAGGTGTCTGTTCTGTGCTGGATCAACAGTGTGCAGGGAGCCAGACAATCTCATGCCCCTGCAGTTGCAGTCCAGTGTCTGATCCTGTGCTTGCAAGAAAACAGCTCAAATAGGCATTCAGTTAATGTCAAAGAAATGCAGAACAGCAGGAGGATTTTCATACTCAGGGTGCCCTTTTTGAAGGAGGGTCTAAAATATTGCTGCTGGGAGAAAGGGAGATATGCTGACAGTTCCTGAGGAAGGATTAGCATTCCCTTTCCTGTATCTGTGAGCCAGCTTTAGCTGACTTGCCCTTTTATTCTTTAGTATTTGCTTTTGCATTTTCACTGATGTTGAGCCCTCGGTGGGCAGAGACAGAGATTAAATTCTTCCCAAGGCTCTGAAGTGGGATATGGCAGCTGAAGGATGATAATTCAGTGAATGGCTGAGCACTTCAATGAGACAAGGGGCTATGTGGATATACTGTGGCAGCACTGTATGATACCCCAGAGTATCTCCACAATAAACAGAGCTGTTTTTTTCATCCCTTTATTGATGAGGCAGATATCCTAGTATTTTGATGGCTACCAGAGCTTATTTAGTATTCACAGAAAAATTAACTGTAGGCGGAGAAAGTGCTTTTCTCATTCCTCTTCTAACTTCTGCCCTCCTTTGCCCAAACCCTTCTGCCAGGCCAGTCTTCCACATCTTCCTGCTTTAATCTCTAACACCCCTCCAGTAACCTATTAATGAGAAAAATTCTTTATATTCTTGTTTCCCTACCACATAAATATCTGCATTTTGTGGTACTCAGACATTCCACATATGAAAGGCAAGAAAGATTTTCTTCAAAATTGCTGGCTGATCTATATGATATGTCCTTGAGTTTTGAATATCTTCCAGGCTGGAGATTGCACAGCCTCAGTTTGCAATATGTTCCAGTGTTTCCCCCTCACTGTGAAGAATTCTTTTTAATCATTTAACAGAGATTTTTCTTGCTGCAACTTATGACTGTTGATTCTTGTACATCTGTTGTTTTCAGCTGCTCTCACAGTTGCACGAAGTGTTTTACCTCAGCAGCATGTTAGAGCTTCATATACAGTTCTGTGCAAGCAAATAACCTATCTCTAGTTAATACATCCACTGAAAACTCTTACATTTTGGTTAATCTTACTATGATCCTTTAGAAGAATGCAAACCAGCAGGGAATAATGGACTCCAGAATTCTGCTAATTCATTTCAAGGAGTGGGTATTGCAGTTATTCTTTTGACAGATGTTTCCTTGTTTTGTCCTAGACTAATCATTTGATTGCTGATTTTTAAGGTTCTCAAGTTAATAGTGTACTGACAACCTCAAGGGAGGAAGTGAGAATCATGCTTTCTTTTCCTTTGACAGGAAATAAGTCAAGGTTGAAATACTGGCAGCCCAATATGACACATGTTCTGAGTATTGCTGCTCGTTACTGCTTGTCCTTTGCACGCCACATGTGCACAAACATGATGTTCTCAATAATCCTGCAGTTATTACTAAGAATTTAACTGGTTTGGCTCCCTCTTTGGAAGTGAAATACACATTTATGTTCATAATTTGCAGGTTTGAACAAGAGTTCAAACCATCAACTGTCTCTAGACTCAGTTGTAAAGACAAAAGGAGAAATTGTTTTGAGATTCTGTTCAAAAGCAGGTCTTGTCTAATCTAATGTTAACTCCTTCCATAGAAGAAATAATAACAGGGTTATTCTGTCCAGCTAAATAATGTATGAAAAGTGGCATACGTGGCTGTTTTCATTATACTCTTTCCCAATAGCTTGAGGTTCACCACTTAGCTTAGGGAAAGATCCTATGAATAGGAAAAGTAATTAGAAAATAGTCAAAGTGTTATGAAGGTTGCAGAAGCTCTAAGTGGTATGAAATGGATTTTATTCTTCTGTCTGCACTTGACAAGTACTTCAGCTGGTCTTATTACAGCACAAATGTTTGCTTCATAATCATTTCTATATTATGCACTTAAGGCTTTAATTTTATATAGGAGTATTGGAAATGGTTGAAGTGCTTCATCAAAGAGACTATATTGAGCAAAAATATAGAATTCTAAATTTAAAAAGCAGGTGTTGTTTAGATGGGGAAAAAAGAATATTTTTAAAAACAGACAATGTGTATCAGGAAACTGTTTCTGAAAATGAACAAGTCTTTGTTTTGAGGAGAAAGAGAATAAAAGTGTCCCCAGCTGATACACACTCACCAACCAATGAAGGTAGGAGAATCAGAAAAGGATCTTTCAAGCAGGTTTTGACTGAATAGTTTAAAAACTACCAGAGTAAAAAGTGTTGTTGAAGGAAGTTGGTAGCATGATGAAGCTAAAGTAGCAGTTTTAATTATACTCCTAATATATTAAGGGAAAAACAAAAGTAAAGAAAAATTCAGTAAATAAATTAGAAAAAGTCCAGAATGTATTAAGACCATTCTGCATGGGAGGTTTTATAGTGCTTGTGTGCAAGGGGCCGGGCAAAGAAAGTGGGAGAAGTGCAAACATTTGGATCAAGGTGATTTCAGTGTCATGGGTTTATCAGGAGAAACTGAACAGTGAGATAACTGCACATCAGGATAACTCAGACAAACTGGGGAAGCTCCTGTAGCAACAAAATAATGGCTCGAAGCAGTTTCAAGTGGAATTGATTGCTCAGGGAAAAAAATCAATGTGCAGAAGTCAGTCCAAAAGAAGGACTGAGTCGTTAGAGGGAAAAATCCACACATTCCTCTAGACCTCATTAATCAACTTCATTCTTTTACTGATACCCATAAAACATTATGCAGTTTCTGGGGCTGTGGCAGTGCTGGCTGGAGGCAATAAAGGCAGTGCCTGGGTTTGAATGTCCCAGGAGTCGTGCTGGTGGACAAGTGTGTTAAGGAAAACTTGTTTACCACCATTTCATCTCCCTTTCCATTACCTTTTTACCTCCCCAGGAGGTAAGTCGGTTTAAGTCTGACCTTTCTCCTCAGTGGTTTGTTACAGCCTGTTCTAATCCAAATTAGAACTGCTGGTTACTGCCAGCTCCACTGCAGGAGTGGGAGTGCCTTGATAACTTTCTGCTGAGTAATACTTAGAGATCTGATTAACATGTATCCAAAGCAATCTGATTAACATCTATCAAAATTAGCTACTTTTAACAACAAATAATGACTAATACAAAAGCATTCACTGCCAACAGCTATGATGTTCTCTTTGAAGCCAGAAGAATTTCCTCAGGATTTGATATTCATTAATGACTTACTTCTTTTTGCCGAGCCGACTGGATTCGGTTTGTCGTGATCAAAGCTCTCTGGGTAAAAAGAGAATGAAAAATGAAGAAAAGTAAGCAAACACTTTTTCTTTCCAGAAAACTGCCCTGTGTATCTTATTTGTTTAATGTATCCTTCAAAAATGCTTATATGCTTTTTTCATTCCTCTCTGTAGAGGGTCTTTATTTCCTTCCATAAGCCTTTGGTTTTGCTCTCCTCCTGAAAGGCTTTGATCTCTTCATCAAAATTCTTCTTGGCTTTGCAAAAGGCTTTCAGGTCCTTCCTGAAGTCCCATTTCTCTTCTTCCAAAGTCCTGGAAAGCTGCTGCTTCTGGAATTTAGATGTGTTTGCCTGGAAATTCTCACGCTGTATCTTTGAGCAGTTGAAAGCAGGTATTTCAGAGCTCTGTAAGAAGAGATGAATTCTTTGCACAGGTGCTTAAAATGTGCTTTGTCATTTTTGACAATTTTTTCAGGATTGATTTTGCATCTTTTCTGCGTTAGACTTTTGTCAAGTTTATGAATCAATGATTCAATGAAATAGAATATAAAATCAGAGGAATCCAGAGGTGCAGTAACATGGAATTTATACTTTGGTTACTTATTTTTACACTGTGTTGTTGGGAAAGTGGAGTTGCCACCCCCCCCAGCCTCCTCGCTGGCGAGGAGGTACGAGAAGTGGAAAAGATATTGCTCCTGGCATAACGTTGGTAGAACATTGTAATCCTTCCTTGGGGCCTGAAATAAAAGCAAAACTTCTCTTCATTTGGATAGGTACTCATTTGCACATTAGCCAATTAAATTATTCTCTTATTAAATATTTCCAGAAAGTATGACCTAAATGGGGCTTGTTCATAGACAATAAATTCAACTTTTGATCTATCCAGGAGATGTTTTAACTTGACTCCCTTACAGGGGTGGCAAATGGCAAGGAAACCCACTTTCCTTCTGCTGGAGACATAGCTCTTGACTCGTCTAGTGCTGAGGCACAATAGGTTTTCTGATTTTGTTCCCAGCACAATCTTTGTGTGACTGTCCATGTTTAAATCAGGGTGTCCATCAGTGTTCCTCTTTCCTGGAGTTATTGTGAAGTGTAATAAACCAGTATGTTTATTTACATTGAAATTAGAAATGTGCAGAACACTCTATTAAAATATAGTATGTGTTTGTTTTCAAAGTTTCAGGTGAAAAGTACAAAGTATAGATTTACTTCTTATTTTGTCTTGTCAATCCAGCAATGTAACAGAGGGATGAAATGTAAAAAGTGTATTCCTACTGCTTTACCAGTCATTTCAATAAACATGTGTCTGGTGTTCCTTCTGTATATTAAGAATACCTTGAAAATCAAATGCTGACTTCACAGGTGTCATGAGGGGACATGCTTTTATGGCCACATAATATAAAATGAGAATAATCTAAATTATTGTAAGCTTCAAAACATTCTTACTCCTTAATGACCAGCAGACCTGAATAAATGCTTCATATTGACCAGCTCTTTGTTATTATAATCCTGCCTGCAGGAATTAAAACCCAGGGTGACTAGAGGAAAAATGGCATTCAAATAGTTGTGAAGATTAGCATTTCAGTCCTGAGTGCAGTGGATTTATAGTTGCAACATTTTCTCCCTCATAATGCATCACTTTATTTGTTTTTAAGCCAATTGCATTTCAGTTTTGTTTTGTCAGACTACTTGGTGCAAGAAGGGAACTGGCCTGCACTTGGAATCCAATAAATATTGAGCTATGTTGTTCTAATGTGCTTTCTGGTTGTATTCCATCTACCCTGCACAGAGATGGGAGGCCAAGCAATATTGGCTGTACCAGCAGAGATATTGTGTTCAATAGACCTTCATGCACTCAGCCAGTGGAGACACTTTTTAATTAAAACATTCTATAATGATTCACTGGCATCTGGAAATTTGTGCATTATTAAAGATAAACTAGTAAAATAAAACGCAGATTTCAAATGTAGTTCTGTAGTTCTGCTAGTTCATTTATCAAGAACGTATTTTAATTTCATCTTTTACATGCTATAATAATGACTTTGCCTTTTTAAACAACGTCTCAAAGATTAACTATTTTTCCCTTTCCTCTCTTTTCTACATAATGTTTAATTCCAAATGTAGATATTGCATAAAGAAGTCCAGATCAACAAGAACTTGTATGAGATCTACAATTCTGTAACTTCCAGAGAAGGAGCTACTTGGTTCCTAATGCTTAGATTTACCTCTGCTGTCATATTATCCTTCAGTTGTAAAGATTTATTTGGCCTGGGCCAGTTCCAAACTAAACCTTGATTTTGCAGTCTCAACAGATGCTGATATTTTCAAATTAAAATGATTCATTTATATTTTTAGAGATCATCTCTACCTAGGTTTAATATCTCAGTTTATACATTTGAAAGGAAGACCATCTCTTTATGATAAATATCTAAAATATTGTACTAGATGGGGCAATTTATTTGCAAAGTACAGCTCTCAGTCACTCAGGTCAGATGAGAACTGTAAATCCAATCTGCATTAATACAGAGGAAGAGCAGATCTGAAATGTTATTTATCAGTCTGTGACTGAAGACAATCCTCACTATCCTTAAACTTGATGGAGGGAAGAGGAGGGTGGGAGAAAGGAGGGGGAAAGAACAACATGGAGTCTACTGCAGACAAGTTATCCATATGATACATGAAAAAGTCTGATTTTCCATGGGATTCTTGGAAAATTTGGACTCAGCCATTGTAAATGAATTAGCTTTCCTATGGAAGACATTGCTTGCCAGATTAACCTTAAAATGTGCAGCAAAATCAAAAGAAACTACAAAAAATAGAGGTGTGGAAGAAGAAAAGATTTAATTTTCCTGATTTATCTGCAGACCATTTTTAAGCCTGCTGTGTGTCACTTTTGCCTTTCAAGGACTATGATAATAAAGCTATTTTTATTCTCTTCCCTCTCCTCATCCACTGCCTAAAATATCCCAATCAGAGGAATGGATTTGCATTTTGTGCTCCACAGAACTTGATAAGAAAGTGTTGGGTCTGCAGAAGGTGCCCAGAACTCGCCTGGCCCTGCTTTGTGCAGGAATCAGAAGTTTATCACCAGAGGATTAGGCAGGAGGATCAATATATTTGTTCTATTTTTGCCATGCTACAAAGAAGTCTAGAGTCTTTTAAACCGAGGAGAAAGTTTGCAACATGTTTTTGGTACTATCACTGTGTAGTTTCCTTTCTGTGGAAGGTAACATCAGCCCTGCTCTTTGCTTTCAGTGCCTAAAGGGACAATATCTTCATCTTTGCCTTTCTATTTATGGCATGATGGAGGATGGTACTTTATATCAACTTGCAAAATTATTTCTAAAGGTCACAAAATACCTGCTCAGCCTGTTACAGTTTCATTTATGGGGTCTAATTTTTTGAGATGTGGAAGGAAAATTAAAATTAAGTCCACTGAATTATATCTACAGCAAAGGCAGGTTTTTTTGTAGATTTTCAATATTTTTTCCATTAAGAGGATTTTAGAAGTACCTTTTCATGCAAATGAGGCCTTCATTTCTAGGTGGTGTGCATGGATCCATCATTTTAAAAAGTTAACTTCACAGAACATGACACCTGTGATGGTGCTTCTGGTGCAGATGCTGCCCAAATGGACTTTGGGATTACCAAGGGATATGGAGAATGAGCCTCTGCTTTGAGTGCCTGTGGAAAACTGTATGAAGTGTTTGGAGGCTTTTAGGGACATGGTGTAATCAGTATGCCTGGAGTAGAGATAAATGCACACTGAGTGTGAAGAGCCTTATCTCCAGTCTAACTGTCAGTGTTGAACTGTCAAATCTCATGTTGAACTTGAGATTGCAGACAAAACTTTAATTAATTATGAATAGGTATCAAAACTGCTGGTGCACTATGGTATCAATGGTACCAGCTGGTTTGACATTTGGAACACTTTTGCATCCAAACCCTCATAGCCAGGTTCATAAGGTATGAATATGAACTATCTTGAAACAGGTGTATTGCTATAAAGTTCCTCCCCAGATAATATGAAGAACCACAGCTCATTTAATGCAACAGAGAAAAAGTAATTCATAATTCTTTATGGCTCCCAAGTGGCAGCTAATTTCAGCTGATGTAAAGCAGACAGTGATATCTCACTAAGGATGGGCAAAGGATATGAAAGTTTACTTCCCCTTTTGAGGAGGATAACATTCACACTCACAGCTTAAAGAACTAATTTTTGGCATTGTTTGCTTCAGTGCATGAATCTTTGTAGGAATGCAGCAGATCTTGTCATGTTGAAAGGCTCTATATTAGACACTTCCCACTATTAGATGGAGTATGTAATTACAAGTAATAGCTCTGCTGCTGAGCATTTGAATCTTCTTCATAGAAAGTGCATGTGCATACATTCTCTTGGGATAATTGCACATAACATTGTAAATACCCAGCTGCTTGAGGGATATTCTTCCATTTTCTGGGTCTGTACTCCATCTCCACCAAAAACTAAGCTAAACTCTGGTACAACTAGAGTGACAAATGCCACTTTGGTCATTTTGCACTGTGAAGAATATATTTCATTTGTTTGTTTTGATCCACTACTTTGTGGAGAAATATGTAAAGCCAGAAAAAAACCCACAACATTAACATTTGCATTTGAATAAAATACTTTTGCTTCCTTTGTATACTGAAACCTGCGTTTTAGACTGAGTAAAACAATTGTCTTTCTTCCTAGATATCCTGAACTGATTGGATAGTTCCTAATTTAAACTGTAATTGCTCTTCCTCGTCCTTTTTAGTGTCCTTGTTTCACTTGCAGAGAGAGATTTTCTGTACTCAACGAGTCTTAAAACAACTATTGCCCCAGTCTGATTGTTGAAGGTGCCCAGCAAATGGCCCCGTGCCCAGCTCAGCGTGCAGTGCCCTGTGAGCCCCGGCTGCTGGGCAGTGCTGCACTCTCCCTGCCTGCCCGAGGCAGTGGCAGAATTGCCTATTTTACCAGGAGGCTGGTTATTTTTTATTCTCTGTCCTGCATATTTTTGCTGTCTGACCCCAGCCCCAATGGCACGAGCAGCATATCATCACAATTTCTGAAACCCCTGTTCTGGTGTCAGTTCTTAGCACTGTTAAAATATTCTACCTCCAGAGTTTGTCACTTCCTCCTACATTTGCACCAACGTTCTGGAGTTCCTGCACAGACTGTAGGGCTGTCTCCTTTATGCAGCAGAAAACTGTATCTTGTGTTGGCAAGTCTGATACTGGCTATAGCTGTAGATTTGAGTTGTTTTTCAAGAGAAGGAATCCTGAGTAGTTTTGTGGCAGTGAAGTAATTTCTAAAGCATGAGAAAATAGCAACTGGTGTAGTGTAATAATGTCTGTGCTCACACAATTTTGTTAATCTTTTTAACATTGCATTAGCATTTTGTTGTACATATTTGGGTGGTTTTCACTGTGTGACAGCTTTCACTTGACAGTTACTGAAAGGACTTTTTCAGAGTAAAACCAAATTAAAGAAGGGAGACATAGGGCTCTGTCAACTTCACCTGCACTTATTAAGAAGCTTCTAAAACTTCTTGCATGGCACAAAAATAAAACATAAGGATAGAGTGATATCTAAGCATGTCAAACAGCAAAATGCAGGGAATTTGAGTTCTTCATTCATTTTTTCAAAGCATTTTGATGAAATTCTGTGTGGCAGGCTGTGTCTAATCCCATCTCTCTGCTAATACTCTTGCCATTTATAGCATCAAGCTGAAGACCTGAGCACTCTTGCAGGAGCTCATCAGGGAGAGCCAGCCAGGAGCTGCAAGACCCCATTTCTCAGCCTCTCTCAAGCCTACCTTCAATAGGTAGCAAAAATTGAGGCCTCATTTAGTGCACATTATCACTGAACTAAACTGCTGTTTTAGTATTGATTTCAGTGGAGCAAAACAAGGCCTTTGCAGTTCTAACTGCTGCTATAATATATGGAAACTGGATAGTTACAGCTGAGGGCAAAATTAACTCCAGTATTTGGAGAGAGGGAGAAAGTTGTACATTTGCAATTATGAGGAACCAAAAATATTTTGAATTAGCCACAGGACATTCAACATCTTAATAGCACAATTTAAGGCTCTAGCATAAATAAATTCTGTTCAGGAATTTGTATGCAAGACAGCATCAAATAGGCTGAGCTAACAATCCTCTAGAAATATTAGCATTCTCACTGGTTTCAAAGGGTAGGTCATGTACAATTATGTGTTTCTGATAAACCACTATTTAAAGCTGAATTGGAAAAATAAGGTAGAAGATTATTTCATTGCTAACACAGGACTAATTTTATATCCAAAGCTGAACATCTATTTTCTGTAAGTGCCTCAAGTATCACTGGTTCAGTAAGAAAGGCATAGAGAAGCTGGGCATTTTCAGCAAACCCTTAGTGGTATTCCATGACTGATTTCTGCTTTTGTCATACATTTTCAAACACAAGGTGTAAGAAATACTTCTGAATTCAAACATACCCTTATCAGAAGAGAGCAATGTTTGTTCTATTCATCACTCAATTCATGTGTAAGGAGAAAACTCCTGCTACGGTTTTGCAGAGTTCCAAACACAACAATCTGAAAAAACTATTCCCAATGTCATGACCTTTTGCACAGAACTGATGTTTATTTATTTATTTTATAAATTTGTATATGTTCAAATTTTCTGCAATCTTGAAATAGCTCCAAGCTATTTCTCCAATTTTTCAATCACAATCCCTACATTTAGGCACCAGTGCTTAACTGAGCATCTTGTGGTGGTACTTGAGCGATTTAAATGATGGCACACAGATTGTCAGCATGCTGCAAGTGCTTTGAAATTCACTTCCCACAAACATTTTTGTTACTAAATAGAGTTCTTGGTCTTGCATCAGTACTCAAAGGGCACCCAATCTCCCTGTAGCCTGTGAGATAGAACTCCAGCTGAGTAGTCACAGAATGATTTAAAAATAATTATTTAAGCAGTCCATTGTATGATGGAGCACAAAGTAGGATCAGATCAAGAACTGAATGTGCAGTTCCCCAGTGTCCTGAAAGCCCTTACTAACAGCAATTAGAAACTCTGGCAGCAGCAAATGGCAAATGTGATTAACCTTAAATGGAAACAATTTTATTAAACTGAAGATCTGATTAGCAACTGAACCGCACAATGCAGATTTTCCAGCAGGAGTTACAATACTACCGCAGTCTATAATTTAATGCTGATATGAGTTAATTCATTTCCCCCTGTGAATGATGTGGCAAAGAAAGTTTTTTTTTTAAACCAGAGGTGTCCATCTTCAAAATAATTCCCGGTGGATTTGTTGTTGCTATTCACTAGGCTGTGTTGGAAATGACATAGACCATTAGGAAAGAAGGCAGATGGCAGCTCATTCACACCGAGGGCTTCTCTTGTTTAAGGAACTCCTGGGGTAGGTATAGCAATAGGTATTGCTGCCCTTCCATTCTCTGTGATGATATTACAAAATGTCCACAGTTTACTTCCAATATTTTTCCTTCCAAATTGTCCAGCAGAATTAAAGGACAGTCCCTGTTTGAAAACTGTAAGAAATTGTGAGAACATGTGCAAAATTATTCTATAAATTCCTTGCTTGTTTGTTTTTAAGCTGTTTGCAAGTTCTGAACTATCCAGTCAAGGTGTGACAAACAGAGGCAGAATATCTTAGCCAATATCTAGTACAGTCATTGCTTTTATCAGCTCAGTCTGCACATCAGGCTCCTCTAGAGAATGTGATATACATTCAGCTCATGACACACCTGGAATCAAACTATTATGTAAGAAACCCCATGGATCTAAAACCACCACGCTCAGTTTTATGGAAGCAGTGAATGTAGGCACAGCTCATGGACATGGGAAGACCTTGGTCTGTGTATAAAAACCATTAAGACTACATACTTCCTTCATTTATAATTTCTAGGGATGTTATTGCTCAACTGCTCTTTCCAGGGCCATGTTTTATATAGTTGAGGGAGAGCTCTACAAAGAAGAGATTTTATCATGAAAGTGGGAGTTCAGCTACCACAGCACACCAGACATCCATCTCTATGGATGTCTGTGGGTGAGTGGAAACAAAGTCCTGTTCACCATTTTCTATAGGAAGTGAAATGCTTCTGCAATCCATCAACAACATAAAAGGTACATGCCTTTTGATGCTTCAAGGCTTGTTATCACAGTGCAGTGATGTAGGCTTTGACATACTCTGCACTCTTCTTGGAGGGAATCCTATTTTTGGTTTGTGTTTGGGTGACAGTTGTTCGTTTGAATGGAATTTGAGAGGAAAGAATGGAGTATTGTGTGTGTGGTGTGGGGATGTCTAATCCTCACTCTGGGTTTGCGTCATTATAGCTGACTCTTTTGTGAGGGAAACAATGTTCCTCTTCCACTGCCTTCCGAATTCCCCGGCCAGTGATGCAGTTCATGCAGTCCTTCTACCACTGCTGCCTTATGTCTGCTGCCTCTCCACCTCCCAGCATTTTCTATGGGAAAAGAATCTCATTCCTCACTCAGAAAGCTGGGAATGAAGCTCATTAGGATCTTGGCAGCACGAATGAAGCTTGTCATTTAACATCAGATTTCATTACAACCTAACAGAAGATACAAATTGTCAGGTAGGGAACCAAACTAGTGCACTCTATCATCTTTTTTCCCCCCAATTTTAGCATGCTTTTTGCATGTAAAGTAGAAGAGTTTAAAGCTCTCACTGAAGAGGTTTTGAAAGTAATCCTGTTTCTACTGGATCTCCAACTTTACTGTGCTGCCCTCTTTCTGCCAGAAAATCCAAGGGTGCTTAAGGAAGTTAAGTGCTAGGGATAAGATGCAAGAGTTGATGAATGACAGCTCCCTTAACAAGGGAAATAACTTATATTTATGTATTTCAGTTATTACAAGGAACAAGATGTTTATGTTTGTTCAGCTTGGGTTTTTTTTGAGCATTTAGAATACAAGAAGTTATATGGGCACCTATAGCTTAGAATAAATAGAACTTTGCAATTATTCAAATCACACTGAAATTAATCTTTTAAGAGTCTGAAGCAGCTTTTAATGTTAAAATGTGAGTATCTGTAATAGTTGAGCTGCAATGAGACAATCTGTAGTAATGAGATTAGTATCCTTGAAGTGATTTTCACTGATTTAACTAGATTGGATATGACTCATTTTATTTCAACTGCAGTTTAAACTCTGTATTTTTCTTGTGTGAGCAAGGCCTCAGAATTTAAAGTACACCAGAATGCAGTCTCACTCAGCCCAGCACATTCAACATCACTTGTTTTCAAATAGCATCTTTTTTTCTCGTGGGGTGGGGAGGTGTTAAATAAGTGCCAAGTCACAACACAAAACCCATGGTTGTCATCTCTACAGTCTGGCAGGAATGAACCTGGCAATGTAATTCTAGTGGGAGAATCAGTGCAAAAGTCCTCTCTTCCTTTGTTTCTTGACAGACATACAGATTTTTCTCTGGAGTTTCCTAGGAGTGAAGCAGACTGTGCTCTGAGCCTAAGGCCTGGGTGTGCTCTCTTTAGAGTACTTTGCACCTGTGTTTTGCTGGAGTACAGACTTCAAGTCCTTTCCAAACACACCAGTTTCATTGATGCAGTAAGTTCCAACTGCAGATAGTAGAACTGCTGTAGAAAAGCACAGTTTCTGTCCTTTATTAAACAAAACACAAGTACAAAGTGTGTTAAATCATCAACTACAAAGCTGAGCACTTGCTAAAGAATGCTTGGGTTAAGCCTGTCTTTGGGCATCTCTTTTGTGCAGTTTGGGAGACTGTATTAGCCGTTCAGATGCCTTAGATGCCTGAAATCGAGTGGGAAGAATAGAGGTCTAAACTGGTTTCAGCTGCTTGGCTGCGGCTCGTGCAGCCGACAGTGCAGAAAAATAACTGTAGCAAAGGCAGTCTGACCAATAAGCCAATGTTTGAGGCTTATGCCAAAAGAAGGGGAGCTGCAATTTTCCCTGCATGCTGGATCATTGCCTGAGGTCCAAGAGCTGGTGCTGTGTGAGCACTGCAGCAGGTTCTGCACTGTCAGGGCTGATTTCTGTGGAAGGAGAACAGAACAGCTGGGTCTGACTGAACAGGTACTTGAGCTGACTGAGAAGGAGAAGCAGAGATGTGCCATTCCCATTAGATTTTCATTAGCAGATGACTGCTAGTGCTTTATACAAGTGTCTGTACTTACATCAGAACTTTATACAATGGTGATTGTTGTGTGGATGGGGAATGACACCAAAAAGGCTTAAGCCCAGTTTATGAAAAGCTTGAAAAATTTCTCTAATGTAAAAAATACACTCAGCCCACAATGCAACCTTGTGATTTTCTCACGTGCTGTGCTGCCTCGCTATTTTGGGTGGAAAATGGTTTCAGGTCATAACTAAGGAGTGTGCTTATACAAATAACTTGATTTTTTTTTTTAATAATTCCTGTAGGGCTTAAATTGATTTAGCTCATCTGTGGTCTGGGCTGTAGTGCTATCATCTGCTTTTGCTAGGGCATCACTGAAAAGGCCATGCTATTAATTTCCTACAGTCACCAAGCATTTAGAGTGGATAGCTTATTTGAAAAGGTTATTTTAGCTATTTAGGCTTGGATACTGAAAGTGCAGCTCATCCTTTTGCCTTCAAATGTTTTGTTGGACTGTTTCATGGGGTATTATTATTCTCTAACTCCTATAGTTAGAAACTGCATATGAGAGCTTTCATTTTATGATTAAACATGTGGAAAGGGTAAAGTATTTACCTATATAAAAGATCTTTGCAATTGTTTTGTTAAATTGAAAAGGCATTGTGGCTCACTGGAATTTCTAAGTCTAAAGAGGCTTTTAATACATAATGCCTAGTTTTCATGTTATTGAAGGGTTTTAAATGTTATATAAAACATTGCTAAGAAATTATGTCCTAGATACAAACTCTGCTTCCACGAACTACAAAGCTCAGTATGTGTCTGGGTGCTGCTGGCTGCAAGGCATTATCTGGGCATGTTTGATGGGGAATTACATGCCCTAGAAAGAAAATTAATAAAGACATCTGCTTTCAACTCTTAAATTTTCTCCCTAGTTCTTTCTGTGATTAAAAAGCACATTAATATATGCAATCCTAACACCTAAAATTACACAGCCCATTTTTTTTTTTGTCGTGTCCAGGCCTTCAATAACTCAAGCAACTCATGGGAGAGTTGTGGGAACCTCTGTATTATCTCTTCTTTTCCTGATGAGCTGGACCACAGTAAATAGGCTGTGTAGAGCTCTGAAAACCCAGCCTGTTTCAAAGGACCCTTTCAGCTGCAAGCCATTATGTCATCCCTCCTCAAGAGCTGCCCAGGCCTGCAGCTCTGTAAGAGTTCAGTGTTTATCCTGGGTGGTTGGACAGAGTCCAGGACTTGGCCATAGCTTGGGATGCAGGATGAGTGGAACATGCACAGAGCAGATACAGGTGAGAACCAGGGGTGTGTGTTGGACTTACAGAAGAATTCCTCTTGGGAGGACTTGTCAGTAACACTGGAAAGGTGAGAGGGTGCTATGAAAAAAAGTATTTATATCCCATCCTTTAAGATCTAAGAAGACGTTTTTATGCAACCATTCTTTGTGAAATTATGAGCAAATTCTCACAGGATGTTGTGTTCTCATCTCCTGACTCGGAACATGTCTCCTGCAGTCCTTTGTTTGAGGGATCACTACTGGAATGTAGAGCTTGCCTATAATAAGATCTGTGATGAAAAGTTGCTTCCTCACTTTGTTCACTGTGGCATGGCTTTGATAAATGTCCATTTGTGTGTAATACACAAATTCTTTCCTAAATTGCAAAATCTACAGAGGCAAAATTAAGTGTTTTTGACCCTTAAGTTTCTTTACCCCTTTCTTATCTCTCTTTGAGTAAAACTTGTTGTTTTTGATGAACATCTTTTATCATCTTCGTTTAACAGATAAATTCTCTTTTATCTGCTATTGTTACTTGGTATCATCCATAATAATTTTAGGGTTCAAAATACTGGCAAAAATTTCTTTTTTCTTTGGGACAAAAGGCATAGTTTATGAGAATGTGTATTTTTTAGTATCCCTTTACAAGAAAGTGTCTTCAAATTGCTGTAACTATGGATGCAGCGTCCAGATAACCCTGTGGAATTTCCAAAGGGAAAGAAGAAGGAGGAAGGTTCTTGTACATGGTTTCAGGAGAATGTCAGTGAAAGCTGAATAAACTGAGATTGAATGTCATTGGTAAATGATTGAATTGCTACTTGTGTAAATCCACTTGTGACTATGTTACACCCCACTTCAAACTGTTTATTTTGTATCTACTGGAGATTAATCACTGAGTTAATGTTCAGTTACATGTTGATCAAGAGGAAAGCAAGATTACAAATTAACACTGAGATTAGCTGGGGTCAAATGGCATTTTGAATTATTGAGAGGCAGCTGCAACCACTTTCATTGCCTAGGAGGGTAACATTCTGCACTACTGGTGATCTGGAATGCCTTCCTTGTTGACTTTTTTTTTTTTTTTAAATTATTATAAATATTATTTCATGGTCTTAAAGCAGGTCTTGAACTTTGATGTATTTAGTGTTGCTTTGAGAGAGGATTGAGGAGCTGTCAGAGTAATTACTGTGCAGGAGCTGCACAGTAATTTTCTGCAAATAGGTTCTTTAACTCACAACCTGTGAAAATCCTGTTGACAGCAGGGATCCTTGAAAGCATAAATTCCCTTCTGAACACATATTTAACGGTTTGAAGAAACAACAGCACCTTGTGGAGCTTCAGGAAGGCACTGCCTAATGGAAATAAATGAGTGGTGCTGGGAGATGAAGCAGAACAAAGTTGTAGGGCCAGAGTCTGTTCCTCCCCTGGCTCCCATGGCTGTCCCACAGCAGACCCTGCAGCCAGCCAGGGTTGTATCCTGTGGGGTGGAGCTCAGGAAGAGCTCCTGTTGTTCCAGAGATGGGATGGCATGGGAACACAAGGTGGAGGAGGAAAGATGACTGAAGGATCCAGAGCTAGGGTAGGAATAATATCTCATGGATGGTGGAAACAGGAAAGTGGAATTAAGTTCAACTTTTATTGCCATGCCTCAATTATTGGTAGATATCATAGACTTGTGTCTAATTAATAAAGGAGCTAAAGGGAAAGAGGGCGATGGTGGTTCTGCCATCCTGATACAGATGGAAGGAAGAAAAAGAGAACTGAGTTCACATATAGGGAATAGGTTGTATCTTCTGGAAGTATTCTATTTCTAGAAGTTTAAAAATAAAAAAAAAATAAAAAGGAGCACAGGTGATTTGGAAGATAAAACTGTTTTGTAACAAGCTAGTAGATGTGGGCAGCTACAAATTGCTCTTGCTGCTGGGGAAAAAACATCCTTGGAAAGGATGTAGAAATTGATTTTAAAAGTAATATGTGCAGTAAAGTAATAGTTGTAGGAATCCAATGGAACACTGCCTGTCCTAATAAATCTTTGCTGTCTATAGTTAGTATTTTGTTTGTCTTTTCTTTTGGAAGTTATATTTCAAATGCAAAAATAATTCTTCAAGTTGATGTTTTAAAATGCAGTTTTGCCTTTTCTTGATGATTTTTTTATTATTTTTTGTGAGCCTGAAAAACCTGGATCTTGGGTAAAGGAATCTCATTTTTCACATAAGAAGCATTAGTTCTAAGAAAACTCTTTGCTAGAAAGTGGAGCTGTGTTTAAAACAGGGCAAGGAGTGGTCAAGGAGCTGTGTGACCTGCATGCAGCACTGCCATTATTTGGCAATTTATACAGAATAAAATAGGTAAGAGAATCTGCAGCTGCATAATCCATAATCATTAGTAGTGATTTCTCTTCAACAGACACAAGAAATATGTTTAAATTATATTACTTAATAAATACATCTAATATAGCAGATTGAAGGTGTTGGGTTTTTTGGTTTGTTTTGAGTTTGTTTTGTTTTGAAAATTGTTGTTGTTGTTTTTGTTTGTTTGTTTGTGGGGGTTTTATTGTGGTTTTCTGTTGTTGTTGTTGGTGGTGGTTTTTTTCTTTTGGGGAAGAAGGTATATATAAAAATGCTCAGTTAGCTTTCCCCCTCAGGCTGCAGGAGCATCTGTCCTGTTTGCAATCTTTGCACAGAGTTAACAATATTTCCTGCTGCACAGACAAGGCCTGGACACACCAGCTCCTCTGAGCTGTGTGACCTTTCAGCCAGAGGAGCAAACCCTCACAGATCTTGTATGGCAGTCAGGGACACTGCATGTGTGCTGGCACACATGTTCCAATCCAATGAGAGGACAGGGGAGCCAACATTCCAGCCTCTGGAGTTGAGCAGAGTTTGCTTTTCATTGCAGAACAAGCAGCAGCAGCTTCCCCACTGTTGAGCTTTCTGGCAGCAACGTGGTCTCTTGGCTTTTGCACAGGCACAGCTCTTTCTGCTGTTCCTCCTGTGGTCACCCCAGTAACTAAACCCTGAGCACCAGCATGTTGCAGCAGGAACGTGCTCTGACACATGCCATGGAAGATAACTGGTGCACAGCAACAGCTGAGAAGAAATGGGCAGAATCACAGCAAACACCTCAAAAGGTACCTCTGAGCCTCTGCTTAACAGACAGTGGCAGTCCTGTTTCAAGGGAACCCAGAGGAAATGCAGAGGGACAGGAAGGCAGCAGGGTGCTATTTACTTCATACAACCCTCAACCAGAATGTGTTAACATGTATCTTAACATCCTTTGTACAGCCTCCCTTTCTCTGGGATATGAGCAAATGACTTACTACCCCTCCGGTTCCCTTGTAGAGAAGACAGACATGTATCATGAGAAAAGAGACCACAGATACCTTGCTGACTTGAGTAGTGGGGATTTGCAGGGGTGCAAAGTGTACCTGTATCATTTCTAGTACAGATATTTAAGTACCTCTTATCTGCTTCTCCAACTGCATGCAAGTTGCTATGGGCAATTCTTCTAAACTGAGGAAAATCCTGCCGTGGATTGTGCTGCCACATTCTCGTGAAGTCTGAAGCTATCTGGATGTCTCCCAGGAGGTTCATTCATGCAGGGCAGCAGCCCCAGAGAGGCCCCAGGGAGATCCTACCATGGGGAGCCTCATGCACTGCCCAAATTTAGCAGCATGGTAAGGGTCAGGAGGTACACTGATGCTTGTGGAAATACAGCTCTGACAGATAAGAAAAGCGTAGAGGTTCCCCTCTCCCTCAAGTAGCACATTTTCTCATGCTTTCTCCATGACTTTTCACCTGCTTCTTTTAGTGTTGGTCTTGTACTTCTGTTGTGAGCTTCAGCAATTTTCTGGGGGTTTAGCTTCCAGCAGCACCCTGGCCTTTCACTTAAAAGGACATCTAATGCTGTGTTGCAAATAAATGCACAAAAAAAGACCTAAAAGCTGATGCTCAAGTCCTTTAGGTGTGCAGTGCTGCAGCTCTATCTTTTTGCACTATCATATTTCTCAGATCTGAATTTTATCTAATTCAAGGGGTAAAAGATGGTGTTATGATTTCTAGTTGTTACCTGGGAAGCCTATTTGCATTATCCTGAAAACTCAGAGCAGCTTTAAGTAGTATATCCTGCAGCTTCCAAGGAGTCATTTGTGTTTCCCAGTTTGCTTTTGCACAGCTGCTGAAAAAGCAGAATTGCAACTGCAGTGTTGTCAGCCCCAGTCCTGACAGGGCTGTTATCACCCATCCAGCTTTCCCTGGATAATTGGGAATTCAATGCAGCTCTTGCTGAAGAAAGAGTTTTTTGAGTTGCACTGAGATTTCATGAATGCTTCAGAAAACTACAGCTAAAAGCATCCAGTGTACTTGTACTGAAGCAAAGACAAGCAGGTTTCGTTCTTTCTTTTCAGGTCAGTGATCCCCAGAATAATAATGTATGGTTGAACACACAGCCTCAATTCCAGAAGGATGATACTGCAGTTTAAACGTTTAACACTACAGCATTACAAACTCTAGCCTCCACATAGGGCTGTTGTTACCCAATTAAAAAAGCCCAGCAGCAGCAAGTTAACACAGCAGTGTTTATTAATAAGTAAATTCAGTCCCTCCTACGAAAACAAAACTGATCAGTGCTTCCAAAAAAAAAGAGAAATGTTTGAATCTATGTAATATTTCATATCTGCATCCATTGTCTACCCATAGTAAGGGGGGGAAGTAAATGATGCCGGGTGAGTAGGTTCTTCATGATCTGTGCCAGCTGTCTCCTGCTCTACAACATCGCTCCCTTCTGGCACACTAATCCTGTCAAACTCTGAATGTGGTGGAACTCAGCTTGGTGGGCAACTCCAAACCTGCCACAATCTTATTAGCCTGAATTTGGGAAATTAGTAAAAGTCTTTGGAGGAAATTTATACCTGTTATTAAATCAGGGAAATTGGATACTTTTTTCCCCATGATTTTTAAACTGCTGTAGCAGTTTAAAAGATTTTTGCAGCATTGCAAGCTGACTGCTCCCTCTAACAGTTTCAATATGCTGTCAGGGCTTCTGAAATCAAAACCTGATGGGGAGAGGAAAGTAGTATTTCAAAATATCTATCCTTTTTTTCTTCTATTCTTGACCCAGAATACAATAGCTGACCAGCAGTGGGGTGTTGCACCACCAGCTGCAGTTGTATGTTTTTTCCTGGAACACTGGAATCAGCCTGTCCCTTTGAGCATTTCTAGAGAGCTGAGTCTGGAACCTCCTGAACTCTGTGACTTTCAGGAATGTCTGTAATTGAGCTGTATGTGTACGAAGTGTTTGGAGATTCTTTATGATAATTCCCAAAGAATGAATCTTGTGCAATTTCTGAAATAATAATTCCAAATATACTGAGTTCTTGCAGTCAGGTTATCAAATTAGAAAAAAACCTCAAAAGCCTGAACCTGTGGCAACAATAAGACTTGGCAGACTTGCTAGGTAGACACAGATCTCTGATCCCAGTCTGATGCAGGGCTCTTTCTTCAGGGAAGGCACAAAGTATAGTGGTAAGGAAACACAATTCCCACTGATTTAGTTTAAAAGACACTTCATTAATTTTAATTTATCTCCACAATAACTAATTGACTCACATTAAATGGGACTCTTTCCATTACCTCCAAGAACAACAAACAATTCAGTCTGTAATAAAAGCTGACCTAAATCCACTGCAAAAGATGTTCTGTGGGAACAGGCTTGAACCAGAATAAATGCAATATTTCCTCCATGCTTTGCGTGCAGAGTCTGCAAGTTGATTCATTACTATAATAAAAAGATATGCTGTCATTTCTTAGAATGCTCATGGTAGGGCACTCAGGATAAAAATTAAATGTGCCAGCAGGAGTTTAACCAATTTGTCCATTTTAATTCATTTTCTTAGGTATATTTCACATTCATAACTGATTTGAAAAATATTGACAGGCTGACAGTGAATTAAAAAGTATGTTGCATTGCCATTATTCCTTTACATGGGGCAATTAGATGCTGATTTCACACTGATTTAACATTGCTCTTCTAGGCTGCTCTCATAACTGACAGTTCTGCCTCTCCTCTGGGTATCCAAACCCAATGTCTGAACTAATCAGGAATGGCTGCACATTGAACAGTTTGGGCATTCTGGAACAAAGTAGGCATATTCCAACTCAGAACTAAACAAAGAGGGAATGTGTTAACAGCATCACATAGAGTTATCGGTCCACACATACTGATTTATAGAAGATAAAATAAAATGCCTGGTTTTCTAGACCAACTTTTCATCTAATATTTCAAGTTCTCAGTATAGGCAGCATACTGATACTGTTGCCAACAGTTACCAGTAACTTCATGGAGCAGTATAACTTCAAATAAGATGGAATACCAAAGGGAATTTTGGTATTCCAAAAGATTTTTCTGATTGGCGTTTCTATTGCACACTGTGGAAATCTGTGCTTGAAATGAAGAGGAGACATTGCATGGATGTGTAGCTCCCACTTTAGTGCTGGAATAATTAATACAGATTATATTTTTTGTGTATGTCTGTGTGTGATATAAGGTGTTTGAGAGGGTTGGAGGTAGGCTGAGTTTTGGGGGTTTAATTATTTTTAATGAACAATTTCTATAACTTCTACCTCTGCACCTGGGTGATTTTTAAATTGGTCTTTTTCCCTTCTGTTTTTTTTTTAATGAAACACTAATAAATAATGGACTGTCCTATTCCATCTGCTCAGACACAATCCCATAGTAATCATCTGCAACAGAAGAAGTTCCATATTCTCTTCTTATTGATTCACCTCCTCTTGCAGCTGTGGACTTGGCTTTCCCAGGTAATTTGCTGGAGGTCACCTTTGTGGGCTCTGAGTAAGGGCAGTTAATCTTAGTCAGTGGAATTACTTGCTCTGTTACAGAGCAATTCAGTAAAGGAATAGAAATCTAAGCTTGGATATTCTGACTGCCAATGTTTAATTCTACCAGCTGTCCCCTCATATAGCTTTCTTATTTTCAAGTACTTGGGGGGTTTCAGCTATTTTCTCCAAGCCTGTAAGAAGACCTGATGTATGTCTAAGAGAACTTACTGCTGGAATAAAGCCCAGGGGTGCAAAGTAGAAGTTGGGGGAGTGATGGTTGTAAGCAATGTTATTGCTTCACTCTCACAAAGAGCCCTAACATTGTGTAAAATGAAATTTAGCCCGAATTTTCCACAGTGTCTTTAGTTTAAATGCCAAAAAGAGTGCCTTTAGTGTATATCTGTTTCTCTATAGCACTGCTGAGCACTTTCTCAAGTTCTGTAAAGCTATTAACCTTAAAATAATTTTCTTCTAAGCGTCATTTCCTCTTCACACCGACTACGAGCTGATTCACAGCTCAGAGCACTGCTTGTTCAGTAGTCCGTTGGAGCTCACTGTGCTGAGGTGAGAGATGCCCTCGTTGGCATTACTTGAAAACTCTTCCTTTCACTCTCAGCAGTCTCATCACCCAGCTCATTTCTTCTCAAAGCTCCAGCTGCAGCAGGCGGAGGAAGCAGCACTGACACGGAGCAACCCTCGCCCTGCAGCACATGGGCCATTTTTTGCTCTCCTCTGTGAAAGGGTCAAGAGTGAACAGAAGTGTGATGTCAGCATTAGAAGGGACCCTTGTCTTGTGGGAGCAGTGCTGTGTGTATCCCACCTGCTGTATTTGCTGCGCTTATAACTCTGTGGGGTTTAGCCACTTCACATTCACGTTGATGTGAGTATGAGAGACACCTTTATCTCCTGGGAGGCCTCTGACACTTCTGTTGGAGTTGCCCATTGTAGCAGGAACTCTTCAATCCCTTGGAAATTTGTCTATAGCACAGAAACCAAATACATTTCATTTTTCTGAAGAGCCACCAATGATACTCAATTAAGGCAGCTTTCTTCACACTGCTTGGAAGAAGCTGGGCAGGAAAACCTGTCCAAGGGTCCTTGTTAAGGCTAATTCCAGTTTGCAGTGACAACAATGTCAATCTGAAGGGGGAAAAATGAACATTGTGAGACATTATTTTTAATCTGAAGAGATCTGTGAGGGCTCTAAGAATTGGATGCTTTTTTTCATTATCAGGTATGCAAGGATAAATTCTCGTAGACCCTTACAAATTTTATCTTCCTATGAAGCACTGTCATCTTCATTCTGGGGTTTTCTTTGTTTGGTCAGTCCTTTCAGAACTCTCAGCTCTTTCCCTTCCCACTGTCTGCTTCTTCCAGGCAGTAATCTAGAGACTGGTAAAAACCAGATGTCTGGTAAGGTTATAATCTTTCTCCCTGCAGTGCCTGTGCCTCTTGTGTATGACTTAACTTGGTTGCAGCCACCTGAAATCTCAAAGAGAAAAACTAGTTCCCCTGGATGACAGACATTGTCTGTTTTCCACATGAACTGAAGTCTTTGCTCACCTCTGAGACAAGCAGATTTTTAGATCAAGAAAATAATTACAGACAGGTTTTCTTCTGTGCTTCCCTAGAAGGATAAGGAAGTTAAGAAGGACAATTGCAAGGAAGGGGTTTTTTGTCCCACAGATGTTATTTTGCTGTCAGCCCCTTCTGGGTACAGTGCGTGCCATCTTGTGGACAAGTCACATTATGCCTGAGTCCTTGAGATAAATATTTAAAGACCACGATATTTTTCTGTGTTAGTTATTTGCACCTCAATGCAAACAATGTTTCTTCTTGGGTGCTTGTTTTTCAATTGAAGTTACTTGAGTTTACTTTGTTATGAATCACTTGTTACCAGCTGTAAACCAAAAAAAATGTAAAATTCTTTGCACTTTTCTTCTTAATTAAGTTTAAATCAATGTTCTTCTGGGAAAAAATCAATCCTAAGAAACATCTGTCACTGCAGCATAATTGCTACATGCCAACAATGAGAGGAAAATAATTTTAGAAATGCTCCTGCTTCAAGAATGAAAGCAAAAATATTCTTCTTATTAAAGTCATCAGCAACTGGTACAAATATTTTTATTTGAAATTAAGACATCTGTACTCTTTATTGACCTATACTAGTTTGATTCTTTCTTGGTAGAATGCAAGTGACAACTCTTTAGACACTCTTTAGTGACTGAAAAGTCCTTTACAAATGCAATAAGGATTCATTTTACAAGGGAGGCTCTAAAATCCCAAATGTTTGTCAAAATATTATGCTTGCTGAATGAGATAATTTCCCTTTTGTAAAAGTCCTTTAGAGACAGCCCAATGCCTGTTCTTCAAAATTTAAAATAAAGCAATCTTACGGTAAATGTTTCCAAGAATAGGGATGTAAAAAGTAAAACAAATGGTGAAGTTTTTGCTTGAAAATACAATTCTAACATGAAAAAGTTTCAAATAACCTGATCTGACTTAAAACCTAATTTGAACTCGATTTTCTGTTAAAAAAATAGACTTATTTAAATTTTATTTAATTAATAAAAATTAATAAACAAATAAAGTATTGTCACTAACATGCTGATTAAAGAAACATTAAGATTCACTGTACCTATAGCTCTGTCTGGCCTACAGCTTTGGGGTAGATGTTCCTAATTGCTCACATGGAGATACTGGAAAGGTGGCTGATTATCCAGGTTTCCCACCAGCCAGGTACAACAGATTTAGTACCACAGGGATGGAAACAGCAACAGATTTGTCAGGCAACTCTGACAACCTGAAAGCTCTCAAGGAAATGGCAAAGCAGCTGGGTCAGATACACAAATGTGGGTAACAAATGCTGGTAAGAGAACTCATGACTTACTAAAGAAACATCTGGGGCCAGAGCCACGTGTTGCAATATTTGAAGATACTAAAATAGCCAACTCTAATGACAATTAATGAGGTTGTGCACAGTGTGATAATCATAAGGAACGGTGTTTGCTGACCAATGCTGAAAAGTTATTTACAAGCTGGACTAAACTGAGCCATGAATTTGCAGAGAAGCAGTTTATTTTTAGTTACTGTAGACTGTTGTGGTTGTGTCACAGAACACATGATTTTGCTGCAGGGCAAATTCAGGAGGAGCTGTGCATACAATCAAGATTTGCAGAATCTGTGCAAACAGCAGATGAGCCAGCTCTCACAATCCCACCTGAGGGTCTCTAGTTCTGTTATCTTTATTACTGATCTTTGTAAGCATATTCAATAGTTTATTGCTTGCTTTGCTTATCATAAAGGATTAGTCTGAGAAGACAACAGTTTCATTTCAACTAAGGAAGGCCCTAAACATTTGGCATCTGGTTTAACAAGCCACTCAAGGCTGCAAGCAGATTTGGAGAAGTGCTTTCTTAATGTGTAGCAATGGATGACGATATTGCATTTCACCATGATTAGTCATCCTTTTGGTAAATGGGTATTAATCCTCACATTGCTGTTGCTGTTTTAGCTCTGTAGCTATGACACTAGTGCTGATTTGGTCCCCAGATGATAAGCTTCCTGGCTGACTGCTTCCTACAGACAACCAGTATCAAGTGACAAGATATGGTATGTAATGTCTGAGTTTCTGGAACAGGAACTGGCCCCTTCTGAGCCGAAACTGTTGGCGTTTAATTTGTATGTGGGCTTGAGAGATTCAGTGAAATGTCTTCAATGAAGGCAGTCCTGCCAGAGGTGGAGAATTGAAATGCTAAACACCATGGCAAAGCTATTCTTAAATCATGATCTGAGTTAAAAAACCTAGAGATTATAAAACAATACAGAATTCAGTATCAATAACTTTGCAATTACCATAACTGCTGCAAGCATTACTACTGCTAAGTTCAAATGTTTGTTGCATAAAGTGAGAGGAGCACAAGACAATAAATGCTTATTAGCATCCAGCTTTGCATATAATGTGTGTGAGTGATGCTAGAAACAGACTTTCAGAGAAGTGGATATTTGAAGCCCTAAGGAAAGCCTCATCAGATAACTATGAATTTTTAGTAATATGGTCTTAATCTCTATACATATTTCTTATTTCTTGCCTATATCCCAACTAGATTGCAATAATTCTGGTGCCCAGATGACAGCTGTGTGAAAATTGTATCAGAATTACGCACAAGAAACTACTGCATCATTGCTCTACTCGTTTTAGATCCACAGAATTGGATCAAAGAGTTTAATTAAAACATGTCTTGTGCTGCCTTAAGCAAAATAGCAGGAAGTTTGAACTTCAGATTTAGATCAGTGATTTCAGTGGTCAGATACAAGAAGAGCTGGCAAGGCTGATTTACAGCCAAGACTATACCACAGCCTGGCCAAGCAGCAGATCTGGCATTATTCTGCAGAAAGGGCAACAAGATGGGATTTTTGCACCTCTTCATTCAGCAATGGCATCAGAGCAGTGGAAATCATGCTTCAGTTCTGTCTACAGGAAAAATAATCTGGAAGCTTTATTTTTAAAATCACATCCTTCCTGTACCCTGTCAAGGGAGTAGGAAGATGAATTCGAAGGGTAAATGGTTGGAGAATCATAATTTTTCCTCTCTGTTTTCTCATGTCATTAATAGATAATCCATCAAATAATGGATGACTTAATCAGGACAGATCTGCTGTTTTTAAACGTGAAGCTTTTCTATCATTTCTTTTCAGTTGTTCATGCTAGGAGAACCATTACTGGCAGTGAATGGTTATTCTCCTTGTAATTCTTTACATGAAGCAACAAATGTTCAGGGAAAAAGAAATCTATCATTACCTCTTTTGACACCATGCTGCTGTCTCGCTCTCTAGGGGAGATGATATGATTTACATGCTTAAATATTTTGCTGTAGTGTGAAACAGTGCTTTGCAGTCTGGCAGCTGTTATTAGCTGTTATGATGATCAAATAACACTATGGGAGCTGGTAATTAAGAAGGAAGTAATACTAGAAGGACAGTAAAGCACTAATACTTAGGTTTGAATTAATTTAGCAATTCTGTCAACCAATTGCAACCCTGGGGGATCATTTGCAGTTTTAGACTAGATATGCTACTTCTGTTTCACATAGTAAATCCATTAATATTCCTGTCCTCCACAAGCATATTACCCCACATACAACCAACCTGCAGATGAACAAAAGAGGTCTCTTTTTCCTTAGTGATCATGCTAAGCAGGGCTCGTACAGTGAGGAGGGTGCACGCTTAGGGTGGGAGATGTTTAGTATCAGGAGGAGCTGTTGTGATACCTTAAATGAAGAGCTGGCCTGCCTGGGAAGGGGACAGGCTGTGACCCTGCTCTGTGGAAGCAGGGAAGGACACCCTGTGTATCTGCCTGGCACATGGATAGCCTCTAGGGGAAGGAGTTCCCTACCTGCCAAGGCAGTAAATGGGCAGCTGCAGCTCAACAGAGAGAACAGCAGCAGCCAGGAAACCTCAGCCCCACCAGAGAGCACCAGGCACAAGTGTCTGAGTGGCCAGCGGGGTGAAGACACTGGGAGAAAATGGGAACTGAGAAAGAAGAGGATTTTATGCAATATAACGTGTCTGAGAGCTGACTTGAAGTCATAATTTCTCTATTGTGAGAGGGTTTTTTGTTGGTTTTTTTTCCCTACCAGTTCCATACTGGTGTGGAGCAATAGCATAAGCCATGATGCTGTCAATCACGGGGCATTTATCTTCACAAAGTAGTTTCTGAAAGGGAGGGTGTATTTGTAGTCTCTCTAACCTCTCTCTTTTTTTTTCGCCCTGTCCCCTCTGTCACACACAGAATTTATTTGGGGATAATTTCAGTTGAAGATATTAGCTCTCAAATGAACATTGCAAAGCCTCTATCACAATTTGTTGGGTTTTTTTTTTTTAAGCCAAGTGTTTGGGAACCAGAGTTCAAGGTAACCCATTTCCTGGTAGTTTTGACCCCAGGCTCTGCTCTTGTTCACACCATCAAACTGCACCATGCTTTCCCATGGATTTGGCATCTCTTAACGTCAGACTGTTTGACAACTGCACGTCAGTATATTTGTTTATATTGAGCAGAGCTAGTGCTCACCCAAGCAGAAACAATACAGCAGTGTTACCTAGGCCTGCCTCTGCAAGCTGCTAATGATTGGGTTATTAGCTCTGAAGCATTTTGTGATCAGGAGTTCTGCAGTAATAGTACATGAGAGGAAGTATATTATGGCTGTGCTTATTTTTAATTATTGTAGATGCTTTTATGTGCACTCACTTAAAAGTAGCCTAGAGAACAAAACTGTACTGTCTGACAGTACAATCAAAGTGCTGAAGCTACTATAGAATGGGTCTGGAAGAAAAATAAGGTGACATTAAGGTTTACTTATTTTACACACTAAGGCCATATTGCAGTATGTAAAATATGACTAACAGGCTGTCAAATGTACATCAACTTCTGAACTTCATTTAGCTTCTTTGGTGGAAAGTTACTGCTTTGGGAACAAAAGCTAATAAATCCAGCATTCATTTTTGGGGCTAAACTGACATCTGCTGGTGTTCTGTAATACAATATGTGCAATTAGAGTGATGACCAAACATACACTGTATTCTGTGTACTTTTCCCTTTCCATGGTGCTGTTGGCAGCCCCGGTGATGACTCAGGAGAGCTCAGAGAGGTGTAACAGTGGATGGAGCAGGTGGGGCTGCCCAGCACATCCTGCCATGGGACTGGTGATGCAGCAGAGCTGCTCGTGGTTACCTCGTACTGCACTCACACTTCAAGCTTCTGAAATTGCCACGTGGCCTTTTTTTCCCATGATTTTTTAAAAATAAGTAATTTTTATAACCTTCAGGTACACAGCTCATGGGGGCAGGGGGAGAGGTAAAAAAGATGTAGCAATTTCTAGCCAGGCTTCCTCATTCACGCCTTGAGCTGGCGCTGCCCATGTCCCCACCCAGTCACCTGCTCTGCTGCAGGAAGAGAACTGCCGTGGGTTCCTACACGGGCAGCAGCTTTGGGGGAACTGTGCTGCTTTGCTGGGGGAGCACCCTACCTACCCTAGGCAGGCTGGCAGGCTGCAGCTCTATTCCATCAGAGTCTGAAATCTGGCAGAAAATAACCCCCCTTGCGTTGGAGATCAGAGGGGCTGGAAGCAGCTGGGCTTAATTTCTGATTATTATCAATTTGGTATTGTAAGTCTGGTTGTGTTTAATAAGAATATTCACAATCACGGATTCACAAATAGTGCTGTTTTACTGAAGAAACAGCCCCACCCTTCACCCCAGACACCAGGCAGTGTTTAAGCCTCACTCAAGGGAGGTGTAAGATAAGCAAGCGGCTCAACACAGCCCCATCGATTCTCCATAGCAAACCTGCCATTTTTCCACAAACTTACCACTGAAAATTGGGAATAAAACTCCTTAACATCAATGTGGTATTAAGAAGCAGGCATTACTTTATTACAGCTGTCAATACACGGAGGGAAACTCTGCCTAACCTGCATGGTTGGCTCAAGATAGCACACGTACTTATTAGCCAGGATATACATATTCATCAAAGAGTGTTACAATTTGTTACTTTGGGCGGCCACAGAGCCCCTAAAGTGGATTGGGCTGACTTGACTTGTTACTAAACTGTCAAAGTTCCGCTGACCATTACATAACATTCTGTTAACTGTCATGTCTGTGCTGTTTGCAGCAAGCTCCCAGATCCTGTGGTGACCTGGCCAACCACTGACTGACTAAAAGTGATTCTTCTTTTGCCCAGTGCCATCCAGCAAAATGTCTGGAAAGGTAGGAACTGGAGAGTGGTGAGCTGGGTGGGAAGGAGGGCAGCTAGAGAGGGGAAATACACTCCTGTACTGGTACATGGATGCTGACCGCCTGCTGTACTGGGACATTGGATGGAAACAGTGGTAGGGCAAAAAAGGAGAAATGTTGCTGGGGTCCCCAAGGAGTAGCATGAGCCAGCCTCTGATTAGATGCAAGGAAAAACATGGGAGAGAGCATGGCAATTGGAGTAAGAAGGCTTCCAGTTGAAGGTCATACCTTGTTTTGCCCTGGGAGATGTGTTCAGTCATGGCCTCCCTCTCCTCTGGCTCTAAGCTGCTCACAGCCACCTTGAGAAGGGGATTTAGTTACTAAGAGAAAAATTATTCCATTTTTAGTTAATCCAGGGCACCAAAGCCAAAATTACTCATGTTCTGCTCCTGAGAAAAATAATATATAATGTGATTTCTTGAAAATGATGTAAATTTATTCACCTCTATGTCTAGTTCTAATCCCACTGAATGCTGCTGAATCACAGTTTACACCTTACCCCCAAGTCAGGGAAAGGGAGTATTCATGCCCTCAATACTCCAACATCGATGACATCCCCAAGCACCAGTACCTGGAGGTGATTCAGTAATTACTGTGACTGCAGAGCTTGATGTTGGGCTCACTGTCACTGGGATAAGAGTCCCTTTTGTCCTATAAAACCTGACTCCTTGCTCCAGGATGGGTTTGAATGGAAGCTTTGTGCATGTTACTTAGGGAGAGGTCCGAGAAAGGATTTAAATACAAAAATAGGACTTTAACGAATTTTAGATGCTTTCAGCCAAAAGGCCTAATGCACAATCCCTGCTGAGCCCACAGGGGTCATTGACTCCCTTCAGTCTGAGGTAGATTCACCCAAACTACAGCATACGAAGCGATCCCTGTTGAACCCCTTTCAGAGATTTGGCCAGGAATTCACTTTTTGTGTTATCTTGGAGCTGGATAGAGAAAGGAGTGACATACTTCATGTTTTCCAAAGATTGAACCCAACTTAATTGCTTGTAAAGGCACTAACTAAAATCACTGAATCTGTTGAACGTTTTGTTGATCGTTTTATGTGCTCTTGCACGTTGTCTGAAATAACTGATTTGGTAACTTACGGGCACTGTAGAATTAGGGGAGGGTTTTTTTCCTCAAGTGTTACAGAACACGGAGCCTGGAAAGCTGAAGACCACTGGTTTGTCAATCTGTGAGCGAACTCTTGGCAAGAGCCGCGGAGTTCCCGGTCCCGGGGACTGCCAAGTGCGTCAGGAGTGACTGTCCTTCCACCCAGTTTTCCCGTTCCCCGCCGCCCGCGCCCAGACGCGCCGCTCCCGCTGCCGGTGGGTCCGCGGGAGCGCTCGGGCGAGGCGGCTCCTCCGACAGCCGCGGGAAGGGGAGGAGGAACCGCGGGTGGGGACGGGACGGGACAAGCCCTGCTGACGGGGTGCACCCGGCGAGCGGAGCGGAGCGGCGAGCAGAGTGAGGAGGGTCGGCGGGCACGGCCCGGAGCGGTAAGGGCTGTGCCCGGAGCCGGGCGCGGGCAGGGCAGGGCAGAGCAAAGCAGAGCAGAGCAGAGCAAAGCAGAGCGGGGGGCTTTGCTCCCGGCCCCGAGCGCTGCCCTTCCCGGGCCGCTCCCGGCGCTCCGGCCGGGCCGGGGGAGCCCCCGGGGCACCGCGGGCTGGTTGGGGCTTGGGCACAGCGGAGACCCGGGCGGGCGGCCCCGGGACGGGACGGGACGGTCCGCACAGCGCTGGGAGCCCGCGGGCGGTGGCTCCTGCCCGGGGGGAGCGGGCTCGGGGCCGGCCAGGCAGGAGTTTCGTTTTCCCGAGCGTTTTGGGCGGCAGCCGGAACAGCGCCTTGGCTCGGGGAATGCGCTCGGGAACGGCTCGTTTGGGACGGGCCCTGCCCTGCCCCGGGGAGGGGGTGTCCAGCCCCACCAGCACCCGGGGTGAAGCCGCTCGCAGGGTTATTCTGAGACTGTTGATTACTTGGTTTATTACGGGGAGAACGCAGCGTGTGGTGCTATTTCTACTTCTGTTTTATACCAGTATAAAATTCCGTGTGACCTCAGTGCCATTGTTTGTCTTACTAAAATAATAGTATGTCAAAGTCTTTTTTTTTTTTTGTTATTATTACTGAATTTTATTCTCTCAAAAACGCCTGAGAAGTTTAAACGACTTTAAGATAATATTTCTCAGCAAGTTGGCCAACTAGGAAGTTGTTGTCCAGAGTTCAGATAACCAGGGTGGTGGCCCAAGTGAGTGCTGTGTTAGGGCTTGCTGCCGTGAACTGGAAAAGTCCCCAGTACTCCAATAAACCTGTATATCCTGCTGGATTTTTAACAAAAATTCGCTTCAACTTCTGTTTCATTCCAGGTGCTGATCGGTAGCTGTCTTAAACTCTGCTGTGCAGGGAGCCCCTCTAATTACCCGTGGTGTTGGAGGGCAGCTTGGCATTTCTAGTGAAGAGGACTGTATAGAAATTGTTTAATTTAAGGATTAAATTGTGTGAATTCTTAGCAAGAGATTATGGGAAGGGCAACAACAGATTTGTTTGGCTAAACTGGGTTAGGAAAGCTGTATTTGTAAGCAGTTCTTTACTGGGTGGGTGGGTGGTTGGTTGATTGGTTTGTTTTTTGCATACCAAGCAGAGAGGTGAGTTATTACCTTCTTTTTCCCTTGTCCCCAGTGTAATATTCAAGTAGTGACCCCGATTGTGCACTGATTGTATGAAGTGATAGTTCAGTCTCTCAGTTCACATTTAAAGCAGAAGGGACATTAGAAAAATGAAGTTGAAAAGCTGAAGTTGTGGTTACCTCCACAATACTCAGTATTTTGAAGAGGTTTTTTGTAGTCCTGATGTCCTCTTGATCTTTATTAGGAATTTTCGTTTTGATAGATAACTTACAGGGATTCATATGTGCTTTTAGTTTTATGCTATTCACTGTAGTACTTTGTAAATGTTATATGTATTACAGTTTTGAACCTTTAACTTTAAAAAAAGGCAGGCATAAGAGAGGTGGTTGCCATGCCAGGGTTGCCACAAAGTGCTGTGAGGACCTGAGACCTGTTTGCATCTGTCTTCAGTAAAGGGGGAAAAAAAAAAGGAAGGTGCAGAAAAAGCACAGCGGTCATTTTTAAATAGAAACAGTTGTTCAAAAGCAAGCAGTGGTAAGAAGTGAACATGCAACATAATTTAAAAATAAGTATTGAAAGTTAAATGTTGAGGCTAGAAGTGTTCATGTTGGAAGGTATGATCATGATCATTTTGAAATCTGTGAAAGGGTGTTGATTTCTTATAACTCATCCTTTGGTGACACAGAGCTGAGGATGATCTTTGGTCGAGCAGTGTCTGCAGAGCAGAAGTAGCTGTGTTGTGGTTTAACCCCGCCTGGCAACTGAGCACCAGCAGCTGCTCACTCACTGCTCCCTCAGCGGGACCAGCTGAAGAGAACTGCAAGGGTAAAAGTGAGAAACCTCATGGGTTGAGATAAGAACTATTTCATGATTCAAATAAAATAACAACAACAACAATAATAATAAAAAAGTTGTAATGAAAAGGAAAATTACAGAGAGAAATAAAACCCAGCAAGTGATGCAAATGAGAACAATTACTCACCACCAGCAAACTGATGCCCGGCCCAAGCAGCATTTCCCTCCCAGCCACCCTCTTCCTAGATTTATTGCTGAGTGTGATGCTGTATGGTCTGGAATATCCCAGCTGGGGTCAGCTGTCTCAGCAGCATCCCCTCCCAGTTCCTAGTGCACCCCCAGCCAAAACCAGCCACTGTGACTGGGGGTGGTAGATCCTGATTCAGCTCTGTAGTTTAGTCACAAGGGGAAAACTTTTCTAAAGAAAACAGAAGGTCAGTGGTTTTTAAAACTATAGCTGTGGGATACTTGATAATACAAAAACTGTCACTAAAACTTACTCAGTTTAGACATCTTTGGCTGCTGTCTTGTTCCCTTGTCAGTCTGCCAAAGCTGCAGTGTGAGTGTGAGAATGGTGGGAAGGAGCAGTGCCTGTCCCCAGGGTTACCAAATTACTGTCCCCGCCTACACACTGTGCACGTAGCCACGTCTGTCCTTCTGCACCAGCTCCTGGTTACTTAGTTTGTCTGAGCTACTGTAAATCCCACACTTGACTGAGTACACAGTTCCCTTTCTAACAAACATTTTCACATTTCCGCTTAGTCTG
Organism: Corapipo altera; assembly: GCF_003945725.1. Lineage (NCBI taxonomy): Eukaryota > Metazoa > Chordata > Aves > Passeriformes > Pipridae > Corapipo > Corapipo altera. The sequence goes on from NW_020884914.1 coordinate 2,500,085, forward strand.
CTGGGAAGACCGTTGGACTACTGAAATGTATAAACATTGGTGTTTGCTGATGTGTCACCACGCCTCCAGTGCAGCAGATTAGCCCAGTGTAACCTGGAAGGGTGAACAAACTTGTGACAAGGTCTCTGCAGAAGTGTTTACGTCACTGAAATCCTGATGAAAGCTGTGCTGTGTAAGGAAGGCAATCGCCGATATTCCAGAGACTTTTTCCGTGCTCCAAGCATGGAAAGCAGAAAGACGTGTCATTGTTGGGAACCCTGGATGGAGTGACTCCAGCCCAAACTTAAGACTGAAATTCTTTTTCTTTACACTTTGACTTTTGTCCCTGCAAAGTTCTATGTAGGCTGAAAGGGCTTTTTGACTTGAGAAGCGTAGTCAGCTAAAGTGTAAAATTAAAAGGTGCTCCCTGGAGCCTGTTTTGAGAACTTTGAAGACGGACCATGGCAATGTGTACAGAAATGGGCTTGGTTGGAGAAGAGCAGACATGGATTGCAAGTGGATTTGGTTTTGTTGCTTAGAAATAACACTTGCTTTGTTTTTGAGGTTTGCAGTCTGGAGATGTGTGTCCATAGAGCCTTATCCTTGTAGTTGAGGGTTTAAGGGGGAGATTTTTGGATGGTGAGTGAAGAAAGGCTGAATAAATAGCTACCAGAAGAGGAACCACCAAGAATTTTAGATTACTTTTTTTTCTTTTTGATATGTGGACAGGTGGCACATACGATAAGAGGGATAAGGACTGGCTGCTGACTCAGCAGAGGAATTGGCTCACAGGGCTGATGAGGCACTGAGGGTGACTGGCTGTATAGCTGAGCTCTGCTTGTGCTCTCCTGGTGTGGTCAGAGTTGATTATTCCCAGGTGGAGTGTGGAAGGAAAAGAGAGCTGATCCTGGAGGGCAGCAGTGTCCACACGGACAGGTACAGACGTGAGTGGTGAGGAGGCAGCATGGACATTGTCAGACCAGCAGAGGGGATGAGTTAAGGTTAAAACTTACTACAAAGTTTAGAACCATGGTAGATGGGAGTTTCTAGAGCATCTCTCACAAATGCAAGAAAATCAAGCTTGTCTTATAATGGTCAGAAATTCATATGTTCTCAAACACATATATTTACATTATATCTTGTGAAGTAAGGGGGAAAATAGTCACGAGCACTAATAAAACCCAGCTTCCTTTTGGTATCAAGATACTCATCCAGAGTCTGCATTGCACTGGGTGTGCACCAGTATTTGGGGCAGTGGGAGTATTGAATAGTCATACAGTTCCTGTTGTTGCTGCCAGCCTGTACTTGAGAGGAATTAGTGCTTCTGTGACCTGAACCAAGCTGGCAGCAGTGGAGGCAGTCCAGCAAGTGGCCGTTTTCTGGAGGATTGTCCTCACTGAAGAATTCATTAAAGCAAATGAACTTGTTTGATGTCCATCATGAGTGGTATCTTTTGCATCAGTTTTGTCATAAGTTAGTATTTAGTCTTTAGTGCTTGGATACAATCAGAACTGGACCTTTGTAACCTTTTTATAGAAGAATAAACTAACTTCTGTTTCCTGGATTGTTACAGAGTAATTTAGGTTGGACAGGTGTTATTTGGATCAGCCACCTGCTTAGGACCTACTTCGGTGACATTGTTCAAGGCCCTTGGACTTTGTATGCACCTTTACTTTCACTGTTAGATCTTTTCATTCCAAAGTGTGTTTCCTACTTTTGTTCTTGTTATGGAATTATTTAGAGCCAGATAAGGTCCTGATGAGGAAATTCTGCATTATTATCTGGCTTGTTTACTACTCCCCTTGTTTGCTTCTGGTAAAAACTCCCTGGTTGTAGTTTCTGTTTCCTTCCAGCCAATCTGTTCTGTGTCCTTGTGTGTTTTGCCTACAGATTCTGCTGGTATTCCTAGGGGGTGTCTTCTCAGACCTAAAGATTAGGTACCAGAGTCATCTGTGGGCAGCAACTTTGTGCTGTGTGTAACAAAAGTGCAACAATCAAGTAAATTTTCTTACTATCTGAGACTTTTTTCCCCCTTATTTGTCTCCCTGCCAAGTGCAGGATGTGCTGTGCTCTGTACCACCTTGAGGCCTGCTAAGGTAAAGTCCTTCAAATTGAGGGCTATAGCTTCTTGGAATAAGCTTGGGCAGTGGAAGTATGTGAAGGATGCTATATCCAGGAGAAGGTGGTTGGGCTGGGAATAGGGCAGCAGGAGTAAAGAGCCTGGCAGGAGTTCCTGAGACAAGCTGTGAGCTCTTAGGTTTGGATGGCAGTGGCAGAGAGACAGTGGCTTGCCTCTTGTGCTCCTGGCAGCCACATGGATCTTCTGGTTTTGTTCTCAGTGGTGTCTGCTCCCTTGCTCAGCTGAAGTCCCTCGCATGCTGTGCTGTTTGACAGCCCTCCTCTGGCCCCATTTCTCCTGCCAGCTCCTCTGCTGTGCCCCCAGCAGGAGTTGTCAGCACTGTCTTCATCCTGGGCAGAAGCCAGGATGTCCCTGCATGAGATCTGCTCTCTTGTACACAAACATGAATAACCAAATTTACATATGTCTTGTTTCTTTTCATCCCCCAAACACACTATTCAATAAAAGTCCCTGAGATAATGAAAGCTGCTAAGAAATCTAAGAAAATAACCAGTTGTTATGCTCTTATAAAAAGCATGCTTTGTTGATGATATTGCCACCTCGTTCATCACTTGGGTAGCCAGATACAGACTTGTTTTATTTTCTTGTCCTTGCTTTATGTTGTGGTTTAACCCCATCCAGCAGCTCCATACCACAAAACTGCTCACCACTCTCCTGGTGGGGAGGAGAATCAGAAGAAAGGAGGATCTGTTGCTTGTTGGTCTCTGCAGCCAGCATAAGTAACTAATCTGCTTTCACTTCAGCAGAACTGTTTCTGAATGCTGCACCTTTTCCCCCCCTTTAGGCCAGCTTGGTTCTGTATGCAGAGCAGTAGAACTGCAGAAAGGAATGGACTGGAGGGGTGCTTTGTCCCAGTGTTCTTCTAGTGTGTGCATATATTCCAAATACAGATTGCCCTTCCCAGATAGTACTGAGTGAAAAGATTTGCGTGAACACAGAGTGACTGTGCAACAACAGAATGGAATGTGGCTCTTGGAGAGCTGTCTGATGGTCCTTAAGAGGAGAAAAAGGGAGATGATGAAGTCAGCACTGATGTTCCACAGAAAATGGTGGGCAGAGTATAGGAAGTGCGTAGGTGGGAAGGAGGAGAGGAAGTCTGCACTGAAACCACAGTTGTTTCTTTCCATTTTGGGAAAAAGCCATGGTCAGCATTCTTATACTCTGGAATAAAATAAGAATCGGTGCAGGAGAGTTGCATTACAAACTCATTAAAACTTTGTTAAATGGCAAAAATGGCAACCTTAGATATATTTGAGGGTCATAAAAGCTTTGAGTCTAGTTGGATATACTTAATTGTTTGGGTTTCTTTTTCCTTCAATGTAAATATTTTTTATTTCAAGTCACAGCAGAGATAAATACTGTTTTTTAAATATTTGAGCTTCATTTCAAACACTCAGGCTCATGTTGGCTAGCAACTACCATATGGCCTATTGTACTATTTGATTTTTCAGGTGAACAAGAGGGATCAGAAATACTGTTCTTGGAGAATTAGGAGACTACCAGATAGATTAGTATACTAATAAAGATGCCCCACATCCCTGTTTTAGCACTTTTAACTTAGAAAGGGAGAACTGGTATTTAGTGCCCTGTGAGAAGGAAGTGGAAAGTAGGCAACAACAACAATGAAATCAAGATCAACCTCTAATTCTGTCAGAAACGAATACCAGTCAATAGACTTTATGCTGGTAAAGGTCCATTTTAATCTAGTTATATTCTTGCTTCTGAATTGAACCTAATTATTTACTACTTGCCCTTAATAAATAATGTCTTTTGTTACAATTTTCTCTCTATTATGTTTTAGATACCATGTCTGCTCTGAATGTCAACCCTGTCCCATCTGCACCACCTTCTTATGAGGAAACTGTAGGAATCAATATGAACTACCCTCACCCTTATCCTGTTCCTGGCCCTGGAGTGAAGCCAGATGCGAAGGGAATGAACCCTCCCCCATACATGGGACAGCCTGGACCAGCAAATAACCCCAGTAAGCCTCAAAAACTCTTCTGTACCTCAGGCTGAGGAGGTGTCAAGTGGCTGTGTGACAGGTGCTGTCAGAAGATGAAAGATCTGGTTCACAGGTGTTCACCACCTTCCAAAAAATACTTTTGAAGGGAATAACGTGAACCAGTTCTCATGAATCCTTCAGTGTGCACTAACATCAATAACATCATTTGGCTTTCTGCAGTTTTTAGTGCACCCTTATTCTTAAGACAATGTATTTTGCATTAGCAAATGCCACAGTGGTTTCTCTTTGTCATTTTGCATTTCATTGCTCTGAGGCCCTAATATTTCAAAGTTATAGCTGGTTCTGGCTCAGGGGAAATTGCTCACTATTCCTTTTTTCCTTATTTGCTCACTGATTAAACAGCATATTTCTCTGCCCAGTTAGAGTTCAGACGGTGTATGTGCAGCAACCAGTGGTGTTCTATGACCGCCCAGTTCAGATGTGCTGCCCCTCCTGTAACCAGATGATAGTGACACGTCTCTCCTACGAGGCAGGAGCTCTGACTTGGCTGTCCTGTGGTGGCCTCTGCCTACTGGGGTAGGTCAAGTCCAGTTTCCCCCTTTTTTACTTCTTACCTGACCTTTTATATTTCTAAAGAGTAAGAGAGCTCTCAGCTTTGCTTTGTCTTTCTGCCTGAGGCCTGAGCCTTTGTGGTTCAAATAGCCTACATCTGCATTTATGTCCTGTAGGACCTTAAAGCAGCTCTGGAACACTATAGGCTCCAGAGCCATGTGTGTTCTTCCTGAAGCTTCACGGCACCAGTTTTACTGATGGATTTCACAGGAAATATATTTTAACTTTTTGTGTATGGAACAAGTGGCAAACCAGTGTTTTTCTCTTTTTCTTTTTTCCTTTGCAGGTGTATAGCAGGGTGCTGCTTGTTTCCATTCTGCATTAACGCTCTCAAGGATGTGGATCACACCTGTCCGAACTGCAATACTCTTCTTGGTGCTTACAAACGTTTCTAGGCAATGGTAAAACATTGATTGATGACGTTGGTTAGCACCTCCACAAGCCCTCTCTGAAGCTTCATGGAGGCTGCTCGTTTCTGTGCATCTTGTCACTGGAAACCAATAAAAAGTAATGTTTCTTACTAGGTTGTTTGAATACAAGTTTGCCTGAGGGGATTTTCACTTAGGTCTGTAAAAAGTCTACATAATCTGTATGGGCCACTCAGTCCAGCAACAGCTGAGAGCAGTGGAACATTTCCCTTTTTGCTTTATGCAAAACAGGTTGGTGATGTTCTGCAGGTAATCTTATCTCAATCATGTTGCACGGTTTTCTTGCTGCAGTCTCAGCACAGACCGAGAGGAGGATGCCTATGGAGAACTCTTTAGGCTCATGCTTGGTGTCAGTGCTTTGGCAACAGCACTGTTTACACACTGGCAGGGAGTTGCCTCAGAGACAGGTGCCCTTCTTTGACAAAAGAAATTATTTGCTGGCATCTTTTCATGAGCACTAGAATTCACTTTAAAGCTTGGAAGAGAACCAAACCTAAAGGCTTCTTCCTTCTTGGAGGTTGCTTTACCAAATGGACAACTCAGGTTATTGTGCATCAGTGGTGATTGAATCCAGTATCTGAATTTTCTTACCAGTTTCAAGTCTCTAATCTGCAGTAAAGGTGTTCACACAGGAATTTTTAAGAGATACTTGTCCAGTGTTTGGCTGGAGTTTTTTTTTACCATTGACTGCAAGTCTGTGAAGTGTTCTCTTCATCCCAGAGAGCTTTGGTTATAGCATTGGAAAACTTCCTTGTACATTTGTATAAGTCAACTGATAGATCATGCACAAACCTCAGCCTTTCTTAAGGCTTGAATTCTGCCTGAAAAACATTAGATAAAGGACCTGGGCTTCTAACTGTTGATCTGCTTGTTAATTACTATTTCTTCATTAAGAAGGCTAAATAAATGTTTGTTAAGAAGTTTCTCTGACTTGTACTATGATTTTTTTTAAATAAAATAAAAGATAAATTTTGTTTTCAGATATGCTTATTTAAGACAATAATCACAAAAAACTAGGGAATGAGGCTCTGAAGGTTGAAGTAATTTCCATGTCATAAGCAGCAGATTTGATGCATTCAAATGATACCTGTCCAGAAAAGGCAGACAGGTGTTTAAACAAGGCTATGATGGTAACACTGTTAACCTCTGTAAAAGTAAAAAGCTAAAATAAATACAAATAAAAAATACTGCATTTACTATTCTTGCCAAATGTGCCTTCTGTAAATACCTGCTATAAGTTAGTTTTTCAAAAGTCTTTCAACACTTCAGGTTTGAAATCCAGTAATTCTGTAGATCACATACAACCTCTAGGCCTCCTGTTAATTAGTTTCTGTAAACTGCTGCTGCTTGTGAGTCAGTCTGGTTTAAGAGCTTCCTTGTGCATTTGGAAAAGGTTTCTGGTCTCCCCATACCATAAGAATTTACATCAGTAGCTACTAACTGTCAAAAGAATGAAGGAGATAAAAAGCTGGTAGTTCTTTACATTTCCATGTTGATATTGCAGCACCAGCATGTGCTTTTGTCTGCTGGTGCTCCACCACAGTGCTCTCCGTGTCCTTGAAGGGCCTGGCTGATGCTGCATTGAATTTTCTGTTCTGGTGGCATAAGCAAAACAGAAGTGTGTTACTGGAAAGCAGCACAACCCCACTGGGTGTCACAGAAAATGTGCTGCTTGTCGGTTTATCACCAGAGCAAGGCAGGAGGAAGCAATGAAGATTGCAGAGTTCCCAAACTTGGTATTTGCTTGCATGGTGGGGAGGATTTTTAGTTCTGTTAGTACCTCTGTTAGTCAATCTGGTCTGGGTAATCCTCCCATACTTTAATTTGGTAAGTTTTCTAGTTGTTATTCTCTTAGCTCCCCTTTTCTCTCCAGAGTGATGGTTGGAAAATCTGAGGTGGTGGCACCAGAATATAGAACACTGACCAAAACAAAAGTGTTTTTCTTTGTTTTGTGTGCACAGTCCATTGCTTCTCTTTGAGTTCCTTGTATGGATTGAGAGTGGGACATATAATGTTGGCAGCTCTTCAGTCTAGTTCAGCATTCTGCAAAACTTTCTGCTGCCCCTTCTATACTTAAATTTCCTTAAATGCAAAGCCTGTGTTTGTTCTCTTGGTATGGAATTATCTACAGAATGCACCACTTTGTTAAACTTATCTTGGAAAAACAAATGCAGGATATAACTTGCCTTGTGTGAAAGCACTTTGTGTTTATTATGTTGAAATTATTGTTTGGGTTTTCTTTTAAAACTGACTCTTTTTAAAATAAAAACTTTGTCTTTCCTATCTAGTGGTTGTAATTGGAAAATTGTAACACTTGGACTGTTTCCAAACACATGGAGAGCTGAAATGTTAAGAAATGTTATTACAGGAAGAAATTTTTCAGTGTGTCACTTGGGCCAAGTCTCTGATGAATGGCATTCTCTGCCCTGCAGACCAACTGTCACACACAGAGCCACATGGAAAATGTGTTGTTTTCCTGCAACTCAGGCACATTAAATAGTTTTTCAGTTAAAACACTTCTGGGTAAAATTTTCACCTGCAATACAACTAAACAAGCACACATATATATGGCTCCACACTCACATACCAGTAACCAGTGGAGAGAAAATAGATACCAAATATCACTGTATTTAGTTGGAAAGAATCCCTGTTAATCAGGTAAGAATATCCTGGGTTTTTTTAATGTCTGAAGTTTTTTTTTTTTTATGAGGTGCAGAAAATACAGGAAGGTGATGTTAATACCTCAAACAATGTTGTTCTAATGCATTGGGATTTATTTTATTAAGTAATTTTATGGTTATTTTGGTAGTAAGCAAGTGGTGAACAAATGGTTTTTCTTCTGTTGGCAGGTACAGAGGTGACATGCTGACTTTGTGGGCTCATCCTATTTTCACAAATAAGTAAGGAAGGGACATAGGCTGTCTCAAATCCTCTGGCCTTCCATGACAAATTCAAGTGAAGCCTTCCCCTACTCCCACCTGCATTAGTTTTCCAGGATGACACTGCTTTCTGTTAGACTTTGACAGTGTTATTTTCATTGGATTTCTATTTTTCATAGACAGAGTCTTACACAGTGTTAAAATTCTGATGAGGCTTGAGCCAGAAGGAAATAAAATTTGATTTGTCATCCAAAATAAAAGCTGTTAAAACCAGTAAAAGCAGCTGATAGCCTTACCAGAGGGAGTTGTTAGCAAGTTCAGTGTGGTTTCCTAAAGTTGCTATTTATTGCAGTGTTTGCGAAAATACTTCTGTCAGTCTAACCACAAGTTCTTTTCTGAAGAAATGAATTGTGATTTGTCTACTCAAACCCAGTTAAACATTCTTCATAACTGAGCAGCAAGAGGTGAGTATTGTCATTCTGGAAGTAAGAACTAAGAAGTGAAAGTCCTGTGACGAAGGTGTGAAGTGTTCAGAGTTCAGGTGAATTGTATTTTATACAATTTAGGATGACTTTTAATCTATTTTTGTGAGAGGAATACCCTCCTGTATGATATGCTGGGTGCGAATCCAGTATAGAAATAAATTTGCCAATGAGCATCTTACTACTTTTTCAAAGCAGGACACCAAAAGGTGCATGTGAAACCTACTGATTTCAAAGGAAGTGCTTCTTGTTATCACTCGTAATTGATTTTAACAGTCTGAAAATCTAATATCTGTTTGAACAGGTGGTTGTGTGGTCTGGAATTGCTAAAAGTAGTTGTGCCTGTGTCGAGAATGAACTCAGAATGAGTAGGCGGCTCCTTTTGTGGTTGGCTGCTTGATCATTGTAACAAAAAAATCCCCCAAAAAAGCAGCTTCAGCGACCTCCAGAGGAGTGTTGTGTTAACGGGTGTGTGACAGGCACTGCTCTGGGACCTAAAGCCGCGGTGCATTTGGGTGTGACTGCAGGGCGGTCACAAAAACATTAGGGGGGGAAAAAGACAATCCCCAAGCAATTTCCAGCTCTTGCTCCACACAGCCAGTGGGCTGTCTTGACAACTAGTTGTACTAAAGTTATCTCAGGCTCATGTCTCGTAAAATGCTTTTGTTGTTCACAAAGTAGTGCTGAAGATTTTCCTCTCTCTAGGATAATAGAATCACAGAGTCATGAAGGTTGGAAAAGACCTCTGAGATCCTCGAGCCCAACCATTACCCTGACGCTGCCAGGTCCAACACTCAGCCGTGTCCCCAAGCTCCACAACTACACGTTTTTTGAATGCTTCCAGGGACGGCGATTCCCCCTTTCCCTGCACAGCCTGTTCCGATGCTTGACCACCCTTTCAGGGAGTTGTAGAGAGAGAGAGGTCCCCCTGAAGCCTCCTTTTCTAAACACCTGGGCTGAACCCCCCCAGTTGCTCCTCATTACGCTTGATGAGGAGCTCCTTTGCTTTGCTCTGGACACGCTGCAGCAGCTCCATGTCCTTGGAGCGAGGGGCCCAGATGTGGACACAGGGCTGGAGGTGCGGACACATCACCCCGTTTCCCCGCAGCCCTCGCTGGCCCTTTTCGGCCCCGGTCGCGGGTTCCCCGGCGCAGCCCCGGGGTTTTCAGGTGCCCCCTCCATGGCTTGATTTCCTCTGGGAAAGCGGGCTGGGAAGTGCCGGTGCCTCCCGGCCCCTCGCGGTGTAGGGCCGTTCTCCCCGGAGATGCGGCGCTCCCGGAGCGCTGGGCAGGGCTCGGTGCCCTGAGGGGCTCCGGGGGTCGCTCCGGGCTTATTTTGGGTTCGGAACCAGCCAAAGCTCCCGGACACCCTATTCCATAGGCACAGGGAGGTGAGTGCGCTGGAGTCGAGTTTGGAGCTGTCTCCGAGGGCGCTTCCCTCCTGCTTTGGGCTGTGGGAGTTAAACATCAGTGTTACAATAATACCGCGTTTAAAGTATCTGTGGGGCCTTTAACAGAACAGACTTTCCCACTTTGTTAAAGGTCAGATTTTCTCGGCAGTACTGGTGCACCGTTTTCAGGTGTCCCCGGACAGGCTTACCCTGTTGTGTGCCAGATGGTGATTTTTATTAAATTCGTTTTCCAAACTTGAGTACAGTATCCATTAAAATGGAGGAATACTTTTCTGAGACTTACAGCCAGCGTGGGTCTCATGTGTGTCATTAAACAAGTGTGTCTGTAGCACATGTGCCAGTATTTTCTTCAGTATTTTAAGATTACCTAGGACAGAAACATGGTGGAAATTTCTCTTCAGGAGGTTCTTTGTCAGCCTCTTTTGGGGAGTTGTTTTGACTGGGGTTTTTAGAAAAATCTCATTTGGGGGGAGGTAGAAAAAATGCTTAAAAAATGTTAAATCTGAGTCTTGGGCTGCATCCTGCACTTACCAACCACTACACAAGGGGAGTCAGTCAAGTGCACAGGACACTGATGCCATCCATTTTTTATCTTAGAGGTTTGGCTTCAGAATGCATTTAAGAGTCAACTGCAATTCAGGCATTTAATTCGTAGTTTAGAAGTTTCAATAGGGCCCAAATGTGTGCTATACTGAAAGCAGCTGAAATATTTTCAGCAAAAAAGCCCTGGGGTTTCATTTGCAAATTTCTTTGTTCTTGGGTCTATGAAACTCAAGATTCAAGCAAGCTCAGATTTATAAATTCTGGAGTGTGCTCATATACCCACAATGAAACATTTTTATTTTTTTTATTAATATAGTTTCTTCCCTAAGAAATGGGAAGCTGCAAAGCTAAAACTTGAAATTCAAATACAAATTGGATTATTTTAGAAAGGTGTGATTTGCATCTCTGACTGAAAAATGAGAGCAAGACAATTTGAACAAAATAGAAAATTAGATGCAGTTACCAGGTGACACTGCACTCTATTTTCTTTCTCCAAGCCAAAGCCCAAATCCTCAAGCTGCTCTGTTCCAGCAGTCCTTTCCATATATAACACATATAACCTCGGGGTTGCAGCCTGAATCTGAGTTTGAACATGAGGCAGATCTGTGAGTCTCTCAATAAACTGACATGGAGCCCATTCTGTAATTCAATGAAAAACTAGAATGAATACCAGACTGAGTAACTCAGCAGATTAAAAATGGCAAACTCAACAAGTCACAAGATTTCCACAACCAAATCTCTGAAGCAGTTTCAAAATTAGAATAGTCTGAAAAATCACCATGAAGGAAGAAGAAAGATTTCTCAGTTACCGTTTTGGGTTGATTGTGGGAAATTTGAACCACTACATGAAACCTGTAAGATTTTTTTTTTAATTCAGTTTCAGACCTGAGCTGACTCTGAGTTTGGCATTTGGTAGATCAGGGATTTTGACAGAGGGGCCCAGCTTTCATCATGGAATATTTTATTAACTCTTCAGACTGGAATTGCTCTCTCACACCATCTTTAGTTATTGATGTTTGCAAAGCACATGTGAGAAGTTGCTTTCCCTATAATATTTGTAAGCGTTTTGTGAGCAAATGTTACCTTTTGGAGTAAGTTCGGGAGAGAGGTTGTAACAGCACAGGCTTAGCAGGGGGGAGTAGTATGGGATTGTTGTCTATGATTTCTACTTGTGAATCTGGTTTGAAGTAAACAGTAGCTCAGGGTAAACTGCAGAGCAGAGCATTTGCTCAGCTGTGATGCCATATACTTAATCTCTTTCCTTTGCAGTTTTGTGGAATTTCTAATATGTTAACTTCTCTCTCTCTTTTTTTTGCGAAAGGGTTGGAATGCTGTTGGAGATGGGACCATTGTTTGTGTGTGTCTGTCTCTCCCCCTTGCTATACACGCGCCCCTTCCCCTCTGCCGCAGCCCCTCCTCTGGCTGCAAGAGGGGAGTTGAAATAGTGAGATCCTGCTTTGTGAAGGAAATTTTCTTTCACTGCCTTGCTCAGAGGTGCCTTTGAGAGGAGAACTGATGTGTTTTTGTTAACTTCTGGTCAGAGGAGGTGCTTTCGATGGCCATGGGGTTGCACGCCATCATTTTACTCTGTGCTGTTGTGGCAGGAGCTTCAGGGAGTAAGTAGAAGAAACTTTTTCCTCTGCTTTCAATGCAGAATACTTCTGCTAAGGAATGATCTCGCTAGCAAAACTCTTGAGATGTTGTAAATTGTGTTACAACTTGTAGGTTTGTGGTAATTCTTGTAGCAGCTTTGTCTTGATTTTCAGCGTGGTATAGCAGTTTGCTTTACTGAGCTCTCTGGGTGGTACCGGGCAAGTGGGAGAGTCTACCTGGAAAGGGGGCAGTTAAATAGTGCATCTTCCTTCAGCATTTTAGGGAAAGCAGCAGAAACACCGGGATTGTGCCAGTCATTTTATTATTCTCACCTGAAAATAGTATGTTAGTATCGTGTTCTAAAATTGTGCTCACTTTGGTATTTGGCAGATGAAGGGTTCTGAGAAGTGTGAATAGATCATGAACTGTCGGTAGTTTGTTACTTTTATCAGTTGAAGGGAGATAAGTGTGGGCTGTTTCCAGAACCAAACAAATGAAGGAAGAAAATTTAAAATTTAAAAAGAACAAAGCAAAGAGCAGAAACCCTAAATTGAGGCACCCTAACAAAGTTAATCAGGTGCCTGATTGTCCAGGCTGCTCAGCCTCCCACACCCTGCCTGTGATGAGCACGTTTAACAATTCTGAGCTCAGCGTTCAGGTGCCTCCCGATGCTGCATTGAACAGTTGGATTTTCCACGTTTGTCTTACCATATTTGTTTTAAGGTTCTACAGTAAGTTGTACGGGTTTCTTTGTTAAAAGTCGTTAACACTGCCTTTTCCCACTGTTTAAAAAAAGGGAGGGGTTGATCCACTCTCTAGGATGATCTAGGAATGATTTTTTCCCCTCCAAGGAAACTGAGAAATGTGATATGTTTGGAATATTAAAATTAATGCACATGGTTTATGTACAGATAAGTATATTTATAAAAATTAATAGTAGAGAAATAATTCTCATATATTACATGACCTGGTCTCTCTGTGCCCAAAAGTTTTATCACTTTGCAGGTATCTCTAGCACTAGATCAGGTTTGCTTGAAAATAATGTTATTCATACTTTTGGAAGTTAAAACCTAAAGTTCTATACAGAGAATTAATTCTGCAAAATAAAAAGAAGCATTTGATGGGAGGAAATAAAAGTGTGGGATAAGATCTTTTCAAGCTAAATGTAATTTTACTCTCTAGAAATTTAAATTTTAATTTGGGAATAAAAATGTACGTAAGATCAAGGGGGGGTGGTGGTGAAGAAACAAACCCTTTCTTGTTTTTGTCCTAAATCCAGTGAATTCCCTTCTTTCCTCCTGCCAATAATTTTGACATTTAACAAAAAGGATTAAGAGAAGGGAAAATTAATTTGAAATAAATAATATTAATGTGGATTTTTAAATGTTGTAGTTTGACAAGGGCATTTCCTTTGGGCATATGTAAAACACCCAAAAGCCCAGAACCAGAATAAAGAGGTTCTTTTACCTTCTATCTCCAGTGGGAGACAAAGCTGAGCAGCACAGGGGTGTTAGCTACTGCTTCACAGGGAGGCTCATTAGCTTTTCATAGCATAGGGGTTGGGATGATTGTACTTATTATTGAATTGCTGGGGGAGCTACTTTTAAGAAAGGTTTATCAATAATGGCAATATAATGGTTTATCAACAGGGCTGAATGTTTCTAATAGTAATTAAATAATATTATACACGACATTTTCTTTCACTTTGGCACATACAAGTGCAGCAGGACTATGTATTTGATTTTGGCTGTTCCTATTAGCCCAGCCCTTTTGAGTTCCCAGTTATGCCTGCAGGAGCAATCACAGTGATGCAGAGGAAATGGATACCCTAAAAATTTCATTCGCCCTCAAAAACTCCTCTGTGAAAAGTGACTTCCAGTTCATCGTGGATTTTTTGCTGTCTAGCAGTGCTTTCAATAACTGCTGCATGTAATTCTACCAGGCCCATTTTAGGTCATTCAGCATCAGAGCACTGGAATGAAAGTCCTGCTAGCTCAGTGTGCAGAGGTGTGTGCACAGAATGAGGAGAAGGAATGGAAGCTCTGTAGCAGCAGCCCCAGCTGTTTCCCCTGTTAATGCCAATGTGAATCTACAGCAGTTTTCCATCTGTGTGGTGTGTTCTACATCCCCTTGAACTCGCTGCCCTCCCAGTCAAAGTCTGAGCAAAAGTCATGCTGGAGAACAGGCTCTCCAGTGTTAAAGGACATCTGAACCAACTGCCACGCTCAAGTTGTGATGTTTGTGTTCCTTAGTGTGCTGCTGCAGCAAAAGTTTTTCTTAGGCAGTAAAGCTTGCTCTTGTTCTTAGTGATGCTTAGGATTCCTTGAATGACCATGTGCAGTAAAAGTCATAGCTATGTAGAAATTTTCCTGAACTGCAATAAAGTTAAAAGACCATGGATATGAAGAAGTGTGGTGGATAATATGTAATTCTTTCTTGGATTAAGAAACTCTTTTTTAAATTTACTTGGTAGCCACTGTATTGTTGCATTTCCATCCTTACCTCAATAAATACACTAAGGCAGGTCATTCCTTTTTTATGTATGTGCTTGTGAGTAAGACATGTGTGGAATGGGGTGAGAGCAAAGTCTTGTCCCTGTGTACTCTGTAGAAAAACTGTCACGGATTTATTTATTTGCTTTTAGAACCATGCTTTGATTTCAGTTATTTCACTGAAATTTAAAAGCAGCGGGTCTGTACTGAGCTGCACACACGTTTTCAGTGCTCTTCTGTTCTCTTACCTGTCATTGCAGGATCCTCAGAGAGTTTAAGTTATGGAGCTTCTTGTTTTGCAGAGTGTGTAGGTGAGTAAAACAAGACTGTACTCAGGCCTTTTATGTGGTAAGGAAGGAGGGATTTTTCCTTCCCTTTAGTAGGGATGTTGTGTTCTGAGAGGAATGATACTTACATCTGAGGAATCAGCATTCATGGAGGTAGAGGAGAAGTTCCACTAAGCTTTACCAGGCCCACACTTGCCTAAAGTTCTCATTCTGTGCACTCAGAAAGCTCCCAGACTTTAAAGCTGAGCAAAGGGCTAAACGAGTGCAGGACTAAACCCAGCTATGGGCATTAAGAGCACTGTGAATGCATCAGCAGATCTACTTCATCTGGCTCTTACTGCTCTCTGGAAGGTGTCAGAAGAACCTTATGCTGTGAATGCACTTCATCCCTTTTCTGCCCTTGGAAATTATCTTCCTGCCTCGAAGGAGTTTGTGAAGTTCTGTGCATAGGAGAGAGGGGAAGGATTTTCACCTTCTGTGCAGGAGCTATGGCCAGCTTTGAAAAACTCAGGTGCTTTCTGGGCTTTTAAAAAGATTAAAAGGTAGAAAAAAAATAGGGGAAGGGGAAAACCTAATAAACTGAAAAAAACGCCACCCCATATTTTTTTTGTTTCCTAGGACACAGTGCATGGTACTTCCCCAAAAGAGCTAGATACAGCTACAGGTATTCAGCAGTCACCAGCACATTCCTGCAGGGAAGTATTCACAAAAGAAGTGGCGTCTCTCTGGAGAGCACAGTGATCATCGAGGCATTGGGGAATTGTCAGATGGTTTTGAAAGTAAGTATTGTCATAACAATCTGAGAGATTGGGAGGAGTTGACATGGAACCTTATCTTTCTTTGGGATTATTGCTACATTTGAGCCCCTTGTTTTTCTTGTAATTAAAAGATGAGATCCAGTTCAATTCTGGGTCTCATAACTAGAATTGCAGCATTGCTTTGATGTGACACAACTTCCTTTTGACAATGAAATACACGCCTGTATCTTTTCTCCTAGGTGCAAGACGTACAGATTAAGAAAAGTTTTGCATCCAGAGAGGAGCCTCTGAAGGAAGTGGACAGTCTGAGGTAGAAAACTTAATCTGGTGTAGTTTTGGGGTTTTTTTGAAACTATATGACTTAGCAGCAACTGGACTGGACATTGTTCACTGTATTTCATACTATGTTTAGGTTTAGAGTTTCTTTTGATTTTTTTCTTTTCTTTTTTTTTTTTTTTTTTTTTTTGAAAAAGGAAGGATCAAGATGTACCCATCACCAGCAAAATGAGAAGTATTTGGTCCAAGCAGTTTTTTTTTAAACCTAATTTTCATCCCTTTGTATGTTAAAACAATTGGAGAGTAGACTATTAAAATTATTCTGGGCACAAATTACCAGACCTGTAGCTGGTTAGCAGCCTGTATGGATCAGAGATCTCTAGGCTGTAGTTGTTACTTGAACAGACTCTTGAGTTTTGAAGCACATTTCAGAAGTTATTGGTTTGGAAGAGTCTCACAATGCAAAACATTGAGTCTTTTTTTTCCTTCCAGGATATTTAAACTGTGTTTATTTATCTAATTTAATTTTCTTCCTTTTATGTTCTTGGGTTTAGTAGCTCATTCATAACATATGTCAGTGTGTTTCTCGTTGACTTGCCAAGGTATAGTCTCTAGTGTAGATGCCTATACAAAAAGATCTCTTCAAACTGTGGAGGTCTGGCATTTTCCCAGCGATCTGAGCTTCTTGTGTTGTCAAAAGAAAAGCAGTTCTGTTGTCTGATTAAGCTCAGCCTTGTAATCTTCCTCTTTGTCCTGCCACTTGGATTCTCAGCCTCTAAACAACACTGAAAACTGAGGTAATTGACTCAATTCAAAGGGTCAAAAAGAGCAAGCTTGGAGTAAATGCATTGCTTTTTATATTAATCAGGAAGAATTTTGTGTTCCCCAGTGTGGGCAGTGGTATCAGAGTTCAAATGAGAATACAGGCACGTCTTCTGTGAAGTTCTTTGCAGGATTTTCATAGCTGTAAGAGCAGTTGTGTCTTGTGCTTTGCAGAGAAGCCGAAAAATAGAGATAGCAAAGAAAGCATTCAGTGAAGCTTGGCTATTGAAAATAATTATTCACACGAGTAAACCTTATTAGCATTTGCCTCAGCCTATTGTGAACATACAGTAGTCTGGCTTGTCCTCTGAACACGCATGTAATTTCCACAGATAGTAGCAAAAGCAGCCACAGTTGCCTAGGAGTTCAGAACCCCTTATCCCATGGGCCCAACCTCTTCCTCTGGAAAGACTTTATCCAGATGTTGGTGTGTTTAAAGTTTACCTCTTACTCTGTGACCTGATTGATGAGATGAACGATTAGTTCCACAGTTAATGGGCAGGTGAACTCTCTGTCTCCCTGTATGGGAGCTGAACACTGGGCTACTGCAGAATTCTTCCTTTGGATGGCTTGTTTTTCCCCATTTAGAGGGGAATTATGTGATTAAAGTACATTATATAAGGAGTGAAAATCAATGTTAAAAAGTGACCTCTTGCAAATGGAGAAAATGCTGTGTACTCTGTGATAGCAAGAGCAGTTAGGAAGTGTACTGACAGCAGAGGTGAGGGAACAAGTTTGGGATGAAGCCCAGGTATAAACACCTAGCAGAGCAGGAAGGTATGGGTTCATTGGAAAGCAGTTGTTCTTGTGTATGAAGAGACATATGAAGAGACACCTGAAGAGACATAATATTACTTTGCAGTTCAGACAGACCTTCCAATGCTAAAGGTACCCTGAATTAAAAAATGGAATTTCTTTCTT
The DNA here is from genome assembly GCF_003945725.1 of Corapipo altera. NCBI lineage: Eukaryota > Metazoa > Chordata > Aves > Passeriformes > Pipridae > Corapipo > Corapipo altera. The sequence goes on from NW_020884914.1 coordinate 2,517,674, forward strand.
ACATTGAACAAGAACATTAAGTGCATTCACTTGTAAAGAATTCACCTGGAACTGGTTTTATTAGATGTTGCAGTTATGTCAAGGATGCTGCGATTATCTTGAGAGGATTTATTTTTAGGGTTTTATGAGGGGTATTTTAAGGACTCCCAGGGTCAGGATGGATTTGTGAAGAATAGAGGCATGCTATAAAGAGTGGAGACACAGAATGAGAGATATCCATTGTGGAGGAACAGCTCTGTTGAGGAATCTGGGTCTGTCATAGACCAACTTGCACTGTTCAAAGCAAGAAACAATAAACCATTTTATTGCAGGGGAATACTAGAACAGCATCCTCTTCATTTTTCTTTCCATGATGGGAAAGTTCTGAAGCTCTGCCCTGTGAGGAGTGAGCAGCCCTGGGCACTGAACATAAAACGAGGCATTCTCAGTGTCCTGCAGACAGCGCAAGCACCCGCTGCTGGTGCCATCATTGAGGAGGTGAGACTGTCACTACAGTCATGCTCTGAGCTCACTGAGGCCCTTGGACATGCTAAGTCTATTCCCTTTGTGAATAAATAAAGTTTTTTTCCACTTGGTTCTGCAGACAGTGGCAGTCACCTAATTGCTTTTTGTAGTGAATGTTATAAATTCTCATTCTTGTTGAATCCACTGCTTGGTTACCAGGGTTGTAACACCAGGGCTTTACCTGTTCTCTGGGGAAAATATTATATTCATTATTACTCCTCCTTTCTTTTTTTCATTAATTTCAGGAGGCTTTACAATCTGGTTTCTCAGAGTTCTTTGCAATTATTTCAATGCTTAAGCTCAAGTTCTGCTGGGTTAGACTGAAACAATAGGCCAGCCTACCCTGCTGTCACCTGTGTGTTTGCACGAGTGTAGCTGAGACACCTCAAGGGCTGTGGTTCTGTTGTGAAGAGCTGTCTCTAGACTGACCTTCAGCATGATGTGCACTACCTCATTCTCCTGCTATTGCTGCATGTCAGTGCTTAAAGGGATTTTCTGCTATAAGGCTTGGGACACCCATACGTAATTAAACTTATGCTGATTAGTAATATTCTTCTGAATTAATGCTTCCCTGTACACCCACAAAACCTCAACTGAAAGAGCATACAACTGTAAATGATCTGATTCACAATAACACAGAGAAGTTAAACAAATCAGCAGGCCCTGGCTACCATAAAGTTTGACCAAGGTCTTTAAAATTATTTCCCTTTTCACAGCTTTTGTGGCAAAGCCAGTGTTCTGCCAGGGAGAATTTAGGTCTCTGTTGTTACTACAAAAAAGTAATTATTTAAATGAATTGTAATGACCCACAATACCTCCTTGTATTGCATGTGTGATTCAACAGTGTATGTTTGTTACTAGGTGGACGTTCTGGGAATATGCCCAACCAGGTACCAGCGAAAGGGTCCCGTTCTTGTAAAGACAAGGGACTTAAACCTCTGCTCCCATCGATATTCTGGTTTTACTTCTGTGCAGTCTGTTGTTCTTCCTCATGTGTCGGTGAGTTTCAGGGGAAAGACACTGACTATTCCACGGGGCCTTTTAGCTTATTTGAAGAGTGTGTGTCTGCCCCAGCTTGAGTCCTTAGCAAAGAAATGATGAATATAATTCTGCCTGAAATGCCTGTTATTTACAGAATTTGTTTTAATGCCAATTTGCACTGTAATTGATGAATGTTACAGTATAAAGGCAAGAGGTTCGTAGGGACCTGGATTAAACTCTCAATGAAACATGTTATAGTGATAAACTGAAAGTAGAGCATGGAAAAGGGGAATAGAGAGATGTGAACAAGAAAAAACACATTATGAAAAGAAAGTTGCTCTTTTGAGAAAACTTTGGAAAGATAGGAGCTTTTCTAAAAGCCAGACTTGCAGCTTTCCACTGTTGACAGCAAATACAGTCAATGTTTGTATTTTATGCCATTTTATTAGCTGGATGTTACTTGTTTCTTGTGTACTAGCTAGTTGTAATTTACCAACCTTTTGCTTTTTTCAGCTCTACTGACCAAAAAGAGCTGCTTAACACTGAGGCTTTGTGAACTGAAATGAATTGAGACCATTTGATGTTGAAAGCTAGCAGCAGTTGCTTTTCAGTGATGAAAAGCTAGACTAAAAATAAAGAGCACGTTAACCTCCCCAGGCTGGGCACTGTCAGAGGTCTAGGCAAGGGACTGCAGCTATCCCAGAGCTGGAATCCTCTGTGAAGCTGGGAGAGGGGTGATTGGGAGGATTAAACAGGGCATCAATAACTTTATCTGAAGTATCTGTTCTTCCTAGTCTGAGCAGCAGGTCCTGTCTTCCAAACTGGAATGTGTTCAGAGCATTAAGGATGGAGTCCTGGCAGAGGCCAAATGCACCGAGTCCGACCGTGTGACGCTGTTCCCTCAGAAGGGTGGTGGGACAGACACACAGACACAGTCCTCGCTGCAGCTCCTCCAGGTGGAAGCAGACACACTGCACAAAAAAGGTTTCTGCTAAAATAAAGTAAATTTATTTCCTAGAAAAGTCTTGGGACTGTGTCTTCCCCGTGAGAACTCTTTGCACATGGTATTTCCTCCAATGTATTAAATGATTTGGAAATAGATGTTTTTACAGGCTGGGCTGAGCTGTCCCTTCTTTGAGAGCTGGACCCTGCCATAACAAAGCAGGGTGGGTCTCCAAAAGTGACTTTCTGTAATGGCCAACTCCTTTTTGCCTACTTTACATACCTAGTGCCTTGTACATAGAGCATCAACCTTCCTGTGCCTGTGGACAATTCCTAATTTTTATACAAATGAGTCCTAATTAATTGTAAGTCCTGATGGAACTGACATGTCATGTCTGAGAACTGTTTTAACTCTTTTACTCCTTCTTTGCTCTGTGTGTTTCTCCTTAGGAGAATGATTTTACAACGGGCAACTTGCCTGAGGAAAGATTTTAAAGCTGAACTCTAAATATTGAGAAACATTTTGTATTATTTTTGTCTGCTTCTGAATAGTTGAGTTTTTTCTTTAAAAGGAAACCCCAAATTTCCAGGATGCCTTTTGTTTATAGTTATGCCAACACAAGATGACAAGATTCTTCCCCAGGAAGAGATTAAGAGCCAAACCATTTATTTTTCTTGGCACCCAGATCTCCTGTTGATTTTTTTGGGAGGTTGAAGCGTGGGATGAGTGATTAGATGACATTGAATGTAATGTAGCAGGGCCATTCTAAGAGGCATATTGATGGAAAGTAGGACCTTTTTCATGTGTATCTTTGTCTTGTTTCTCTGACTCACACAGGTCACAGTTATCTTTAGATTTTATTCTCTTGTGTTCTTAAATTCAAGCTGGCTGCAGGCATTTATATTCATCCCTTGGCTTTACTGGGACTAGAAGGACTACTCTTAGAGGTAGAAATAAAGGCTCAGAGAGAAACTTCCCCCCAGCACAGAGGATTAACCACAGCAAATGGCCAGCAACCAGCAGATTTCTGATTTTTCCTTGTCTTTCCAGTGGACTATGAGGATCTGTACGTGACCAGCATCCTCTATGAAAGGGAAGAAATGGAGAGGGAGGTCAAAGGAAGGGAAGTGACTGAACTGGTGTGGAAGCTTTGCTTAGCACACAGTGCGAGTTATGAGGTGAGCTTTTGTACACAGCCTCTGCTTCCCTTGAGTCTCTTTGTGGTCTGGGAATTCTCCTACACGGATAAGAGGTGATCAGGAGAGCAGCAATTTTGAAATACTGAAGCAATTCATTGTTTTGGACATTTTTTAAATGTAAAATTAGAGAAAGATAAAACACTTTGAAGTGTTGTTTTCCTATATAAACAGCAAATCAAACTGAGGTGTCAAAACATATCTCCTGTAAATGCTCATAGGCACAAGGGATGTTAACAGAAAGCTTCAGGCTTAGCATAGAAGGCACTTCACCTTCCTTTGTCTAGAGCAAGTCCCAGGTCAAGGAATAGAAGCTCTGCCTGTCTCTTTGGTGGAGTTGGACACAGATACTGGGAGGTGGAGTAAAGGCTCTGTGGGGACTGAAGAAGAGTGCACTGCTGGGTTACAACTCTGCAGTAATACACTGTGTGTATTCACCTCTCTCTTATCTTTAGCTGTGATTAACAAGCACAAATAGGTATTTAATATGTGATGTGAAACTTAAGGGGAAGGCACAGGGTGGAGAAGGATCACAGCCTCAGTTACTGAAGCCCCAGTTGTTATTCCCAACCTACTAAATGATGATCATAGTCTGACCTGGTACCACTGCCTGACAATGCCCCTGGCTCAGGGGAAAGCAGCAGGTGGCCTTCCTGGGTGGTGGAGTATGGGATAGGTTTCTGTTTCTGAGTTACAAGCAAGTCTGCTCTGTCTTTTAGCTGCATGCTGTGGAAATTGGGGCTATGGAGAGCTAATAGAGCCATATATATGTTGGTTCTTGATAAGGTAGAATGGAAGTAGCCTCTTTTGGTACTGTAATACTTAATTCTAGGTGTCTGCCAGTGTGACAGCAGTATATAATGGTGTTAAGGCAAAGACTAGAGGGCTACACACTGCCTGGAAAATGTTGAAAGAAGAAATTACTGCAGTGGATCTGAGAAACTTTCTCTAAATTCACCCATAATTCATTGTCTTTGAAAGAATGGTAGACGATTTTTCCCAGTAACAGTGAGATGTCACTTCTGCCTCCAAAGAGGCCTACTGGCTCCGTGTGTGGGAAATTTGTTTAGTAAATCACTAGGATTAGCACAAGTGGCTGCTGTCTGTGCCACTGCCTAAAAGAGAGGTGAATTATTCATCATATGCCTGTCCCAGCACAGGGTTCGATTGGTTGCGAACCATTTCCACTGTTTCAGGGTGCTCCTTCTGTGTGACAAGACATTTCAAAGAGAATCTTTATTATCCCTCATTTCAACCAAAAAAACGTCCTTTGGGCCAGGAAAGAAGTTATGGGAATGGCCACAGGTTGCTTGGGAGACAGCTGCGTTGTTATGCATGTACAGCTTGTTTGTCCCCTTATTGTTTGACTCTGAATGAGGTGAGATTATGCATTTCTTTCAGAACACAAAGCCAAGAATAAGCGGAAGGGAAAAATCCCCAACTCCAGGGAAAACAGTGAAGGGATGAGAAAATGGAGGTGGAGACTGTCATTTCCAAGGAAGCAAAGTGTTGTTTAATTTTTTAATGCTATTATGGAACAAGATTGAATTTCAATGTGGATGTAGATTAGCTAATGGACCATTAAGTGAACAAGCTGCATACTGACAAAGAATGGAAAAAGAGATGGGGAGAAGGGACCCTCACTTGAGATAGGCTTGAGGATCACACCACTTCTGCTGGAGGCTGAATTTCCATTTGACTGTCTGGGTTTTGATGCCTGGTCTGTAACTCTGGTGAATGTGGCTGTGTGTGCATTGAGTAGGGAGGGCAAGAGTATGTCAGATTTGCTCTGCTTCACTCCTATACTCCAGTTTGACCCAAAAAAGGGCATGATAAGGTTTTTTCTTTCTTTTTTTTTTTCCTAGTAAAGTATTATAGTTACTAGCTACTTCTTGATTGAGTGTAAAGAATATCATGTTTATGCTTTCAGAGGAATTTTTTTCTTTTTCTTTTTTTTAAGTAGAACTATAGCAATTCTGCAGATAGAAGGAAAAACAAGCTTCTAAGTGTTGTCCAAACCTCAGCTAAATGATCTTTTACATAAACTTAAGACTAATATAAAGTTAGGTTGACCATTGTTTCATTCAGTGTTAAAGCTGTGTCAGCAGTTCTGGCCATAAATCAGGATCTTGCTGTGCAAACTCAGAGAAGATCATGATCTTCTCTTCTGGGTTGTAACCACAGTGTTGCATTTGGGTTCATTATTCATTTGTATGCCAGTGGCGTGCATGGTGGTCACTGAGGGACTGACTGACATCCAAAGTAAAAGCTCTCTCCCTATATGTTTGCAGTCTGGACAGAAAAACAAGTGAGGGAAGGAACAAAGAGAACAACAGAGGGTTTGCTCTCAGGTTAAATTGTAAATCAATGGCAATGCTGGTGTCAGCTTGTTGTGCTCTGTTCTCTGAAGCTGGTTTCTGCACAGCAGGAATATTACACCTGGTTTTGTGCACTTGCAGACTGCAGGCCTTTTCATGACCCTCGTGTTTGAGCTCCGACAACTTTCTCTTGAGGCCTTAAGAGCACTATGGCAAAGATCTTCATTTAAGTGCAGAGACAACTGGTAAGGCTCTTTTAGTAATTGCATTCAAAAATTAAATAGTCACAAAAGGTTTCTTTCCTATCTAAAATAGTTCAGTGTTTTAAATCTATGCCCCAATGTTGGATTTATATTTGGAGCATTTTAAAGGAAGCATTTGTATAGCAGATCTTGTTTCTGTAACAGAGGGATGATATTCTCTCCTCACTGGATGGCTGTTGTGTACAAAATAGACTTTCCTGTCCCATGCCTATTCCCACAGACAGACTTCCCGTTTCAGAAGCAAGGGGAACAGGAAACCTGAGTCATGGCTTAGAGGGAAATCAGTGCTGCTGGTTTTAAGCAAATTTGATTCTTGAGTATTTTGTTCATTTTTAGATTTGCTGTACTTTTTTCTTGTGTTACAGGCAACCATTAATAGATGCTCTCCCATCTTGTGCTACAGAGGCATGTGTTGTCCTAATGAAAGAACTTGTGGCTTCTGGAGAAGTCGAGGAAGACAAAGTAGAATATTTCTTCTGGTCATTTGCATTCATTCCTAAGCCCACCTCGGGCATGATTGAATCTCTCGCTGTGAGTGGATGTTGCTTTTTCTTTTTTAGTTTGTCATTGATCTCATAATCATGGTGGTCCATAATTTTTGTGTTTTACAGTGATAATCTTTTTCATATATATATACAAAACTCTGTCCAGGTAATTTTGGTGGTGAAACTACTGGCTATTTTTACGTGGTTTCCAAATGAGGAAGCAGCTTGATTTGCATGTGTAGCCCAGATATTTTAAAAATATTTGGGGTTCACAAGTACCGGTTGAAGTGGTGGGATTTTCAACAGTAACAGGCTTTCTTCACACAGAAATTAAGAATTAGCAGGTTTATGGGAGAGAAAAACTAATTTTCATCTAAAAATGGGTAAACTACCCAGGATTTACTGAGCTGTCAGTGGTTTTCATTAAGTATAGAGGTGGAACTTAGAGAAATTGTGTACTGGTGAGGGTTTTACTATTTGGAGGGTCCACAAAAATAGTTTGGATTTGTTTTCACGCGCCTTCCTAAGCACACAGGGCATAATTGCTTGTGAAAAGAACTGAGGTCCGTACCATGTAGACACTAATTTAGCCCATATGTGCAAGAATTTTCTGGTATACCTCTGCAAGGTTGTCCTCTTTTTGTTGTTTGCTTATGTACTTCCTTTACAGACTGTTTGAAAATACCATTGTTGAGATTGTGTTTTGGTATGTAAATATTTTGATACATTTCTTTTCTGTGGTATGTTACCGTAGCCATTCTCATGACTTCTCTGAAGCACCCTGTTCTTTCTGTGCTTGTTTACAGCCTTTGCTGGAGTCACCCAGAGCAAGCCAGAGCTGCTTCTTGGGAGTAACTGCTCTCCTACACAGGTTTTGCTCAGCTCACAGCTCCTGTGATGATGTACCTGCTGTGCAGGGTGTGTTGAGGATTCTTGGGAAATTTTTGGGAGGAAACTGCACTGTGCAAGATTCAGAACATCTCAGTGAGGTATTGGCCATACAGAGGCATATGATATAGTGCTTTACTCTTCTGTACCCTTTCTGATCTAGAACTTGTTTGATGAAAATGGCATTCATTGGATTTCCAGAAAGCCATGAATACAAGCTTTGTAAATTGATATTCTTTGCAAGGATGGGCTGATAAAATTTTGTAACCCAACAAGTACAACCTATCAGCATGGGTGTTCTTGTTGTGGAAATAATACCCAAACTTCATACTGTTGATCAGTATAAAGAACACTCATCTGTTGACAAATTATTATTTTAATTTGCTTATTGTGCCCAGAACTCCAAGACGAATCACTAAAAGGTCAAAATACCTGTGATCAGAAGGGACAAAATATCAAAGTACTTGAAGAACTTTTACAGGACATCAAATGTGTAACTTCTGCTTTTCCATTGCAACACAGCCTTTTAATATTGTTTTTGTATTCCACCACGTCTAAGCCAGATTCTACTTACAAGCCAGAATAGAACAGTGTGTCTTGTCTTCCCAGTGAAGCCACAGTATAGCTGGTACAACAGGGGCTGCAGTAAACTCCCCAGATGAGCAGGAATCATTTTAAACACGGCTTTGCACAGAAAATGTTGTTGCAATAAAATTTAATGTAGAGCTGATAGCACATGAGAAACCTTTTATTCCACCTTGCTCTGTATGTACAGATGCAGCTGGTGTTAAAAGCTGTCGGAAACGCGGGACTGGCAGCGGCTTCACTGGCTCCTGTTCTGAGCTCCTGTGCTTCCCTGAGCAGTAATCCCATGGAAATCCGCCTCGCCGCTATCCAGGCCTTCAGGCGCATTCCCTGCTCTGTCAGGGTAAGTGATTTATTGCCAGCAGGTGACTTCCTGGCACTGCTCCAGAGTTTTGACTTTTTGGAATAGCTACAAAACACACAAAGAGATAAGGAACAAGTGCAGACGTGTTCCAGCAGAGCCCCTCTGCTGCTGGAGAAGTGGGCAGGACCCCCTGGATGAACAAACCTCTGATGTGCTTTGCTGTGGCTGAGGTAACACATCCAGTGACTGAGGGCAGTGTTTGTGACTTCTTTTTTTGTTTGTTACTTCAGTTGGATGGGTTATGGCTGAGAACCCACAGTACTTGATTCTTCCCATAGTCTGTTCCAGTGTATAATTCCCTGAAATACAAAGTATTAAGGTGAGAAGCTTGTTGTGATTTGCGATACACTGTCATAGTTAGAATATTTTGTTAAATGGTTTAATGGAAGAAAATCAAATAACTTGATGCTAAAAGGAATGGCAAAACCAGGAGTGCTGGCCTGGGCAAAGCTGGCAGCCCTCCTCTAGAAGAACAACAGGTTTCACGTGGACTTGCACTAGAAGAATTATTTTTCTGTGGCCTTTTAAAATTTAATTGCAGCATGGATTGGCATAATTCACTTGTTCTGTAGTTATGAATCTTGGTGTTGATCCTTAGACCTGTTCAAAGCATGTTGTCATACGCCCCATCAAATGAACTGCTAAACTGACACCCTGTGAGTGGGCTGGGGGGTGTTAAATACTAATAAAAATGTTGCTGCTATCAGTCACCAATGTTTTAATTCCTGACAGTTCACCTAAAAATCATATTTGTTGATACTAGGGAAATACTGAACAGAATAAATTTGTTGCAGTCCTGCTCTTTGACTGAGACCAGAACTAATGATCTCAATAGCCTGTGAACAAAAACATGTCCATTGTTGTCTTGTCTGAGCTGTGGCATGTGAGAGAAATATAACAGCCAGGTCTCTCCTGTGGTGAAATAAAAACACCTTCAACAGTTGTGCTGGCAGGTGAGACTCCGTGTTGCAGAGTCCTGTATAAATTACTCTGTGTAGGATTCAGAATTCAGGTCAGTTTATTCAGGAAATTTGTGGATAAGGTAGTATAGAGAATGTGTACAAACACCTGTATACATATTGCACAAAGTGACTTTGTCAGATGCAAAGCAATAGCTATCTCAAAAATCCACCCAGACCTGGAAGTGCATACATGAGGTGTTCTAAGGGAGTAAGTTGTAATTGCCTTTATTTTTTCATCTTTTTCTCTTAGAATGATATTTTAGTCCAGTTGTATCAAGCAACCAGTGAAGATGTGGAAATAAGAATTGCTGCTTATTATATGGCAATGAAATGTCCACATGAAGAGTTATTTAAACAAGTACAAAAGACTTTGCTAAAAGAAACATCCAGCCAAGGTTAGCCAAGCAACTACTGGAGTCTGACATGTTCTTAAATGATACTTTTAAAATATTTGTTTTACAGGTGTAATGGTGCCAATCCATAGAAATCTTTATTTTATCTTAATGCTTTGTAGATCGCTTTTAAAAGATCGTTTGTATGATTGGGACAGTTTATATTGAAATTGTGATATTGTTAGTTTAGCAATAGTCAGTAAGGACTGACTTTTCATAGAATTAATTCCCCCTACTGACAACATTTCATTATCTGAAGGCTCTTGAGGAAGATGGGTGGAACATCTTTGTTGCTCAGCACATTAGAAATACAAAGGGATAAATGCAAATTGCATTTTATTGAGAAAGAAGCGAGTGGCAGAAATAATACTGCAATATTCTAAAATGGCTTCACTATGTTTAACAAATAATACCTCTAGATTAATCCTTTGCATTTAAATCTGTCAAGAAGAAGCAAACACGAGAAGGGTCTCTGTGAGGTTGTTTGCAGGCTGATGAAAGCAGGCTGTGTCTGCCCTCAGGTGTGGCTGGGTCCTGGCCGGCTCCACATTTGAAGCTGTGCATCCATTTTACCAGGATGTGATATCCTGCAGCAGTTAGACGTTCAGGCTCAGCATTGTGTTCACCTGATGATGTGGTTTGTGTTTTGGAGGGCACTTGTTCCCCTCTGTTCAGAGTTCAGACAGAGAGAAATTGCATCCACCTGCAAAACCCTGCAAGGTGTGCCCTCAGTGACTCTCCTCCCTGTGGCTCCATGCAGAAAATTTAATCTGTCTGATTTATGAAGGAGCTCTACAAGTCCATCCAAAATGCTGTGTGCTTTAAACAATTTAATGCAGTACTCATGAATTTTTGCTGTTTTCCTTCCTTTGTCTTTTGTTAATGTGACACCTAAATAATTTATGTACTAAACTTCTGAATAACAGGTGCTTTTGAAGGCATAGAGCACATATTAGTTTTTAGTTGCCACCTTCAGAAAAAGAAATTTGAAAAAAAGAAGTTGTGTTGTGCAAAATGCAGTTATATCAGTATTCAGTGTCTGGAGCATATCTTTTATCTTCAGGAGACAAAAAAGCCTCTGTTTAAGAGCCAGACTCCAGAACATGTGGGATATATTTGCCTCCCACAACACAGCACATATGTGGCCAAACCATGAATCCACACAGTGTGACACAGAAATACTAATTCTCAATCACAATTGTTTAACTGTATATGCTTTTTTTTTTTTTGATTGAAAGACTTTTGGACCTGTTGTACATTGCACAGTATAGAAAGACTCTTTGTCTTGGAATGGTTTCTTTGTTGTATGACAGTTTTCTCTTATAAATCCAGCAATGTTGTTGCTGATGTTCGTGCATTAATCTATTAATAGACCTCCTGGTATTTGAAGTTGCTTAATGCTTGCCTTTAAAAGCCTATTTTTATTCCTGCTTATAGTTTTTAATGGTTACTTTAAGATTTGCATGTGCTTGCTGTCTAACCCAGACTTAAATTTTAATTTTAATGTTTCAGTACACTGGGTCAGTGATTTTTCAAGTATAAAATGAGGGATGCTGCAAAAGTTCAAAATCATCTCTAATTCTGTTGCATTCCTTTAAATTTAGTGTACCAGATCCTCTGCAAACAGTAAATAAATAGGTTATTCTTACACCCTTGCCCGCCTAGGGTAGCTGAGAGGCATAAATGAAATTAGGGAGTGAATAGTCCCTCACATACCATATTGGAAAGAATAAGACAGTATTTCAATAAGTTGACTGTGATAAAGATGGGTGCATCAGACTGATTTTAATTGTGCTGAAAATGAATGAATTCAGTTGTGGTCAGAGGAGTGGCTTAGAATTGGTGTAAATAAATGAAAATATTGCCTGTATCTGTTTTTAAAACTGTTTTAATTTTTCTCTAATCTTCAAATGCTTTTCTTTGCTTTTTAAAACAAAATTTAAGTGGGTTCCTTTGTTTGGAGTCACCTCTCTCAGATCCTGGAGACAGATGATCCACTAAAGGAGCACCTTCGAGATTCTATTCCTGATGAAATCCTTAGCAGAGATTTTGAAAGGGAAACATGGAAATACTCCTCATATTCTGATGTCACATTCCACTCAGGTATGTGGAGTTTTAGAACTTAGTGCTTTGTAGCTTATGGGTTATTAAAATCCCATATGGCTTTTCTGGCTCTTTACATATTGCTCCGTGTTTAATTCTTATGACTTACATTTGCATATCTGGGTGCTATTAAGCTTGATTCTGCTCTGACCTTAATTGGAGTATATGAAGCGTAAGTCCAGCAAACCAGACACCTTGAATCTTTGCCTTTTGTGAGAGAGGAGACTAAGAACCAATAAACTTTAAAGATTATTTTTGTGAACACCAACTTTTGATTCCTTCCTTAGTGAGCCTCCTTTGCAGCAACAGGGGATTGGGATGTACTTTTTTTCTCCTGATTCATGTGCTTGCTTCCCTTTGTATAAGAAAATATTCAAACTATTTCCTTCCTATTTTGCTATCTGTTCATCATTTGTTTTCAGTGAAAACACTAGATGATACTTTTTGGAGTAACATTTTGATTTTCTGTCCATTTCTTCCAGTGCATTTGTGTATGTTATGTATTGTAAATGCTCTTCTTTTGATGTTAGTGAGATAAAATCCAGTAATATCCAGTAAATATGGAATTCCAGTAAATGGAAATTACTTACAGTAATGTCTTTGCTATACTAAACAGTTAAATAGTTCCATCTACTGACGATGTTTTATTCAGCATCTTCTTAATGAGCAGAGTTACACATTTCCAAAGAACTATGAGTTTTGCACAGTGTATGAGAACAGCTGATCTCCAACTGACAGACATCTGGTGTTTTCCATTGCAGCTGGTGCAGGTGCAAATGTGGAAGCATCAGTGGTGTTTTCTCCTGCATCTTTTCTACCACGTTCAGTCATGACAAATCTGACTGTTCACCTTATGGGACAGGCTGTAAATCTACTGGAGGCAAGTTCGCAGATTTTTTTTAACTGTGTTTTTTTTATCCCCCTCCTCAAGGGACACCTGGTGTATTGAAGTAAAAATAAGTGTTTTCTGTTTTCCCATTGTGGTTCCTTTAGCAAGATGTGCTTTTCAGTGCTACAGCACAATTGCCCCAGGCTGGTGATTCCTCTGTGTTATAGATTTAGTCATAATAAGAGCACTGTCACTCTACTGGTACCATGCACTAGCCAAGACAACTCAGCTCTTGTTTAATACAGCTCAAACTGTCATGTGTAAATGAACCAGTACTCAAATGGAAAAGGATTTTTATTTTGGACTGAGTTTTACATAATCAATCAACTAACTTTTGTGGAAAGATTTAATATTGAAATATCCAGTACTGGATGCTGCATGAGGTAGAATGCTAAACTTTTTTAGCAAATCCTTCACTGTTGATTGCGTCTGTTTGTATTTTTTAATATCTGCTTGTAGAACTCAACATGCTTATGCAGGTCATTGCCAGGCTTTTCAAGGCTGTAATTGCTTTTCCCTAGGTTGGTGTACGATTGGAGAATGCTGAAAGTCTGGTACAGAAGGCTTTTGGGCAGAAATCTGCTTCTTTCAGTGACTATTTTTTTGGAAACACTGATGAAAGAAACCACAAATCAGAAAACCCAGTGGAAACAGCAGAGAAAGTCAAGCAGAGAAAGCTGAATTTGAAGCGATACAGCCCTGCTGATCACCTTGTGACCAAGAGTGGGAGGCCAAAGTTGAGAAAAACAAACCAGAATTGTCTTGGTAGAAAGTACAGTAAAATGAGTGAGTTAGTCAAAAAGGTAACTGACTCTGTAGATCTTGGAAAAATTAATGACATTCCCCAGCTAAACTGAGGGCCTCATCTTGCACTGGACTTTGTGTTACTGTGACCCCTTTGCAAAGCACACGTGACTTGTCCTGCTCACTTGCAGGAACTCAATAGCTGCCTAAAATACAATGCAGCAGAGAGCCAGATCTTCAGTTTTTCAGGGTGCTCTATTGTCTCAAAACAATGATTCTCAGCCATGGGAGTATGTTGCCTGTGTTTTGGGCTTCCTCTCATTATTTTGAGCTCTGATCCCCTTTATGCTGATGTCCTGTTGTCTATTGACTGCTTTGGCACTGTAAACAGCTGCTTGATGTTAAGTTCCTGTTGTTTGTGATCTGACTTCCCAGTTTGATGTTGGATGTTACATTGACCCTTTGTGAATTTACCCATATTTGAAAAGAGCTATGTTCTATGTATATAACAGGAAAGCTCTGAGAACTGACTTCAGCTGTTGATGTGTTAGCTGGAAAACTTGGGGACCATGATTTATTCAGTTTGTCTTAGGTCATCTCTCTTCTTGGGGCTCATCTTCTTCAGGTGTAAGCTCATGATCATGTGTGTTGCTGTTGTATTGGTGCATAAGGGGAGAAAATGCAAAATCTTTACTTCTTAGCAGTTTATTTAGCAATTGTGGCATCCCTAAAGTTGTACTGAGATTGCATTTTTCAAAGCTTCACGCGTTTGTGGGTATGGATTGCAATACTTCTTTGCCAGTCATCCTGTGACTGGACATGACCTGTGTTCATAGTGGCAGTCAGCTTGTGTGGTGTGGAGCTGAATTTTAGCTGGAAAGAGCAGGTACTAACCCAGGGTCTTAAGTGGTCTTGAAGTATTTGTAAAAGGGAGTCTAATGTCTCTTTACTAAGAGCCTGCATTGAGGAATTGTCTATTATGAGTTTGAAAGGAAATTATAACATCGTTCTCTTTGATTTCTTTCTTTATCACATGTCAGTTCACTGAGAGAACAGTGAGAAAGGAGACACTGAAATGTGAGCTAAGCATGAAAATCTTTGGAAATGAACTTACCTTCTTAGATTGTGAAGATTTAAGGAAACAAATGAAACATTATTCCTTAAATCTGGCTGAGTTGGCTGTCAAACTTCTGAAGGTAAAAGGAACCTTTTTTCTATTTGAAAGTAAATATCTTGAGAAACTACTTTCTGACAGATGTGTAAAAGATACAAAATATTACCTGTTGTTTCTCTAAATTGAACTCTAAAAAGTCACCAGTGTATATTTGGGCTAAATATACATCAGTATATTTACATTCAGTACATCAGGCAAGGACTTCTTCTGTCATCTAATGGCTCTTGTCTCTTGCTTCTCTCATTCAAATCCATCCATGTTTAAATGAAAAATAATTCTTTCTTTATCTGGGGTAGGACTAGTGTCTAACTCATGCCATGGCCAGATGCAGGCTTTGGGCTACTTTCTTCCTGATGTCCCAAATCAGCTCACTTAAAAGCATTTTCACAGCAGACAGATGCAGTCAATAGTTATAACTGGAATAATTGCTGAATGATGACTTTATTGTGCAAAATAAAATTCTGGGTTTTGTTGGTTTTTTTTCGCCACAGGGTCAGGAGGTCCAGTTTAATAAAAGGATGAGTTTGGCCACTGAAGAATGGCAGTTTCCAGCAATTTCAGGCTTTCCTGTTCAGCTGGCAGTCAATGCCTCAGCAGCAATCAACATAAAAATCAAAGGGAATGCGGATTTCAAACAACACTCCAACTTCTTTCTGAACGGGTATATCAAGCCAAGGTAATAACTGCTGCATTGTGTCACTTCCACATATTCCTGATGTCAAGTAGCAATTCCTGATGTGGAAGTTTTCTGTGAGTGTCCCTTGTAATCAATTAGGAGATTCCTGAAGTACAAAAGCAGTCATCAGCCTGAATGGTGGCCATGGTGTGAGGGCAGCAGTGTTTTCCTGTCCTGCCTGTCTGATTTTAAACTCTATTGCTGTATTTCATGCTCAAGTCTTGGTTTAAATCCCTTACTTAGGAGATATAGTAAAACTATACTTCAATTCATATTAGAACATGCATGTCTGTACATACAAATTTTTCAATTATTTCTGAAACAAAATAGTTCATTATTTTAATCACAGAATATAGTGTGTTACAGCAGCAAACACTTATTGAAGAGGTTTAAATTAAGTGCTTTAAAAAGAAAATGGTTTTTATAGAAGGATATGTCTCTGAATCTTTCAACAGTGCATTTGTTCAGCTTTCTGTGCACATGGGAACTGTGGGGACTGTGGGACAAGCTGGCCTAGGCTGGTTAACAGGAATGAGGACATCTACTAGTCTTGATGGGGGAATCCAGGTGAAAAAAGGGCAAGAGCTCAAAGTTTTCTTGAACACTCCAGAAGAATCTATGGAGATAATTAATTTCAGGTAAGATTAAGCAAAGGCATCACCAAAAATAGTAATCACATTAACTTTCTGGAATCAGAACTGAGCGGACAGGCTCATTAATAGAGAAGAAACATATTTTGTCAGAAAACAAACTGTTTCAGTCTGACTCATAATCCAGATCTGTCATTCAGAAGAAAAAGAAGGGGAAATTATTTGGTGCATTTTGCATTATTTTACCATAAAAACATTCAAATCAAAGCTTTATGATAAAAGATATAAATTATATTTTTTCATACTCCTCTGTTTCTTCCTTCTGAATGCCAGTGCTGTTTCTGGAACTTTAGTTTCTGAAGAATCTAGTTTAAGGTATTAAAATGGTGGAGGAAAAGCTTAGCATTGCTTCTGCAGATGGTATTTAGCAATACCAGGTACAGAATGCCATTTAGGGAGAAATTTGGAGTACGGTAGTAACAAGATGTGTTCAAACCCTTCGGGTGAGTTTTTAGTGAAGTTTTGAGGTTCTGAAAGAACTTCAAGACTGAAACAAAACTGGTGTCCATACAAAGCCTAAGGGAAAACAAAGTCTCTAGAAGCCAGGAAGTGAGTGGAGTTCAATAAGCTGACCACAGCAAATTGCTCAGAACAGAGAAATCTTATACTGACTGTGAAGAACTGCAGATGAATTCTCAAGACAGTGACAGGTCACACATGGAAACTGTGGAAAAAAATCAGTGCTAATGAGTAGAAATCTAGACTGACCTTAGCAGAACTTCCCTTTTCTTGTTTTTCACATCTGAGAGAAGGTGGCATATAACTGAGAATTTTGTTTAAATGTTGTTTAAACTTCAACATAATCGTTTTTAAGTGACTGTTCACAATTCTTGTTTGTAGCTCTAAACTCTACTTCAGAGGTGTGGATGAGACAGAAGAAAGAGATGTTTTCCAAGACCACACAGACACCCGATCTTGCACCAGGGAGGAAGGTGAGCCCAGCTAATAGGTTTGTCTCAGAAAACCTGATCATTCTGAAAGATCCAAATCAGATAATTTTATTCAGTAGAGTTAATTTTTTATATACTGTTTCTAAAAGGTCTTCAGTGCAATGTTCCCTTGCATGTTTTCTTTGTTTGTTGTTCTAACTGGATGTTCAACTGTTGTCTTCCACCAGTGTCAGAGATTCTTGGCTGGCAGCTCTGTTCTGAAATGTCATACCCTGCCCAAGCCGGTGGTTTGGTTTTCCCCCTTACTGGACCCTTGAGAGTGGCTGTCATATTAACAAAGAAAGACAGAGGCCTGCAGCAGTACGTTGTGGAAGCTGCATATAACTATATCCCTCAGGTACCTGTGGTGTGTTGTGCTTTGGCTTTAGTTTGAGTTTATCACTAATGACAGAGTGGTATACCTCAGTACTGCATGTTCAACCAGCTGTATTTCATGGTTTACATTATCATTAATTCATTCCCATTTTAGTGGGAAAATATGTAAAAAACAAATTACTGATACTGATAGTAGATACATACTGTTTTTGTATACAAAACAGCCCAGACAAACAGTCTGTTGTCTCAGTGTCATAGATTGTTTTGTAATTGCCTTGTAATGTGGTTGTCCTTTCTTTCTTCCAGGAGAATTCATGGATCCCAAATGAAGCTGTCTTTCGCTTCTTCATTGGGACTCCAAAGTCACACTTGAAAAGGGATGTTGGTGTTGATCTCAGTTTTAGTGTCCCACAGAAGAAACTCAGAATCCAATTTATACATCCTAGGAGAAAAATTGAGATTGACGGTAGGTAGGTTTTTCAACTAAGAACCTGATCATCAATTAATATCAGTTAGGATAACTTAATTAGAATTAACTGAGAAATATTAATATATTTCAGTCAATAATCTAGTGCTGAAGCTGCGTTTTTGTGTGTTAGGCAATCAATTTGCTGCTTTAGGTAACACCTACTCCCAGTGGGTTTTGCATCTTAGTTAACACTATATTGCACAGTCAGAGGTTCAGTACCTGGTTCATAAACCCATGTTAGACAAGAAAGCTACTACCAGAGTAGATGAAATTAAGGCTAAGGAACATGGTGGCTTGTCCTGTAATCTTGTACATATGCTGAACTGGCCTTACTATTTTTATTTGCTGTATTCTGTTAGTTATGATACGAAACTACTTGTTGCCAAATCAATGAAGCAGTGACTATGATATTGTTGTGCATTCTAATAAAAAGTAACATTTCAATTAGGGAGTAACATAGAACACAAAATGAACAAACATGTTGATAAAATATAAAGTGATAAATACATGGTAGGAATATAGACAAGATATTTCAGCTTCTTTGACATACTGGTCAGGTGATGTTTTGTGTTGACATGTTCTACCAGATCACTTGTTTAGAATTTGCCCCTTCATTTATTTTTGGTTTTTGATCCTGGTTATTTTCAAATGGATTACAAGGAAGATTTACCTACACTGTGCAAAGCATTGTGTACACCGTGTTCTGAGCTCCTGAAATGTCTCCACAGCACAACTTATAATTTTTAGCACAGACCTAAAGTTCCAGAATTAACTGCGATTTTTGGAGAAAGCTTTGTTGCCTCTTCTCAATTAATAACCTCAGAATGTCCTTTCAAAGTGATAAGTGTATTCTGAGAACATGTTGAAAAATGCCTGTGCAAACTCTGATCCTAATTTTTTTCCATTGAGCTGATATTTATTATGGTTTTACTCTGTATATATATATTGTTCATAACAATAGCAACTGTCATCTTGGGTACAGTTTTATGAAGCACCACTGAACACCATGTGCCCAGAAAAAGTAAACAGTTTTATTTTTCTCCAAGGGAGGATTGAGTTTTCTAAAAATTCACAAATTGGACACCTGGAGCTGATAGTGGATGACCGAGATGTGTATTACATTAAGGTATGTTTTTAGTTCATGAACAATCCATCAGAGAAATTACCAATTCTCTTTTTTACATATTTTTGAGATAGACTCAGTGCTAAATGGCTGTGTTTTAAAAGCTTTTAAAGCATGGCTTCTGCAAGTCATCTAAAGCAATTTTTTTACATTCAGATGTATTCAAAACCTTGAGGTTCCTTGCAGCATGAATTCAGTAGAGAAATTCACACACACTCCTGTGGCCTTTGGTCACAACATTTTTCAGACCCGTATTCTGACCATGCATGACTAGTTCTGAGTAAGCCCAGGCTAATTTCCTCACTTCTGTGGACTCCGTAGATGTAAGAATCTCTAAGGTATCATTATTTATTACAGAAATTTTGTGGGGGCGGAATAAGCAAGAGAATACCAATATTTGAATGCTGAAATGAAAAAGCAAATTAAAATGCAGGTGGGAGTTTATCACTGAAACTCTGCTGACATTTTTGTTGAAATTCCAGGACATGAACAATTTTTTCATTATGCAGTTGATGCCCATAGCAGGATGCCATGTCTTATGTGAGCCTCCAAAACCAGTTGGTTTCAAACACTCTGTATTTTCCTACAGTGAGCACGTTATTTACCAGATTTTTTTTTCTAGAGTAATATTTCAGCAAAGATTTTCTGAATGTTTCTCATGAAACCAAACACTAATTAGCATTGCAGACTGTTGCATTTGCATCTATTTCAACCTAAATCTCTGTGAGACTGCCAGTATTTTCAGTAACACCATATTATTTTTTGGCCCAGTGTTGCAACATTCTTAGTGGTTTTAGTCACTACTAAAACCGGCAGGAGCTGAAGGAAATAGCATCTCACAGCACTGTGATTTTTGTGTAACTGGAAAAACAAATCCATCCTTCCTCGTCATTATTTACTAATGGCAAGTTTGAGGGGAGGTGGAAGGTCGGTTGTTGGGTGTATAGGAAAAAAACCCTTTTCTTTCTCTTCTTGTCTCATTTCTGAAATGCCCAAGTCTCTACTATTGCTTTCTCAAAGCTTGATAAATTTGTGTTGTGGAGTGGGTTGGAGTTAGATTTTGTTTGTTCGTTTGTTTGTTTATTCTAGGGAATGACAGATTTGCAGGTGCTGAGTGGAGAGCAGAGATACATGACTCAGCTGGAGGTAAAGCTGATAAAGCAAAGCAGTCCTGTCATTCTGTCAGGAAACATCACTAAACAGCTTGGCAAGAAGATAGCTTTCTCAGTATCCCTGAATAATTTATTGAAGGATGCTGCATTTCTTTCAGGTTAGAGGGCAGTAAGTATTTGACATATAAATGCAAGTTCTGGAGCCCTTATATGTTAGGGTTGCCTGGTTATCAACACCTATTCCTAAAAATTCTTTCAAATCAGTAAAGACTGCTTTTTACCATTATTACCCTTGATCATAGAATAATAGGAATTACAAAATACATTTTTAAGTCTGCTTTGAATTACTGTTGAAGAGGGTGGAGGAAATAAGATATAAGGAACCACTTAACAAAAACATGCCAAACAATATCAGCTATTAGGACATTTCCTGTTTTCACTTTTGTTAGTATGAAACAGTGCAGAGATGTGCATTTGTAACTAAATGTTTTTTAAGATCTGTAATTCTAAAAATGTTGAAACTTTTTTTTTCTCACTAGCGCACTAAAAGGAAAGTATAAGAGAAAGGTATCAGAAAGGGCTTTACTATTTGTATAACATCAGTTCATTAAGAAGTAAATTAATACAGTGGGATAAATCAGTAATTTAAATCTAAGGCTCTTGTTTTTTCCTTGGTATTCCTTACTGTAGCCTCCATGTGGCAAAGACATTGAAATGTCACAGGATTATGCAGTATTTTCAAACAAAACTAACTTTTATGGAATGCAAAATGCCAGTTTGATTTTTGGGAGGTCATCTCTTGGTGAAATCCTTGTCCTGTTGCGTGGATTGCCGGTGACTGCATCAAAACCAGTTCTGGTCCGAGTTCAGACTCTTATCCCTGAGAACTGGGCTGCACCAGTAATGCTACTGCAAAGCCACAACCTTGCTCTGACTTTATATAGAGGTCAACATCCCC
Organism: Corapipo altera; assembly: GCF_003945725.1. Classification (NCBI taxonomy): domain Eukaryota; kingdom Metazoa; phylum Chordata; class Aves; order Passeriformes; family Pipridae; genus Corapipo; species Corapipo altera. Next base: position 2,538,718 of record NW_020884914.1, read on the forward strand.
ATGTTCACATGTTAGGTCTTGGTTAATTAAAAGATCAGTCTGTTAGAAGCAATATGTGAGAAATGTGTGGTGCAGGCTCTCTGTGTAGTGGAGAGAGACTGAACATCCAGCTCTGCCTCTTTTTTCACCTGCTCACTGCATGAGGAGTTTGTCATGGTGGGGGAGAGGGAATTAATGCAGTTGTGGTTTTCCCCATTGTAGCATTCCTTTTACTAACTAAACTAAACTAACTTCAGGTTCTACCACTGCATAATCACTTCTACTCTTTTTGTAGCACTTCTGGAGAAAAAGGTGGATGATAAGCTGAGACAATACTCTTTGGAAGGGGAGACCTGCCTTCCAGGCGTTCTTGGAGCTCACGTCATTGCTCTTCTCCAGCAACATGAGGGCTTGTGGTCTCACAGTTTGAGGATAAAATATGGGATCCTAGGTATACTGAAAAAGAAATGTGTGCTTTCCTTTGGTTTTGTAGAATAAATCAGCAATAGCTGTAAAACTAGACAAATCTCACTCGAATGTTTTTGAAAAATGGAAACCTTGAAGCCAGTACCAGACTTATGGTTTTGAAAGTTTATTTCTGATTTATTTGAATTGGTAACTTTGTGATTTAACTTGAACAGGAGAGGCAAAAAATCCTCGTCATGAATGCAGTATGAGGCAAAACATTAAAGTGGAGACAGGTGCACATGGAGTGTACAAAGTGGATATTGGGCACGAATTTCACTGTGTGCAGACTCCAACCTACAATCACAAGGTAAATACTGGCCCAAGCACTTGTGTGCTGAGTGTTCTTGAGTCGCTCGTGTGCTGAGGGGCTCAGCACATGTAAGAGAAAGCAAAAATCACAGGAAAAATGCAGTTTTCTGTTCTTTAGGTTCACCTGAAACATGAAGCGAGTGCATCTTGGCTTTCCTCCCAAATGGAAGTGAACTATGGGAAACACTGGGATGAAAAAAACAACAAGAAGAAACTGCTGATCAGCCAAGCATTTAAGAACAGTTCCAGTCCATCTGTAGTCAGCTATTTCATGGAGGTAATCATGATGAAGAGTAAGACCTTCACTTCAAATATCCAACAGACAAAATAAGAAAAACAAATTTAAATTAATTTATTTATTAAGACCTTTTTTTGTAAATATGGTATGTATTAATAATACAAGTCAAGTACCCAGAGCAGAGGCAGAAGCTGTGACCTTCCTGCTACTCTGTGTGTATGTGTGTTAAATTAGACAATTCTGAAGGTGGGATCCTGTTTTTATTTAAATTTGCTTCACTTGTTTTCCAGTTTGCCCTGCAAGTCCTGGAAAAGCAGGTGAATTACAGAACCCAGCTGCAGCACTTGCACACCTCTAAGGTGTATTTGCAGAGCAGCACCAACTTTGAGGTGCAGTACAATGACCACGTGCCATTTGTGGCTGGGCTGCAGTGGAAGGATGCATCCAGAAATGGCCTGAAGAAGTGGGAAGGTGAAGTACCACCAACCATTTCCAGTCTGTGATTAGAAAAGCTGGCATCAGAAGGTGCTGCTGGGCTTTTCTGAGGTAGTTTGCATGGGTGTAACAGAATGAGAGAGGTGTTGGTTGGAAGGGAGAAACCATGAGGTTATCCAGCCCAATCAGGACTGGTTTTGTGGCTTTGTCTAGCTGAAGTTTTTGAAATCTCCAACTTCCCACAGCCTAGCTGGCTGGCCTCTTCCAGCAATTCCATTTATTAGCAAACCTGCCTATGTGTTACAGTGTGCCGTATGTTACAGCAGTGAAGGACATTAATTTCATTATATACCATCCAGAGATTTTAGTAACTGGAAGAGAATAGGTTGGTAGTAGCATTTTAGCTTCATTCCAAAATCCCAGCATCTTATCAGCCTGGTTGCTGAGTTGGAGTCCAGGTAGCTTGAAATCTCATGTTTCTGTCAGCTCTAATATATGTTCTTTCCAGGTGGGTTAAATCTAGACACCCCATGGCTGTATCTGTATGCAGCTCACAAACTACATCAGCCTCAGAACTCTGCTTATTTACTGACCACAGAGCTGACAACTGGAAAAGCTCTCTCCATTAAGAATCTCATAGTGGAACTGTTCTATAAAGATCAAGGCAATGAAAAGGAAGGGAAAGTTCACATTTACACACCAGCTACCACATACCTGCAGGTTGGTAACATGGTACTTCATCTAGTGCGTGGCTTTGATGAGAGGGCTCTGTAACAGCTCTGGCACTCTCAGCTCACTGCAGGAGCACTTGCTCAGGGTGCTCTGTGAGCTGCTTGTTTGAGAAACTCGTGCACTGTGTCCCAGCTTATCAAAGGGGATCTCAAGATGCCTGTGTTCTTCTGCTCTCTATGCTTGAATGATAAGCTTTTCTTCTCCAGGGCAGTCAAATCAGCACAGCTGGGGCTCTGTATCAGCTTTGAAAAAATGTTAGGACCATCAGCTCTGCCGATCTTTTGAATGGGTATCCATTGCTCCCTGGGCAAAGCCCAAAACATGATGGCAGAATTCTGCATAGGAGTGTACACACAGTCATTACTGTTTTGAAGTTCTTACTTCCATCCCTTCCACGAGCTAACAGTTTCAGGAAGCTGGAAAATTGGATCATCATTGAAAGAAATGTTTAAAATTTGTCCTTACTGATATGAAACAGCTGAGAGTGTCTTTCCTTTAAAAAGTAGGAATGATAGCCAAACTGCTAAATTAAGAGTCAGTGATTACCTAAATCCACTAATTTTGAGGCACTGGATTTAAAGGCCTGAGAAGAATGTAACTCTCCTCTTCCTGGAGAGCTTTTTCTCTCTCCTTTGCTTAGAGAGGGTAAAATAAACTTGGAGATCTTTGTGACAGTTCAGAATATTTTCATAACGGAAAAGCTGACACACATTTCAAATAGTTCTTGCAAAGATCACTCTTTCACCTCTCTGCTGCTGGCACAATGGAATGCTGTCTGTCCTAGCTAAGCCAGACTAATGTCTTTGTTTTTCAGGCATCGACATTTAATCGTCTCGGGAGGAATGTTCTGCATAGCTATGGTGAAATGATCTCTCTGTGGAATCAGCTTGTGAAGAATGAGATTCATTTGGAGAATAATGAACGAGCCAAACTTCTCTGCTTTAAGATAACAAGTACAAAACAGGAATTTAACTTAACAGCCAGCTATCAGAATCTGCCAACGGTAAGAAAGAAAAACAAATGCAATTTTTTTTGACTCGGCACTGTGTTTTTTTAGTTCTCCCACCTTCCTGAAAGATGTTATTGTTAGTGTTGAAATTTAAACACTTCTAGTGCTGCATTTATTTCTGTCTGTTTTGAAAGGCTGCGGTGTAAAACTAGGTTCCAAAAGAAAACAAACAAAAGCTTGTGTAGTGTAATTTGGAGTACTTCTCACCTATTTGGGAGGCTAATGCAGAGAGAAAGTCAGGGAGGAGGGACAAAGAGGGACTACATGACTAGAAAAAGAGCTGTAGATGTGATTACTTACCATTTGATGCAGAGGTATGAGAGGTGTGGAAGATTCTACTGTCTTGGAGAATCGGAATCTCTTGCCTGCTAAGTGAGCAGGGTAAGCCTGAGTTTATGTGCTATTTTAGGCTCTACATCCTTTCCAATCTTAAAATAATTTTTGCTTTGCTTGATGTCTGTGGCACAGGAAAGGTAACCAGCAGTTTCTCCTTGAAAGGGATACTTTGATGAGTTACTTTGGTCCATTTGTTCCTTGCAGGAAGTCTTAAATCCACAAGTGTTTTTCTAGACATAGCATTGAAAATCCAATTAGTTTTTGTTTGACAATGTACCAGATGTATTGCAAATAGGTGACACTCAAGTGATACATTATAGGGCATTTTTGTTCTCCTGAAGTCAGTTTTCTACTAATGACACTTTTAATCCTATGTAAATGGAGGTCTGGATTTACCTGTAGCACAAAGGGGCTGATCTGTGAAATTACTGCCTTGTTGCAGCCTGTTGGGCAGTATGGTTTCTATATTGATGTTTCTGAATATGAATGCAGTAAATCTGATACAACCATCCTTTATTCTTCTGGTCTTGTGATTTGAGTGCAGCCAAAGAAGACAAACCTTTCTGTGAAGATTGTATGGAGAGATTACAAAAGTCTGCCTGTCATACTGCAGCTGGAAGGTCAGATAGAGGAGCTGAAGAAGGAGAAGATGCTCTATCAGAAACGTGGAATCCTCCATTTCAGGTTCAGTTGTCTTATTATTTCTATCTGTGAAGAATGTTTTGGCCTAAGTTTAATGTGCATCTTGATGCTCTTGGGGAATGTTCTGGGCTTTACAAGGTGAAAGTGCCACATGCACAAAGCCTGTGCTTTGTCACATCTGGGTCTCTGGACTTGCTCAAGCACAGAAGCTTCATGGGGTGGAAATTTGCACCATTAGCTTTTGCCCTCTTTATTGAAATGACAGTGAACAAAGCTGTCAAAGGCAACAGGCCATGTGTGCTGTGACATGTTTGTTGGCAACTCCATCAGGTTTATAGCCTCCTTCCAGGAAAACAGCAGGATTTATGGTGTGTCCAAACTTGGAAGTTGTGAGAAGTTCTAAAATCCAGATCTGATCCTCTGTGCCATCCAGATGCCTTTTTCCTAGTCCTTGGGAATAATATAGCCATTCTAAAGCCAAAGATATCCTCTTAAAACACATGACAAATGGTCTTGTTTGGATTTTGGAATGTTTCCATTTTCTGATGAGAATGAGTGCACTACTTCCAGATATTGGCTGTCCCTGAAATTTCTCTCTTCATTACCCATTATCAAAACACAGCTTGAAGGCCTTGGGAAAAATGTATGCTCAGATTTGAGGCATCTGGATCACCTCTAGGGACACTTCAGCTTTCTTAAAGCACAGCAGGACCAACAGGAGTGCACAGGCTGCCTTAGGAGCCACTGTGCATCTTGGAGGTAGCTAAAAAACTGTGAGGCATCCTTTAAGTAAAAAAAATACATATCCTGGCATGTATAAAGGCAGTCCAACATCTGCTTATAAAAGTTTGTGCATGTTTCCAAGATATCTGACTAAGTAAATGTGCCGAAATATTTACTGAAGTCCATAAACATTATACTGAAGTAGTAAACTACTCTAAGAGCTATGTAGTGGCTGAACATCTGTTGCACAGGATTCTTGGCATGCAGATACTGTTTCTACAGAAAGCATAAAATGTGGATAGTGATATCTTCAAACTTGCCATAAGCTTTTGGACACTGTCCCTGTTTGAAATGAAGTCTTGGCCATGCAGGTATATGAAGTGTATGTGCTGGTTGTTCATGTCAGAATTTTAGAGCATCACCCTTTCCAAGCCTTTTCCAAATCCGGGATGGAAACTCTTTACACACACCAGAATTTCTGATAGTTTGTGTGAGGTTGTAATTATGCTCTTTAATTTCTTCAAGGTCCTGGGTTTGTGTGTTTTGCTTCTGTGCCTGACACCCTGCTGTATCTGCAACTGAAAATTCTGGAGTTCAAGTTGAATTGATTTCTTTTCGTAGTTGTCTATTAAGATCTTTCTACACTTTGTTTATTCCTTTTTTTTTTTTTTTTTCCAGGCATCCTTTTAAAGTGCCCTTTCTGCAGAGCTTCCTTCTGCAGGAGACTTTTACTGTTGACAAAAAGCAAAAGCACTATTTCATGGAAACAAAAGTTTTGATAAATGGGGTCGAGGAAACAGTTCAAACTCTTATACTTGGTTACCAACCTGAAAACCCCTATGTGAGTTTTCCAAGAATTTCCTTTAATTCAACATACCAAAAAATTCACCAAATTGATGATTTACTGCAGGTATTTTATGTTCCTGCATTTCCTTTCAAACTTTTTTTTAGATTTGTGCTGGCCTAACTCATCCTTATAACCACAAGTTGTTCCCCAAAGATGTCGAAATATGCATTTTAACTCTAAGTCATCAAAATGTGAGTAAATTTCCCATTAAATTCAGTAGAAGGAGAGATTAATTATCTGTTTATTTACACTTTATTGTCTTTCAGATCTAACTTGCTATAGGTCTTTAGTCCCTCACCATGTAACTGCTGCATCCAAAATGTTCAGAGAGTGATTGTGTGCTTGGTACCTCCTTAATTTTGTATAATAAAATGTTGCATAGTAATATATGATGAGAACACTTAATATATTATTTTTAGAATATTGTTATATGTGGATGTTGTTAATAACAACAAGTACTGGGATAGAATGGATTCAGGGTTCTCACCCTTATCTAGCTGTATCTATTCATCTTTCCTACCAAATACAATTTTTTTTTTCCTGCTTTTCTCATTTCATTCTGAGCCACAATGTAATACCTCACAACTCTGATTTTTCATGATGTGGAGGGATGACTCATCTTTCATAATATACAGGGTTAATACTCAATGCAGTTCCCTTATTCCTATTCTTAACATGTAGGTGAAGAATGAATTTGAGACTATCTTGAAGGTGAATAAGGAAGATGTCCTCAGCTTTCTAGGGAGGTATCAGAACAAATCCAGTGGTGCTGATTTTAGACATCTTTTGCACATGGATATGACACAGTCATTCCAGGTATTTGTGGTTTTCACTTTTGGTATTTTATTTTTTATGTCTTGGTGACTCTTTTACTGTATTGTTTTTAATATTATAATTGTTTGATGCTGGTAAATGTCCTAGTCCAATCAATTCCTGGCCCTGCCAAAGACCCTAAGTATCTCAGCAGATTAAATTATAATCTGTATCAATAATATCTCGTAAGAAACACACAGACCTTTTGTTTTCATACTTTTTAAACTGCATTTGATTTGTTTTTCAGTACCTTTGGATAAAATTGGTAAAATTTTATATACACATTCGCTTATGCGCACGTTCCACCTAATGCTGGAACTTCAGACACTAATTCACATGAAGCAGCTGTTGGGAATGCAGTGTTCTGTTCTGACATTTTACTTTGTCAAATAGCTTGAGTTTCCACAGGCAATGGGCCTCAGTGGGGAGCTGTTTTCCAGGCAGAATGAACTGGAGCACTTTGACTGTGGTGTGAGTGTAAAAGCCACCCTCAACAAGAACGTGTCTTCACAGGTCAGTGCCCTGGTTTTACAGCCTTGTTGCTTGAACCTTGTAGCTTTTGCAGTCCATACACTCAGAGCTGTGCTGAGTTTCTGCTCACATGCATTAGGAATACATGGAATACAGCCTGGGAGCTGTTAAACTTCTTGCTATCAACTGCTTTGCAGCTGCTTTTCAAGCATGGGAACACAAACCTATGTGTATACTACACAGTTGGTCAACTGATGGAACTCAGTGAGTACAGTAGAGAGATATGAATTATTAGGGAAATGGTTAACTTTTGTGGTTAGAGTTTGTTCTGGCTAGATGGCTACCTGTGGTTTGAATAAGTGGCTTGTGTTTTAGCTGAAATTCAGAAAACTCTCAAAGTCAAGTTAAATTGTACTTAAAATTCAATATAGTTCACAATTTTTTTGTTGAAAGCTCTAGCATGGTGACAGGGTTGAGATAAGGACAGGGAGATCATGTACCCATCACCTTCACAGACAAAATGAACTCAACTTGGGCAATATTAATTTAGTTTATTGACAAATAAAATTATAGATGGTGAGACACAGAGATGAAAACTAAAAACTCCTTTTCTCCTCTGCTCCCCTCCCTGCTTTTGCCCAGTCCCAACTTGCTGTCTGCAGTCTTGTTGCTCAAACTGATGTTTCAGTATTCTGTGCTGTAATCTGAGATCCTTAATGTCCTGGTCTTCTTTTTCTCTGTGTGCAGGCCCAGGCAGCCCTGAGGAGTTATGGTGAGAGCAACTTCAATGGCTCTCTTCACATTCATTCCAGCGGAAGGGACATGCTGATGCTGGGGCTTGATGTGAACAATGAAAAGAGGAAGAATGGCAGAGTTGTTGCACTGAGGGCTTTTCTCCATCAGACAATCCTGACAAACCCAGAATCGATACAGCTGCAGCTCATTGGCAAAACATTTCCATCAAGGTAGAGGAATCAGAATCTTGGTCAACTGAGAAACTGAAGAGTGTTCACTCTGGAACAAGTGCTCACAAAGTCTGTGGAGTCTCCATACTTGGAGATAACCCCAAACCTGGCCACACACACTCCTGAGCACCCTGCTCTCATTGATCCTGCTTTGAGTGAGAGGAGGAGTGCCTTGACCATCATGAATTAAGCACAATAATATCTTACTAGCAATTTTTATCTCTGTCTTTTTAGACTTCTGATATCTTCTGAGTTGAAGCTTAATGAAAATAGGCTTCACGTGGATTTCATGGGAGCCAGGGAACAGAAAGCTGGTTTGGTTTTGTCCCTAAATGGAAGAGTCCAACATACATTTGCTGAATTAAAGGCCATACCTCATCTTCTTTCTCTGAATGGATTACTGAAGTGCAAAAACAACATTCATGATGGTACTCTCTTACTTTGTGTTTTGTTGCTGTTCTGCAACTATCTAAGGAAGCTTCTTAATGTATTCCTTACTGAATTGCATAAGGCACCCAGCTCTGGGGCAAAATAGTGGGTGGCTTCTTTCCTCTGCAGGTCTTCTGAAATGGGAGGGGCCTGACTTGAGGCTCTTACTCCTCTGAATGGCTCCATGGGTGGAGTAGGTCACTGCAGAGCTCTAGAGGGATTGTTTACCCTGGAGTTACACAAGCAGTGGGTCACAGTCCCTCTGTAAATTTTCCTTCAGAAGGCACTGCAATGTAGCCCATGGCCTAAAGGCACAAGCAACTAGGTCAATAAAGTGAAACAGCTGCCAGAAATTGTGTTATGTAATTTGTTTTAAACAAAGACACTTTTACTGGTAGAGAAACTCTCAACAATAAAATGATTCAATCTCTAGATTAGGCAAAATTATTTGTTATAATAAATGGAAATTCATCTGCTTCCTCCTGGTATTAAATTAATGGTTATTTTTTATGTTGCTTCTAGAACTGTGGTTATTTCTGTCCCAAAGGACTCTCTCCACAGTAATAATTTCTGCCTGTTACAGGTAGTATCAATGTGATGGTCAACAAAACACTGTATGGACTCCATCTCAGGAACAGGAATGTGTTTGGGAATGTCACTGTACACAACATCACTGTTGCCATGTTTCAGAATGGCAGTCTGGCAATCCCAGTGGAGGCAAGACTGAAAGGGCACCTGGAGCTGAGTAAAGAGATGAAGAGGGGCCTAGCCAGCTTCCAGGTGGATGAGAAGGCTCTTTCTGTGGATTTTTTCAATATCATGAGTCGTGGGCACAGCAGAGTCAGTGGGACTTTCACACATAATATCGACTTCTTAAAAAATGCAGGTAAACTCTGACTTGATTGTGTGGTATGACAAGGTGTCAAGGTCAATTTATTTACATGACTGCAGACCAGTGGAAATAGATGAGTTACTTTTGCTCACACCAGAAAGAACAAAATGTGATCCAGGCTTGGTAACATTCTTTTTAATATTGTTGAGAAAATACAATAAAATGGACACAGAACTAGTTCAAGCAGTTTTAAAGTACTTCAGAGTAAACGATTTCTCTCTTGTATATCTGTATTCCTGCAAGCTGATCAGTTCCTTCATATGTAGTTTTATGCCAAGTGTTGCTTCCTAAGCAAAGCCATGGGTTTTGTTGCCATAGAGTTTTTGATTTTTTAATTTTTATAGGCTTTAGAAGTAATGTAGTGAATGTAAATTGTAAAGTAGCTGTATGATCCCTCACCCTTTAGCACAGTAGTTTATACATTTTCCCAACACTGTTCCCCTTCCCATATCAATTCCATTAATTCCATTAGGTTGTTTAGACTTCTCTCAAGGTAGGCCTTCATCCTGTTTAAGAACATCTGCACCCTGGCCTGGACAACAAGATACCATGCAGGCACAGCAACTTATCTTATCTTATACCCTAATTTGGCCCAGAGTCTCTTTTTCAGCGTTCTCTCAAGGCAACAGTTTTCATGAGCTGGAGTTATCAGTAATTTTGAAAGTGTAAATTGCCTTTGTCCCTTTGGACTGAATAAATCTATTCTGAAACTTTTTAACAGCTGACCACTGGAGTTAGACACAATAACCATTGATAAATATCTCTTATTAAGAAAAGAAAAATCCTTGACTTTTAAAGTGCATGCCACATTTCAATTTAGCAATATGATTCTCACATGGTAGGTAATGTCTTTCTGTAAATACCAGTAAATGCATAAGGGTGTGTCTTTTCTTATGAAAAACTATAGAAAGCTTCTTTTGATCTGTAATACATCTTCTCTGTATTTTATAATGACAACCCAGAAGTGTTGTGTTGATTTTGCTTCCTTCCCTGTCAATAGGATTGCCATGGGATGGCATTCTTACTGCCAGGTGTGAGCGTGGCACAGGAAATCACACTGTTGCTGTAGCCCTGCAGAGTGGCAGGGAAGGGATTACTGTTGAGTTTGGAGGGCACAGACTGGCCACAGAACCTCTTAAATCCCAACTCTCTGTGAGCTTAAAGCACAACATCTCAAAGATAAAGGAACAAGGGATCCCTTTTATTGTAGAAGCTGCTGGCTATTATGAGGTAAGAGTTCTGCCTGTGATTATTTAATTTTTTGGCAGAACAATTTCTAATAACTGTAGGCTTTGCCTTGGCACTATATATATTTATTTTAAAAGCTGCTGCATTTTTGAGAGGTACTGAATTACTGTGTGAAAGAAAGGTGTTTTCTGGCTTCTTGTCATACTGTGTACTTGCCATCTGAAATCTTGGAGCTGACTCTAGAATAAATGAGATGCTGCATTCAGTTGTTATTTCAGTGAAGTGTTTTGCCACATATGAACAGATGTCCAATTGTATTTTTCCCCTCTAAATGGGAAGTGGACCAGTATGCCTAAGGTATGGAGCCATCAGTTGTCAGTGAGCCAAGGTACTGCATTGCATCTGGGACTGGATTGAACTAGGTCTGATGTCATCCTTTGGATGTCTGCTAAAGAGCAGGAGAGTGTTTGGCATGGCTTTCCATTTTGGAAAATCATGGAGCATGACTCCTGGTATGGGATTGCTTGGCCACTGTTCTCTCTATCTGCATTTCTGCTATAGACTAAGAGACTCTGCCTTTGCCAGTTGTTGCTGTTTCTTGTTGTTGTTTGTTTCTTTCCATAATTTGGTTTCTTTTGTGCATAGAATTTCACCACAAAGATTGCTGCAGGGATAACAACCACAGTGGAGAAGGAACAGCTCAAAATTAAAATAGAGAAGGAAATCACTGGCAGTGCTGTGGAAATTTCTCTCTCACTTCACCATGATGTGGGAGGACTGATGGACATTGTTCCACGTGTACTAGAGGTTTGCAGAAAATCCCACCATACATTATAATATATTTGATGTAGTGTATTTGAATGCTTCACATCTCACCTGTTCAGATATACCCAGGAGAGCAAGCTGGCAGGTCAGAGGGAAGAGAGATTTTTGTCAAACAAGGCCAGTAGCCAGTACAGAAAACCTAAAAATTGTTTGCTTAGCAATAAAGAGCAGGTTTTGCAAGAAGTGGTGGGTAAGAAAACATTTATGTCATGAAACTGGAGTAGGTGTTTGCCCAGGCACAGTAATTTGCAATCTCAGCTTTTCCATCCTACTGCTTACTTTCTATCCTAATATTTGAAGATATTGTTCTGTCTTTACCTACGCTGATAATATTTGGGCATAATAATGCACAATTAGAGACATGATACAGCCTCAGATCTACTGAACTGTTTTTCTTTTCAAAACTGAACTCTAACATTTAATCTTAAAGCTATGTTTTGGTATCTTCATCTGTTTTATCCTTTAGCCTTATAGCTCTCTTCTTTGAATTTTAGTCCTCTCTCCTTTTCTCCATGCTCTGAACATGCTTTGTTTGTAATGCCAACAGGTTGCTTGCAGTGGAGAATCTGCTAACAAACAACTCTCTGGCCTTTGCAATGGTGCAATTGCATTTCATCATTTTGAGGTACTGGCTTAATTTATAAACTCTGCTGTCAATAACATACTGTCTTAACTACCACTAAGGGCCCCTAAGTACTCAAAGGGTCACACATGTAGAAATGGGTTTGAGCTGGCTGGAAGTTTTGCATGCACTTTCAGATATTTTCACTACCATAATGTTTAGATACAAACAAGCTACTTCTCCTTCAAAAACTGTTTTAGCTCAAGTCTCCAAACTTTATCTTCTGCCACTCAGAACTGAACTGGGTATAAATGACCCTGTCCTGTTACTGAGCAGCCAACCTGACAGAGGAACTGGGCAAGGGAGCATGGGGGGTACAAGCTGAGAATTTCAGTTTATTCCTTACTCCATTTTCTACTTTTTCTAGCTAACCATTTGTTTGTGAAAGTCCCTGTGGCTCTTCAACTGTTTGACAAAGATACACCTTATAAGGGGATGTGTTCTTAAGAATGTGTTAAAAATGTCTTCTGCGAGTGACATCACAGATTGCATTTGTCTCCATAAAGACAGTTATCACACAGACTCTGATTCCTGTGTGTGTGATTTATCTGGTATTAGTAATTGTTTTAGCAGAGTTATGGATTTGGGTTTTTTCCCCTATTATTTTTATTATGGAACATTAAAGATTTTAGGCCATCTCTCCATTTGTTTAGGCATTTATAAGCATGTAGGATGAACACAAAATGGTGTAGGGAAATAATTCTCTTCTAGTAACATGAACATTTAAAACCAGCATGTAACCTGACAGGAAAGCAAATTGACAACAGTTTTCTGTAATTTTTCAGACTCCAGCAAGAGTTTCACTGAATGGGTCAATGTTTACCAGCAACTTTACTGTCATCTTCTTTGGACATGTTTCCTTTCATGACACATTTGCCTTCCTGCAGCTCCATGCCACTGCCAACATCCAGCCTCATCTGGAAATCCATTTCCAGCATTCTTTGCCTTCACTTCATTCTCTGGGGATTGCCAGAGAGAACAAAGTGAAGGTGTCAGCCCTGAGAAGTGATAAGTATAAGGGCATCCTTGGTGTTGTCCTTGGGCCTTGCAGTCTGAAAGCTGATGGAGAAGTGAGCCTGGCAAGCAATGAAACACAATGGGTACTTACTGTCACGAACAAGTGTGTCAGTCTGGAGGTAAGTCCAGATTTTCTGCATGGTCTGTAGTCTGTGATTTCAGATCATGAGTCACAGAGGACTGTCTCCTGACATTGTTATTTAAGGACAGGACAATTTTGGTCATTAAAGTTGTTTTGGCAGAGAAATGAGTTGGAGCATTCACGAGGGAAAGTGTATTTGAAGATGTGAATTTTACAATGGTAGATGTTACCGTTGTTGCCATAAAATAGTTGTTTAATAATAGCTTTTTAATTAAAATAAACTTATGCCCTAGAGTCTAGTGAAAAGCATGTCCTTTCTGTTTGAAACTGTGGAAGTATTTCAGGAGTTAAGTTTCTTTTTCTTCTACATTACTTATAAGAAGGTTGTTGTAGGATTTATTCTTTCCCCCCAATTTATTTTGTTTCTGTTGTTTCACTGACAGATTTCTGATTTCTCTGTGAAACAAACTGTCTTGTATGGTCCTTTCCAAAAGCAGATTGTTTCAGAAAGAAGAAATGCTTTCTCATGAATCAGGAACAAATTAGGAAGACAATTGCTTTACCTTGTGTGTTTTAAATAGTACACTTTTTTCTGTTGCAGGAGGTGGGATTGCCTCGTGCAGTGGTCTTTGGGGGCTCATTTCATCAGAACATCTGCAATGTGGGCTTGTTAATGAACCTCCAGTGTGATGGCAGAACAGTTGATGTGCAGATAGACACATCCTGCCAACACGAATATACACTCCAAGGGATGCTCAGGCACTCACTTCCCTGGCTCAGTCAACTTGGGCTCCCTTTGGAAAACTCTGTCTTGTTCTCTGCAGCCACAGACTCTGCCACAGAGGGCATTTTGTTGCTGCAGGCTGGCAGATGCAGACTTAAGGCTAGAGGAGATCTCTGTATTCAGGATAAAGCTGAATGGACACTGGAAACAGAATCAGAATGTCAACTTCTGCAGGTAGGTCTTGGAGGCTTTTACAGAGAATTTTGGGATCAAATGCAGGCCATATAAGGTTTTAGCTAAAATAACAGTGTTTGTGTTGGACAGGCACTCTAAAGAACACCTGTCTTACAGCACGAGGCCAAAAACGTGTCTCACAGGTCCTGTTCACAGATGTTCTCTCTCAACTAAGATCGGTTCAGTCTTTGCTGTTTGTTGCCTTCGCAGACCGAGACTGCCCTCTAAGGCTCAACAGCAGCATTGGTTTGAACTCTGTCAAAAATATATTCCCTGGTCTGTCTGTTTATACCAAAGTAAAAATGGTGACATTTCCTTGGTTTTTCCATGTAGTCTCATTGACTTCATTGGAAAGAATGACTCTTGCAAAATCAGGGGGTTTTCTAGATGTTCACAGGCATTTATGTTTTGCTTTCAAATCCCCACATTGAGTAACTTCCTCAACTACAACATAGCAACATAACAATAAAAGTGACAGGACCCTGAGTATCATCCATAGTGAAGAGGGAATGAAAACCTCTTAAAGTATTAAAAATAGTAGAATTTTCTGTGGTTTTGCAAATCCTTTGCAAGAATGAGCAGAAACATTTAATTGGGGATGCTGCACAAGACAAGTTTGAAGTTTTAGTATTAAAAAAAAAAAAATTCTTGTACCACCAGATGCAAGAATGTCTGTTAGGCCTATTATTTTTTGTGGTTTAATTTGAAAATTGAGATTTGTCTAGGCTGAATGAAGCAGTGAATGTTCAGTAAACTTTTCCAGTCTGAAGAAACAGATATTTTGTATTTTTGTAAATGGAAAACTTCATAAAGATACAGAAGTTGTAAATTCTGCAGAACAGCCCTAAAATCTTCCCTCAGGCCTTATTCAGGCAAAATCCCAATCTTTCTTGTTGAGAGAGAGAAAAATGGCAGCATGGAGATTGTAGGTTTTGTCTCTGATACTGTGACATAAAATCTCCATTCTTGTATGCTGAGGGAGAAGAAAAAAGCCTTAATACACACCTGTATTAAAGTGTATGTATATTCCAAAGGAATTCTCGTTTTTAAATTTCAATAGGATCTCAGTTTCCCAACTCAGTCACGGCTCACAGGATCCATTCAGAAAGACAAGTGCCAAGCAGAGCTTCTCTCTGTCCTGGAAACAGAAGGCAAAACTGCCCATCTTGAAGTGAGAGCAGAGTGCAAGCCAAAGATTACACTGGAAATTCAGTTCAGGCATGACCTCCCCCAGCTGAAGGAAATCCCAAGGGAAAATGAGCTGTCCATCACTGCACGGAAACAGCCGAAATATTTTCTTGGAATAGGAATGAAAGTGGGTGCTTGTGAGCTTCAAATGAATGGGGATTTTGATCCTGAAAAGAAGCTTCAGTGGAAAATGCTTATAGAAAATAAATGCCAAACAATTCAGGTATTGGAAAGAATTTATTGCTTTACTACTGCATTTGTGCATCTAAAGCAGGATCTTTGTACCCACCAAAGTTAAAAGACAATAGTCTAAGGATTTCAGTGGTAGCAGAGAAAAGTAAAACATTATCTTCTTTTAGTGTTACATCTTACCTCTAGAGCCAGTTATTCACTCTATTTTCATATGGTGCAAGGCAGATTTCCTATTAATCAGAAGTTAATGGACTTGCTTGTACTAACTCTGATGTGGTTTTTTTTAAAGCATGGTTTTAAAGCAGGGCTTTAATCTTCAGAAATAAAAAGTATTCAAAGTTCTCTTGGGCTTTATCAGCAGTAACAGTTTCTCAGCAGTTTGACAACCAAACTCTGAAATAGTTTGAAAATATATGAAGTAAATAGATAATCTTCAGATCAGAAAATTGAGTGTATAGAAAGTTTGAGAAAGATGTTATCACAGAATAATCTGTAGTTTCATTATACAAGCCAGAGTAAATCTGAATATACATAGATGATATTCACCTGCCTTCTTCCAAAAACAGAACTACCATAATAAACCTTTGAATACTGTTTGGTTTCATTGGAATTATGGATGCTTTGGGCCACTGGAGCAATTCCAAGCATAGAAAACTGAATTTTCAGTTAGGCAGGAAGAGCTGCCATGTTGTCCTGTGTTCTATTTTTGCTGGCTCATTTATCAAAAATCATTGGACATATTAAAATTAAAAAAGACAAACTGTAAAAAATATAACAAAAAGCTGTCAAGATTCCTGAGGCATCCTATGGCTATGCTGCCTGATATATCTCATTTTACAGCTAGGTACTATTAAAGCTACTATTAGGAACTAAAAGTTTCAGGGGTTAGGTATTTATGTGGGTGAGCGTAAAAGTGGTGAATTTTAAATTTTTTTTTTTCTTTTACAGGATCTTGGAGCACCAGTGAAAATTGATGGGTCAGGCTACATTTTGATGGATAAAATGAACCTGGATTCACAGACATTGATCACTGTTGACGAAAGTAAATTCCAAGGACTCCTGATACTCAAAATCACTGATGTAAGTATCCTACAGGCTGTCAGACTGCATGTAGAAATTACTGAGTAATGTACTCTAGACTATTTTATTGGGAACAAAGAGTCAGCTTTTAGTAATAAATGCCAGAATAAAAATAAAATAAAATCTTTGAAAATCTGGCACCTGTAATGTGCAGTAACAAATATACTGGATAAGAGGATCCAGGCTCTGGCACTTCCTGAATCAATTCCTAGTTATTCTCTTTGTAAATTTGTTGTTTGCATTGTATTATTTGATGTTCCTTGTGTCACTGTGACTTACATTGCAAAATAATAGGCAGGGATTAATTGAGCCCCTGCTGTTTATTTAAGTAAGACAGTAGCACAAGAAAGGCTGTGAGTCTCTTGCTTTCCTGTTGACAGTTAAAAGTTTGGCTTTTCTTGTCATCAGTGTAAGAGAGTAGAGAACACATAAAAGCGTCTTATTCTTTGTGATCATTCACTTTCTTAACATAACTGGTAATTTCTGCATGTTTCTACCACAGAGAAACAAGATAGCTAGTGAGAGTTCTTTGCTACCAGAGAGAAACATTTACACCTTTTTTCCTCTCAGCTGAAATATATATATATTTTTTTTATCCTACCTAGGCTTGATGTTTCTTTTCTCTTTCCCTAAGTGTAATTTCCCTAAGTTCAATGCAATTTATTTTAATTAATATTAAATGTAGGACAGAGAGATTTGTTAAATTTCTGGTTTGAGCTCTGTGTTGCAGCAAGCTTTGGGTTCTACATGTGCTTTGCTATCTATGCTGTGAAATATTAACAGGAAAGGCAAGAGCTGGATGCAGTGCTAACCCACGACATTCCAGGAGCTGCTGACATTGGCATTCCTATGAAGATGTTAATTGATGTGATATCAGAAAAAAACAGTGACTTCTATAAAAGATTTATTCATTTCTGTGTGAACAGCAAGCAAGTAAGTGTCTCTTCCATGTTAGTGAGATGTGAAATAGAGGTTGAAGTGAGCTAATTGATTTGGTAAATATTGTTTCTCCATTTGAGATAGCTGTGCGTGAGGCCCCTATAGGAATACCCTGCAGGGGCTGGTTTGGTTTTAAAGGCCTTAATTAAATGAAGGTCGTATCTTCCAGCCATTCTTTCTGTGCAGTCACTCCTACAAACAAATATGACAGCAGCAATGATCCATGATTCCCACTGGCAAATTGTGTCAAACTTTCTTATCCATTATCTTCACTTGGTGCAACTCAGTCCCTTTTACAGTACAATTCTTCACCATAAAGTTTTCCTCATTTTCATAGTTTTACTCTAATGTGTACAATAATTATAATTAATCAGAGAAATCTCAATATCAGAGATGTGCCACAGTTAACTTTTGTCATATTTACTTGGACTGAACAGATTACGGAAGAACTGAACTTTGTCCAGAAGTTGGGTGTTGTGTCTCTTAACTACAAACTCACTCATAACTTAGAGGTGCTGAAGACTTTGCAAATAAAAGACAGGATTGAGCTGCAGGTAAGTTACCAGGCAATGGCAGGGGAGACACAAATCCAGCCTGGAATGATGCCCTGATGGAAGCAGCAGCTGTAAAAGCGAGATGGCAAAGGACAGCGGGTGCAGATGGGATTTTACATGTTTGCTCTTTAGGTGAAGAGGGGAGTCTGGCTGCTCACTTTGTTTGTTCTTGAGGAGAGTCCAGAAGCTCAGCTTGCTCCTGAGGGGTTGGGATAATGCCTTGCTAGACCAGAACTTCCCATGGGACTGAGAGACTGGAGGTTGGCTGCCATGTGGGAGCAGCCCAAGCCCAGCTGGGCTGGCAGCCTGCCCTGCCTGAGGAGGGCAGTGCAGTTCAGCTCCTGTGCCTCCTCTGTCCCTTCTACAGACTGGGCAGAGGTGAGTTCTGGTGGGATTGCACTGTTGACATTCCAAATGGTATTTTCCTCCCAAGCTCTGGTTACCTGGCATGTTTCTTTATCTGAGAAACACAAACCTGCAACACAACACTTACTCTTTATTAATCATGTAACTGCTTGAATAGCATTAAGGCATGGCCATACTGGAGAATACATGTTAAAATGCTGAATTTAAAAATAAAAGGGACATCTGTAACTATGTTGTGTTATAAAATTGCACAAGATGAATTTTTTGACACGTTTGAGATGACACTGCCTCAGATAAAGAAAGAACCCTGACCAACAGGAGCTTTAACTTTTATTAAACTGTCTTTTCACAATTTACCTTTGTTGCACACAGGCTATCTTGAACCTGGAAGTCACCAAGAGCTTTAGTATGAAAGTGCTTTATGGTCCTCACCTAACAGTACTTGAAGGACAAATCCAGGAGTTTGAAACAAGTACCAACATAACAGGGAATTTCCATCACACTTTGCCATGGCTGCTACAAGCCAGAGTCCCACCATCTTTGCAGGTAGTTTTGGTTTGGCTTTTTTTTTTTTTACATAATTATTATCCTTTATTATGATGTAGTAGCCAATGGTTTGAATAAAAACTACCATTTTGTGAGGTACAGGATGGAAGCTGGGATTTTCTGATATTTAAAAACTATGGAGAGCTAAAACCTGACATACTGAAAAAGAAAATTTCTTACTGATTGCTTTCTGAACCAGAGTATTTCATTCTGATCAGTGTCAGTATAAAGTATCCTTTATATAAAGGGAGTCATATGTTTGTGGGATAAAAGAGATGTGGTTTGAAATTCATTCAGTCGAATGGACTTTGTACTGGAAAGTCATAGATGATTAATGAAAGGCTAAGATATGTTTTGTTAATGGATAGATTTTTAACATAATTATAGACTAGAGTGAACTTCCTTTCACTTCCATTTGTCTCCTGTTTTAAAATTAAATAGTATTTAAATGTTGTTTGGAGAACTTATGTCTACGTGTCATTTTTTAGATAGATGTGGTTTTTCAAGGGAGAAACACTACTCAAGAAAGATATGTGCATATTGCAGCTGGAGAAACATCAATCACATACATAATAAACTCCTATTATGTTGGTCACCAAGTGGATATCTTCTGCCAAAGTGTACACAGCAGTGAGGTACTCCAGGCAGCTGGTTATCCTAAGGCAATCAACTTGATTCTCAGCTTACAGGAATCAGGTAGGTACCTGCCATCCCTGGCAGGTTTTTTGTTCTATAATAGCTCTCTGAGGATGTTTCAACTCTTCCTTCAACAGGTGCAAACTGACTAAGACCTAAAAAGAGGTTTTCTCTTCTTTGTAAGTAAAATTGTCATTCTGAAACTGCATCTGTGATTAGTTACATTACATGTTTTTTTAGCTCCAGGGAAGATCTCATGTGGTACAACACCTGGTAAAACAGGTTATCCCTGAGATATTTACCTCCATAAAATAAGATTCCAGTATCACACAAAAAAAACTTGTTACACAGTACAAAAAATGTGAATTCCACTGTAGTTTAAAGTAGTCTTTGAAATAATTCTAAGTGGCTTTTGTTGTCTGAACTGTGGAGGGGAGACACACCCACCCTGATGAAGCCAGTCTCCTCTGAAAACTTGGCCTGGCATAAATCCTCTCTCCGTATCACTCAACTGCAGATTTACACTGTGGTCTGTGTGATTTTGTCTTCTCCATGAAGGGTTTGGGGGTTTCACATCTCTCATCTCACTTTTATCTTGCAGGAGTCTGTAATTTTCTTTTTCAAAAATGAAAAGCTTGTAGGAAAGTGGGGAAAGGGCCTTCAGGTCATGTTGTTTGAGCAGTGTTGGGTTGCTGTAGCTGGAACCAGAGGAGTCACTAGAGGTCAGAACAGCTCAGAGCTCTTCTCTGGAAGTGGCTGCTACTTGCCACAGGCAGCAGTTGGCTGTGGGAACTAGTCAGCTCTCCTGCAAAAAAACATGATTGATGGGAACCGACCTGACACTTTACCTTATCCTGGGTACACAAGCTCTGTTACCTCAAGACTTTGTAAGGTCAAGGCTCAAGGAAATCCAAAAAACCTCTACACTCCTCCAGTCACAGGCCAAAGCTCTTGTAATCCCGAATGATGACCCAAATGCTGGCTGGATTGATTCTATGCAGGCAGTACTGAAAGTCCTCAAAAACATGCCACTCAAATTGGCACTGTCCTGTTCTTTCTATATAGAAAACAAAGCCAAGACTGTCTGTGAAATCCAATGTGATGAGAAAGATATAACTGTGACTGTGGATGTTGGCACAGACTTTCAGCTCTTTGGTGTATTTGTGTTCATGGCAGAGGTGAAGCATTCCATATCACTTCTCCATCATCTGGGACTTCCCTTCTTTCTTAAGGTAATCCACCATAGATCTTTTGCTGTGCTTTGATTAGAGCTGTCATTTGAGTTACATGAATCCAGAGCACCTCCAGGGGCCTCAGTGAAATTACTCCAGGTTTATACAAGTGCAGATGAGAAGTGACTTGCCCAGTTTATCTGAATCCTCCTTTAACTTAAGTGCACAGCTAGTGGTCTGTTTCCAAGGAAACCGGTCAGGTACCTGAAATTCCCAGCTTCAGGGTTCATCATTTCAGGAAAGCATGCATTTACTGTCACCTTCTAGCTGATAAGCTAACCTCCACTTCAAATAGCAAGATACATAGTTAGGATACAAAATTAAAGGTTGCCTTTCCTGAACATAAATATTAGACCAATATTAAACCTTCATATTAAGTACCAGTGTTTCAAGTGAATATTTAATGCCAACATTTTATTGAAAAGTATTAGATATATCCCCTGCTTCTTCCCCCGTAATATTTAGTGAAGTGTCTTTTATCCTCCAAATGTTTCAACGAAGAAAAGAAGAGCAGGGATAGTAATTCTTGAGGTGCCTTATTCATGTATGAGGTATGACTGTAATCATGGGACTTCAGAAATTATTGTTCTCACAAAATCTGGCAAATGTGTTGATATTTAAATGTCCTGATCTTCCCCAGAGGGATTCCGTAGCATTTTCAGGATAAAGCTATAGATGATCCAGGAGCTGTGGGAGGAAGAAAATACCCTGGAGCAAAAGATTTGTGGAGCCCAATCTGTTTCTTCAAAAAAAAATAATTCTTTATAGTATATGAAAAAGGAGACTGGGGGAGACATGAACTAGAAACAGTGGCTTTAGACTTAAAGCAGATAAGGATACATGGAAAGTAAGGCTAATATTTATCAATAATGCAAATTAGTAGCTATGGAAACACACAGAAGAAACGGAAAACATCTCTTGAGGTTTTTGGTTTACATCCAGAAAGCATCTAGAAGGCCTGTCTGGAAGATAAACTTCAGTCGAGATGGTGATTTTAAGTGAGTCAAGAGGTTGTGCTCAGTCGAGGTGAAATGTTGGGGTAGAGGTTATGGCATGTCATTTGTTTATTTTCCCCCTCCACAGGTGACAATTCAGGAAGTCCTGACTGAAAATGAAACTGCAGGAGCTCTGAGGCTGACCTATGAACAAAACACAAACTTCTCCTTTGCCATCAGTAGGAAAAAAGACCAGCAAGGGTAAAAGAGTCATTCTGAGCGTTGTAAAAATGTCATTAGGCCACTGTGATTCCATGGAAAAAAGTTACTGTTTGAATCACCAAATCACTGGTGAAATGGATAACAAATCTTGGATAAAGTGAGTAGTCACACCAAACAGTCTGTTCACCTCAGGAAGTTTATGAAGGGCTGCAGATTCCTCACAGCTTGGGGTATGCCTGTCTCTTTGCCTGCCCCCACAGCATCAGAGTAGCAGACAGTGAAATAATCCATAAAACTCTAGGTTTGAGCCAGACAAGTACTTAAAAATATACCTTAAGTCGACATAACTGTTTAAATCTTCTTAAATCTTTTTGGGACCATTGAAACTTGTAAAATTACAGAGACTTGGTTTTCTAAGTTGGAATCAGTATGGGTGTATCTGCACAAAACTGTAGGATTTTGAGGATGTTTTAAGAGGTGTGATATTTTCAGCCTTGGGGTATTTCAGATATTTCTTGATTTTCTAGCAAAAGACCTTTGCATTGAAAAGTCTTTTAAGTTCTTCTAAACTCTCTAATAGTTCTAAGTTTGTAAACTATGACAGTGCCTGCAAAGTCAGATTACAAAGTACCTATACAAATTTTAAAAAACTGATGCATTTTCTATGGCAGAGTAATTTCTGTTTCAGTGGGCTACATTCTGCCCCTGGGATGCACACAGATTTTTCGCTGAGGTCAAAGGTGCTCTTTGGTCTCCTCTACCTTTGTGTGAATGCATCAAAAACTGGGAGCTGGGTGAATGTTCAGTGGAAGGTACTGCCATTTGTAACTCTGAAACCTGTGGCGGACTTGGAGTAACTCAGATGAACTTGTGCTGCCAGTGAGAGTGTACTTCCTGAAATATTGTTGAACAAAAGTACATTTCTTCCCTTTAGTGAAGAGTTGAATATAAAAGCACTCCAGACTCATCCCTTCTTTCTACAGTACTTCCCCAGTGCAGCAGAAGTGTCTTCTAAGGTAACTATCTGCAAGTTATCTATCACATACATCACTGCAAATTAGACTTGTCTAATATTTTAGGAGTCAAGCTGCATTATGTCTAGTACTAGTAACTCTGACATCTTTGTTGTTGTCGAGGATGTTCACGTTTTCAGAGATCCTAACGATCTTTCTTTCCCTTTTTTTTTAATTTAATGGGAACTTGAAAAGGTAAATTATGATATGAGTGAAGCAAAAGGCAAACTCTGCCTCAGGATGGAAAAAAGAGATTTCAATGTCACAGCGAAGCTCACTTTGACTGGAACCAGCTACACGAATGCTCTTGAAATAGTACAGACCATGTCCCAGGTTGGTATCATTGACTCTGAGGGCAAACCCAGGCTGTGACTGCCCTGTTTTAGAGAGGGGTGTTCAGGGTGTGGTTGCCAAACACTCAGGGTCAAATACAGCTCCTGCTGTGTGATGTGTTTTGCCCTTGATTTCTCCAGTAGCTTGAGCAAACATTTGACTGCAGATTGGTTGTGAGTCCAATGGTATAAATTTCTGCTTGATTTTATATTTGTTTGCTCCTATAGATGGAGCACATATATAGGATTTATAGGAAATCAGAAAAATAATATATTACAAACTGACCAATTGCCAATTTTTATTACGCAGATACCACACATTTCTTTTTCTAAATAAGGAAGAAAAGATGTCACAAATAGATATTGTTGTTTGTGTTATCTTCTAGATTTATTCTGTAAGAGTGGAACTCTGGATGTTGTAAAAATTATACTGAGAGGAAAGAGAAAATCAAATTGTATATTAAGCAGACTTTTGTAAAGGGGACACTCAGTTGTTCCATTGTGTGAAAAGATGACTTACTGTGGAAATGAAGACAAGTAGAAATGAATAGCTGCTTATACAAGAGCAAGGCTTAGAGTATCATTGTACTTTTAAAAACACATTCCTAAAACTAGACCCTACAGGACTTTATAGTACCAAAATTACACTTAGATTTTTAACTTCTCAGAGAAATTGGGATTTAATGTTTCCTCTCTTTCATTTTTAGTTAAAAATGGTTCCAAGGCAGCTTGTGTTAATGACTGTTTACCAAAAGGGCAACAGGACACATATGCTGAGGCACATTGCTCTGTGGGATGGCAAAGAGATAAAGGTAACAGGCACTTACACTGGACTCTTCCCAAAGTTGCCTGGAGGTCACAACATTCAGGGTAGGTTTCTTAAGTCTTTTGCCAGTGTTGGTAGCAAACTATAAAATAAAACAAACTACATAAATTTGATTTCAAAATGCATATTCAAAATGCATGTCCAAATGGTTTCAATCCTGGTTCCAACATAGTTCTAAGATCTTATCTGCTTTAAATTCATTGTAATCTGGCTGTTAGAAACATCTACTTCAGAATACTATTTCTGCTTTGTGGATGTGGAACATAAAACTTATATAAACTTTTTAAAACTGTAGTAGATTCTGGTACTCTACTGCACTGGGTACTGAAGGGAGCACTGATCACACTGGCCACTACTTTGTTGAGGCTTTGTTATCTGAAAATAAAGAAAAAAACCTGCATTTACTTATTTGAGATGTTCCTCTTCCAGTGTAAGGCATTCTCAGCTTCAAGCAGGTTATTTTCCTGGCTGTTCTTGCTGCTTTGGGTGTAGCTATCAATCTTTTGATTATTGCAGGTAAATGCTGTTTAGCTGTTAGATAGAAGGCTCCTGTTTTCACTTGCATTTACTCATACTGAGCAGAAATCAGCACAGTGCAGTCATTTGGGCTGTTGGGAAGGTGATGTGTGTGTATGAGCAAAGACATTGCTTCTCTGGGAACCAACTGCTGCCCTGCTGTCAGTGAGAGAATATGTCCTAATGCCTTTTTCTTTATCAGAAAATGAAGAGTCATGATCTGTGGTGGGGAAATCTTACTTGTTTGCTTTTTTTCCTTGTAGTGGAACTTCTCCATCCTCTCTCCATCCCTCTCCCACGGCATGCCAGGGTCAACTTATATGTGAAACATTCGGCACGTCATCACCGGGATGATCTTACTGTCATTTGGAATGAGGAGGACCAGGTACAGCAGCCCAGAGCAAATAAATGTCAGGAATATCAAATGGTTCTGCTTTTCTTTTTTTCTGTTTTTTTTTTTTTTTTTTTTTAAACTTATTAAACAAGCCAGGGAATTCAAGCAGGAGGCAAACTATCCTCCTTCTTGGATATGTAAAAGGCTCCAACTATGGAAGATGAGCAGCTGATATGCTTGTTGAAAACATTTTCAGACCATACTAATTTTTTTATTTGCAGTAAACCCACAACTTGGTGCTTAACCCAAGGCAATGAAGTGGATGTGCTTCAAAGCAGTGGGTAAAGGCCTTTGAGAGTGAGTGGAAAGAATAGTACAAACATCATGTTTAAAGCAGCATAGAGGAAAAGAAACAGAATTTAAGACAAATGAGTAAGAGTGAGCATTACTGTGAGGCTGTTATACCCTGTTGGATGGGTATAATATTGTGTTTGCCCACACAGAAGCGTGACACATACCTGTACTTGGTAGTTTCAGCTTTACTGATGTAGTCAAAGCTTTTTTGTATTTCACTCCTCTAATTAGTGAGAATGACAAATATGGCACAGTTGAAACCAGTCTTTGTCTTCTTAAATTAAGTCAGCATTATTTTTGAAAAATATAAATAGTAAAAATGACAGAACCAGGAGAACTTGGGTTAGGTTGATTGCCAGGTGTGGTTAAATGGGGACACTTACTGATTTGCTGCTAACTGTGTTATCTGTGTATGTGTGTCTGAAATGCAGCACCTTGGCTGGGTACTACATTGTTTTCTGAAAATGGAAAGATAAAAGACAATATGTAAAACACATTAACATATAGAATGTTTTTTCTTGTACTTTGATGTGCTTTGACTATGCAAGCTGTTTCTAAGCACTCTGTGGCAGTGCAGCCTGCAGTGCCTAAAGATGAGACCAAAATTAAGCCTCAACAAACTTAAGCATTGTTCATGGTTTTAGTAAAACACAGAGAATAGTTTTCATTTCACCTGTGCCATGTAATTCAAGTAGCAGGAATGTCCTCATTTGAACATTAATTTGCCTCACTACTTCAAAAAGAACTTTATTAGGCACATAATTCATCTGAGGAAAAGGTACAGGGAAATCGTACTGGGTGTGTGTTTGAGTTCAGTATGTGAGAGGTGTTTTATTTCACAAGTTCCTTTTACATCTGTTGCTATGGATCAGATATCACTGTCATCTTCTCTGAAGTTTGGAAGACACCGGACAAACTACAGAGCCACTGTTGCCCACCCATTTAATTACACCCTGAAGCAACTGGAGATCCATTCCCTGTCAGAAAGAAGGGGCAGAAAGTACAACCAGCAGGTGAGAGCATGAGAAAGGGCTGCAAAATACACACCTGTCATGCTGCATTTACTGTTAGTGTGCCTTTCATCTCTGAGAATGGCAGAACCAGATATCACCCTGAAAAATGTAAAGAGAACCAAGGGCTATTTTCTCCTTTCTCCTTCTCCAAACCACCAGCATTGTTTCCTTTTCTAAGCATAACTGCTTTTGACTGACAGTCTTGCACTTTTAGCATTGACCCATTTTTGGTGGTAGGAAGCCAGAAGTGCACAGGGGGCAGCCTAGCAGTGAAAATCAGGCAAATTTTCTCCACAAAGAAGTGAACAAATTTCTAGTGCACATACTCCAAAACCTTCAAACAAACAACCTCCCCCAAAAAAACCCCCACAACAAAACCTAACCAGAAACCCTTTGATACCCTTGTGGAGCAAACATAAATTTTTGGACTGTATGGAAAATTGCCACACAAGTGTGAAAAAATACGCAAGACTAGAAAGGCTTTAAAATACAATTATGAGTGCACTTGCAAAGCATATGTAAGGAAAAAGAGCAGGAGGAACTCCACAAATCATCCTTCAAGATCAGAGACTGTAGTTGTATTTTCTGTCTGAAAATGCACTTCATGAATCAGGGCACTCCAGTTGCTGAGGCTGAAGATTTTCTGCTCAGTAATGAGCTGTGCCAACTGTGCAGTGTTGTTTGTTGATCTGGAACCCTTTGGTGCTCTTGGGTGCTTTGCACTAAGTACTCAGTACCTCTCAAGAATCTTATTCAGAGGAATAAATTCTCTCGTAGGGTCATTATTCCAGTGGTGTCATTATTGGCTGTGCACGACAGACCCCAGGCAGCTTCCAGAGAAGGCAAAAAAATACTTGCACTGCCTCGGTTGCAGCAGCGCAGTTTCCCTGTGCTGGTCTCCAGGCCACAGAGCCTGTTGCAGTTTTCATTGTGGTTCTGTTTTTCTCCACTGGATGGGGATCATTCTGCTGGATCACCCTGCAGCTCTTCTGTTTGTTCAAGTCCTTCTCTTTGGTTTCAGCTGCAGCTGGCAGGGAATGCTGGGCAGCCTGCTGACATCCGACTGACCCTGGAGGATAAATCCAAGGTGGACATCACTGCCTGGGGGGGCTGTGTGACACTCTCTGCAGGCCAGGTAGACTCTCAGAAGGGAGGGGTTTGGTTTTTTTTTTCTGCACTCGTTACCATGTGAAAGCCTTTTACTTGAAGTCAATCTTTTTGTGTCTCAGAGGGAGAAAAATGAACCCTCTGAAGAATTCAGTTTCAAGTTGCCAGATGTGGTTTTATTGGGGCTGCAGCTTTCCCTCAGGACAGAATTGTCAACCCCTCAGGTTTCCTGGCAGAGGTTGAAGCAGTGTTTTATGGATATAGACCATTCAGAGGTTCTCACAGGGGTGTATTTTTGCCCAGGAAATGTACTGCCCTAGGATACACTGAACTTTTTTTTTTTTTAATTAATTATATGTGTCGATTTTTTTTCCTCTTATCCAGCTTCAGAGAATATTAAGTATGGAACACCTGCATGCATGTGGATCTCTAGAGCAAAGATCAACACTGTTTAATGAATATCTAGATCTGAATTGGGATGACAAAAAAATCAAACACAATTTAACATATGAGGTAAGAGAAGGCAGTTGTATCTGTTAACTCACCATTTTTATGAAAGCTGTTCTTAACAGATGAGAAATTATTTAGGTTTTAGGCGTAATGTTGCATGGATTTTAAGAAAGCTTCTGTAGAGTCCCATTTTCTGTGAAATATCAATATTTGACTTTATCTTTTACATATTTCTCTACATAAGAAGAAAGATAAATGTAGCATATTAAAGAAAGAAAGAGTTTTTACCAACTAGAAGCCTCACTTGTGCTCTAAATTTGCAAAACTTTAGAGTTAATTCTGAAGGACGGGAACCAGAAACAAGGCTGATGATCTAAAACACTGTCAAGTGGAAATGTTATGTTTCAGAAACGTTACATTAAAATCCTGAAGCTACTAGAATAACAAAAGCCAGCACAGGGACAGGGTGAGTGGGCACACAGGAGTGTCTAAGATCCTGTTGTCATATTTTAACTTTGTTTTCTTGGTTCATTGCAGAGAAATCAATTCTCGTATCCTGATAAATTCCAGTTAGAAGCTGTCCTAGAAAATATTTTCCTGACCCCATGCACCAAACAGAAGATTCTGGGTAAAATAGAAACAAACTACTGCTCTTCCCTGGATCATTATACAAGCTTTGAGTTCTGTGACCTTCCAAATGTAAGTCTCAGATAAACATACTGAACCTACTTCACTTTAAATGTAATTACTGTTTTGGAGACTCAGTTTTCCTCAGCTGCAACTCTTCATGAGAATTGCCATGCTTCTGTGACCTAAATAAACAAACAGTGTCTTTTGATGGGCTGAGGCAGAAAGGTTCTGTTTGCCATTGTAGTATATTCTATAGGCCCTGTTGTGAGTGTAAAGATTCCCACTTCCTCCATGTTCTTTCTCTCCTATTCCTCTTTCAAAGGTCTTTTAATTTCATGTTTCTGGAGAATATCAAAACAGGCTCATAAGTGATCAAAAAGGAAACTAGAGAGCAATAAAAGTGCTTTCCTTCCCCGGTGGGTAAATGTTTACTGGTTTTTATGATTGCTCTGCTGGTAGTGATGGATTTTTGAACTTTAATGTAACCTTTATTTCTGTTAAACACATACAATGAAGACCGATCCATGATCTTCCTTAGCTGCACACTGGACCTCTGAGTTGCCTATAGATATTCACAGCAAACACAAAAACTGGAACTTGCAAAAAATGTCTTCATTTACATACGTTTCAGTTCCCAGTGGCTAAAACACGTCCCAGTTTCCAGCAGGTCATACTCTGTTAGCAAGGGGAAACAGAAGCCAAATTTTGATGCCTGTGAAAACTTCTTCCAAGACTAAGGTGTGATAGAGCCTGTTTATAATGCAAAGAATGTATATGTATGTCACTTCAAAATCAGGTGCCTCTGTATTCTTTTAGATCCTTCTTTTTCAAAGGCATCATGGTTTAAGCTCAGCTAGAAATTAAGCACCAAGCAGCTGCTCTCTCAACCCCTCTCTCTCTCCCCACCAGCCCCGTAGAATGGGGAGGAGAATCAAAGTAAAACTTGTAGGCTAAGATAAAAACAGTTTAATAATTGAAAACAAAGTAAAATACAACAATAATGGTAAATAATAATAATGATAATAAAAAGGGAAAGGAAAAAAAACCCAACCAGGTGATGCACAATGCAATTGCTCACCACCTGCTTGCTGATGCCAGACCCCCTTCCTAAATCCAGATCGGCCCCTTCCAGGTAACTCCCACAGTTTATATACTGGGCATGACATTCTGTGGTGTGGAATATCCCTCTGGTCATTTCAAGTCACCTCTCCCAGTTGTGCTCCCTCCCAGTTTCTTTTGTGCACTTCCTCACTAGCAGACAAAAAAAAAAAAAAAAAAAGTCCTTGACTTTTGATAAACAGGATTTAACATACTGATGTTTTGGGTTTTGCTATCCATACTATTCTCATTCTGAATCCAAAACACAACAGTGCACCAGCTACTGAGGAGAAATTAACTCTATCCCAGTCAAACCCAGGACAAATATCCACCTCACCTCCCACACCCCCCCAACTTTATCAAAATGCCTAGCCAGAGTTGCTGAGAAGCACAGGAGCAAAAAAAGTGGATGTTTTAACAAAATATAGTTTCCAACTGTTCCTGTGGTCTTTGGCTGCAATCACTAATGTATTTTTTTATACACCAGAAACTGAAGATGTAACAAAGTGAGACAGTGTGAGGAGGAAGATGTGCTGGTTTCTGAAACTACAAGTTTTGTTCATCTCTTCATTGTGTAAATTCCAGGAGAATGCTACCACTGCACAACTTCTATGCAGAGCCCATGTTTGGAAGAATTAAGTTTTAACATCCTTTTTTTTGTGCATACTTAGGTAATTGTTTTATCTGGAAAACACCAGCTCAATAAAGATAACATCATTTTGCAGTCAGAGAGCAGATGCCACCTTGGTGATCACAGGACAGATGGGGGGTTGATTGGAGTATCCATAAAGAATCAGAGCACTGCTGATGTGAAGAACTATTCTATGGAAATTGATGTGAGTTTTTATTTTATTTTAGTGGCACTGGGTTTTGGTTTTTAAAGGCCTGCTGCCATCTATCTCCCAAGCGGATCAGGTGCAACCAGTGACTGTAAAACAGCAGGCAGCTTAAAATATTCCTGGTTTCTCTAGTTCTGTTTATAAAGGAGCAGTTACATAATGTCCATGTGGTGTGATCGAGAGAGGAAGGCACCAACATCAGTTATCTGCAGAGCTCAGGCCCAAATATAATAAGTGTGTATCAAGGGAGTATATCAGTTTTAAGAGGCTGTGTGTTTTTATAGGTCACCTTCAGCATGACTGGTCTGTTTGGTGAGGCTTGGTTTTTTCACCTTATCAAAAAAAGAAAAGAGGGAAACAAAATACAATACTTACAGAAAGCATCATTTACCAGAAAAAAGAACTGGCCTTAAAAGGGCACAGAAAGGCTCATATGATGCTCATCTGTGGCAAATCTCTTCCTTTTACCCTCTGTTTCACATTTGCTTTTAATTTCCTGTGAAATAAATAGGGTGGAGAAGCTGGTGGTGGAAACAGAGTGAGGTAGAAAAGTAACATGTTCAGCACCAACCAAACTCTTCAGTAGCAGGAATGTGGGTACTCAGGCTTTCATTGCTACCAGTAAAACTTTGTCCAGGAGCCTCGTGCTATCCAGTCATTCAGCTCCTGAGCTGATGCTTGTGCCTCTCTTAGTGAACTCCTGCACAGTGCACAAACATTGGGAAACACTTCCCTCACCACTTACTGTTCTGTGGGAAGCACTGATATTCGAGCATCGTCTCTGAACAATCATTTAATTCTGTGTTGTGGCTTTGAATAAACGTTTTTCCTTTATGGCTGCAGTTAAGAGCCTTTGAAGATATTTGGCTAGGCCTGGCAGGAACTGCTACTTCCTCATCTGTCCAGAGCCAAATCCTGGTGGAGGGGAATATTGATCAGAAAGAGAAAGTAAAAGTAGCAGCTTCAAAAGGAAAGGAGTGCATTCAGTACTACCTGGGGTATCTGAAAGGTATGTACCTTCACTGACAATGCTTGTAGCCACATGATTTAGTTTTAGGTAATCCTACAAGGAGCAGGCAGCTGCACTTGGTGATCCTTATGGGTCCCTTCCAACTGGAGCTATTCTGTGATTCCCAGCTGTCATTGCTGTGAAGAAGCTGGATGAAAGGCTGTGTCTCTAGTGCCAAGCTGGGTCAGTTCATGGTGACTCAAGGTCTTTCAGATTAAAAAAAAGCTGAAACTTAAAACTTGTTACACAAAGGTCAGTTTGAGAGACGTTTTGGTTTCAGTTATGGATTTGCCTTTCCACACTTCTGCAGAGGAATTTCTCACAGGTTCATGGCCTCACTTGTAAGTGCTGTGATGTATTTGAGATTAGGATCATTAGTTCGTGAATCACTGAAGTCAGAAGTTTTTAACAGTCGTTCAACTCAACTCTCTCCACCCAACTCTCTCTGTGCCTTTGCCAACAGTTTCTGTTTATGCTCATCAGTGCTTGGGTAGAAGCGCCTTCAGAGAGTGATGGGTGGTCCTGCCAGGCTGAGCAGTTTTGAAACATCAAGACAGTGAAGGCTAAAGTAGAAAAAATGCTTGTAAATCACTGTGATTGAGAGAATTATTTAGATTTACGTTAATCCAGTGCTTCATTTGCCGTAGCAAATCTGTATTTGTAAATCGTTCACAAGCCACACAGAAGAGAAAGATCAAACACTGATCTAATTGTCTCCTGTTTATATCTTCTTTTTTTCCCCCCACAAACACCTAACACAGACACTGATTGATCACCTACGTAGTAATTAAAAGCCGGCTTTGAAACAATGTCTGTCAGTGTTGTTC
Organism: Corapipo altera; assembly: GCF_003945725.1. Classification (NCBI taxonomy): domain Eukaryota; kingdom Metazoa; phylum Chordata; class Aves; order Passeriformes; family Pipridae; genus Corapipo; species Corapipo altera. The sequence continues at coordinate 2,570,936 of NW_020884914.1, forward strand.
CTGTAAATGAAGCGCTGTCTTTTCGTTCCCTAAGGGGATTTGGAAGAAGGAATGGAAGTCAGTGCTTGTTCTGATGGGCAGGAGATGGCTGCCATTAACACCTATCTCAGCATCAATGGAGAAAGGCGGGAAAACACGGGACAAGTGACTCTAGCAGCTGCTAATGGAAGCTTGAGTTTTCTGGCTCATGGATGTGGGGATCCAGTTCTTAAGGCTGAGGTGAGACCCTTGAGTGGCTGTTAACTGCCATGTGGTTTTCCCGGAATATTGTTTAATTTTGTTAATTTACTGGAACATCTTCCTCGTAGGATTCAGGTGTGAGTTTTGGTGAGTAGCCAGGCAAAATTATATGATTTTATAAACTCATAATAACGTTGATTTCACGTTGATGTGAAAAGTTATCATGGTGAGAATTAAAAAGTTCGGCCATACCCAGAGACAGAAAATATGGGTCCCTCTCCTGAAGGGTGAGTCCTCTGAGGAGGGTAAGTAAATAAAGTGAGAGCAGCAGTAACTGCTCAGTGTGTTGGTTACAAAATTAAGATTAGTATTCCTGACTGTGCTTTTACTTCTAATAGGGTTTCACCTAGTCTCTGCTTGGAGGAGGCTTTTTGAATTTTCATCGTTAGACCTTCTGTTCCCATGTCTATCCACTGAATGAGGCAGAAGTAATTCCCCCTGAGAAATGGGAAGCCACTGTGGAAATTTGCTGGCATTTAAACTAGTACAAACTTTGAGTGATTTGGACCCAGCACAAGCAGGTTTAAGTCATAAATTCAAGGTTTTTATTAATCTTCTCACAGTACAAGCTTAATGAAATTGGGAGTCTTTTGAAAGCCAAACTGACAGAAAAGATAAAGAAGTTTGATGGATACATGTGGAGATTCAGGAGATCAGTAAGTATCTGTACATATCTGTGAAAACACCATGAGGTGTTCAGGCAGTGTTAATTAAAATCATTACATTGCCTGCAGTTGTTTTGTTTTGCTCAAACATTTAAATGATTACTCCTGTGCTGACAGATAAAAAACATATTTCATGTAGAGATCTTGTATCTCTGCACCCACACCGAGGAGTCAGAATTGCCTCACAATGGAGTCAAAGCTTTGCATGAGATCAGTGTGTATTTTGATATTGCTTGTGATTCGGGAACCACTGTAGGTGCAGCAAGTTGGTTTCCTGTCTGAAGCAGCTGGCTGGCCTTCCATAGCCTTGCAGAAGGCAGCAGGATTCCTGCTTAGTGGGGGCAGAGCTGTAGCCCAGGCGTGGAAGCAAAGCGGAATCGGGCAGATCCTGAGGAGCAAGGTCCCGCTTTATCTGGATAAAGTTCAAGGCATTGTCCAGCAAATGCGGAACGAATTGCAAAGTAAGTAAAACTGTGCAAAGTGAGGAGAATAAGGACAATGTCAGTGCAGGGCAAACCAAACGACTACAAACTATAAAATATGCTGACAGCATAAAGGTTTCTATTTTGATCCAGCAAAAAGTGCTGACCTTGGCTCTTAGTGTACAGAGTGGGAGCCTTGATGCAATAAGCCCTAAGTAAGCTCTCTGTGAGCACCTTTCTAATGAAATCAGTGATGAGACATTCTCTGCGTCACAGGAGGCTGAGTTCAGATGAGAACAGAGCCCTAATTCCTAAGCTGAAGTATTTCTGCTAACAACTCCCTGGCAAGCCTTTCCTCCCAAAGGGCTGTTTGTATCCATCCTTGAGTTTTGAATGCTTGTACTAATCGGATTTCACTTGATCCGTTTGTTCCAAGCCTATCCAGTAGTCTCTAATTCACTGTTCAGCTGGACTGTGGCTCATCCTGAAACCTTTGAGTTTCAGGTGTGAGTTCTCACAAGAGTAAAACCTCACTTTGGGCCACTTACCTCTAAGCTCTTCCCACTCAAAAGTTGGATTTAGTTGACATACCATGTTTGAAATCAGTTGTGACCAAACTGTCCTGTTACTAATCAGATGTAGTTTGTGCAGTACACTCTGATGGTGGCATACTGCAAAGCACTACTCACATCTTTGGGCAGCAGCAGTGTATTTATAAGGGGCTCGAGGTTAGAGCTAAATGCCTCTTTCAGTTTTCCCTAACACTGTGTCCACACACAGAGCTGTGCAATGTGCCCAAACTGCCATGAAAACAAAGCTGCCTCTTCCTGTTTTGTGTGTTCCCCCTTCCCTTACCTGGAAGTTGTGAGGAAACAAGCAAACAAACAAACAAACAACCACTTTGCACCACACCAGCTAAGGTTTGTTTCATTAATGTGTTTGCTTCAGAGCCACTAGCAACTTTGAAGGATGCCTACTATGATGTAACCTTGAAGCCACTGGATGAGGTCTGGAAAGAGAAGACAGAAGAGTACATGAAGAAAATCCAGGCTTTTTTACCCAATATTGTAAAAGATGCATGGCTCATGGAACCAATCCAGCTGGCATTAAAGGTTGTGAAAGCAGCTTTGGATACGGTTGGTATAACTCAGTTCTCAATTTTTAGTGGTTTGTAAGGCAAGGCCTACAGCTTTAAGTCTCAGCTTTGAACTATGGATACACAGAAATGATTAACTATTTTGTTTAGGGAAATAGTGCAGTTATCTTTACACATAACAAACCTGTGCACAGCTAACCTACTGTTCTTGCAGTATGTGTCGTGCCTTGAAAGCAGTACTTTTCCAGCTAGAGGAGAGATTGTTTCACTAGTTCTGGTTGAAAGCACAGCAGCAGACACCTGTCATTCATGTAGCTTTTACTTTTCTTCCATAGAGGATGAATTGCGATTCCAGCAAACAATGTACAGATTTGGGCTCTTTTAGTTGAAATGAGGAGCATAAAATATATCATGCCAATTTATATTAACAAAGATACCAATCCTTTGCAAGCTATTGAAGTGCATTAACTCAGTGAAGTATTGGTATACTTTAAGTAATGTTATTTAGGAAGAACATATTTCTGTCCATCATTTGTTGCTGTTGTGAGTAGAGCCTGCCCTCTGGATATTAACCTCTAAATGACAGGCAAGTGACAAATACAAGAGAGACTTCAGTGCTATTTCAGTGACTGTCCATTTAAAACTGACTGTTGATTTAGCAAGTACTGGCCCTGCCCTGAAGCCATCCTGAAGCTGGTTTTGTAATCTCCTCTTCTGACTCTCCAACAGACCACACAGCAGATGTTCAGGTGGGCAGAGGCCACGTTTTCCAGAGCTGTGAGGAAGATCCGGAAGCCCTTGCTCAACCTGTACAGTTTTTCAGCCAGGTAACTGGTGTTCCTGCAGGATCCCTGCTGCTGGGTGCTGTTCTAAATGGATATGTGCTTACTTAGTCTTCCTATCAGTTTGCAGGCTGAGGGTTCTGGACAGACACCCAGCTCCTTCTGCTTTGGGCACAAGACACCCTAATATTCATTTCTGTTGGCTGTCAGACCTGACTGCCTTTCAACAGGAGCTACTGGGCAGCAAACAGAATAGTGATAACTGATAACTGGCCTTTTATGGCCTTGGGCAGTGCAGCTGTTGGCCAGTGTGGGGCTGTTCTAACCAGACTACAGTTCTTATGAATATTTCACTTCCACATTTCTTATAATAAACCAACAGCATGTCCTCAGCTGAGCAGGGCTCCTGCCCGTTTTGTTTGCATTCCACAGGAACTGTTCCGTGGCAGTAAAACTGCCAGTACTGCCCAAAGGAGACCACTCCGTACAGCTGGCAAATGTTCCTACTTATCTCGTTGGAGAGAAAATAATGAGGCCTCTGCAAGACCTCTACAAAATCAACATCCTTGCGGAGTATTATAGATTCAAACGGAGGATGGTGGAGAGTCCCTTCGAATGTAAGCCCTTTGTAACTGGGTCTATTTCCACTTGGTGCTATATTTGAAAAATCATATTTGGAATAGTACTTTACTATGGATGGTTGCTAATTAATAATTTTCCATCAACTTTATATAGTCTTTCCTGTAAGACAGTAACGGTATGTAAAAGAGCAACACTCTGGGCATAAAGTGACACTCCTCTGCTTAATATTCATGCAAATTTTCCAACTCTTCACACTTCATACTCTTGAGACTAGAAATCAGCAGGGGCTATTTATCTGTCTTATCCACATGCCTTTGTGAGTTGATACCATGGTTCAATGCCAGTCATACCCATGGTTGTGTCCTGGCACAGAGGCTTTGAAACCAGTCATCTCACCTCTCTTGACTCTAGGATGGAAAAGCTCAGCCCTACCAAAACTTCAGAGACAGTATTGCCTGTAAAAGCATTGCTAAATGCTAAAAAACTGCATTAACAATCCCAACTGTCCCTTAGAGAGAATGGCTTTTCCAGAAAGAGCCATTTTTAATGGTTTCCTGCCACTAGACTGACAGGCACAAAGTCGGTCCTAGTGACCAAATAATCTAAGTGATATATCAGCAGGGACTGCAGCTCTGTTTGCTGCTCTGGTTTGGAAGGGAAGTTTCTGGAGAGAGTTAATATTCTTGCTGTTTTCTGCATAAGAATGTATGAAGTGTAAGGTATATGTGTGTGCTTACAAAACGCAAGTTTACAAGTAGCAGGACAATAAACCAAAATGAGCTCTGAATCCCAATTCATGTTTCTCAAAGTTTCAGGACACCCAGGTAAATCTATAATGAAAAATAAATCATTAAATTGCTTTGTTTCTGGTAAAATTTTTGTTGCAGAGTAACTGCAGTGTAACTAACTAAAATGTAAATGTAGTAATGTCAATGTAATAATAACTTGAGAAATTATTTTAAGAGCATGCCAACCAGAAGCTGTGTGTTGCAGTATGCACAGCACTCACTGCTCTGTGGGAAACTCACTGATGTTTCTTCTGAAATCTCTAGATCATGCTCTGTTAGTGGGGACCAAGCATCTTGTGACTTTTGATGGAAAAATTTATGACTTGGCATCAAAGTGCAGTGTACTTCTTGCCAAGGATTTCGTCCACAATGCTTTCACTGTAATACTAAGTGAGGAAACCAGTAACTCAAGATCACTGTATGTGGAGATGAATCAGACTGTGATCAGTATCCACCCAAGACTGAAGGTAGGAGGAGCAAGTCAAACATTCTTCATTTTCACAGCAGAAATTATCTTAAAATACCAACAACAAAAAAAGCTTTCAAAATATTAATGCTCAAAGCACAGATCAGAACAGCTCTCAGACTAGTGCTTTAAAGTAACCACTTCTTAATCAGAAAATACCTCTCCAAAACAAAGCCAGTTTAATGCAAGGGCTGCCTTTTTACTCCCTGCATACTAAAGGAAATTTTCAGTGTTTTTCTTAGATCATGTCAGAGGATGGTAGCGTTAGAGAGGTCAAACCGGACCTGTAGCCTTGGAGGCTTTGTGCTGTCTGCTCTTCTGGAAGTTTAACACAGCTGCCTGATTTCGGGCTAAGTTGGCCCCACCTGAGCTTGCCTGTTATTGAACTTTAACAGTGACAGATTTGAAACCGCATTTTCATTTTAAAACAGATCTCCAAGATGTTCTCCTTTACGGAAGAGAAGTGCCAAGTACTGGATAAATCACTTGAAAAGAATACCACTAATTCAAGGAGAGAAACCAACAAAATAGAAATATCTAATCAGAAAGGAGTTTCTCTATCCTGTGACTTTCAGTATGATCTCTGTACTGTCACTCTGGCTGGGTGGTACCATGGTGAGTACCAATTATACAGCCTTTGTCAGCTGTTAGTCATTTTTTTTATCTCTCTAAATTATTATCACCTGTAGTACCAGCATCTGGGTTGTCTTTCACTTGTTTTTCCCCTCTTCATTTATGCACATTCTGGAAATGGCCCTAGGCATTCCCAGTAATTGCCAAATCATTCCAGTGGTTAGTAAGTGGTTATGGATTACTGATGATTCATTGTTATAAAGCAGACAAATGTAATGCAGTCAGCCCAGCCCCAAACCCTGGTTGAGAATCACTGCTTTAGAGCTGGCTTAGCTTGTCAGACCTGCAAGACAATTACAGAGGGAGGCCTAAAACCTTACAGGAATGCATTCCTATCCATGTGCCCCACACTATTCTAAAACTCACACTCCCAAGATTAGCAGAGGATAGATCTGATGCCTTGATGTGGTCAGGAGAAACACATGACCAGCTAAGACAAGAGATGGCAATGCAGGCTGGAACAAACCCAGAGTGGCTATCTGGACATACCTTCTCTTTTCCATGTTGGAGCTGAGCACTCCTGTAAGAATAACTGGAGCTCAGAGACAGCTTCTGTAACTTTCCTGCATCTGCTCCTGACAACTACTATTTTAACCCATTTCAATTTCTTCCCAGGTATCTCAGCTGGGCTTTTTGGTACCAATGATAATGAAGCTGGAAATGAATGGATGCTTCCTAATGGTTCCTTCACTGACAACGTGCAAGAGTTCACACAGAGCTGGCAGGTAAGGAGCTCAAGGGCTTCTTTGTGCAGGGCACCAGGGGTGCTGAGCACAAAGGACAGCATTGTACTCAGTAGTGTACTCAGCTGTGCTGGTCAAATGGAGCTTGAAAAAATCCTTTCTGACCAAAAGTTTTAGCTCAACTCTATATAATACAGAAAGTGAAAGCAGAGTCAGGTTAAATCTGGCCAGGTATTTAAGCCTGAGATAAAAGCACTGGTCACTGCACTGCTGGAGTCACCTCACCCTGAACTGTGAGCTCTGGCTGGCAACTCGCTCCCAGGAGACTGACTTTCCTTCCAGCAAAGTTCCAGTGCCACAAGGCCAGGGCTGCACAACAGCAGGAGGCAAAGGAGGAGCCTGCAAGGTCTGGCTCCTGCAGGATGAGGGTTATCACAGATTAAACTGCTAGTTCATTTTTCTTAATAACTAAAAATCACTAGAATTTACACTTACTTAAAGAACTTTTTGGTTGGTTTGGGGTTTTTTGTTTGTTTTCATTTTTTGTTTGTTTGGTGCTTTTTCTTTGATTTGGAGTCTTTTTTAAAGACTTCTTTATCTATGAATAACCCAGCAAGGATAGCAAGATTTTTTTTTCTGCATTAAAAAGATCTAGTAAAAGCACATCTTTGACCTGTCAGATCTACATAACAAGAGAACTAGCCAACTGCCTGCTGTGTCAGTGAATAACAGAATCAAGAGAAAAAGGAAACAATGTGTAGTCTGTAATATCAGTTATGTCTCAATATTATTGAACAATAAACATTAGAGCAGTGTACTGAGCTGCCCATATCTTCCTTTAAACCAGCTCACACTGGAAATCTGAAGAATTCATCCTAACCCGATGTATTAAAAAACAAAGTCCCCCAACTTCAGTAATTCTGCTTTCCCAGGTGAACAAGTGCAGTCTTGTACCGAAGAAAGAGAAGTCATGTCCAATTACAGGCAAGCAAAACATCTGCAAAGTGTTTTTTGAAGAACCACATTCACTTCTTAGGAACTGCTTCAAAGTTGTAAGTAGAACTTCAACCGTGAAGGACTGTCTGAATCACCCAAGTGTCATTCTTCAAAGGAGGACACATAACCCTTGCAAGGATGTAGAAGTTTAGTCACAGATTACTTTAGAATAGAACAGCAATCCAGACAGAAAAAAAAAAAAAGCTGTTATTATCACCATACATATAAATTGAGGTCCTTGACATCCACGGAGTAGAGGCATGATTGCACCACTCTTTAGGATACAGGTCTAAAATCTGGAAATAGAAATAACCCCCTCAATGTTAGGAAGAGAATAAAGGTTTATGAATGGCCCTAATGAGGCAGCCGGAGGGAGACCCACATCAAACCTTTGGGTCCAGCTGCAGGTGCCCCCTGCTGCCCTAAACAATCCCTTTGTTTTAAGGTGGACCCCAAGCCCTTCTACACCATGTGTACACAGGACACCTGCGAGTCCCCGGCCCCGGGGGCTGCCTGCAGCTCAGCAGCAGCTTTTGTTCATCTGTGCAACCGGAATTTTGTCCCTGTGGAAATCCCTCCACAGTGGTGAGTTTCATTTCTTTTCCCTCCTGAATATTCTGACTGCATTGCTCTAGTACTTACATGTCTGTAATTCAAGAATGCATGAGAAAATAAAACTAATGAATCTGACTGTGGGTATGAGCAAAACTGAGTGTTCCTGGAAACAGTTGTCTTGCTGCTTGGCTATCTCCCCTTCCTGCTGTTCCCTCACCAGCACACCACAGCCCACCCACTTCACACTCTTATATAAACTTCTACACAGGAATATGAAATACAGAGACAAATTTTGTTAAATAGCCAGTTGAAAACAGAGTTTTAGAACGGCTGGGTAGTTGAATGATTGAAGTCAGCTAGTGCTGCTGGTTTACATGATCCCATTTCTGAAGAAAGGGATTGGAATGAAGATGGATCACAAGCTCAGTTAACAATAACATGCTATTAAAGCATGCTCTTAAACAAGCAAAGTACACAGGGGATGTATACACGAATAAACATATTTAAGACAAGAAATAATTCTTTTCTTTTCATCTTTTGTATCCAGTTTTGGACACCATGTTTTACTTAAACTGTGAACCAATTGAGAACAGTCATGGGGAAAAAATTGAAGGGCTGAGGCTTAACATGAATTAAGTCTCTAAATATGTAAACACACTAAAGAGAAGGAAGTGTAACAGACCAAACTACAGTAAGGGAGAGTTGGTTTGGCACAGTGAAAGAGTCTGTCGTGGCCAGTCCAGTCACGCACAGTAACCGACAGCCAGCCATGGCCAAAGAACCAAACAGAAAGTGTCTGTCTGGAGTAGCCACCTCTGCACCACTTCCTAGAAATTCACTCCTGTCAAGGATCTTCCACTGAATAGCTGAACCAGCCAGAGCCCATAAACTTCGGACATAATGCTGCTCTTTCCCTCCTAAACATGAATTTATCAAACGTGAAAGAATCCTACATCTTTCTTTTAGTTTAGTGTATCCAAGATAAAACTGTATCTAAAATGCTGGAGTACTTTCCCCACAGCTTGTTGATGTCATAAATGTATTTGATGCTATTTTTCCCTTTTCATAGATTCTTGTAATTCAGTGTAATAACAAGTGGCATTACATGTTACTTGTACTTACTAACTACTTACCTGGATTTCATCTCTTCTTCATTTCAGCTTGAGCCTGTTCTGAATGGCACACACCAGCCCTGGAGATGGAAGAACCCTTTCAGCACCCAAAAATAGAAATTATTTTAGGTAGACAAAGCTAGAGGCAGGAGCAGGAGAACAGTAGCAGTGCAAATCCATTAGTGTTAGACAATGAAGCACATATAGTATAAAAGGAAAGCTTTCCACCAGAACCCCTGAGGGCAAGAGGAATTATTTCAGTATACTGACCAGAAACTATAATCAACCAAAGGAAATTGAACATAATAGTATCAATTACTTTAAAAGAATTCTCCCATTCAGTGGCAAAATTGTGTCTCCACAAGCCTTCAACCATAGCATAAATACAATTAAAAGCTGACAAAAGGTCTCTTCCAGCTCAGATTAGTACAAGTGGAATACTTTGTGAAAGCAGCATTATCAGCTTTGAGTCAGCAGAGACGCTGACTTCTTTTTTCTCCAGAAATGAAACTCTGCTGTTCAGCGGTTCTGGACAAAGTTATCTTTTTTTTTTTTGTTCAAGGGAAGTGCTCCAACACACGAGAGCTACAGTAGAAATAAGATGGTTAAATAATTGAAAGCACTTGATAATGTTCTCATTTTTATGCTGGCTGATTTTTCCCTTACTAACGTGTACACTGTTAAATGAGAAACACCCTTCTGTGTACCAGTTTCACGTTCTCCCTTTGTGCCTTTAGAAGCCATTTCTCAGAAACCAGTTGATGTGTTTGGAAAGGGTGATTGATATCTATCCAACCCATAAAGTAGCCTTAAGGTGCTATAGCTGTTGTGTGAAAACGTCTATCTGTTAAATCCTTTTCTATATTTTAAGTCTATTGATTAAAGAGATTAATTTCTCCATCTGTAATTTACCTTTCTCCATCTGTACCTGGAAGGCAGCTATTCCTCAGCAAAAGGTTAACACTGCAAAATCCTTCCCATGCCTTTGCATAACAAGCAAACATTGAAATAACGGTGTTCTGAACTAGGAGATAATGCTAATAAACATTTGACTTCCTTATTATTATGCTGGAGTACGTTTTTATTGGTTATTCATAAGAATATAAACCTGTACTGATCTACAGAGCTGGAACTGGCTCACAGACAAAGCCAGCACGGGCCTCTGTTACCTCGTGGATGCTGCTTTCAGCCACATTCTCTTCCTGAACATTGAACTCCCTAGTGTGACACACATTCTCACTAAAACATGATCCCCACACTAGTCAGGAAAAAACTCTGCACTTGTTGGGATTTCCACACACATCAGATGCTGCTTCATAAAACATGGTAGAAATCAAGTCTTCCTCTGTAGTAATTTTATAACTGCACCCTTACAGAGGTGTTTTGTAATGAAGCCAAAGTTGTATGAAATATTTCTGAAAGTTAAAGAGTATTTATATCAGTTAGTGATTCAAAAAAACGCATCATCTTCTCCCCAGTCACTGAATGTCATTTCACTCCCCAGCTAAGCACACCTGAGCACCTTTGAAAAAATCCTGAGGTGACAGTTGCAAGAACAAAGTAAAATGTAAGCAGGTAGAGGAAAAGATTCAGAAAAGCTCAGTCAGCAATAAACAGAAGTTTAACTAAATGTTAACTGCAGACAGCAGCACTGAGCTGGATGCAGACAACAGGTCTCCTAAAAGCTGCATGTAACTTATCACCGGTGATAAAGACGCCATTTCACCCCCAATAACTACAGCCATTGCCCTCAGCTGTTGCTGGTTAGCTCTGAGCTGTTCCCAGGTTATGCCTTTCATGTCCAGATCCGATCCAGCCCTACCTAAATACAATCCAATCCTACATCAACACAACTTTTCAAATGCATTCAGTAAATACAAATCACTGCCAGATGGCCAGCCACGTTTAATTCTGTAAATTCACAGACACTAGCAAGGGTGCAGTAGTTTTAACTGTTAATTTTCAGGGTTTTTGCTGTTTATTTCCAGGGTTTTCTTGCCTGGTTAGAAAGCACGGCAAGGTGAACATATTTGGAACACGCTTCAGATTCCTTGCATAAGAAGCATTCAGATGGAAAACTATCATCAGCCAGAACAGTTGCCAGTCAACATGCTGACCACATGGATCATTTCTAAAAGGCTACAGCATTCCACAAGTGGATTTTTTTTCCCCAGGATTAAAAACAGTAAATAAACCCAGACTATCAAAACTCTGTCTATTTTGGTATTACGTGAGCAGAGTCTCAGAGCACAGGACTTCCATTATCCTACTGTCTCTGATGTGGTCTCATTTGGAATACCAAACCCAAGGCTGGGAATTGCACTCTGAAATCCAGTCCTTCATCCTCAAAGATCTGAAATCTTTAAAGAGACTATTTAATTTCCACATGCTTTGAAAACATAACCTCGCAATTAAAAAATGTAGTTACCATCACCTGGTTCTCAAATTGTACTGTTCAATCAGAAATCACCTTCCCTTCTGACACATATTCCCAATTAACACACCTATATTCCTGGACAACACAGTCCCAAACCACAAAGCTATTCCACACAGATAATGCAATATATTCTTCAGGATTCAAGCTCTCTTTAGACAAAAGGGAAAATAAATAGTAGTAACATTTCTTCTTTTTAAAGGTGTTTTGATGTCATACTTTTGTGTTCTCCCACACAAGGAAGAAAGAAAGATAAAAATAAAATATATTTTATAATGATTTAAACAGCTAAAAATAGCATTGGAACAAGAAACCTTCAAAAAGAAAAATACACTTAGGGGCAGAAAGCTTGTTTCATAAGGTGGTAAATGTATTTGCATCTTGGAGAACCTATTCCAGGGAATCCTGCATCATGCTTTTTCAGTTTATTTCACTTCATTGGAACACAGGGGTCATTACCGTACCACTTTCAACATTTCAGAAACCAGAGAGGTTTTTAAGTACAAGATTCTGCTTTATGGTTACCAAGAGACATGTCTTACAAGTGGAGTTTACTGACGTGGTCATTACTGAAAGAGAAAATACAGGCAAAGATGTTATTTCCAACCACAATCTAAACAGACTGAAACACATTTTGCCTTCGTTCCAGGTATTGAGTTCACCCTGGTAACATGAGTTCTGTGCAGCCCTTGCTGCCAAGAACACCCAGCCTGCGGTAGGAATGACTCCCTCAACACATGCTCCCAGGAACAGCAACTAACACAGAAACATGGAGCATTCCTAACAGCATGGACATCTTATTCAGAACACCCAACAGGTGTTTCTCAAATCTGTTGGTGTAAAAAGAGACAGTGGAAGACATGAACATTGCAGTTATTAACAGATAAGCGCTGATCCCTACACTTGACTCCGAGTCCGACTTCTCACTTTTGTTTACTCCAAGAGTAACTGGTGGTTGGTTGAAACCACAAACACACAGAATAGTCTGACACCAAGACAGTACATTTCCAGTTATTTTAGGCAGAAAAACAGTATCTAGGGGATGACTCTCTGCAAATCCTCCACTTCAAGGCTCCACATATCCTTATGCATGGGGTTTTCGGAGAGATCCGTCATCTTTATTGCTCGAAGAACAGGCTCAGGACTGCAGGACCGCACCACACCCATCACCATTACATATTTCCCTAAAAAAACAAGCAAGCGTGAAATTAAATTAACCTTTGTATATTCATTTTAATTCATAATGCAAATTATTTAAAGCCAATTAAACACTGTGAATCGAAGCTGCTGATACTTGCAAGAAAACTCGAGGCATGAAGACTGTTTAGAACTGAATTTCAGGGAAAAAAAGCCTTCATTATTTACAGCAGATTTCACTAGACTTTCACTTACAAGAGCCAAACAAGCACACAATTTGTCCCTCTAGTGCGTAAGTGGGGGGAGGGCAATTGAGAACACTGAAAATTTAGGCCAAGTGCCTGTTTTGCGCCATAACTCCTGCAGCGCCGCAGTCCAACGCTTCTCCAGTGGATCGGAGGCTACTTGTGAGGGGCAGGAGGAGGAAAACTAGGGGGGAAAAATATTCCTATCCCTGTTCCTGTGCTCCCGCGTGGGGAGCGACACCTCCCAAGGGCCGGGACGGGCCGGGATGTGCCGAGCTCCGCCGGAGCAGGCCCGGGCAGGGAAAGCGCCGCTCCGCGGGGTCCCGCCGCCCCCGGTACCTGCGCTGAGGCACGGCCGGCCCTGCGGCACCTGCTCCACGCCCAGCACGGTGAAGGCGCCGCTGGGGTCCCGCAGCCGGGCCGAGCCGCCGAGGGCGCCGCGCTGCACCTCCAGCACCGTGCCCTGCATCCACACGGCCCGCAGCGCCAGCGGCGCCCGGCCCGCCCGGCACAGCAGCCACGTCCCGCCCGCGCCCCGCTCCGCCCGCCGCAGCTGGGCCGACAGCACCTTCACCGGCGGGCCCGCCGCCTCCCCGGCCATGCTGCGGCCGCGGCCGAGGGCGGGAAGGGCGGGAAGGGCGGGCGGAGCGCAGGGCCCGCCCCGGCGGCGCCTCAGGGGCGGCCGGAGCGCTGCGCTAACGAGGCTCCGGGGCCGCAGGTGTGGGAGCGGTGCTGTCAGCACACACCGCGCTGTGCCGGGACTGGGGCACCTGAGCTTGTGGCCCCAGGTGGTTCTCATTGACCAACAGCGGCCGCACCGAGCCGGCACCCCCACACCGGGATGGGGCACCCGGCGCCTGGCTGGTCCTCGCTTTGCCTGATTCGGCTCAGGATCGGCTCCTTAACGTGCAAAAAACTAACGTAAAAGTCTGACTGAGTGGTGTGATACCGTTCGCTGTGACTCAGCCCCGCCCTGCAGCCCCCGCTCTGCTCTTTGCCCCCGGCCGGTGTGAGCCCTCCCGAGCCGTCCCGGGGGTTTTGTCGCCGCTCGATGTTTACTGCAGAGTTGATGGAGCTCCTCTGGTTTCATGAGAAAACAGGAAAATGTCCTGATTTTCCCAGGGATGCTCTCGGGATAATTATTATTGTATACTTACTCCACCTATGTGGAAATCTGGAGTGTAATGCACTGAAAGTATGAGGGGTTTTAAGATGGGAGACTTTAATTCCAAGGCCTTTAAGAATTTATTTGCTGTCTGTTTATATTACAGACAGGATAATTCGCTTTGCCGCAGGCTGAAATCCTTGAAATGTTATGGTTTCTCTTGGGTGGGTGGGTGGGTGGGTTGACATTTTCTTTAGAAAATAAGCCAAGAAATAAGCTAATGCAAAAACAGGAGGATGGAACAGAAAAAAGAATCGGGAAAACCAAGGGGATGGATTAATCAGTGTTACAAGTCCTGTTACCAACAAAAGTGCAGAATGGGTAAAAATGCACAGAGAACTGACTTGTCTGCAATCATTCTTCTTTAAAAGAGCTTTTGTTCTTCACTAAAATAGCCAGTTTAAAAAATCTGGTTTTATTTTGAGTAGCAAAATACATCAAAACCCTTTTTTTCTACTCACCCATGATGTTGTGAATTATTAATTCGTATATCCTTTTTCCAGAGATATTTTCTGTTTAGAGACATTCTGTAAATGGGACTTTATTCTTTTTATAGTGTAAGGAAGCAGTTAATTTTTTGTTACCACTTACAGTAAAGATAAAAGATAATATTGGTAATAACAATAAAAACACTGACATCTAAGCACAATACAGAACCATGTAATCTGGCAATCAAATCATATGGCTTACAGGAATAGAAAGACATTAGATGGTTACTGTATATGAATGCAAAATTTGAGCAAGGCTCATAGGAAAAGAATATTTGTAATTTATGTCCCTGAGCTGCAGTCACTTGACAGCATCAATATTTAGTTTCACATAAAAAAAAATTAATTGTGCCAAATATTGATAAAAGTATTGTATTCCTATTTGTTACTGCATAACAGGAGGGTCTAATGCTTATTAGGCCATTAAATCTACAGATGAAGGCAAGACCCCTACAAGAGTGTAATCTTCAGGGGAGACTAAAAGGTCCCTTTTAAAGGATTTGCCTTCTAGAAACTGTGTTATAAGAAGAGCAGAAGTGCTGGCAATCTGCATCAAGAAATGGATTTGCTTTCCCAAACCAGAAAATCCTTGTCTTTCAGTAAAATGCAAAGTTGCACTGAATTATCTGCAAAGCTCTTACCAAAGAACTGTCTCAGCCAAGCACAGAGACACATTCTGAAGCTGCAAGGGAAGTCTGATGCCTCAACAGACTGGTTTCTGGAGGTGACCCCACAGTGATAATCCTCTGATTTAAGGGGAGCAGAGAAAGCTCAACACACAGTTGGAAAAGGCAATGAGTTGTTGCCTGACAGGCTGTAAATTACAGTGGGTTAAACATGAGCGGATTTCCTGAGAGCACCCTGGGTGAGACAGAGTTTTGGTTTGCACAGATTAAAAGAAAGGAATCAATCTTCTTCTGCCTGCTACTACAATGGGTGCCTCTCTTCAAAGCAATCTTCAAGGACATTATTCCTCACGCTGACGTGCATGTGAGATGGTCACAGTATGGGTAAAATACAAAGGTCAAACTACACCTGGATAACAGTCTGGAGCATAGCAGGAGCCAGGGCTCCCTCAATTACACTGGTACTGTTTTGTTGGTATGGTGCCAAGAGACCTTAGAAAAGAATTTGACCCCACATCTCCGTGAAAAGCGATTTCCAAAGAAGCTGCAATTATAAATTGTCTGTCCAGCTCAGACCTTTCCGTGCTCTTACTGACAGTACTACTTAAAATGGAAGAAATTCTCTGCTCCCCTCTCTAATTTTGGTAAAAGGCTGATATTACACAAACACAAAAATCCTCCTTTCCCTTGGCCAGAAGTTCTGATCTATTACAGCCTTTCATCCTACCCAAAGGAGTTTTAAAAAATATCTCCACCCCAGTCCAAGGGTCAAAGTGTACAGAAAAGGTTCTTCAATTTTATTTCTGTTTCACTTTCCTAGCACTGAGAAGTCACTGTGTTTCAAACAAAGTTTTAGGTTTTTGGGGTTGTTTTTAAGATTTGTACTTTGTACTAATGCATTACTCTGTAATGGAGGAGTCTGAGACTGACTGTCTTCCTTTCCCTCATATTTCTATGAAAATTCACTGAAAGGCAACTTTTAGCACAGACAAGTATCAGGTTTCAACTTTAGAAGATCCATCCTAGTTTAGATTTATTTTCTTATACTGCACACAGAACTATATGAAACAAACACAAGAATATAAAATTCAGTTGTTCCTGGTGTTTGTTTTGTACTGCATAAAAGATGCAATGTGGACATGGTGACTGAAGTCTGGAAAACCATCTTCATCCTTCAAGGTTTTTTTTTTCAGACTACCTATCACATCATCACTGAATTTAATTAATTATTTGAAATTAACAGATCAATGAGTTGGAATAAATGGGTTGGAAGTCAGTCATATTTACATCCCTAACCTGAGCTTCTGCTGCTTATAATTTATGCTTTGGGACTGATCAGTCTGGCAGTATGGATCCTAAATAAATGGTGTTTGGCCAGGAATTTCAAAAGACCTGGAGCCAGCAAAGTCATCTGCTGAAACAGGAAAACTCCAGATTCAAGCTGCCAAAGTTTTAGTTAGCAGGGAGCTATGAATAAGTGGCATTTTAGAAGTGACTTGAAAAAGGCAGGTGAATGTGAGCAGCAGACATCCTAATCTCACTACTTACAACAACTAGAAGAGTCTGGCCTCTCCCATAGAGTCATCCAACCCAAACTGCATGGGAGTCATGCTGAGATAAGATGAATTAACATAACTTTCATGGCAAATCCTACTTGAGAACCTAATACAGATGCTATACATTGCATGTTAGCTTATGTTTAGTGGAATCCGCAGAGGATTACGGCAAGAGCCTTCCTGCAGCTGCCAGGAGCTGACAGCTGCACCCAGTGTGTGGCAGAGAAAAACATCATCTCCTCAGAGAGGGTGGAAACCTCAGCTTGTAGAGCCAGCCTTAGCATGAGAAATTATTTCATTGCTCTCACCATCACGCAAACTTAACCAGTTCCTGTCACTCACCACAGGCCCCTGCTGAGGGGAGCCTGCAGGCTATGAACACAGAGCAATGCTCTCCCACTTCGCTGACTCATTTCACTTACAAAGAATACTCAGAGGAAATGCTTAGAGAGCTCCAGTGGTGTTCTGCAGAAGTGGGTGTCACCTGTTTGCTTCTTTCCATGGTATAAATATGCTGGTATGGAACCAAAATAAATTAGTGTTCTATGGAATAGGACTATGACATGATTAAAGAAAAAAAAAAATTAATTGTAGTCTTTACCAGTATTGCTTGCTGCTCTGGGAGTGGTCTGCAAAGCTGGCTCCCAGATGGGCTTACTCAAACTCCTGCTCAAGAAAAAACTCTTTTTAAACAGGAAATATGAATGGCATCCAAAGTGTTAGATCTTCATCCTGACTGAAGTGAAGCCAGTAGTCAGAAGATTTTATTTGTTCAGCCTTTCTGCTTCATTTCACTTCATAAAAGAATTAGAGAGTCCCTATAGGCAGTGTTGGGGAATACAGATCACAGTGTCTTCCCTTGACAGCTGCTGCCTCTGCATAAATACACTCCAATTAGCATTGTTAACAGTTCATCCAGTGATGTGAGAGCAGAACAATTTTCCCAAAGAGAAGTAACGAGAAGAGGGGCCTTTTACTTTCAAAGTCTTAAAATCTGAGGTGTCAACTATTAGAAATATACAGAGAAGCCAGTAAAGCTGAGAAGTTACAGCCATTGCCAAGATTCTGCAATGTTCAAGGCCTCTTCAAAGATTCACGAAACAAATTTCTGGTGCTTAGTAGGGAGAGGCATTTACTAATAGTCAAATTTTCAAGCAGGCAAAATCCTTCTGAGGTCCAGTCAAAGAGATCATCTCTCCCTACAGAGCTGATCTTGTTTAAACTGAAAGCATCACAGCTACACCACCACCACCAATCAAGGTAATTTCAAATTAATAAAACGTTAGAACAGGATTAAAAGGCATTCAGAGTTTAAATATAAGACTCAGGAATTTTAAACCAATCTCACGTTACGCACATACCTGCGTTAATTCAGGAAAAAACTTAAGGAACTTTGAGATTAATATCAAGCTACTTGAATATGAAAGTTCGAGGTGAGCCTCCAAGAGTCACAGGGAGCCAGAGAGGAAAAAGCCCTCCCCTCTGTTGCTGTGTGAGGTACTATTTTGCAGAGTCTTCAGGAGCTGGATATTTAATAGCAGGTTTGGTAGTGACTGCAGGTTGCATGACCAAGGAGACCATCAGCTCTTTTAGTCACTGACAATTTGTGTGAAAAGTGAATTGCCCTCACTATTCCCTATGCTTTAGCCAGTTCTGTTACTTGTATTCCCATGAGTATCACCTAGGACACATATGTGGTGCCTGCCCTTGACTAATAAAATTTTGCTCTGAGATCAGAGAATCTCCATGTAAAATGGCTGCATTTATTTTCCATGAGGCTGTGACTAAAGCTTTGTCCAGGGGTGCAGATAAAAAGGATCCTGGACTAGACACAGGTCACTAACAGCACTGGCATCCTCTTCAGAAACTGGATAGAGCAATGGTCCTCTGACCCACCTGGTGCTGGCAGAAACATCAGAGGAAGAGCAGAAATGGCCTTGAAAGGAGGAACTGCCAAGGCTGAGCAGGAAGGCTCTGGTATTGGTACTTCAGAAAGCAAAAGCAAAAATCCCAGCTGAAGGCACAGCTGGCCTCATGCTGCTCTGCAGGGGGGACCCCGGGTGTGAATTCAGGACACACAGCTGAATGACTGAAAAAGCAAAAACAATATAAAGAGGAAATCAACAGCAGTGAAACTTCTGTTTAAATCTGCTCAGTAATAGCACTCACATGTTTTTATGTACTTAGGTGGACTGGGACCTAAAGAAGCTTGAGTTTTCAATTTCTTACATTGTGGTGTTCATTCTGTAAAGCAAGGCTCAAAACCAGAAGTAGTTACAGGCCTGGATTTACTGCCATACCCCTACAAATGGCAGCCTGCTCCCCCACTACTGGCATGAATGAATGAATGAACGAATGCTGGAAGGTTAATTTTGGATTAAAGTCATATCAGTGTACAGGCTATACAAGGCCTATTTTCATAGGTCTAAGAGAATATATAAAATGTCAAATAAAATCACAGAGTTCTTCCTAAATCAGAACACTCAATGCATAATTGCTGAAGCATGTTTTCACATTCTCAGGCTTCTTTAATTTCTTAAAATAATCAAAGGACACAAGATTGCGTGAACCAATGGGGAGGCATATGATCAGTTCATCTTAGAAAAACCTCTATGACCCATATGGAAATGCCACATTTTAAAATATAATTTGACATTAAAATGTCACAAACTGCCTCCACCTCTTGATTTAAGTCATTTTAATCACAGGTTCTAGTTTACAGTCTGTACAGCACCTTATATTAAGCACTGTATTGAAACTCTCTAATTAAGACCCATCTCTCTCCACTGAGCTCAGAATATGCTGGGTCAAATATCAATTTGATGGAATGAAGGTCAGACTTTTATTGTTGGCATTCAATGTCTTGAACAGCCATCACTGACAATTGATCTATGAGCACCTGATGGTATTCAATTAAGTTAAATAAATCTACTGGTGCTCCAAGATTTTAATCACCTCATTCCATGAGACTTTAGACCTTGTGCTATGAACTAAACAGCAAAACATCATGAACTAGAGGAACATACAAAGAAATTGTGAATATTCCAGGAAAAATATTAAAATAACTTTTTAGGGATGGATAACCTGACCTTTCTACTCATCTAGTGGTTGTGTGAAGACTGCAGTGAGGCAACTATATGAACACTTATGTACCTGAATATATTCAAACACTTATCAGTGAATTAAAAATATATGACTTTTTGTAGATGGCTAAAAGGTACATAGCTGTGCAACACAATGATTGTTTCTAAATGTAGCTCTATGTAGGGCAGCCTCCAAACTAAATAACAAAACTGAGACTTGAAATTCAAATACAACCAAAAAGTGACTCTTTGGGGATTAAAAAATATTGAAGCCAAAAATGCACAAGCTTTCAGCTTGTCATGAAAAGCAGCAATGAATGATAAATGCAAACCCAGTACACCCTATTTTCAAAACCTGACAAGCCCACAAAACCAGACTTGCAGTAGTGCACTCTATTGCAAAAGCCATCAGTGCTTGTTTGTTCAAAATAGAAACTGTCAATACTTTAAGAGCCAAGCAGGAGACATCAGTTCAGTGCAGATGGTACCTAACATCCATGCAAACGTCACACAGCACGGAGTGGCTGTGCAGAGCTGGCAGGACAGCGTGTGCACATTTTTGGTTGCACCTTTGGAGTTTGGACATTCCAAACATCGAGCACTTACATTCAAGTCATTTCAAATTTTGCACAGGAGCATTTGAAGAGCTGTAGCTCTGCTGCAATTTGAACCAATGCGAATTTCAGACAATAGACACTTTAGAACAGAAAAGGGCAGTGCACGACCTCAGATTTGCAAGGCAAAACTCATCAGAGTCCTTGGGCTCCGTTGCCGGTTACAGCTTCATTTATGAGAAATCATACAGGGTGAAAGTGAAAGGCACATATCGGTTTCTTTTTCTTATCTACAGATATCTCTGATTTGCCTATACATTATCTAGACTCTTATAAAGATAATACTGTGATTACTAATAACCCTAACAGGTGTGGGTTAGGTATTTTAATTTTTGTTGTTTTCATAGATTTTAAGGCAGTGGGAGAACTGAGCAGTTGACCCCACTGTTTGACACAGGCCACTGATTTATTTGCATCCTGGTGCCTCTGGCTCTTCCTTTGCTGGGAACTCAGTGGTGTGTCAGTCCACTCCAGACCACAAGAGCTTCCAGCACTCATCAGTGCAGCTAAGGAGGCTTAAGCACAGTCAGTATTGCATTCATGCTGTCATTTAATGCAATCTGTTTTACACTCATTTCTGTCAAATCAAATACTTGGGTGAATATCTGAGCGATAGCAAAAGTATTCTCCAGGCCCCTTTTTTTACCTCCACCCAGGTTGGTCAGCAACAGTTAATCAAATTAATGGAGGAATTAATAGCTTAGTGCAGACATTTCTCAAATGCAACTGGGCTGGCCCCAGTCACTTTCCAGTTCCACTGCTCCTTCCTGCCAGTAAAATTAGGCATTCAGGTATCTAGGTTAGATCCAGCAGCATAACATGGATAGAGTTCACAAAATACTTTGGCTGGCCCAGGTAAATAACAGTATATGCTGCTTATAAAACCAGCACTGCTCTGAATCAATCACTGATTCTTCTGACTGAAGGGTGTATTTCCTCTTCTGAAGGGTCCACAGTGCCTTCTGAAAAATGCTACAC
Organism: Corapipo altera; assembly: GCF_003945725.1. NCBI lineage: Eukaryota > Metazoa > Chordata > Aves > Passeriformes > Pipridae > Corapipo > Corapipo altera. Next base: position 2,592,282 of record NW_020884914.1, read on the forward strand.
AATTTGGGGCTCCTTTGGTATCAGCCTAAGTAATGGTAACTAGTGACTTGCAAAAGCAAGGCTGGGAGGAACAGTCCTTATTAAGAAAATCTCTGAAGTTTAGAGTCACAGGAGTGTTCATTTAAATAGTGCCACATTTTACTCAAAGCTGGCAGTGTTTGGTGAACATCCCTTTTGCTTGTGTCTACTTTCCCTTCTGTTTCTTATAAATGTCATTGTACTACCCTGGATTCTGGCTGGACACCTAATTGTCTGGGGAAAACAGAAATTCCAGCCAAAGAAAACAGAACTGAAAGTAATTAGAAAATCTTTTTCATTCATCTTTTGATCTGTACAATAGATAGATGCATTTCCTTCCAAAGGCTGCATTTCCCAGATGTGAAACAGTAAAGCTCCCCCCACCAGTACTTCTGCAATCTTCGTCACACAGCTGTGGAGTGTTACAAACTGATAACAAAGAGTACACGTAAGTCATAAAAGGAGCAGTGCCATGAAATTCTTACTCACAAACTGTGGGGAAAACTTCTGTCCTTGAATTCCAAACAGTTTGCATGTTTTACAATGTCCTCAATGTCTGTAGTCTTGCATTAAGGTCAATTAAAGTCCTGGTACCTGAATATAAAAGAGTATACTGTTGTTAGTTGTTTCATCAGCACAGTTACAGACAGATGCTTTAGGAGCAATGCTTTTATCTTTCCTGGTAGCTGTATCTCATGCAGGTTCATACTGAAGAACAAGTTTCCATTACCATGTTCAATTCACTGGTTTTCATTCACACTTTTATATTACCTGTAGATGTCTGAACATGTAATGCTTCAACTTAATAGCTCTAAGGTTGTATCTTTGTGTTGCAGCTCTGTATAAATGGGAAAACTGCATTTCAGATGGTAAGAAATGAGCAGGCTCTGCACGAAAAGGCCTCTGCAAAGTGGCAGGTTGTATCCTGGGTCAGCCCCAGTCCTCTGTCCCACGAGGCAGGAGGGAGCTTCTACTTCCTTTTCCAGCTTTTATTAAGTGCTACAGCTTGGTTGGCCACAGTTTGGCCTCTGGAACTAGACTAGCTCTGATCATAGGAGCTCAAGAGCCCTGTGAAGGTGCAATGAGATGTCTAGATTGCAGAGCTAGAAACTCTTGAGGTTTATCTAAGCATGTCCAAATGCCTCCTCCTGTTGCGGAGCTGTCTCATCACCCACTGCTCGGGGCTGAAGTACTTTCTGCTACCTTTTTTCCCCCCTTCCTCTCTTCTTCCTTCACTGTGCACAGACCCTGCAATAAACTTCTAATTGAAAAGGAAAGGGAACTCCTAATTGCACTGCAATTATAAAGCAACAGATGACTTATAGCTGGGAGGTGATGCAGCTGCATTTCATCAGCCAGGAGTTGTTGCATAGTCACAAAATGTTGCATACACAAGAACTGACACAACTTTTATTTAACCCTCTGCCCTGTGAGCAAAGAGGTTGGGCATCAATTTCCAAACATGGGTTTGGTTCTCTAAATTCTCTGGAACTCAGGGCAATTTAAACTTCTTTCTACTCCAAACCTGTTGTTAAATTTAACATTTATTGTCTACTGCAGCTAGGACTGAATACTCATTTAACCCCACCAGGATACATGCTGTAACTACATTATATTCTACGAAACTTTAATTAGTTCATGTTTTCATCTGAAATACAATTACATTTTATTAAAGTATTTTTTATCATAAACCACCAATTCAGTATGGTTTTCCTTTCCTCAGTGTTGCTACAGTTTGATTTTCATGGAACAACTCTCAGTATTTTATCAAACTGAATGAAATAATAGGGGTTTGAAATAGTTCTCATCCCTTCAGAGACTTCATTAGAAACACTTTCTTTAAAGGGGTACCATCATCTTTTAAACCTCATCAATTTTATGCAACAGTTTGCCAGTGAGATCTTTTGTGGGAATGTGGGTACTTTGGGCTTAAATTTGGGAAATTCAGGCTCAAACCCCTTTCTGGCATAGAGGGACTCAAGGACGTGCTTGTCAAGCCCATTTTGAAATTATGACCTCACACCATAAGCCTGTAGAAGGAAACACTCCCTGGTCTTCCTGTGAACTTTCTTTAGTTCACAGAAAGGCCTTCAAGAGCCATTGACCTGCAGAAAGAATGGGGCTTGCCCTTAAACATGAAGACTGGGGCATTGAATTGAGAAAGGTGAGCCACTGAATTCTGTCTCAGCCTCAAATACCACTTCTGTAGCTTATCTAAGAACTGTTTAAAGTACTGTACGTACCAGCACTTAGAGCAGTCACCAGAATCCAGTGTTTCCCACTCATAGGTGAGTGCTCTAGCTGTTAAACTCCAAGTCTCTCTTGGCTAACAAATACTCCTCATTCCCTCTCAATGAGACGAGACTGCTACTTAGTAGCTGAGACAACTTTCAGAAAGGGAGAAACTGAAGTTTGACTGCCCTCTTGCCCAGCAGGGACACAAATCTCACTTTTCCACATACTGAAGAATCTTCTAAGTACTAATCAGCTGCTCCAGCAATGCTCTCCTGCCTTGCTCCATTTTTAAAGGACTGCCATTCTTCAAAGATCAACTTCTGAACAAGCTCAAGAGAGGGAAAAGCTTCAGACACATATCTATAGGCAGTAGTTCCTTACTGGCTGCTTGCATGGAATACTGGCTGCTTTGGATCTCCTTTCAAAGAAACTCAATGTGCACCACAGAGGACCTTAAACAGGTCCAACACTTTATCTCAGGAAGTTCCAGTTTTGTTGGACAATGCTCAATGTCATGACACATTTCTTTTTTGGCTTTTAACCTAATCAAATAGTGCAAGGTCACCAGGCAATCTGTTCCAGAGCAGGACCGAAATCCAGGCTGGGCCTGTTTCCTGATCTGTAAATATAAAGCTGGTCCTTGCAAAAGGCTGTGTCATACACAAATGATGAATGTGGTTTAACCAGCACATAGTATTGTTGTTCATCCAGCAAGCTTCTCTTGTCACACTTGAGAGACAAGCAAAGCAGGTCTTTGCAGTTTGAATTGCCTTGGGAAAGCATGTGTGCTTCTTGGAGTCAGATTTTCACTGTTTCCTGCATAGACATATTATACAAGTTCACTCTAATTCTATGCAACGATTGCTGACAAAAGATGTAAATAACACATAAGAGACACAGGGGGGGTGAAGAGGGTGGACACTACTGAAAATAACTTGGATGATAAAATAATCAATTGAGAAGATGAATTTTCAACATACTGACTGTGTGGAGGAATTAGAACACATTTGCAGCGATCATCCTGACTTCTCTAAAGCTCAACTCATGACAGATAATGATAGATAATTACAGAAAGATAGTAATGGTCTTGTGAACTCTGAGTCTGTAATTACTTGCACAGTAAAAAGCTGGAATTCTTTCACTAGATGTCTTCAGCATGCAGGGATGAAAACAGTTTTCCCTCCAGCAGAGGGGGCTTGGCAGTAAGTTTTCTAAACAAAAAACCAAATGATTTCTTTGGAAATTGAGTAATACTAAAATTAAACTGACTTTTGTATGAACTTGCATAGTGTTAAAGGTAAAAACAGAACTTCCTCCAAACAAGGCATTCAAATATAAACAGACACAATTCATATTGAGTGTTGCTCTGGCTATCTTTGTTTCTTTTGTTTTTCAGTGTGGCTTTTCTATTTCAGCAGAAAGCCCTTGTAGTTGTATCTAACAGGCACATTGTGCAAGTAAAAAAGTTTTTTCTGCTAATTACTTTGAAAAGCTGAGTCCAAGTTCCTATTAAATCTGTCCCTGTAAACTGCTTCAATAAGTGTACAACAAAAACCCAGAGAAGACACTGAGGTAAAGTGCTGGTGGAAAGTTTTCCAAGCCTTAACAAATCTGTGTATATGAAGGCAGGACATGTCCTGTGAGTAGTCCAGGAATTTACAGCATAGTTTTCTAATTATTTGAGGCCACTGTAGTTTTAAATAATTGACACAAATCTGGATGGCCAAAAGAGACACTAGCAGCCCCACAGTATGGGTGAGACCGAAACCATGGATGTGATCCAAGGTGGTGGCGTACAAAAGCACATTTAAAGCTAACACTTAGTATTATGTTGCACACAGTGTTACATACAGACAAAAGAGTGATGTGAATTTCTCTGTAAATTAAAACAGGCTGGCTAGTCTTCTGGTAAATTCCTCTTTTTCACAGTTAATTGGATTTGTCCCCCAAGGACTGTTTCCTTGTTTGATTTCAACTCACACAGAGGAAAAGTACAGGCAGGTGTACTTGAATACCCGGCAATTATATTATCTTTATTACTTCTGATGAATAATTTTACTCCCCATGTGACCACTTGAATAGTACTGTTCAGTGCTGTTCACAACCAGATTGTTTTGTTTCTAATGAGAACTAGCTGCCAATTTCAATGACAGATTCTGGTAAATGTAATTATTTTCACCTCTGTGGCTCCAGCTTCTAGTGAAGGAACTATTGAAAATAATGATGCACTAGAGTAACTCAAAATGAAATTCATGCCAGATGTAGCAGAAGGTGCAAATGACTCACTATGACCAGTAAGGGTGCAGCACTTTCCCTCCCTGATGTGGGCACAGGCTGTCCTGGCAGAGCCACAGTCAGCAATCCCCTTGCAGGATGCTGAGGTGCATCACTGCAGCAGCCTGGGCTCTGCCCACTCACTGCCCTCACTGGTCACTCTGGTGAGTTCTTCTCAGAAGGCAGGATCTCAGCACCCACCCTATGTTTGTGGAGTACAAGTGTCACCACCCACATAGCCCCATAATTTTCCTTAAGTACTAATATACTGAAAGAAAAAAGTATGGGGGGGGGCGGGGAGGAGGAGGTGGAGGAGGAGAGTTCTGGTCACACTAAATCATTATTTAGTGTGGATATCAGATTGTCTGTTAAACCTTCTATTTGGAAGTGGATGTACTATGTACTGACATATTATTTCTGGTATTTCTGGTAGATGAGAAAGGGGTTTACAGCAGTTCATTGGGAGGAAGGGGGATATGTCCTCAGTTCCCAAACCACGATCCCATTTAATGGCACCTGCTCTGACAGATGGTGAGCCCCAGGCCCTCCTGCCTTTGAGTCCCCTCATTAATACCACATCTTCAACACTTCCACCCATTGATATCAGTTCTCCCAGTCTTTGGACCTGGTGTCCTCCACAGCCCTTACCCCACTTCTCCAAACCCATTCCTAAACCTCTTTCTTCTCTATAGAGCTGCTTTTCTTCTCAAAAAATTAAAATATCCACACCAGAGCATCCCCTCCCTGCCAGAACAACCCTGGTCTACAATCCCTCTTGGGATTCCTGCCTGCTTGGAATCACTGCAGAGCTGCCCTCTCATAAGCCTTGGGCACTCTGAGCACTGCCCCTGCCTTTTGGCTCCCCAGTGCCAGGTCCCCAGTGCCACCTACCCCTCGGTACCCTCTGGGCTCCACAACAATCTGAGCTCCTTCCTGGCATCAGCTCCTTGGATATCCCCTCCTTGGGTGCACTTTGTGAAAACCCTGACTCTTGCTTTTCAGATGGGAAGATTTCAAAACACACCAAATCCTCCACCATTCACCTCTGTAAGAGCAGCAAAAAGGGGAAAAGCAACTGGGTGTCTTTCAGAAAGCAGAGCCCTGCTGTGGGGGGCACTGGAGGGGATTGAGGAAGAGAAGAGAGAAGAAAGGTGGGCAGTTATGAGAATTTGCAAGAAAAAAAGAATCGACTTCGATTAATGGCTTGAGTCAGAATACAAGGAGGCTGAACTTCCCAGAAAGGAAGTTCACTAACAAGGAACCACTGATAACCTTCAGACACTAAACTGAAAACTCTGGAGAAAGTAGACTTAATTCTCAGAAAAAAACCCAAAACCAAAACCTTGTCCGAAATATACTTAATACAACAGACAGAAAGAAAGCAAAAGACAAGAGCATCTTGAAACTAAAAGAGGTATTAAACAGAAATTAAAGGGACAATCAGAAAACATTGGGCTGGAAAGCAGAAAAAAACCTAAAGTGGAGTAAATTTTAAACCTAGGACATTGGGATTTGTTCACACAGAGGAAGGTCAGATGGGGATAAACTTCCAGCAGTATTATGGAAGAAGCCAATAAGGAGTTAGCTGGGACTAGCACAGAGGGAGTACAATAAACTTAAAAAAAAACAGAGAAAAAGACTATGAACTGGAAGAGAGGAGACAGGCTAGAAATGAAAGAGAAAAGAAAGAAGCAGCAGAATAAATATTGTATGGGATAAGAGAGAAAAAGAAAGAACAGCCTGTTCTAAGTCAGCTCATGGAAACCTGCAGATCTCCCAAATCTGTTTTATTAATTGCCAATGCCAAATTTAAAACTGTGTGTGTACTGAACTTTTCATGTGGAAAGGCAACTGTCTGTGCAAATTCAAAATGGACCAGGAAGACCATTATCTCAGTGGCAAAGGATGTTCCAAAACTCTGAGCCCAGAGGACTAAAATGACATCTGACAGCTTCAGACATAAAATATTCTAGGGGAAGTGAGACTCTGGATGCTACTGACCTAAAAGCTACTAGGCATTGCTACTGCTGTTATTGTAACAAGGGCATAGCTTCTTCCAGCTCAGTTCATCTTTCCAAAAGTGCTAATTCTTTAAAGGAACAGTAAAGGAACAGTAAGTACATTGGAAAATGTATCATATGCAAATATGGAATTGTCTCCTGTTCAGCATATTAACACACGTACTCTTCAAAATAAATAATTAAAAAAAAGTTATTCCTGAGTATTATAATTGTAAACACCTGTAATGGTGGATTACAGAATCACATTCTTACACATAAAATGAAAGCAACAAAAATTTGATTTTTAGGCCGTGAAGAGATGCAGGTAAGAGCCTCATTAAGGTATGTGAATGTAAGTCCTAAGAACTTGCACATGAAAGATCCAAGCAGACAGATAATTTTGCAGGTCATTGATAATCAGATAAGAAGTCTGAACAGTCTTCTTGGGTCTAGTATAAGATCAGTACCTTAAGACAACAAAAAATTATGGGTCATATTGTCCATCCAGGGATGAATGGAGCCCCTCTTGGTGTGGTGCAAAAGGAGAAGTAAAACTACCCAACTAGTAAAGGGTGTCTGCCCTGAGTTCCCAGTGACTGCAAGGGCTGAGTCACAGTGGGTTCTTGGACATGCAGGGGAGTTTTAGCAGGAAACCGCCTACCACTTTTATTTACAGCTCTACTTCAACTATGCCATTCGACTCAGCTCAGGAGGTGATTTTATCACTCTATATGTTGTGGATGCATCTGTACAGAGACACTTTCCAAAAGGCCACGTATGTTTAGCGTTGTTTTCATGAGGTTTCTTTATCTATTCACTTCAGATGGAGGAAATACTGCCCCTTCTACTCTTCTACCTCCCTCTCTCCATCCACTCGAACTTGAATCATCCCTGACCTGCACACAGGCTTTGCATTGCTCAGCTCGTCTGTTTAGAAACCAGCGTGCTGTCAGTGAGCACAGGCAGCTACAGAGCACAAAAGCACTTCAAAATTTGAACAATTCTGGTGTCTCATCATTAGTTTTAACCAAGGCAGGAGCTCAAAGATGCAGAAAAGCAGGGGGGACCACAGTTCTGCCAGCCTATCCTGCCCCAACTCAGTGATCTCCACATTCAGCACCTGGGAGAGTCCTGTTCTCCCACATTCAACACATTATCTTTCTGGCAATTAACTTAATTAAAACAATAGTAAGTTTGTATAAAACAAACCATTCCAGAATGCTAGTAAAGTTTCTTCTTTGTAAAATACAGAATTCTCTATAGGACTGTATGGTAAAAAAAATGTAATTGTTTGCAAATTCCAGCCCTTAAAATTGAGACAGGACCTTCCTTGCCTTTCTGCCAATTGTGTCCTAGTTTTGTGAGAGTTAAGATCACACATTTCCCCAGCACCCCTGTGTCACTCGGTGCACAAATGTGTGAGTGGGCAGATTTCAGGTTGCATATGCAAATGTAAATCTGATATTGCCCAGTTTTTTAGTTCTTGGCTTTTTAACCACATGAAATCGGTGCAGTGTGTGCACCAGTGTACAGGATGAGAGGAAGGCTGTGGTCTCTGCTGCACAGAAGTGCAGACTGCTAATTAGGAGAACAGAAGAGGAAATGGGGTAATGTTTCTCTGGAAGAGTGATGGGGTCTCATGACTGCACCAGAATCCCATTTTCAGAGGGGAATGACTGCTAAATTCCTGGTGATGAGGACTTGTCTCCAGTCATGGAGTGCTCCTTGGGGCAGTAAACCCAGTGGAAAACAGCACCATGACCCAGACCCTCCCAAATCTCCTTCTGCCTGTGCAGGGATCTGTCATATTTCCCCAGCCCTGAAAAAGAAGCTGGGAGGAGATAAGGGAAGAAACATAAAACCAAGAAAATATTTCTGTTGGACCCATTTCTGTCTGCATATAGCAGAAAAGTTTATGCAAATTAGAATCAGCCACAGGACTTCTGGGAAGTTGGCAGTGATGCTCTCAGTGTCTCAGAGCTAAGGTATGAGTGAAATTAAGAGAGGAAAGCCTCCTAATAACCAGTACAAACATGCAGTTCATCCAGTAAAAAATTGCTTTGACAGTTTATGTTGGCAGCTACAGACACTCGGGGTCAGTTTTTCTTTTTTATGCTGCTGCACAAAACTCTGTTGCTGGTCATTCTTTAAATCCAGATTTGGCTTTAGCCCTGTCTTTCAAGCACATATTTGAAGTACACATCTCAAGTACACATCTCATCATGTGCAGAGCAGAGAAAGGACGCCGCATGAATCATGGGAGATGATCTATTTGCCAAAGCTTTGTAGGCTGTACCATTCTTGGTATTTTCTGCAGTGAGTCTGTCACATGAAGGGGATTCATTTGTGACCTGAAACAACTCAGTGAGTGTGACTCTGTAACACCCAATGGGTTACCTCCCCAGTCTGAGTCTGGTGTTTCCCTCTCTCCCCAGATCACACCCCTCTTACTCTTCTACCACCATCACAACCACGTGCTGGCACAAAATTAGCAGAAAATAGCCACACTCAGATCTGCCTGCCACCCGCTAGTGGAAACTGGGAATTCACTGGAATTCATGGAACTGGAGGCAGGTCACACACATTACGCCCTTGATACCACAATTTATCTGCACAGTTGATATTTTACAGTTTCATGGGTGTTGTTCAGTTTCCCTGAAATTAACCTTTGAAAAAAAAAAAAAAGAAAAGAAAAAAAGAAGAAAAACCCGCAGCCTTTCAGGGGGATCAGAAACCCATTTCAGGAAATGTTACCAACTTTGATGGTAAATGCAGCCACTGAGAGTAAATGTATATTCTTGTGTGTGTGTGAGAGTAAATGTATTCTTTTGTGTGTGTGTGTGCATCGGATTAAGTTTTTTATTGAATTTCATAGAATCAGAGAAAAACAGAGGAGGAAAAGTGTGGAATGCTATTCAGCTTACTGCTGGAATAACACATTATATATTGCACACTTATCAATGGTGAGCTATTTTTAGTATAATCCATGAGCAAGCAAGAAGTCAGGACTTTTTTATCCAGTGCTTGAATCAGGCAAGCTGCTTTTTCCAGCCTGGACACCTGGAACCCTCCAGTGCAGAGACCTCTAGGCATTGCTCCCCTGGCACAGGGCACAACCCTGCCCTGGGCTCCCCTGGTCTGTGACCCAGTGGTCAATGACTGTCTGGGGGAAAATGGGACACTAGGAAAGTAAGGATAAAATATACAAGGAATGAAAAGCCAGAATGAAACTGGAGGTGTTAGGCAGTATCCTTGCAGCTAGCTCAAAATTTGTAACATAAATGTATCTAGAAGGAAGCTTTGAGTGTCTTTGTCTTCCAAAACAGGGTATTTTTAGCAGTGAAGTTAAGGTCTGGACACCACTGCTCTATTCTGGGTGCAATCCTGCTTTTCCATTTTACTAAAAACATCTACTTGGAGATTTTTGCCCAACTGCCTTTTGCAGCACTTTGGATGCAGAAGTCAAGGCTACCGTGAAGTCACATTTGCACCCTGCTATAGCCACAGTACATCTATCACATTCCTAATTAAGCACCAGCACAGACCACAGAACAAAATGTTCACCTTACACAACGAAGGAAAAAAATCCTGAGAACCTTCCTAAGAACACAGACATTGTACTGTTGTTCCTGTGTTTATATGCTACTGTAACAGGAAATCTTCATAAGGGCTCTGATGAAACGCCAGCCAAGTCTTTAGCCAAGGAATCTAAACTCACTAAAGATTTCCTCCTGACCACAGCATAGTCTGTAAATATGGACTTGGGAAGATACTGGAGCATTTTTAATGTACCCAGGAATTCTGGGTGCCTGGCAGGGCTCTGGAGCTCAGCAAACCTCAGGATGTGCAGGGCCTTGTCTGTAGCTGCTCCACCTTCACCATGGGTAAGGCACAGCACTGTATGAGCATTACAAAGGGGCTGACTAACTGCAAAATCCACACTCCCTCTTAGTATTTTAACCTTTCCTTATAGACTCAGGGAGAGAGGATATAGACCTATTTATATGGGAAATGATGAGAGAGAGCTCAGTGTTTAAATTCACATTCATCAGTGTATTGGTATTTCTTGCTAGAGGTGCTTAATTTCATCTGGTTGCCTACAAAAGTTCTTGAGAGAAAAAGCCCCAACACTTGGCATATGAAGAATTATATCTGCTTTTTCTTGAAAAGACCCAGCTAATCTGAATTTTTAAACTGGTGATTAGAGAAATCTAATTATGGAACTTCAGCTTAGATATATACTAAATCAGCAATCACCTGAAGGCTGCAGTAACTTATGTTGGTTGAGGCTGTAATGCCAGGAACATACAGATCATTTTGTTTAGAGGTAAACCCAGAAAACCATGGACAGAGTTTTGGTACTGCTATAAAAACTGAGAGGTTACTCAGTCTATGCTCCAATAGTATAAGACAGAGCCAGAACAGGACAGGTGAAGTAAAGAACTAAAGAGAAGTACAAATTTAAACTGCTTACCTACAGTAGCTTCACTCACCTTCCCAAAAGGTTTTTCTGTGAGTAAAGTTGTATTAGAATTACTTGTGGTTTGAGGTCATCACATGTCACTCCTCATACGTCCAAGAAGTTTTTGAAGGTCACCTTGGCAAGCTCAATTCAATTTATGTAACCAAGTCTAAGGCTTCCTCTAGACTCATCAGACAGTCGTCAGTATTTTATTTTGACGTTATTATGAACTGAAATAAACCTGCAATTGAAATACAGCATCAGCACTCCAGCCTAAGATAAGTGAATATAAGACTTCTCACACAGTCAGAGGACAAAGTGGCCCTTAAAAGGTGAGTCACCACAGACAGCAAAACCTCCCTACAAGAGCAACTCAGTGAGATCTCCAGAACTCCTGAAGAAAATCCTCCAGGCTGGGCACTCTTCCCACTTTCATATTCTTAATTACCTAATTTACTGTTAGGAGCCATCAAGGCCTGCATGCAAAGCTACACTAATTTTACATAATGTAATATTTCTTCTTAATTAATCCAAAGGCATGTGTGGTGAGGTCTGTGTGTAACTGACATAGATCTTTCTAAAATTAGAGAATGCTTCATTAATACTATTAGATGATGTTTGTAATTTACCATTTTAACAACAGATGCCAAAAATTCTACATTTAAAGGACTTTTTATCTCATGCCAGAAATTGTCAGCTTATTCTCTTGATTCCTAGAAATTTTCCTGGAGCTGGAGCATGGTGAAGTTAATCTATTCTGAATACAGCTTGTTGAGTTCACATGTAAAATTGGCTGAGGTTTGCAATAAATCTGGAGAGGGAAAATATCTGAAAAAAAAAATCCGATTCTTTCTCCACAAGAGCAATTATGGTGAGTTTTTTTTCCTTTTCTTTTCTTGGCAAATGAGGAATTAATATTTGTACTCTGAAGAAAACTGTTGACCCATGTATCAGGACCTCTTTTCTCCAGGGACAGAGGAGAAACAGAAATCTGGATAATTTCTCAGTACTTTGAAAACTGAGACATACAAAATTCACATTAGCTATTTCTTGCCTAGATATTTGTAGACATGTTACATAACTAGCCAAGACCATAAGACAATAATAAACTCCATATAGCATCTATCTGTACAGTAGAATATAAGGTGCACAATCAGTAGTTTCTATTTGTTGGGTATAGGAGTTATTAGATACTGCTGGACCTAATATATTCCATCATCCTAAGAGTTTGGTGGTGTATAATTCGAGATGAAACTGCAACTGTAAAAAAGATCTGTCAATTAAGAAAGGTTAGAATCACAGTAGAAATACAGAGGCCAGCAAATCATGCCCATGAAAGATATTTTCTCAAGGCTGAGTATTAATAGTGATTTATTCAGGTTTAGTCATCCAGGCTTGATGGCTTCAAGTATTAAAAGTCCAACCAAGTAATCTGAAAGGGTCTCAGTGAGTTGTGAAAGAAATAGGACTGTCCACCTGGATCTGGATAAGAAGCTGCAAGAGACTGCTATGCCACCACCTTCTGATTTCTCAACTTCCTCTGTGCTACTTGTGTCTCCTATAGCAGCACTTTTTTCACTTCAAGAACAAGACCACTTTTTTCCTTTTAATTTGGGCTACAGAATCTCTCTACATTCAAGGAAGTAGAACTGAGATTTGCATCCATTTGACCATATTAAGAATGAATTTTAATCAGTTTCTGTGAAAACCAAAGGTGAGGGAATACTTGAGTCATTTCCTCCACCTCACCCCAACCATGAAAATCTCCTCCTGTGTTGATTATGCCCATGTATAAAATGCATTAGAAACTGATTCCACAGCCCTTGACTTACTTCAGTAGAAGCACAGCATTTGCCTGTGGTTTGAGTAGATGGACTCATGGAAGCACCAGAAGGAGCATCAACACTGTCCACCTGCAGCAGCAAATGAAAATTTGTAGTCATGTAAATCATTCAGGAGAAGCTAAAAAGGCACTGTAAAGGAAAAGAAGTGGTGGAAAATGCCTGTAAGAATGAGAAATTATAAAAGCAGAGAGTAAAGATACCATTAAACTAGTAATAAAGATACACTGGAGACCTTTTTGCATTATTAATTGATTTTTTTTTGGTATCCTCTATGTTCCCACTCAAAAATAAATTTTGCCCAAAGCTTACCACTTCTCCTGTTGCACTCTTTACCGTCAGAATTCCCTTCCCATATTTCATGGATCCATAAATGCCTGAGGACCCTAACTGCATGTACAAACAGTAACCTGGTCTCCAAAACCCACAGCACAGTTCAGCATCAATCCTGTGCCATGTTACTCTCCTTTCATGGGCTTGGGATCCAAAAAGACATGAGAACAGGGAGAAACACAGAGTGTGGCTTCAAGCAAGGGAGAGAGGGCAGCAAGGGAGGCAATGGAAGGGAGAAGAGGTCTGTACTGGCTCAGTTTGGAAAGGATCACTGAGGTGCTTTATTTCAGCCAGATTGGAATAAAATTAGCAACAGGCTCTGAAATTCAGTGCCTGTGTTCCTCCAGCCAGCATTGAAACCTCTGTAGTCCAGTAAGTGTATCTGAAAGCCAAACTTTATATGCTCCTACTTTAACATATCCAGTTCAGTATTTAAAGCTGCAGTTCCCCTGAACAACACCCTGCTATATCTGGAATCAGCACCAACATTAATTTTAGGGATCCACAGTTCCTTCATTAGTTGTGGAGTATGCACATACAGACTCTCTCACACACACACAAAATCCAGCAACACAGAACTGTCATTCAGATGAAAAAGCAACCAGAAAGCAGGCTGCCCTTTCACAATACTTTTACCAACAATTTGAAACTTTCCTTTTTTTCCCCCCACTCAACTAATTACCAAGAATGGTGTCTAATCTATTGAGATGTAGAAAGCCCAAACCACATTTTTGTGTGGTTAACTGCTCAGCATTTGAATTCATAAGACTAAATGAATCTTGATTTGACTTGGTTAATGTCTACAAAGAGCCTCCACTGAAACATCAGACAGGATCCATTTAGTCTGGGCTCAGGGAAACCAGCATTAACTACCCCTGAAAAAGTAGCTAGCATAATTTAAAATAAACAATTCCAGAATAGCCAGCTTAGAAAGAAACTTCCCTCATAGCCTTAGACAGTTAGTTTATTGCTTACTTGAAACATGGCATTTATATCTTACAGTTTGTCTCTTACAGTGAAATATTTCAGACAACATGGACTATTCAAGGGAGCTGACGAGAGGGAGAGGCTCAGCTGTTACTTAATTGTTTTAGTACACAATTAAGCTTAATTTGCTTAACTTCCAAAACACAGTGTTTTTCATTCTAGCCATTGGAACTTTCTAATAACTAGTAGAGTGATCCTTTTAGGAAGACAAACCCAATTCCTATTGCCCATCCCAGTTTGATGGCATCTGACTTGTATATTTTCTGCAGAACAGCGCAAATTCCAGTTCAGACAGAATTTATTACCTCTTTACCAACTGGTTAACCCTTGTCTAGGTAGATGCTTATCAAGGCTTGATAATAGTAGATTGGTGAATTCCTCAAAATGTATTTTGTTCTTGGCATAATGACGTGTCTGCTGTGACTGACAACTGTGCCAGACACGCATTGTTCTTCAGTGGTATCACTGTAAAGTGAGTCATCTTTGTAGCCATTTTACCTGGAAAAACTGACTAAAAGGATAAGAGGATGAGCTGTATTCCTCAGGTCCACTTTATTACTTCTTAACTTAGAAAACTGTTGAATGGATAGTATGGAATTGGGAGAGGAAATGACTGGTCACAGTAGTTACACCTTTTGGACACGTCCTATTTAAATGCATCAAACTCTGACCCTAAAACCTAATCAAAGTGGGTGACAGAGGTTCACACTTCGCTCAGTGCTGCTGGTTTCACTGCATCTGAAAGCAGACTCAGAGACAGTGTGGTGTCTAATTTACTTGCAAAATCAAAGAATTCCGATTTCAAGGGTTTCGTTTAAATGAAAATTCAGATTCTGGAGAAGAAAACAAAACCCACTAAAACAGGAAGGATGGTATTGTGGTTAAGTTTCTAGTATGGGGCTCTGAAGACCTGAATTATGTTCCATTCCTAGCCCTGCTGCAGACTATCTCTCTCTGTGACTTCAAGCAAATCACTGAATCTCTTGGTGCTTCAGTTTCTCTTTTTTAAATACGATGTTGGTGATTTGATCAGCTTAGATAATGAGCACATTCACATAAGAGCTACCATTTACAGTATAAGCACAAGAGAGCCTCTAACCTCAAAACACTATTGAAAAATATGTGACCCTGTTTACTGAACTGTTCTTCAAAAAAAATAGCAATTCCATATTAAATTCCCACACTGATCACCCACTTACTGAACAAAACTCTAAACAACATGCTATTCCACAGATGCATTGGCCTGCCAATTAATCCAGATTCATAACAGAATCAGTGTCTGCTTCTATTCTCCAAAGTTAGGAAAAGGCTAAAATGGGGAGTGCCTGCTGATTTTTTAAGCCTTTCAGGTTTTTTGATTTTTTTTTTCCCCAGAGAACCGTCCCTGCAGTGGGGATGAATTCAGCAGGGTGTGGAGTGCCCCATAATGGAATTTATACTGGGGAATACCATACCTGGTACCACAACCTCCTCTCTCTTGGTAGTTTCACAGGGTGAGGAAAGGCTTGGAGCATAACTAAAGGAAGCTCTGTCTGCATTACATTGCTGCTAGTAGGGATAAAAGTGTGGGGTTTGGAAAATAAACTAACCAACAGGAAAATGTCTTGTGTACCCCAAAAGATACTGTACTCTCCTACCTTCAAAACCATCTTCAGACCCATGTTTTTCCCCTTGCTGCCACCAGACAGACCTTGCCTGGCATCTCTAGTGCTTTCTTAACAGATTCCCTCTCCCCTTTGCCCTGTTTCTAGCCCTGCTCCTGCTGTACAAATGCCCAGCAATTCCTCTGAATTTTCTGTCATCTTCCAAAACAGTACTTACAAAATAGGGGTAAGGGCTTCTATTTTTAACAAAAGCTGAGTTTGTTCTTTGTTCTAGCTTTTGGAGATTTACTAATAGAAACCTTCAGATCAAAAGCATTTACTTTGCTGCCCCAGGAAACAAGGGAGAAAGAAAGATGGGATGATGTCTCCGGATAATTTTCTTTCTTCTGAGACTTTGCTTTGCTTTTCTGAGACCATTAAGCAGGGAAGAAAGGGAACACAATTTGTTTCTCCACATGAAAAGGTACTTTATGAAGACAAAAGTAGGTGTTTCACACAGAAAGCTTTACTCACCAAACAGACCCTAAGTCTAATTCACCTTGCAAAAAGCAACTGCTTTTTGAGTGACAGAGCACAGATCAGAATAATCTGAACTGGCAGCTGTACTTTCAGCTTCAGTCCTTTCTAGAGATCTTTCTCCATGGGCTCTGTCCAGCAGCTCTGCACCGGTTCCAAATTTCTGCACTGCCCTCTGCTGGGTACAGTAACTATCCAATCCTGACGGCGTGGAGCTCTCTTCCCAAGGCCCACATTGTAGGGTTTGAAGTTGAGGGAGTGGATGTAAGAAAGGAAAGAGGATGGGAATGATGTAAGAAAGGAAAGAGGACAGGAATGGGGGATTGCAAAAATGAAACATGAGTGGGTAGAATTGAAGATATCCCAAGAAAGCTCAGTCTGTGGGACATCTAAAACCCCAGCTCTTCCTGTCACAAAAGCTTCACTCACTGTGCAAGTCTCGTTCACATATTACAGCTGATGGCCACTTCTCCTGGGCAAGCCTTTCAAGGCACTTTATGGAGCACCCTGGACCACTCTACTGTGATTCACATAGAGATGGTGTCAAACTCTGTAAGCAGCAGCCTGACACACTTGGCTCTTGGTGTCCGAGCTGGCAGGCTCACTCCATCACTCTCCTCAGCAACTGGGAGTTAACATGCCCATTCTAGCCTTGCCAAGCTCTGAAGCTTTGCAACTGAATATTATTACCACATTCTTGCTCAATGAAGACTATTTTTTGGACAGACACTTCATCAGCTGCACTACTGAGTGCATGGCAGACAGACTGCATGTGCACCTGCAGGATCTTTTTTTCCCCTGTGATCTTACAAAATTACGAATTACATGAGAGTGAAACAGCTTTCCTGGCACATCTACAGCAGCCTTCAGCCAACTCCATCTCATCTGAGAAACATGCACAGCACTGTGCTGCCTCGCAGCCCTGCCGTGCTCCCACTTACAGCCACAGTGATGGCAGGAGCCAGGGGTGCAGCAGCAGGGAGGGAGCCTGGCTGGGCGCCTCGGGGGCTAGGGAGGAGTTAGAGGATCTCAGCTGTACTTTTGGCTCTGATATACTTTATCTTGACAGAATTAAGGACTTCAAAACCCTTTCTTTTGAAGGGTGGAGGGGAGGAAGGGGACTTTGTTTTGCCTAAGTAGCTGTTAAGGGCAAAGCCTGGTTGTATTACCTGTCTGAACATGAACATCAAACCAGCCATTGAATCTGCTCGCAGCATGGAGTGCACTACGCCAAAGCAAATGGTGGCAAAACACTTCTCACTATTGCACGTTCAAATTCTAAAGTAAGTTTCAGTTCCACCATTGCTTCATTCTTTTGTTTTACACAGAAAAGCAGATGATCTTCCCCCAGCTGCTTATGCCAAACCTTGACTAAAGCTCTGATTGTTGCTCAAAAATTGTTTGAGAGAGTATTCTGAGCACAAAGTGCATCTCTGTGCAAGGTCTTAAAATTCATGGCAAACTCTGTTTCTCCACATTTATGACAACTATGCGTGACAGAACTAAGCAGTTAAATCTTGGTGGCTAAAGCATCATCAGAAATTTCCAGGTTCACCTCTTGTACACTGGCTGCACATCAGTGTAGGATGCTGTATTGCCATCAGGTTAAGTCAGTCTGTGACCACACTGAATTCTGAAAAGAATATTCAGTGTTAAAGCAGGACATATATTCCCTCAACTTCATCCCAAAGGACAACTCACAAGGCCTTTCCAGCCCCTCTCCCCTTAATCATTTGACAGAGACATTTCCTCTTCATTGTCACAAAACATGTTGATTGCAGGGAAACTTCCTGGACTTTTAAACATGTTGGTTATTACTTTAAGAAACATGCTCTTTGGAAAAAGCATACTTTACTGGGCCTGCTTAAGGGAGCACGTAAGACACTGGTTTGGTACTTGAGTTTTAAAATCTCCCTCTGGGCAAGCAGAACAACATCCCAAGTCTCTTGCACTGACTGCTGGCAAGGTTATAAATACAGCTGGGATTTGAACTTTTAACTCTGATTACCCTGTAGAAAACCCCAGGGAAATTCTGCTTTGAGAACTCAAACCCCAGCGTAACATCTTACAGTCCTCTCAGTAGAAGGATTATAGGCTTCTCTGAACGTTTTTCTCACTTTATTATTAGTCCATTTTTTTTGCCCTTTCTTGGAGATTCAAGTTATACATTGAGCCCTCTCACCTGTTCTGTCCACGCTGACCTGTTAGCTGTGAGGAGAGCAGCACGTTAAAACTTCCCATATTGATTGCTTACTTGCTTTCCTTGCCCGTCCCCTCCTCCCGCGTTTTGAGCTGACTGTCAGTTAGAGCCTCATCCATCACCTACCTCCAGTGTCCCCTCTCCTCCCCGGGGCCTCAGAGCGCTCTGGTGCTCGGGACTACCCCGCAGCACCTCCCGCCAGTCCCTCCTGACCGAAAAAAAACGAAAAAAAAAAAGAGTAAACCCAGACGTAGTTTGGAGAAGCGGGGTCACCCGGCGAGCGGGACCAGCTCCATCGGAGGGGCGGGGCGGGGAGCCCGGGGTGTTCTCCGCAGCGGTGCCACGGCTGGCTCCGGGCCACCGGGAGAGACTCTCTGGGAAAGCGAAAGTGAAGCGGTACCACGTGTTTTCCGAGAAGGCGAGGGGAGGAGCCGTGCGAGCCCATCGTCGCCCGTTAAATAGAAAGCAGGGGCGATGCGCGGGCCCAGAGCGCTGGAGCAGCCGCTGCCCGCCCGCCCCGCGGCAGCCCCGGCTCGCCGCGGCGCCAGGCAGGGCCCCCGCTCGGAGGATGCTCGGCCGGCCGCCGGGGCCAGGACCAGGACTAGGACTAGCACCAGGACTAGCAGCGTGTGCTGCGCTCCGGGAACGGCCCCCACCCACGGCGCCCCGAGGTAATGGGGGGGGTCTCTTTGCCGGGGGGTCCTCGCCAACCGCGCCGTGCACCGAGAGGGTTCTGCGCCGCAGCCAGGAGAGGGGACATTTCGGAGAGTCCTGCCAGTTGTGCAGGAGCGCGGTGGCTTCTTTGCCCCCTTTTTTGGTTGGTTTGGTTTGGTTGTTTCTGGATTTTTTTTTTCCTTGCCTTTTTGGCTCAGTGTCCGTGTTCAGACGGAGCTCTCGCGCCTGGTATAAAACAGCGGGACAAGCAATAAAGCGAAAGCGCAGCGGGCATTGCGCGGCACCGCTCTTGCCCAGGGACCCTCACTAGCGGGGGGAGCCGGGGCAGCCCCGGGACCGAGCGCACGGAGTGACCGCACGGAGTGACCGCACGGCCGCCGGGCCTCGTCCCAGCCCGCTGCTCGGGCTCTGAAATCTGCCGTGTCTCCTGTTTGCTCCGTGCCCTTCGGAAAGGCACCGCAAACTCTCTGTTGGCTCTCTACGGCTTCTGCTAGGGAGCCCTTTGATTTTTAGGTCTCTGGCTTAGTGGTTATTTCTCCCCAGCGTGTCCTGAAATTAAATTTTTTAACTTTAAACACTGAGTGATAATCCTGGCCTAGAAACTGGAAAAACTGGCATCAGTTTCCTTCTGCTACGCAAAGCAAGCCCAATGCTACTTTCAGCATATTAAGTTGTTTGCCAGCATAAGGATTTTATAACCCTCTTAGCTGCTTGATGTTTGGTTTCATTTAAGTCATATTACCTCCTCAAGTTGTTAAATTAGCACAGACAGGAATCCAGCTGCGTAGTTTCTTTGAAATCCTCATTAGCATGTTACCCTGAACTGTAAGATGGCTGAGGGATTCATTTCTGAGAATACTTCAAGGTTTCTCAACAAGCTGCTGCTGCAGATCTATATCTGACTATAGGGATAAATCCTAAAATCTATGCTTGCCAGTAAGGTCAAGGCAGCCAGCGGAGATGTATTGAACCACACTGTCAGAGGAAGACATTTCAGGCCAAACTCATTCCTGGTGCAGCACTGCTAATTCCTTTGAAGTAACACGAGGGATGAATTTAGTCCCTCATGCTGAAAGATATATCAATAGGAAGCAATTTAGATTGGGCCACTTAAAGTGCATGTAATACAGAAAAGAGAGAGACTGTGGAGTAATGCTTTAAGGGTTCACAGAGGTTGACTTGTATACGCTAGTGAGGCTGTAGCATTGCTGTCCCAAGGGAAAGTTGGGGAATGGGAAATTGCCTTTTATAGCTGAGCCTCAGGTTAACAGGGGAGAGAAAAAAGTTTTAGGATTGCTGTGTAACTTGGCCATGTTACAGCCTGCCCCTCCAAGTTACACTTAGTCGCACCCTCTTCCCCAATTATCCGGAAACATACCCTTCACTCACTTTCTCTTTTTCACACAATGCAACAAATAACAACATTGTCTGAGTTCTGACATTGGGGAAGGCAAAGAGGGAGGGGCAGAGAAATTGATAATTCGGTTGTAAAACTTTGTTGCTTTGTTCTCTGAAAACTTGAGAATCAGATGGGGTGTACACAAGATAACTTCTCATTGAGAAGTCATTTGACTCAGTAGGCCCTGGTACCCTTCTGTGGGCTCATAGCAGGGAAACTGCATCATCCTCTGTAGCTGTTAATGATCCTTGCTAAATATTTTTGGAGTTTTGGGCTCTGCCATAGTTATAGACTGTTAATCTTGTCAGAAAGCGAGCAGTTGTTTGCCCAGTGTAAATTGGAAAATGAATATTTTATTATTTTATAATGGGTGGGAGGCACATCAATGGAAGACTTGGGTCATTCAGCGATTGCAGCCGCTTCCCTCTGGAGATCTCACATGGTGTCTCTCTTTGGCATTTCAGAATAGCTGCTGGAAAGCTGCCCCGCCGTAGCCGCTGACGCTATGGAAGACCGCATCCGCTGCTCTCGGCTGTAGGATGGTAGCGCACAGCAAGGTGTCAGCAGATAATGCAGTTGGAGCAGACCCAAGACGGCTACTTGACCCTCCGGCACGGGATCGTTCTCAGGCGCGAGGTTTGCACGGCCCCGGCACTGGGCAGGCACAGGGCAACACGCACTTCCGAACCTTCCGCTCCCAGGAGGATTTCAGCAGCATCACCCGAGCCAGCAGCCTGCTGGATGCCTGTGGCTTCTACTGGGGACCCCTGTCTGTCAGTGCCGCCCACGAGAAGCTTAAGTCTGAGCCCGAGGGCACCTTCCTCATCAGGGACAGCACACAAAAGAATTGCTTCTTTGCCATCAGTGTCAAGACTGCGTCTGGGCCCACCAGCATCCGGATTAACTTCCAGACCGGTCGTTTCAGCCTGGATGGCAGCAAAGAGACTTTTGACTGCCTTTTTAAGCTGCTGGAACATTACCTGAGTTCCCCGAGGAAGGTACTGGTTACCCCCCTGCGCAAGGTCCGGGTGCAACCACTGCAGGAGCTCTGCCGGAAGAGCATCGTGAAGACTTTTGGAGGAGAGAACTTAAACCAGATCCCCCTCAATCCCGTTTTAAAGGACTATCTGAAATCCTTTCCATTTCAGATATAAGTACAGCATTAACTGCATAGGGACACGTGAGAAATGTGTGATGAAATCCAGTGTCCTGGGTTTTTAAATATGTTTGACAGTGAGCAAACTTATTTTTGTAGCAATTTACTGTATTTTGGGATGGAACCTGAACACTTGACTTCTTATGTTTACAAAAACTGTTTGCACAAACCTGGGGTTTTAAAACCCTGGTGTAATTTTTCTGCCAAGCAGAAGGTTTTATTATTTTATAATATTTTTAATGATATTAACATAATAAACTTTATTGTGACACTTTTTAAAAAAACCCCAGCATCTCTGTTTTCAGTTTTAAAGGCTCTCATACCTATCCTGCTGACAAACTTTAACTGCTTAACTCTAACTGCAGACAGGTCTCCACGTGGTCCTGCTCTTTGCCCTACTGAAGTAGTCTGTCTTAGTGCTAGTTCAGCAGGCAGAGGATTCCTGCCCTCAAAAGCCTACAACAGAAAGATGCAAGCAAGTAGAAAATGCACTTAGGATGAATCTGCCCTAGAATCTAACTGTCTTCTAAATTCATGAGAGCAGGAACAATGTGTTAAGACTATAGTGATGCATAGTTTTTGATAAAATGAATCAAACCCTTGGCTGAGCAAATTGCACCAACTCTGCTTTGCCTTGTTTCTGTTAAAAGGTACAAGGCCCTGAGCAAGAAGAGGTTGCTGCCTGATGTAACCAAACCCCATGAATCTCGGTGGGGAAAAATGAAACTGTCCAGAAATGCTGTTCACACACTTTAAAAGTCTGTGAACACTTCATCATTATGGTGCATTGGGGAAAGGATAGCTTAGCTCTCTTTGAAAATTAACATACACAAAATTACAAGGGTGCAGACATTTCCTAGACCTAAAAAAGATTTTTCCTGTCTTAAACTCCTGGTGATCTACAGTACACAGATTTGATACTTAAAAAGAACCTATGGCTTGGGTCCATGACAGAATCCAGAGAGCATAACCCTATACATTTGCAGCTATAATTTCTAGTGGCTAAACTGCATTCAGAGAAAGTTAAAACTTAGGTTTTTTTCTCTCTGCTCATAAAATGCAAAAAGAGTGCCCCACAGAGCTGCAACTGAATGACTT
Source organism: Corapipo altera (assembly GCF_003945725.1). NCBI lineage: Eukaryota > Metazoa > Chordata > Aves > Passeriformes > Pipridae > Corapipo > Corapipo altera. The sequence continues at coordinate 2,615,080 of NW_020884914.1, forward strand.
GAGATGCCTGATTTGGTAAAATGTCACCTGCATTATGAGAAAGTGATTCTCCCCTCCCCCAAGCATTTCCTGAAATCCATGAAAAGCTGACTTTGAAAACCAGCTGAACCAAATCACTTCAAAGAAGGCACAGAGTCTTTCACAGAAACTCTATCAGCACAGATCTACAGGGCTTACAGGAACTGTAAGCAGTACATGAAGTAATCTTCAGAGTTTGGGAGATAAAAGGTCTCTCCCCCTACTGTAATTAACATTCCTTTTAAAGATAAAGCCACTTTTAGGAAATATTGAGTATATATTCTATGGTGATCCTTACTGAATCATTTGTTTACTGTTTACCCAATCGGCTCTTACATGGTTGATGTTTCTTTGGAATTAATAGATTTCCTCCTAAATATGACTAAGGATCACTCTGCATTAGACATTGTGAAAAAAGGGAAAAAGTGAGAACACACAGGGAGTATCATGTGACTTGCAGCATTTCTGCTTAATTCTGAAGCTGGAATTAGTTACCAAATGATTTTCCCACAGGAGCTGCAAGGATATAAATTCAGGAAGAAGTGAATGCTGTGCTATGAAGCAGAGAGGAGAGCAGAGCAAAGCCACTGCCTGAATGTGAATAGCATTAAGAAGTTAAATTGGGAAAAAAGCCTCTGTAGGGTGAAGGCTGCCAAACTGGTTTGCTATCAGCAGAGATTGTTATCCCTTTCCCATACTCTTCTCCCAGCTCCACACTTTTAACCTTTTAACCCTTCAGGCCCCAAACTGCCTTGCTATATAAATGAGTGTCCACAAGATAGTGGTAGAACAAGCACAATGTAGCTTAGTAGGTTTTCTGCTACCTCTGGTAAAACCAAAAAAACTAGACCTAGATATACAGTAAGGGACTTCCCACTGAGAGGCATGAAATGAAAAGCACACTAAGAATTGAGATAATTTAATTTCCTGGCAGAACCAAACCCATTTTCTTTTTCTCTCCCTTTTATTGCTTTAGAGTAGGTTTAGGAAAAATGATCCGTATGCTCCCACATATGGTGCCTAAATACCTTCATTTCGTCTTTAATAAGAAATGCGAATATGGGATAGTTCAGAAAAAAAGACAATCAAAACTATAAATAAGGTCAAGAAGGTCAGATTTGTCTGAAATGTCTCTTAAGTAAAGAGGAGACAAAGCTGACTTGAATTTTTAGATTACTTTATCTTTTTACCTGCCTTATTTTTCTTCCCCTTCCTTTCCTTCTCTCTTTCTCTCTCTCTTTCCTCAGCATACAATACAGTGGCCAGGCAGGTCCTCTTTCTAGTAGGCAAATGTAGATTGCTCCAAAGCAAACACACCACAGTGTGTGTGTTAACTTTGTCACTGTGACCTGCCCTCTGTAAGAGCAAATGAAGGACTCTCCAAAATGTCTGCTTACCTGTGTACACTGATTGAAGGGCAATGCCACATCTAAGGGGCACAGCAGTAATCTGAAGATATCTGTAGTAATGTCAGCTGTTAAATCTCATCTTCAGTTTTAATAGAGTACCAGCAAGGTTGAGTAGGGAATTTGCAGTACTCTGCACCTAAAGCAATGGAAACACATAACAGTGCAGTGATTTGAATCCTTTTTGCTAAATAGTACCTTAAGAGTGGTTATTCCAGACCCTCCCCTTCTTGTCCAGCTCTTTCCTCTGACCTTTTTACTGTGGCTGAAAAGTGAAGTAAACAGTCAATCTGTTAAATGACTATGAAAGAATTTGAGCCAGGAGCAGAGCAAAGCCACGTTTTTGAAGAGACTGCAACATTTATAGTTAGTGGGGAAGAGACAGCTTTAAAATGATCCCATTTGCAGCATGACTCTGTCATCTGTCCCACAGAGCATCAGGGTGGGCACTGAGCAGGAGGGTCCTGCTGGGAGACCCCCACCCTGATCCAGTGGGACTCAACAGGCAGCCAGGCTGAGGCTTCCTCGCCTTTTAGGCTGAAATACACGTTTACTTCCAGAGTAGGTTCATTAACACACAATGCAACAGCTGCAAAACATTTGCAAACGAGCAGAGCCAGTTAGTAGAACTGCAGATTTTCAAAGAAGCTGGTTATTTAAGCCATGAAGAGTTACTGAATGCTCAGTAGGAGGAGCTTCTTGAACGACGAGCGTAGCCGTTCACGCTGTGAAGCTGTGGTCACACTAATTCTGTTATGATTGAAGTCATTTACAAGAAGTGAGGCTTCAGCTGCAGTCAGCACTGATGCTATTTTCAACAGTCAAGAAAAAAAAGTGTCCCCTAGGGCAACATGCTGCCCGTATCTAGCCATCAATACTCTTCACCCAGCTTGTACTTAATCCTCTATTGAACGGCGTATCCACCTCCTGAACCTTCTCCTTCAGATCCAGGATTAGCCCTTTGTGTCGTGCTGGGCTGTCATTCAGTCCCTGGCTCTCCTTCCACCCCTCCATTCACGGTGCCAGCAGCTGTGTAAGCAATGCATTAATTCACTAACTCCACTAATTTGAGACAAAGGCGACTTAACAGGGACTTAATTCAGACTCTGCATTGTTTTCTGTGCAAAGTGTAAGGTAACAACTGTCTTTGTCATAGGTTTTCAGGAATTTTCTCCCAGTTGTCACGAAGTGCCATTCAAGACTTTTCATTGCCACTGACTTCTTTGTTGTCACACTTCTGCATAGTACTCAGATCCTGTCCCTGTGTCTGAATTTTTCTCCACAGCTGTTTCCCAGTACAGCAGCCAGATCTGTTACACCCGAGTCCAATTTTCTCTTTGTGACCCCATGGAATAATAAAAATATGGGCCAGCAGGAAGTGCAAAGAGAAGCCCAAGTTCTCCCACACATCCCAGCGTGAAACCACTGCTCAAGTAGGGCAAAGCAGCAAAGGCCAAAGAGTCAGAATATCACCTCCTGGCTGACAGATGGGTGAGTTAGCCATGTGCCAGAAGTATTTCCCCTCTGTTGGCAGCTCAGTGACATGCTTTGGACACGGCTGTTGGAGACAACGCAAATGACAGAGATGATGTTTGTGCATAGCAAAGGAATTACTCTGCACTCTTCAACTGTGAGAAGGGAGGATGCACTGGGAGGATGGAATAGCAGCCAAACAGAAGAAAGCAAATAGCTGTTTATGCCACAAGCCCCATTTGCTCAGCTTCCTTCATTCTGTTCCTCTTCATGATATTAGCAAGGTAAAGTAGGATCACCTTTCTCTTGTCATTTTAATCTCTGTTACTCTTATCTCAGTTATTCTTTGTAGCTAGCTGTCAGCCACGTGGAAGAACGATAAATCCAGTCATCACTCTTTAATTAAAGAGTTCTGCCTCCTTCTGTGAATCACTACTGCCTGGCCTGCTTCTGCTTGTGAGCACAAAGGTTCATCTTCACTATCAGAGGGCTTCAGTTTTTTTTTTTTTTTTTGTTGTTGTTCTCTGCTGCTAACTGAAATAAAGCAACTGTCAAGATTTGCTCTTTTTTTTTTCTGAATAAGAGCCACTGGCCCCTTGTGTTGTGCTTGTAGGTGTGCATAATCCCTCCAGACATGGCTGTGTTAGTAAAGTTCTGAATGCGTGATAAAAAAAGAGGAACTTTGTTTATATGGTTATTATGTTTTTAATCAGAGACTTTTAACATATTTATCTACGGCCAAACACTTACCACTTCTTCCATAGAAATACTCATTAAATGCCTCTTTCTTCCGATGTAATTAATTATTTTTAATTCTATTTTTGTTACAGGAAAGGGTTATTTGGTTTAATCTTTACAGTATCTTTTTTACACATGATTCTTAATTCCACAGCCTGTAGTTGTCTATATTGAATTGAAATACACAGATACAGAGGATACTGTGGACTCATTATTTCTCTTGGTAAATCTGCTTTGGTGGTAGCATTTACACATATTGTGGGAAAAAACCAAAATATTAACCATATTCAATTGCAGGTTTATCATACCAGAACATACAAACACCTGTAGTGAAATCTTAGCTCCACTGAAATCAATTTCCAGGGAAGATCAACCTTTTTACAGGCAGGGTTATTAAATAACAGTAAATATCTTTTAAAAATTAAATGTAGGAGCTATGGTTGTATCACAAAGATTTCTTGCTTGATAGAGCCCCAGCTAACTCAGAGGTTGAGGGGGTTCAGTTTTGATGCTGAAAATGTGTACACAAGATTGTGTGGAATTCCCTACCCCCATTCCTTGGAGTTCTGCAGAGTGTTTGCAGGTCTCCCCTGTGCCCTTCGATCGGAAACTGGTAACTGTGTTACATTTTTACCCTAACCAAACTTTCCCCAGATCAAACTTCCCCACAGCAGAAACTAATTATTACTGGGATTTGAGTCAGACTGAATTTTCAGGCTGAGATTTTAGGTATTCTCTCTGGGATTTTAACAACTTCTGGCTCCCAGACAGAGCACTGAAAACAGAAGTGAACATAAAATAGTGTCCCAAAAATGTTACAACACAGACTCCTCCTGGGGCTTACAGATTTTGTAGCGCTTAGTGTAATAGTCTCATTTGGTTATATCTTGACCATGTACCATCACTGTTCAGACAGTCTAGAGAGATCTGGAGATGGAGCTGGTATATCCTGTAGACTCATGGCATCAAAGCAGGATAGGTATGATCTCTAACATTATCATCAGGATGAATTTGAGACATACATATACACTACACAAGAAGTAAGGTTAGTCGCTACTTTCTTAGCTCTGCTCAGATGAAAACCAGTAAACCTCCAGGAAGGTTTATTTCTGGTAAGTATTCTACATACACAATCTGTTCAGAAACAGCTTTGACAAATGCTTAAAGATGATTTTGTTTTCTGTCCCACTTACACTCCCATTTGCTCTCATCAGGTAAGTTGTTCTCACCAGCTACCTCAAACAGCTGAATGAGCTACAAATCAAAAGCTTTCAGATAGTTGTATAACTGCCAGAGGCAATCAGATCTGCCAACTAGGTGCCTAAAAGACATTGTGTGAACCCTTCCCCACACTTTTCCCTGATTCCCAACAAGCCAGCCATATGAAGTAAAATGGAGCGAGCCGTGAGAGCTTTGCAAGTATTACACAGCAATTGCTTTTTGTTTAAAAAAAAGCGAAACTACAGTTCTGTACCTCAAGCCTTTTTCAGCCATGAGATAGGATTTTCCCTTTTCAAGTAGAGGATCTTTTTTATCTAATCTCTCACAGTCAGTCGATAAGATGTGATTAATGGTAAATCCGTCAGTGTCCTAAGACTAAATGTACCATGTGTAAGTTACTATCTTAGGCAAAAATAATGTCTTTTTGTCTTGCAAAAGCAGGAAGAATTATGGGTTTGTAGGAAGAGGAGAAAATTCTTGTCAGAGTGTCTGTGTAAAACTGGCAGCCAACAGAAGCTTTTCCCAGATAAGATGTACTACTATACTAAGCACAGTAGTCCCGAGCACAAACTACTCTCCTGTGGCCCACAATTCTGCAACATATCATGTACCTGTAACCTAAATGTGTTCAGCATGCACCATATTTGTATAAATGCATGCAAAGAAGATGGTGCCTTTCTTACAAAAATTTCATTCCAGTATTCTCAGGCCAGCATATTTGGCGAGGTAATTTCCATTTTCATACAAGAGTTTCTGGCTGCTGTAAATGTTCTCATTCCTGTTGCTGAACAGAAAAAGCTGAGGCTCTGTTAGGCTGAGCTGTGTTAACAGAGCATACCATCAACTGCTGTTCAGCCTAAATTTGCTACAATTTTCCTCTCTGTGGACAGTAATTGCAAAGGTCCAGGTATACAATGACATTTGCAACCAATATTGTTCTTCTAATTTGTCAGTTATACCAGACTGACAATTAAGGAATGTTCTTAAGGGATTTCTCAACAGGCTGTAGTGTCATTTGTCCTTGGGAATTAAATAAGAGCATCTCACCTAATTCACGTGTTGCAGTTGTAAAGGTCTCAAGCACTGGTAAGACTAAAATGTCTTCAGCTTTCTGCCATGCACAACACAGTTTTGAGGACTTTCAGCTTAGTACAGAACATATCAGGAACACTTCACATATCAGAATATATTTGGTATGTTCTAATATGTGAAATGGAATGAGTAGCCCACATACCACTGTGGCCTTGAATTTTATGAATAGAAGCCATGTGCACACTGATCAGAGGGATTTTCTGCAGAGTCTAAATACAAATAAAGGAGGTCAGCTTTTCTTTTAGGAGCAGAGGGTGAGAAGGAATGTGAAATAGCAAGGCCTACTGAAGCTGTAAAGCACAAAGGATGTTCCAGTTAACCACAGAAGTACTTGGGATAGGAAAAGAAAATGGGAAAGAACAGAAATCCAACCTTTGGCTGAAGTGCTGCTGAAGTGAGGCTTAGGACTCTGAACTCCAAAGAAGGAAATTTTCTCTTGCCCTGAGATTCTGGAATCTTGCATTCTATAGTTTGAGTTTCATTGTAGCCTCTGCCAATAAATTATTCTGTACATCATAGTGCTTGACCTTGTAATCTCCCCACAGCTTTTAACTGTGTGGATAATTTAGACTGATTTTCATAGCACATAACAGAATGTGTATCACCTTTTTTTTTTTGACTATTAGGCAGCACTGCAAGTGTCTCAGTAACACAGTACTCAGTAAAGAGAGGTTTAGCCTTTTTTTAATTCATTAAGGCCTGTTCTCTTTCTATTCCTCTTACAGCTGCCCTGCTGGGACCACAACAAACTTCACATCTTTCTGGCAGCAGGATAAAAGTCTCTTGATGGAAACTCTGAGACTATAAACCTCCCTATGCCTTCACTCCCTTACCTGTGCACTGGGTATCACGCTCTTGTCCTGGAAAAAAGAGGGGGGAGAGACATCAATTAAGCACCTTCATAAGACAGCATCTTTTTAAATAACCATGAGCAAAGTATTTATGAAACTCCCCCAGTCCGAGCCATAAAGTCAGATTATGAAAGTAGCTTGGTCTCACTAGTTATAAAACACAGAGAAATGTCTGAATTTTCAATAGTTTCTATTGGATTATGTGATCATTTATATGTTTGTATTAGCATTTATATGTTTGCATGTAGCTCAGGAAGTTATGTAAAATAGCACCTTGCAAATTTGTTCCAGAATCTAGGGGTTTGACCTGCAGAGACCATATGTCACCACATCAAAACCAAGTAACAGAAAAGACACTAAATTCAAATAAAAATAGCTACAGTGAGTTACAGCTCACTTTTACTGTAATCTCCCGCAGGTCTTCCTGTTACTTAATTGCATAGTAAGAAATACAGATTGTACAAAAAGGCACTGGTGCAACAGGTGCTGGCATCCAAACACAAGAAAAACAAATCCCTTCCTATTAATTCAAGTCCATCCTGCTTCCCATGATTTCCTGCCCTCCAGCACAGCTCAGTTCCTAGGAAGAGTTGCACAATACAAATACACTGTTGCCTGTGCTAACAAAATAACTGACCTGCCACGAAAAAGCTGGCATATTATCTCTTCTTGGTAACTCCTAATAGCTAAATTGCATCTGATAATGCTGTTTGCTATTAATGTCGTTTTAAATAAACATAATGTTTACAAATCTAAAGAGAACAAACAGTGGCATGGCCTCTTCCATGCAGGGTGTACATTAAATGACACATTTTAATGCAAAACTACTACATCAGAACCACTGAGGTTAAAGAACATACCTCACAGTCACAGTGCTCTAAATTTACTGGTCAGATATGATCCTCCAGGAAATTAAAGGCTGAGGAGGGGAAAAGAGCATCAACAAAAAATACTTTCTAATGTTATTGGTGGTAGAGGAGGGGAACAACCAGCTTTTCACTGAACTCAGTTTCTACTTTACGAATCAATTCATGTTTTCTGCTCAGTATGGTCCAATATGAAGAAGTCTGAGGAGAATGAGCTAGTCAATATTCCAAATCTGGTCCAGTTTTATTAATTTTACTGTAAGCTTAAGTGAAAGAAATATACTTAAATAACCAAGTTGGAGCTCAGACTTGCAAACACTGGTCCTGCTTTGGAAATACTCCAGTCTGTGACCTTTGCCTCAGCCACTTTAGGAAATGGAGCTGATAACCCAGGAGTAAGCCCAGGAAAATAAATTAAGCATCTGGAAACTTAAGTGTGCATAGAAGAAGGAATAAGGATTTAACAGTGAATAGATAAAATCCAGAAGTAATTCTAGGCCAATGACTAAATCTCAGGATTTCTCAGGCACAGGGAGCAATTGAAGCAGCAGGTTGCAGACCTCCCCTGCTCTCTTCTGCTCAGCCCAGAGAGATGCCCTAGGGATGCCCTGCTGTTTCCACAGCCTTTACAGACCACAGTGCCACAGAAACCTGTGTAGTGCAGGACCTTCACCTCTGAGGGAGGCAACAAGAACTTAAACCAAACCCAGTCCCAGCACTGAATCTGTTTGGCTGCTAGACTGCTGGGGGGGGGGGGGGGGGTTCTTGGAAATACAACTCTTACTTCAGGACTCTCATGTTTGATTGTGAAATGCTGTGAAAGGACAAGCCCATCCATATACCTAAGATAAACCATCTCCCAAGATCAAAAGTATGAAAAGGAGAACTTCTCAAGAACTAAACACTTTCTACTGAAGTAGGGGAAGTTTTGCTCCCTTGATTGTAGAGGCACCTAAAGCAGGACTAGATTGCCCATGTATCAGGCTGACACAACAGGTGTTCTCTGTCCTAGTCAAGTCTTCATTTCAACAAGATTTACTCACCAAATGACCCATCACATAACACCAGCTGACCTGCACCCGTCAGACCTACCTGCAGTGCCTGCGTGGCTCTTACTGTACAAGACAGAAGAGCTTCTTTGACAATTCTTCTTGCACAAAGTGTAAGACCTAATTCAGGAAAATTAGAGGGCAGATCAGAATATTAGTGTTCTATTTGCCACCTCACCATTGGTAAACTTGTATTTGGTCACTTTTATACCTCAGCAGCTTGCCAGTGCTCAGGTGTTTGAAAGCTCTGTTCTGATTTTTAGCACATGATAGAAGTAACACTGGCATTTGATTTCAGGATTTTACTCTTTCCTTTGTTTTAATTTGACAATCCCAAGGGACATGGCTAAAAGCCATAGTCATATCTGGGTCCAGATTCTCACATCTGATTATTAAATGTCTTTGAAAGATTATATGCCTAGGAATAGCATTGTTTGAATGTGATTTTGTTAAGCATTATTGAGGGCTTTTAGTTCCCTTCTTCTGTTTCTCACAGAAAGTTCTTACTCACATAATTGTAATCCTTTAATTCTTCAGTTCGCATATGCCTTTCCTAATGCACAAGGAACTTCGGGCTTAGGTATGGTTATCTGGAATGACTGCTTTGCCATATGACTTAAGAAAAACCTATTAAGCCTCCCATGGTGAGGACAAGGCCCCTTTGAAGTTCTTGTTTAGTCTCCCACAGAAACACATCATACATTTGTGCTGCTTCACGTAGACTTACTTCTGATGACTGTGCAATCAAACAATCTGATCTGCTGTGGGCTGTGGGTTGTGGGACATGCTCCCAACAGGGAAACAGCTGCTTTTCTCCAGCTGGCACACAACAGCCTTGTGTCAAGACCCTTCCTCAGTGCCAGAGGTTGGTGTACTGGGAGGACACCTTGTCCCATGAAGGGCACTGCTCTCTCTTGTCAGTGCAGGAAGAGGAAGACAGAGAGAAATTTGTACATTATATTCCACCAATATCCTATAATTCTAACAGCTGGATTTTTGATCAATACCTAGATACAGTTTCTGCGGAAAGGGGTCCAGTTGCTCTACATGAATAAAAGGCTTTGCAGAGAACTTTTTACAGAGGCAACACAGGGAAATCATGTCACAATCCCATTCTCTCTTCTTCTCCACCATTCACCTTCTCTTCAACTCAATGACACTTAAAGAATTTATCTGCACTCACAGGCAATCTAAGGGACAAGAATCCTCTGAAAAAAACTCCCCTGCTGGTTTCAGAAGCCTTGTAGAACTGCTGCGTTGCAACCAGGCTGCAAGTAAGCAGGGAAGAAATAGGACAAAGTGACAAGGGTGGCTGTCCTGGCTCCCTCACCCTAAAAAAGCTGGAAAATCTGGAGGTGAGGCAGACTGTGCCCTCACCTGTAGGTAAGGAGTGGAGGATTTCCCTCCTCTTCCACAGGAGAAATCTATAAGGAAACTGTTGTGGCATTTCCTTGTGTCTCCTCCCGTGTGATTTCCAAAATTGTTGTTACACAAAGTTGTGAAATCTGCTCTGTCCTTTCCAAGTGGGAGGGGGCAAGTACAGGCTTGCTGGAGCTGGATGACAGCAAAAGACAGGGGTGGGCAGAGTGTCTCACCCTGTGTCTACACTGGCACAAGTAGGAATTTCTGTAGTACAGGAGGAGCTGGTTCTGAGCCAACCTACTGAGGCTCTCAGCAGGCATTCATCGTTCGTCGCTTTGGCTTGATAATGGTCTAAAAACAACCACTGAGCTACTGGTTGGCAAACTCAAAACTCTCTGGCACACACACACTGATAGAAGGAGTCCCAGGCACCTCTATCAGCTGAAAGATATGCTGCCAGTGGCTGGGGGAAAGCAAAACAGAGGAGGTGGGTGTGCTGCAGGTAGGCACGTGTACACACGTGGGCCAATGAACATACTCAGCTAAGGGAGAGCCAAAGCAGAGGTTGCTGGACTGTTTGAAAGTAAGGATGGAAATATTTAGCACTGGGAAAGTGGTGTCCATTCACTCATTAGGACGTTGCTATGTGAAATTTCCACAATTTTCCTTGGAATGGTGGTTTGGTAGGCTTTGAAGTTCTGACTTGGTAGGGCAAATGCATTTACTCATGGAAAGTGAAAAAGGGTCTCATTTCATCCAAGGAGCTATAAGGTAATTCCTTTAACCGTTCGTACTTGGCAGATCCTACTCCTCTTTCTGCCCATAGTAGATAATTCTTTCCACTTCCCTCCTAAGCACTGCAGTGTCTTCAGTCCATTCCTGCAACTGAGGGGTTGATCCTCCAAACTGAAGCTGATAAAAAAGCAGATAAAAAGAAGCTCTGAAAGAACCCTGTAAAAGCAAGTTCATCCATACTGTTTATGTAGTCCCCGCCCTTTACCTTACTTTTACCTTTAAAAGTGTTAAAGGTAACCTGAAGGACTTAGTCCAACTAGCTAGGACCCTCAACAGCATGGCCAGCAGAACCTTTCTTTGAGTTACTCTGAGTCAAGATTAGTCAAGTCTGGTAAGTAAAACAGTCCCAATCCAGATTTTGCATTCCTGAAGGTGAAATTTTTTCTCCATAATTTTATCTCTTTCCTGTGAGCCAGAAACCGGAGTCTGCTGGCTGTGTATTTTGTGTGATAGAAACAGTGTAGGCAGAGTGCTTTTTAAACAGCTCAAGAGTGTGGTGGCACAGACAGCTGAGACAATCCAGCAGCTTCCCCCACAACTTGGCCTTTCCCTTTCTCCATCCCTGCTCCTGGGCCCTGGAATCTCATGGTGAGTCCTTTATGATCTAGGACTCTTCCAGAGCCAAGACAACTTGCAATTTTAGGGGGAAAAGAAAAATGCAGTCATGTCACATTAAGCAGCAAAAAGGGCTAAAAAAAGGCATCCAAGAAATGTGAGAACCAGCACAAAACAGAAGTAGGAGCATGTGGCTGGGATGTACCAGCTCCTGTTTGCTGACCAAAACTGGCAAATCTGTCATGCAGAACATCAGTGAAAGACAAACTTCTCAATCTAGACCAGAGTCACTGAGCAGCTACTGCAGGAGCCTGCTGTTGAGTTTGGCAGAACCTTCCTGGAGAGAAAATGCTGAACTGAAAGCATGTACCCTATAGGTGACAGAAATAATTCAGAGTCTATTAATAACGTGGCAAGTAGGATTCAAAAAACATAAAGTGATTGACTTTGCTGCTTCTGTCACAATAAGTGACTGATAGGAAAAGCCTGCTGAAGAAAAAGTCGAGCGTAAAACTCTCTCTTAATTCTCCAGGAAGGATAAGTTAACATTTTAAATGGTAAATTCAGATTTCAAAGCAGCAACGACAACAAAAAACAAAACAAAACCCCCCAAAAACCCCCAAAACCCCAGCCAACAATCTCAAAACTAAAATAGCTGTAATTGAGGCTGAATATTTATGGAGTAAAATGAAAGACTGACCAAGAGAAAAAACATGTCACTGGTGAATTGAAGAACATTTCACATTTACAGTGAACTGCATTAACAGATTTAAGACTTTTTTTCCCTGACTTTTTTAGGCAAAATTCCCACTGAATTATTCCCATTGAACTTGCTACAGAAAGTTGACAGGAAATGCATATCTGAATTTTGAAGAGATCTCACAAAGATTTGAGTTTTTTGCTAAAACATAGGACATTTCTTTCACACAGGAAGCAATTGAGGGGCTGGAGAAAACCAGCCTGTTTTATTTGCCTAGTTACATCTTCTGCATCAGGTCAGACTTAATTTGAGATTTCATGGATAAGGCCATCAAATATTAGCTTTCCAGGAACTAAGCTGCAGCTGAATAAGAGCCTGAGTGTCTGATCCAAAAGCCATTGGCAATGAAAACAAAGTTTCCAGTGATCTATGGAAATTTAGACCTTAGAACAGGAAGAAATGATTCTTCAGATTCTTTTCTGAGTGCACAAAGAACCAAAGCCTTCTGGCCAAAAGCAGGCACACGGTGTCCTTGGGATGACTCGTACATACAGACCATCAAAGCAGCCAAACAAGACAATACTGAGTTCCTGGAAAAATGGGAAGCAGAAGGAAAAAAGGAGGGGAATAAACAATAGCAATTTTTTTACTTACTGGAATCCAAAATCATCTTCACCAAAAATGTGGTTGGTTACTATAATTTGGAAAATGACTGTTGTAATCTGCCTGTTGGTAATTCCCTGAAAAGCAAATGCAGGCTTTAAGCCAGCAAGCTTTTATTTTGTTGCACAGGAGCTGTTATAGCCTTTCATCTTCCTGCAGAACACTCTTTTAAAACTTGAGCATTCTCAGTGGTTGAAACATGCCTGAGGTAAGAGAGCAGCATCTGCGAGAGGAACCCTCAGGGTTTCCCACTGGAGGATCCCCAGGTAGGGAAGCAGCAGGGAGGTGTGGGCTGAGGCTGGTGCTGAGTCTGCTGTGCTTCAGTTACTCCTAGTTGAAGATGGCGTGGATTTAATGAGGTATAAGGGGAACAAAAAGGGCCATAAATCAACTGCTCTGTCACAATATGGTCTTACCTCAGCTCATTGCAACAGAATCAGCCCTTGGTAGGGCTGGGGCAGGACAGAGTAACTTTTTCACTGTTCACTGAGTAGCAATGCACTTCTGTGACACTAAGATCCCTGCCAGGATCATAGATGTGTCTCTGTCTTTCTTCTTGTAGCAGAATTTGGTATTCCTGTGGTTGCTAAAGGTGCTCCAGATGTAGCACACACAGCACCAAACAACTCAGCCATCCTAGGAAACACTGAAGGAAGAGATGACAGGGGTTTAATGGTTCCCATACAGTTACAAAAAATGACAGCTCAATCTGCACTAGGAGCAAGCAGTGACCTATAAATCTGAAATGAAACAGGATACTATGGGGTACATCAGCAAAATGTTCCCAGGCACAGTTCTGGAGAAATGACTATTCAGCTAGTGAAAGTATTTTAACTAGATCTGCACAGCTGATTTCAAATATGCTGAAATGTGTGTGAAGAGACTCGTGCAATGTGGCACATTGATTTCAGTTCCAGTGACACACTCTCTGCACGTTTGAGTTTTCCTGACAATACTGTAACAGCAAAGGCTGCTAAAATTGGTGTTTTTAAAAGAGGTAAAGAGGTCAGCTCGGTGTGAGAGGTGACTGTGACTTTCAGTAAAGTGCCCCTTAAGTGAACCGAGTCTGGGATACATTGTGTTTTTATACTTCAAAGGGACCGTCTCTCTGTACATGTTTGGCTTTTAACACCATCCCTCCATGCGATTAAAGAAAGCCACAAGAAAGAGGTTTCTACATTATTATCTCTTCCTGGAAAACCAACCTGTCTGTTTCCCCGAAGTTTACTGGTACAGAATCATGCAGCTTTAAAGACAGCCAGACATTTTGGCTGCCCATCCACTTGCCTCCCATGCAGCTGTCATTATCTCTGTTTTACTTTACCTGGAACTTAACAATCCCTCACTCTTTTTCCTCCTAGGTTTCAATAACTCTTCGAAATGAAAATCAATAGCGTTCCTTTTACTCCAAGGTACAATCTTTGAGATAATCCTGTCGTATTGTGCAGTAGCTGCTTGGAGCCTGTGCAGCAGAAATAGCCCTTAGATTAAGAGTTTCCAGTAAAGTAGCTGTCTTTTTCTAGCATTGCACTGTTGACTTGTAACACTGGGCTATTATCAAGGGATTCAAGTAGTGTGTTAGTGGCATGACTAAGAAAACTCAGAAAGCTTTTTTTTTCAAATTATTTCACCTTGGAGACTTTAAATAAACACAGAATTCTGAGTCAGTGGGTTTCATTCCTGTCAAACGGTCTTTGAATTTAAACAAAGTAACCTCAAACCTCCCATTAGCGGCACTGCATCTGTAATTTCAGTTTCTGTTTTGCTTTTAACAGCCTTGTAAATGGGTTATAGTAATCCTACTTCTTTTGTAAGAAGATTGTCCTCACCAGAGATACATGAGAGACCTCAGGAAACCCCCCTCCCTTCCCCCAGGAGTGTCAGGTTTTTGAGTGAGGAAGAGCTGGCATTGCGAAAATCTGGACATAATTTAACAAATTTTCTCAGTAGACAGGGTCAGAGCCTCATGCCCTGAAGATTCAGGGCAGTGTCCCTGATGCAACCAGAGCTGTGCAGATGGGTGGCCTGATCCTTCCGTGGAAGAGAACAGCACAAACTCGAAAGACCTGAGCACTGGAAGTGAATGTGCTACAGCTGATAGTTCTTATAATCCAAATTATCTGAAATGCCAGATGACCTCAGAGAGAAGCCAGATTTCTGTTAGTACTGGGACTATGACTTATGTATTAAACTTCTAAGGAGTTCACAGTAAAAGTGACACATGGGAAAGCTGAAAGTGGCATATTCTGAGAAATACACTGGCAGGGCTGGGGACGTGATTGTGTATTAAACTTCTAAGGAGTTCACAGTAAAAGTGACACATGGGAAAGCTGAAAGTGGCATATTCTGAGAAATACACTGGCAGGGCTGGGGACGTGATTGTGAGCACAGGACTGCAGCAAGGCAAATTGTTGCACTTGGTTTGCCTTGGGTCTTTTTTTAGAAGGAAGTTTGCTCATCTGCTTTTCGGAATGTTACATATAGATATATAGATACATATGCTACAAATAAAGATGGCTTTGTGGTGAACTGTGGTACCATAACATAAATGCAACTAGTTGCCCCTCTGCTTTGTCCATGTAGGATATCCATGCACATAACTGCTCCCCCAGCCTGTCCATGAGACAGGAGTCACCTTGTGAAATATGTCTTTTTTTTCCCTCGCCCTCAGCAAAGGTGGACTATCTCCTTAATTTGTACTTGCCTCATCTGTTGTAATCACAGAGTGAACTGTCAAGAGCAGAAACAGCAGCTGAAGACAGGTGTTTTAGTCTGAAAAAGATCCAAAACTTTCCTTTATAGGACTCATGTCTTTTAGTAAAAATAACTGAATTTAACACTGCCACAACACAGTTTATGATTAAGCTATTTTTGGGTAAACTTAAGAGATTTCTAACAGGAAGTTATTGTAACTTGCCTTTCCTTTTCCCTCAGGCTCTTCTGTTGTGTGGAGGAAACTTGGGTTTATAAGCAGAGAACTAAAAAAATAAAGAGCAAACCAGTTTGTAAGTGTGCAGTTTGGCTAAGAGGCTGCCTTCCATACTGACAGTCACCACAAAACCTTCACCAGCATTCCCAAGCTAAAGAACACTCCCATTGAAGAACCTGTACTGCAAAGAGTCCTGAACACAACTTTGTTTACAAGGAGGGTCCCAAACCCCAGTGAAACTTGTCCCTATTGGGACATTTGAGTACTGCACAAACAGATTCACATAATTTCAGTAAAACCAAGGCCTGGTGAAGCTGCACAGTGACCTCTTCATAGACCTCTATTGCCCACGTGAAGGGACAGTCAGCAGCTGTCAGTCAGCTTGGATTTTAAGATTTCTTCCTCTACACACTCCCAGCTTGGTTTTCCCCTGTTCCAGAGAACTACAACTGGCTTTGTCCCAACTCCTTCCTGCTCACAGCTCCTTCCTGTGCAGGCAGATCCCCTCATCACGACGGCCTTCTCAAACAGCAGCAGCTCTGACTACACTACATGGAGTACAGTTCCTTCCCTCTGCAGCAGACAAAAGCATCCTGGATCTCTGTCTCACTCCTATTATGATGCTGCTTGGCTGCCCATAATACCTGGTATTTTATTGGGCTTGCAATATTTTCTATGGGAAGAAATGACAGGGCAGAAGCAAGTGTTCTGCAGGCTAAAGCTGACTCACAAGTGCCTTTGCTATTGCAGTGATATTTCTGTAAGTCTAGAGAAATGAGGCTGAGTTCCAGATAGGCTGTCCAGGGACAACTCATTTTTGCCAAGCAGATGGGAGAAGGTTCAGGCAATAGGCTTGAGAACAAGAGAAAGAAACAGCAGCAACCTTCTCTTCAGCCCTTGTGTAGGCTGCTTGTGTGATGTGATATCAGAAATACCCAGAAAGCTAGAGATATATGCAGCAATAAGTCACTTAGTTGGGTGTCTGTTCATTCAAACCAGAATTACACTACAATGCCCACAATCCATTAGAGACAAAAGAGCTTAATTGAAAATAATCTGGTGAGAGAATTATTTATCCCAGAAGTGTGTGGCTGATGAGTAGGAGTTCCAGGTCCCAAAATAGCTCCATTAAATCTCAACAAACTAAGGAAGCATCTCCCTCAGTGCTGATTTCTGCAAAACACAGGACTCTAAAGCCACCTCATCTGGCAGCTTTCCAGGACTGTGATGAACATTGAGAGCATTGATTCATACTAACACTGTTCTTCCTCAAAACACAGGGGGATTTTGAAGCATATCCAGATACACGAAACTTTCCTTTAAGCAATAATCTCATTGCAAAGTACTGACATGCTGAGAATTCCCCCTGCCCTCCCCATTCCGAACATAACTGCAACAGAAAGTAACAAAATGCATCCCAGTGTTCTGCAGCCTAGGCTGGGGCAGAGCTGAAATGCTTTTTGATGGAAGTTTTTAAGATACAGATTCTAAGCTGAAGTCTTTAACCAGGACTTAACCAGCTTTCTCCAGACTCAGCTATTTTCAGCTTACATCCAAAATTCATACCTCACTGAATGATTCCATCCAGTTCTTCAAAGACCAAGCATTTTGAATAAGTGCCACCTTCACGTGTTAAAAAGTAATTTATTTTTTACTCACATTTTTACTTTCTTCCTATGCTCAAATTCCCTTTTCTAATCACCATTTCCAGTTAACCCTTACCCTTTTCTGGAGACATGTTCACTAGCTGGAGAGAGGAAACACTGGACCTAAGCACCAGAATTAGTCAGTGATGAAACAAGGGTTTGTTTTATGACCAAAAAAAGCTAGACTGGAAAAAACATATCCTCTGTGGTACTGACTCAGTGTGATGAAGAGTGGCAGACAGCAGTACTGTTCTTCTTAGGTCATTCCCTGCCAGGCCACTTCAGTGCTGCAGTACAAATTACAGGAATTGGCAACAGCCAGAGGCACGATCCACTTCTTAGCTACAACAGCAGGGTTCAAAGGTGGATTACAGATATGTTGATTGAGTATGGGAAGAAGGAAATAACTGATTCATTGTTAGAGGACAGAGCATTTGATTCAAGCTCTGCTACCAGGAATATTCAGAGATGTATTGCTGCAATGCCTCAGTGCTGAGCCCATCAGAAATCATGTCACTCACTCATTTTGGAACAGGAAGTTAATTACCT
The DNA here is from genome assembly GCF_003945725.1 of Corapipo altera. Lineage (NCBI taxonomy): Eukaryota > Metazoa > Chordata > Aves > Passeriformes > Pipridae > Corapipo > Corapipo altera. Next base: position 2,632,993 of record NW_020884914.1, read on the forward strand.
CAGATTATACCTCGCGAACACACGTCCTGTCTCTCATGCAAGTTCTTCAGCCAGGTGTGTACTTAACCCCCCCAGCAGCCATTCAGCCACACCAGTCCCCTGGTGAGATGCTTGGTGCCAGTTCTGGATTGTGGGTTGAAACTCCTCTTGACTGCGAAGGCCTTTCCTCTCCTGAACAAGTGCTTCTGGATGTAATAAATATTAACCAACAGTCAGGATGAATGATCTGGAGGGGAGATTAAAGAGCAGTAGAAGAATAAGCAAAAAAGAATTCAACATCATCGAAGGAAAATATAATTTATTGTCACTGAGCTTAACTAGCTCAGAAAAATGCCTTAGAGGAATAACCCTTATTTGGTAGTTAAAATTACTGGAAAAAGCAGCAGGAAGCATGCTGGAGAGAAGGGGAAATCCTGCTGCTGTGCCATAGCCAAATTGAACAAAATTTCTATTTTCACTCCAGGTTGCACTCTGTGCCACTCACTCCTATTGACAAAAAACACACACACCGTCAGTCAGAATCAAGATCACATTCAGCAGAAAACCCTCACAAGGTCTAGCTCTGGTAAATCACAAACCAAAAATACTCACATTCTAAATGCTCCAATTCACAGTTTCCTGAGTCTGTTTAATAGAGGTGGATATTTATGCTTATATCTGACAGATCTCAATTTTTTAGCTTGCTTATACTTCCTTTGGAAAAAGCTCTATTTATAACATCTTTTTATAGAGCATAGTCAATGAAACTAATGTAGAGTTCTTTTAGTGAACTTATATCTGAAAGGACGCTGCTTTAATATTTTAAGAGCAGGGGAAATGCACATAGGTCCACAGAAGCAAAAAAGAAAGGTTTGAAGAGACTGATAATACAAAAAAGGGAAGATCTGAGTTTGGAGTGTCTGCAGTGAACCCCAGAGAAAAGGCTAGAGGGGACCGAAAGAGAATATCACCCCTGTAAGGTCAAAACAGGGCTGAGAAGGAAATCAGAAAGAAGGTGCAGAAAAACTTAAAGTCCGTGGGTAAGGAAGAAGTGGCTGACAGGAACACAGCCATTGCAAAGTGCTATCCCCAGTTTATTTTGACATCTTTACTAGACACAGTTTGGCCTGAGATGAGAGGGAATCTAATATTCATTTAAAAACACTCAGTAAAACGTCCCATCTATGAACCCTACAAGGATTCCCTTTCTTCTGCGTTTATTTTAGTATAAACATTTTCTTGGTTTATTATTCTAAAATTGTTCTTTATTTGTTTTAGTATAAAAGAAGAATGTATGCTGCAGAGTCCTAGAAGAAGATTAACATAACAGAACATTTCTTTTACTGGGGCCCAGACTTAAAAGGGCACAGGCATTTGAACTGCCCTAAATTGGCCTTGGTATTAGGTAAGTGACATTTAAAAGATTCTGGTGGAGAAAATATTATTGAATATCAGAGTGCAGTTAAATGGATTTCTGGAATGCTGTGTTGGGTTGCTGTGAGCTATATCAGAAAAAATGTATGTATACTTCAACAGTCACCTGCTCAATCTGCATTGAGTGGAACAGATTGCCTGCAGGCCTTTAGTTGCCATCAGAACCAGCATCAATAAGCACTCAGGCAGCAGCTGTTTGTTCAGGGACACAGGGCTTGTGTGCCCATGAGTGGAACCCTACGGGTGACAGCAGCAGCAGATCTTCACAAGTGAAGTGCTAAGGACCAATATTTTAAGTTAAAACTGATGAGCAAACAATTCACTGCTTATAAAGCTTGTACTCATTTGTTGATATTTGGCATTAAGAGCAGGCATTAGCCCTCCCACAGTGAAAATCAAAGTTGTTATGAAAGGGTTCACCTATCCCAGGATCTTAAGTCTTACTCAAGCCAAACTTCTCAACAAACTGCTCCTTTAATCACAAGACTGCCAACTAGCAAAGGGTTAGTCAGAGATTTGATTGTGGGTGAAAAGAGAAAGACTTCACAAACTTGTCATTCACCTGGGATACTCCTTTCTCTTCAGCTTACTGCTCTCAGCCTTGTCTCCTGACAGCTTTTCCTCTCTTGCCTTTCCCCTGGGCCCAACACAGCAACAGACCAAAATCTACCCTGTGTCTTGGGGGGAAAAATAGCAAGGAAAGATGAAACCAGTTTAGTTGTCTCAAAGACAAGAGTATGTAAAAAGTCTGTCTACATTAAAAATACACTAAATTCTTCTTGTCTTCTAAGTCTTTGACTTTGAGCCTTATGAACCTTATGAAGTGACAGTTCAGAAAGGCAACTGTGCAGGAACCAGGAGTTGAAGCACAAACTGTTCTATAAGGTCAGCCACTACTAATGAATTACCACACTAACTTTTGATCTAATCAAGCCTGGTTTTGCACTGCTACAATTACTTGGTCAAAAAATTACACCAGTATATGCCCCAACATGAAGTTCACTCTCCACTCCAGTAAGAATTAACTGTGTTAGCCTAAGGCACCTCGAACTTAGTGCACTTCTAATCATCTGATGCTGCTGGACTCCATTTTAACTCTACAATCATGAACAAAGACTTCTGCCTTTACATAGACAATGGTCTCTATATTCTACAACAAGATGCAGAAACTGAAAGGGTACTTTGGTATAAGCTTCATACTTCTCTTATACAAGCACACTTTTTCTTGAGAGCAGCTTTTTCCTTTTAACTTGTGGTACCAATATTTTTAAACTACAAAGCAAGGGCTTTATACTTGCAGAATTAAAGATAGATACAATCTTTAGAAAAAAACCCCCACAGTTATTTTCCCACATCCTGGGTAGCTGCAAGATCCTTTGCATGTTATTAATGACCTTTCTATGTACTTCAGACTCAACCATTCTGGGAGAATACCTTATTTTGCTTGGTTAGTGTTAACCTGAACCCCACATTTTTCAGTACTTCTTACTCCTGTGTCCCACTCCTAGGGTCATTCAAAGAACATTTTCTTCACTGTCTTCAGGGCTGTGTATCTGCATGAGCATGGAACTGATCTTTCTCTGAAAGGCTTATGGTATCAATTCAAAGCTATTTGCACATCTGTTTACAACAGCATTCCATGCATCCTCTTTCCAGGTGATCCAGAAAATCCCAGGAACAAAAGACCACTGGGTTGCCACCAGCTGTCCTAGTGGGATAGATCTTCCAGTGCATCAGTGCCTTTGGTGCAGATGAAGCAGGGTATGACCTGCAGGAAACACAGATTGTTCCCAAGTTACACAGAGCTCAGCTGATGCTAACAGGGATCTCAAACAAATGGGTACAGTCTGTGCAGGCAACAGCAGCTCTCTGGATGTGAGAGCACTCTGCAGAGATAAGGTGAAAGATAGCACAGGCACTGTGTGCTAAATGATTTAGTCAAATGTCTTGCAGGAAATTGTTAATGTATTCTATTCCAGGAATGTTTCCTGGGAAAAACAGCTGGCAATTCAGAACAGAAGGCTTCAAGGCTGCCTCCATATCCAGCTGCAGCTTTGCTAGCAGTGTAGAGTAGGAGTTGATTATAGTTAGGGTAGCTTTCCACCTAATTAAATAGCTATAGAGAAAAGGCATCTATGAGTATGAGGAGGGTAAATTACACAAGCAGGGCTAATTATTAGGGGTTAAAACTGAACCCACAAGCTCAAATGTAGCTGGAGAAAGCACCAACAGACACAACTGGGATTTTGGTGATACATGAAAAACTCAGATACTTTGCTACCTCAAATTTAGACAGTCCTTGCTGGTCTCAGATTATGTCCTCTTCTCTCATATGTATTCTTTGTGCATGTAACTACCAAAAATCTGAGGATATGGAAAACATCTTTTGCATCAGCTTCTCTTTTAGCTTAGAATGCACCAGCAGGAAGAATTGAACTAGTCAGCTGAGCTGGAACCTGTGCTGGTTTTGACTAAGATAGTTAACTTTCTTCATAATAGCTGGTATGGGGCTGTGTTTTGGATTTGTGCCGAAAACAGTGTTAATAATTCAGGGATGTTTTTGTTATTGCTGAGCAGGGCTTACACAGACTCAAGGCCTTTTCTGCTCTTCATCCCACCAGTAAGGAGGCTGGGGGTGCACAAGAAGTTAGGAAGGGACAGAGCTGGGACAGCTGACCCCAACAGACCCAAGGGATATTCCAGACCATATGGCACCATACTCAGTGTATAAAGCTGGGGAAGAAAAAGGGAATATTCAGAGTGATGGCATTTATTTTCTCAAGGTGTGATGGAGCCCTGCTTTCCTGGGATGGCTGAACACCTACTTGACCATGGGAAGTGGGGAATGAATTCCTTGTTTTGCTCTGCTTGTGTGTGGCTTTTGCATTTCCTATTAAACTATCTTTATCTCAACCCACGGGTTTTCTGACTTTTACTCTTCCGACTCTGTCCGCCATCCACTGTGAGAGGAGTGAGGGAGTGGCTGTGTGATGCTTAGTTGCCAGCTGGAGCTAAAGCACAACAGAACTATAAGCAGCTTCTCTGCTCTACAATTGGTTTTGTGGTCCTTGTTCTGTGCTTGCTTTTTGCTCAGGTGGTGGGGAGGAAGCGAAAGGAGAGAAGATGTAACCAAAGGAGTTTGCATGGAGAAACTGTTCTTTCTCATGCAGTTGTTTTTTTTTCACACCATCACAGCAGATTTTTTTGGCAGCACACTTTGAAAGTTGTAAATCTTTGGGGTAACAAGGATCAAAGGTCCTACAGGCCTAATTGACAAGCTTAGAAATGCTATCCCTCAGTACAGCACAACATCAGAACTGTCCTGGCTTATTTAAGTGCTGATGCTCTGACAGAAGAAAGCCACTCTCATGCAGAAGAGCCAGATAACACATTGTAAGACAGCACAGCCCCTGCTGACTGTGGACATCAAACTTTACAGCTCTCTTGCCTTTTGGGAAGAGGTGAAAAAACAGGGAGTTCCTGCAAATGCCTGCACAGTAGGCAGATGGAGGAAGCTGTCACCATAATGATGACTGAGCAGACTCATTCCATTGGGTACATCCTGTACCAAAAGCCAGAAGTGTTTAAGAAAACTAGTGACTGGATATCCTGTTATTTCTTCTGTCATTAATGGAACTGAATATATGGGTTTTTTTTTTTCAAGCACATGACCAGCACCTCAACTTACAGAGGCTGTAAAACCCAACCTGCAGAGGATGAAGTGAAGGATGAATAGTCCTTCCCTTTATAAGTCAGATGTTCCTGTGGGGAAATCATGCGTAGTAGAATCCAACCTAGCAGAGAACTGCATAGCAAAAGAAGAATTTGGTAAAGCTGTGGGATGAAAAAAGTGAAGAATATAAATGTTGTTGGGTAAAAGTCAGCATGGATGAAAAGAGGAGAATGGTTTCAGTTGTGCTGATCTGCAGTTCATTAATTGTGCAAAAGCCAGCACAGCTGTGCATCTGGTGACCTCAGTTTTGACAGGTAATTAAAAATGGGATAAAGCAAGGAGTGAGACAGGAAATATCATGGGTGACCTTGATGTGTCTTCATATTGAAGAAAACAGAGGGGCCTTGGGAATGCTCAAAATCTGTGAATTGGACCCTAGAAATAGACAGGAATGAGTAAAATTTTGAAACTTCATGGCTAACTCTGAATCCTGCTGGCCAACAATTTTTTTTGGTCTGGAGGTTTGGACTGTATGGTTTATATTTGCCAGCTTTTTCTCCTTGACAAAAACTTGGTTTTGTTTGGGGGATTTGTTTGTTTGGCTCTGAGAACAGGCTGAGAATTTTATATCACTAAATATTATGAATCCATGATGAAACTGAGAGATCTGGTAACGCTGCCAAAGCCACTGCATCAGGCGTGTTTTCTGCTGAGCTTTCTGCTCAGCCCTTCTCCCGTGCCTCGTGCTTTGTCTGAGTTCAGGTACTATGTGCCCTGCTGGTGCTTCCAGCTGTCCCATCCTCACCTGCGCTCAAGGAGACAAGAACCGAGGGCCAACCCCTGCCTATTTGCTGCCTACCTCCTGTCACAGGAGGGCTGTTTTGATGCCTAGTGAACCTTTCTAGTGCCCTCATAGAGCGAGGACAAGAAACTGCTCCTAAGCAAAGAGAAACAGCACTCAACACCCTCTGTTACTCTCTTCCCCAAAACAGCAGCAGCCCTCGGGGAAGAGAGGGGTTAGCTGCTCCCTGGACAAAGGGAGCTCTGGACTGTAAGAGAGGAGTCTTAAACTCCAGCTCTGTGCCTGCAGATGTTGGACCAGCCCTTGCCAATTAAAGGAATGACACAACTTCCTATTGCAAAAGAGTCCAAAGGTTAAAAAAGAAGGTAAAAGTAACATAGGATAACAGTGCTGCACAAAGCCAAATCCTTGTGTAGCCAAAGTAAAACTTAACCAAGTTATAGTCTTTAGTAAAATCACGACATTGTTCTGTTTACAGATTGATGACTCGCCCAAATCATCCACTGTGTCAGTAGCTGACTCAAAGATTGAGGATAAATAGAAATTTGATTAAATATAGTCACATTCCTGAACTGATTTGGACACTAAAGAGTGTAGGTGTGTTTCACCTCAACCTACAGTATAACTTAGCATAATTTAATGCACTCTGTCCTAAAAATGCTAATTTCTCTCCAGAGGGAGCTTAGGGAGCACACATCCATGCTATAAGAAGCTAATGGCCATGGAGGGGAACGCCACTTCCATTCTCCTGCATCCCAGTGCCCAGTGGCCTCTCCCCCACAGGCAGGCACTGTGGGGTGGTGCCAGCTCTTTCAAGAAGAAAAAGAGAAAGATGATAAAAAAAAATACGGGGGTAGTAGGAAAAGTGAGGCCATTTCTAGGAAGAAAACAAAGAATCACTCCAATTGAAGAAAAAAGCAAACAAAAAGTGGCCTGAGGAAAACTTGGCCTCTGAAAAACAATGGACCAAGATGGAGAAGGAAAACGTGGGTAGGGGAAGTTTTTGTGGTAGAATATGTGATTTTTAGGAATTTGAATTTCCTTTCAAGGGAAACTGTTATTCCTAACACTTCCCTTTCTTCTGAGAAGTTTTCTGAGCTCATGTACATGTAAATGATGTGTCAACGTCCCACGCCTTAGGTAGCCCCTCCAGATACTGATGAGCCCTTGTTTTCCTTGGAAAGCCATTAACAGGTACACACAGAGCCACCTTCTCTCTGCTGCACCTGGTACACACAAACATCCCTTCAGGGGATGTGATCAGTTCCTGGCTGAGTGATAACCTGACTGATCAGCAGCAGCTAATGGTTTTATTTTGGGAAAGTGAGCAAAATATTTTGCTTCTACAGGGACTAAAAGAGAAGTCGGGAATGGGAGATGCAGTTCCCTTTCTCTGAAACCTTGACATCTCAGTCAGGCATCGGTTATGACGCCACTGGGCCCTGGAGGAGGCCTAGAAATAAGCCACAAATGAGTGACTGGTGCAGCAGCACTGTTGTTGGTGCTCTGTGAGGAATCCTTCTCCAGTGCTGCTGGAACACAGTCAGCAAAGCACGGCATGAGTATGGAGGGGCCTCGTGCTGCTGGCACTCTGCCAGCAAAGATGCTGCTCCAATAATTAGCTGGAAGCAGTTTTGTCACTGCCCTGTTGCACAGTGCTGAGGGTGTCTGCTCAGTCACGCCTTACCTTCACTGGCCGTGTGTACAGGCAGGCTTAAGCAAGACTGAGGGAGGGTGTTGTAAACCTCCCCTTTCTTGACTCCCTCCCAAACCTGTTTGCTTTGTGTATCCTGCTCTCTTACTCTTGTCCCTGGCACTCCAGCTGTCACCAATATCGCTTGTTTAGTGTTTACAATGTCAGTTATCCCTTTATCCCTACTTTTTTAAAATTTTCCTTTTAATTTAATTGGAAAGGAAACAAGTGAAAAAAAGAGAAGTGCCGCACGAACAGTCCTTGGAACTGCTGTGTGTGACCTCGGCTTGTGGAGTTTTGTAACTGTTCCAGCTCAGGTGACTGGGATACAAAAAATGTACCACAAATCAACACCCTTACGCATCCCTGGTGTGACAACACACACATGCTCAAACCATGCCTCAACCATTTCCTCTCCAGAGAAGGGCAAAGCCTTGGCAACCTCCAGCAGAGTTATGACACATGTAAATGATTTTATGAGTGTTATTTATAAAAGGCTCATCAGAGTCTCTGTGTCCTTAAATTACGAATTAAGGGTGGGGATGTTATTTCGTGAGAAGATAAATCACATGTTCTAACATGATGGCAGTCTTTAAAAAGAAACCACCCTACAGTAGTTGGACCAGCTGATTGGATATTTTCCTCCTGAGTTTACAGGCTGGCTCCAGACATGAAGCTGCTGAGCAGAACTGAGCCCATGCCAAGTCATTGTTATGCCTGGACAAACACAGAGTTCTTCTCCCTGCTTTTGACATAACATATCCCTGCACAAATGTGGCTGCTTTGCAAGTCCCTTCTCAGCCAAGAGAAAATCCTGAAACAGCTGGGATCTCTATCACCAGGGCATCAAGCCCGTTTCATTCACGTGACAGGAGATCTGTGCCTGTGTTGGGGGGTGAGGAGTGTTGAATCCCCCCCTTTCCCCTGCAAGAGAAGTTTCCGTAGCTCACTGCTAAAGCATGCTTTGAAACCAAAGCAAAATATTTTTTTTTCAGACTAACTAATTCATGGTCACACCACCTGAATTCCAGCTGATGCTGTTTTCATTCCTGTGGATGAGGTTTGAAGTACATAAATATGCTCGTTAAAAAAAGGAAGAGGCCACAGTCTTTTGGGACTGAATACCACAGGGGACCACTGGTGCATTGTTCCTACTGTTATTTGAGGTCAGTGGGTAAAATCAGCTTCTTCATTTGCTGGGCTTAGATTCATTAAAAAAATGGAGCTGGATTTTAAATAGGAGGGGGGAAATTTTGATTTTTTGCTGCATCTGCCAAAAATGAACTGTTCCTTGCAGACTGCAGCCAACACACAGGGAAACAAGGATTGTCCTCTGTGTCCTGCTCCAGATGATGCCCTTGGGCAGGAACTGTGGCTGCCTGTGCCTTGCTCAGAAAAGGTGCCAAGAGGGGCCAAATCTTTGAGCCAGTGAGAAGAGCAGAGAGTACACTGTTGGTTTGGAAGATCCATAAGTTCCTAATAGTAAAATGATAAGGAATGATTCCCAGCACTGTGTGTACACCCCTCAACATGAAAACTTTAACTTGTCAAGTGTAGAGGAAGGAAAGCTCATTAATCTTGGGAACCCTCGATCCCCTGTCTGGGGAAGGGGTCACTGTCAGCTTGACAACATGGAGGAAAAAGGCTCCTTCCCAACCTTCCCTTCTTTCCACACTTCCCTATTTCCCCATCTTCAAACCTGATGTTCAGCTCTGCCAGGTGCACTCCTCTCATGCTTGTCCTTGAATGACCCCAGCAAATTCAGGCAGATCAGAGCAGGGATAAATCTAACTTGCTGGCCTGGAAAACCAATACAGCTCCAACATTTGTGCTCAGATGAGGTTCCCAGATGGGAGAAGCCAGGCTAAGCTCTGGCTTGACACACTTTTCCTTGCAAACAATCCCAGCTCCCAGGAGAGGGGCTGAGTCAGCGCTGCCCCCCCGCCCCCCCCCCACAACGGGAGGGGACCTGCAGCCCTCACACAGCTGGTTTCTTCAGATGCAAGTTGCCTTTTGCTCTGACCTCCATCTGCAGCTACATTTTCAGAGAAGCAGCACAGAAATCAAAGGACTTGTCGTGCAATCTTTGTTTAACTTGTCACTCGTGCTCTGCAGTGTCTCTTAACAAGACTGATATTGTTGGCTTCTTTCTGCTGAAAGGAGGGCAGCAGGGAGGGGGTTAATGCACTGCTTCCCACTACGTCCCAGGTTAGTTACTTTGCAAGCCAAAGACACTGCAGGCCAGTCAGTAATTGGGTGAATCATCAGAACTTTGATCCTCAAGACCCTTCACTCTACCAAGCACAGAGGGAAAACACAAGGCCCAGATTTGTCCTAGGTTCAGGCTTTTTATTCAGAGCCTCTGCTTACCAGGATTTCCTCTCTACCATGGTGCTTAATTTCTCAATTAAGCTGTCACATCTCCCTTGTTTCTGCAGGCAGAAGGCTCAGTCAGAGGCCACAAGCAGCTTCTGACACCAACACACAAACATCATGACTCATCCTACACATACCACAATAAACCTTTCATTGCTGCAGATACATCTAAATGCATTGAAAAGGTGCCATAAAACACTAATAAAAACCAAAGAAGTATTTTAGGTTCTGAACTAATATATCTCTTTTCAGCATTGGAGTAAACTCTTTAGTACCTGCTAGTTGAGTTCTCTAGTAATCCCAAATTCCTCTGTATATCTTTACACCTTGCTGTATAACCTATATTTAGATGCAGAGAGCCTAATATTTTTTGGCAGTACGATGTTAAAAAAAAATTATCCAGTGAATTCTTATCTTCTCCTTCAGAAGTTTAATTCATAAATGTTTCAGGCTTCACATTTGAGCTGCTGTAAAGCAAACAGTGGCAAGGAGCCTTGTAAAATACCACTTATTTTGTGTAATGCAACTCAGCACAATGTGGTGTTCCCTGAGATGGGCAACGCTCTCTCCTCACAGCAACACTGGCTGCTCTGCTGCTGCACCACACCAGGAAAATGTTCCACTGAAGCATTTCTACAATTCAGTCTCATTTCAGAGAAGTAATCAGAATTTTCTATGCCTCCTTCAAGCCCTTCTTAAACACCAACAATGGTTGCAATACAAATGTGGTCATCTTACTAATATTTAATTGAGGCAGGAGCTCTCTGAGGCCGTGAGCAAGCAGGGGCAGGGAAAGTGGAAGATGAGGACACCAGGGTGAAGGAGTGGAATGTGGCCATGCAGGTAGCACCATGGCAGGCAAAGGGCACTGATTGCTAATGCAGAAGAACCAAGGACACAAAATGTGTCTCCTGTTGCAGCACTGGGAGGAGAAAAATGCTGCCTCCTGCAGGAAAGCCAGCCAGGGCTCTCTGATTCCCATAGGTTTCTCAACAACTTGAGTCTTAGTTTCCTCAATTCAAGGATACAGGCATGAAATCCCTTTTTTTTTCTTTTGAGACCCTTTTCAGCACCATGTTGCATCACTTCTACTATGAGGTGGATGAAGGTAGAATTAAGAAAGTCATCTGCTTTACAAGATGGCAGCATCCAGCAGGCACTCAGGAGGAAAAAACCCCTAATGAGTCAGGTTTTACACCGCTTATAATGCAATAGGAAACATTAAACACACTTACAGGCTGAAGTCTCTTGGGGTGGTGGGACATGGCACTTCTGAATCTGTTATACACAAATATGTCATGCAGATGTCTGAATTGCAGTGAAGTTTCTTCTTCCCAGAGGATGAGGACTCATTTCAGCGATATGATGGACTGTAAAGGAGTAAGAAAGATGATAAGAATGAAAAGAGGTTGCCTGAGACAAAGTTATTTTGAGAAAGTCAGTAAAGGTGGATCTAATGGAAGGTACTGAGCGTGCTGTACACCCCAGGCTTGCTCTAGGTACAGTTCTCCCTTATCAGAGACAGACAGAGATACTCTGAGGAACCAATTAATGGGAAACTGCTTTAATTTCCCAGATAACTGCTATAGAACAAGAGCTTCCAGCAGTGACAGATCCCAAATATTTTTGTGTGGCAGAGTTAACATTTCTTTCACTGACTATTAGTCAATGAAGTTTTGGTAATTGTACTTACTTTCAGTTTGATCTTGCTGGGCACTCTGTATCCTGGGAGTGGTTCCACACAGTCATTTTTAGGCAATAGTTTGTCTGTCTTATGATGATTTTCCCCCCCCCTTTTTTTAAACATCTTTTTTTCATCTCCCTAATCTTGCTTGGTGCAGAATTTTAGCTTTGGATCCTAGGAGCTATATGACACCCAGTCTGCTTAATTCTGTTCTATAGCACTCATGGCAGGCTGCCTGGGAGCACACCGGGCTCCGTAACCTACCAGGATCGATATGACATAACACTGCTAATTCCAAAGGAAAGTACCTGTAAGTACTTTGATCTGGGGGATATTTAAACAGGATGGTAAACCTACAAGCACAGTTCCAGCAGGGCAGAAGCATGTATGTGTTGACAGACACCAAAATCACACCACAGAGTGTTTTATATCTTGATTTTATGTACAGGGGTGTCAAACTTTCTATCAAGCTTCTACTCCCTACTCCCAATGAAAGCTTAGAGAGCCAAAAAGTGTAACTACTTTTAGAATGAACTGAGGTTAAAATACATATGGGTGCTTTCCAGGCTGAGAACCCAAAAGTATGTAGATAGGGATATCTAAAAGATATCTATAAATGTTTGCATAACTAGCTTGAACTAGTTTCCAGGGGAATTTCATCCATGTGCTAATTTCTTTAACATGGAAACACCCCTGCAACAAAAGCAGGTCACTGGGAATGCAGAAACCCTTTCAACATGCTGGGTGACAGCAGCTGGCTGAGGATGCAACATCTACTTGTCTCCTTGGGACACCTCCTGATCAAAGTGCTGCACAATCAGCACTTCATTAACAGTGGCTCTTTGCAATTGTCTTAACAGCCTCCCAATTTTTTAATCAATGACTTAATAAAGGACTAAATGCAGAAGGAAGGCTGCAGACTGCTGATTTGGGGGCAAGTTAATAGACCAGCTGCAGTGTAAGAGGCAGTCAGAGGACCCTTGAGCTCCTGAGCAGTGGAGGAACAGCCGAGGAGGCTCAACCTGCACTAATTCACTGCACTGAGCCCAGGCACAGAGCCGGCCCCACAGGGCTCAGCCGGGAGGGGAAGCGCCGTGGTCAGCACAGATAACTCCAAACCACATCAACCTGAGCTCAGTGGGAACTGCACGGTCTGTGCTGATTTCTTTAACAAGATACTGGAGCTCCCACCGAGTCAGGGGGAAGTAACTCCTGCTGATTGCACAGGACTTCCCTCAGATGCTGTAACTGCGTTCAGCCCAACCGAGATCAGAGCCAGGAGGGGAATTTTCTGTGGACTTTGTAATAGAAGCAGCCAGACCTCTGCCACTCTGAAAGGGTTCTTGCTGACAATTTTATACCATAGAATAGAATATCAAGTTTACAGGATGCAAGATCAAGACACAGTCAGCCACAAGCTGCCCACTGATTTGACTTACTAGTTTATATCCACCAGTTTCTACTCAAGAGAATGTTAGAAGTAGGTTAATTTTTCTTTCCAATAAATGTGCTGAGGAAAGAAGGTTAAGGAGAATAAAAATGTGTTTGATGACAGTAAAATAATGTCTCAGTACCTTCATGTGATTCTCCTGACCATAGCTTTTGTTAAAATGCTTTGTTGAAAAGAGAGAAATGTGCATATATACAGATCCCATGTTTATATAGGCTGAACTGACTCATGTGCTCTACTCCCCAGCAGTCTTTCTGGCACAGTTTCTTTCCTAAATAGAAATTTGAGAGCCATCCTTTCCATTATTCCCTCTGATTTCTATTGGCTTACTTCCAATATCAAAAATAAACAGGGAAGAAAAAAAAAACACCAAAGAAAATTGATCCATGCCTCAAAATTCAACTTTTTTTTGCACATCCTGGAAGTGGCAATTACAGCTCATGGGCATCTGTGTGGCCTGTAAAGGGCAGTGGGAGCCCAGGGAATGCTCACAGAGTGGGAGGATGATTCACCCTGCAGCAGACACAGAAGCTCCTCAGAGCCAGGAGGATCCTGAGGGAGACTGTGACATCCTCAGAGCACTTTCTTTCGTTTTGTGAAGAGCAGGAACTTTTCTCCTCCCCCTGTTGCAGTGCTTACCCTGAGCTCAGTCTCAAAAGCGAGCAGGTAAAGCATGTGTTTGTCTATAAGATATTCCAGAACCTTCTGGATGCAGTCCTGTGCTGTGTGCCCTGGGATGACCCTGCAGGAGCTGGGAGGTGGGACCAGATGACCCAGGGTGGTCCCTTCCGGCCTAACCCATCCTGGGATTCTGTCCCAGCATTGTCCTTGCAGAGTCATGCACCATTACAAAACACTGAGCTGTACCAGCCTCAACAAAGAAATCTATTTCCTTTCCCAGGAAAAGACTATCTAAAACTCCAGCTATTCCCTGGCTTTCCCATATTTGCATATTATGGACTGTTTTGGTCACAAAATCTATAACAGTCACATTTTATTTCGTAAGAGCAATTAAGCAAAGCAAATTTCACCTTCTGATGAATCAGCTACTACTTCCATGGTTCCAATTTCTTCAGCTGAGCAAATAATTAACTGCTTATTTCATGGAAATAAAACAATGAGCAGAAACAGAAAGCAGATAGCACCTCTTTGGGAAACATTTCTAGGAAATTTTGGTGATATTAACCAGAAAAGCAGAAGAAGCAGCAATGATTTAATTTTAAAAGAATGAAAACCTTGCAAATATGTTAAAGTTTCTGTTGAATATATTCCTTACTCTCAAGGCCAATCCACACACATTCATCTACACCAGATATCCGTCAACAGTGCAGATCACAGCTCAAATGCCAAATGACAGCCCAAGCCATCTCCTTCGAAAGTGTTTACCCTATGGATATGAAGATAAACCTACCTTTCTCCAGGCAATTCTCATCCCAACCTGTTATTTCTGTCTTCCAGGTCAGCCAAGTTCTGAGCCTTCTCCCCTGCTCCTGCTGCAAAATAGAAATGCCTTGGGAAAATACATTATAAGAGAACCTGGGGTACATCTTACCGGTGTATTTGAGGTGTAGGCAGAGTGTGAGTGGCTTTGGTACAGTCCAAAGACGATACAGCTGGGAGGAAAGAGCTCATACAGCTCTGGGTAGCTGTATGAGGGGGGAACTGGAAATTAGCTTTACAGAGCTCATTAAAGTTTTGAAGGTACTGAGCCATAAATCAACACATAGGTATACTGATTTTAATGTGCACCCTTAACATTACCTTATTTGTGCTTCAGAGTTCTGAAGTTTAATATGGGGAAGTGAACAAAGGGTTCAAGTCCTAACAAAGATTGCTGTTTGACTATGCCCAAATCTGATTCCAGCCTAACCAACAACTTAATGTCTGGTGTTTTATTCCAAGTTTGTTTCTTTTTTCAATTGCATTTCCTGAAACACAGAAGCAATTATCTATGTTTGCAGTGAGCTCCTGCCTATGTCCAAACTATAAACATATTTTCAGGCTGGGATCCTGTCTAAGATGGAGAATAGGTTTCTACTATTTGCTTCCTCCATGTTTTTCAAAATAATAATAAAAAACCCAGCTAAGAATATCTACGGTAATACCTCATTGAAAATCCAAGGTAAGCTTCTATGTAATAAAGAGAGGCCAGAGAAGGTGTCAAACTCACTAACTTATACATGAACTATGGCTGTTTGAGTGCTTATACCATTGTATTATATCTAGACAGAGAAGAGGAAAAGAACCCACCTGACTAAGAAGTAATGAACTTTGGTACTTCATCTCTTAACATTTTAAGGTGGAAGGGTTAGGGTTAGGGTTATCGTGGCCATTTCAGTCTAATTTGGAGTTTCTATCGTTATGATCCTAATATCACATCCTAATATGTGATGAAGTAATACTGACCAGAGCAGGCTGTTTTAGAAAAATACCATGACTACAACTAAGAAAACAACAGGACAAGATGTGGGAAGAATAGGTAGTGTTTTTTGGGTGCCTAGTTCATCAGAACAGATTATTGCACAATTTCAGTTCCTAGGCATGGGAAATTAAAAATACCTAGTGGCAGTAAGCTGACCTGCTATGGCTCCAACTCCTAAATCAACACTCATTTATATCTTTATATCACACAAGCAAAGTTCTCTCCTCTATTATTTTTGAGCAGTTACAACAGTGTGACAGACATATCCTATAGCTATGGGTAAACACCAAAAACTCTCTGGAATACAGGGCTCCTCGTTCCAACTGTGGTGTAACAGCTGAAGCACTGAGTGAAGGGAGAGGCAGGTTTAGACTCAAGCAGGTGCACAGAGTACTGAGAAGTTTCTACTCCCAGCACTTGGCAAAAACCCAGCACCACTCTGTGCTCTGGTGCCGAGACACCTGGCTCTGATCCACCTGCCAGAAAGGACCATGCACAGCTTTACAGGATTTCCAGGGATAAAAAGGATTGAGAAGTCCTATTGCCTGCAGCATTGAAGTCTGTCCATGCCTGCTTATACAGGAAGATAAACCATTCTCTCTTCCTTTCCCTTTAAACAGCAAACACAATACAGTGAGGGTTTGAGTGATTTTTTTGTTGTTGTTGGTTTGGGTTTTATCCTAAACTAACATTAGACTTTCTTTTTCTTAGGGAAGCTCAACACTGACTTACAGCCAATAGGGCCTTACTGGGTTGCTGCCAAATTACAATATCTCCCCTCAAAAAAGGTTTCCCTTTCCAGCTATATCTGTGTTATTTTTAGGCCCAAAGCAACAGTTATAAAAAACTCAGGAGAAAAGGGAGGGGCAACATCAAAGAAGATGGGTCTTTATTCAGTTACTGCCTGACAGACAAATATTTGCCAAGGTGTCTTTGAATAGCTTTAGAAGTTTTATATTACAGAGGAAAAAAATCCATTATTGAAAGATCTGGCAGCCCAGAGATAAGGAAAACGCTTTAATTTCTAAACAAAAGGACACTTGGTGTTAAAACCACCTGCAACATAGTCAGTTCTGGAAAATGATGATGGAGGGTTTGTTTGCATGTTTTTGGGGAAGGGGGATGGGGAGGGAGGAGGGAAGCATTGGCTTACTTTAGAAAGAATGCCTAGGATAGAAAAACAGCTGGATTAGAAATACAGTGGATGCAGAACTGCGGTTCCATGGGAGAGCCAGGAAATTTCAGTGGAACTGCTCCCTTGATTTAATTTAGGCAGCTGCTTATGCACTTAGCAGAATTTTCTCAAAGCACAGTTTTTTTGTCTCAATTTTATAAGAAAATATTGTTCATGTTATTGTGCTGCCTCTTCTGCTTCCTATTCCTGCCATACGAATATTAAAATACCGGAGTTATCCACTGCCTCCAGCCCTTTGAATACCTGCAGTTGTGGAGAGAGGGAAAACTACTTTCTTTTTCTCTACTCATCTAATCTCAGAGGAAAAAGTACAAATAGCTTAGATTGTTTGGGCTGGCCCACCTCCTACTTGGGAGGAAAGAGCCAGCAGCTGCTTAGCTCTGACCAGCCACGGGATGTGCTGCTCCCTAGTCTTAAAATCAGTAGAAAAGTTAAAATAACTACACTTGATGGAAAGCCTATGATGTACTGACTTTCCCTATACTCCTAGATTTAAATTTCTATGCTTTTACAATATTAGAAGGCAAACTAAAAGGAAACATCAAAAACAAGGCTGTGGAGCAATCAATGAAATTTCTGATAAAGGCTCTGAAGTCCAAGGGAAGCAAAATGTCCACATTTTTCCATTTGAATGTACTCGAGTTTGGATTTAGCCAGTTATTCAGAAAATCATTAAATATATTGTCATTGCCTATTCATAACAACTGGTAGCTTGGTTATCTTGCTCTGCAAACACAGAGAAAAATGACAAGGCAGATCTAAAATAGGGCAATTAACCTTGGATTTGCAGGGTAAAAACTCCCAAACCCAGTAAACAAGACCTGATATAATTTTTACTTCAAACACTAAAGCTCTTGGCCCATTAAACTTCTTTTAGGGTTAATTAAATGACAACAATGTCAACTCTTGAATTAAACCAGACAATTTCTGCTTTTATAGAAGTCTGACATTCAGTTGAAGGCAGCAAACCTACCACTCGAGTTCATCCCCCTGGCTGTTCTGTTTAATCTCCCAGTGTGAGTAGGCAGGAGCAACCCCCTGCCCTCCCAACAGATGTTGCACTGCAGTAACATGCTGATTGTTCAGCTGCCCACAGAAACAACCTGTGTTCTCTCCAGGGGCTGTGATGGACAGTGAGGGTGATCAGGTCCACACAGATTTTGCCAGCAGCTGAACTAAATAAAACTTCTCCCCAGCCAGATCTTTGGCCACTCAGGCTTAGAACCCTGGTGACATCTTAAGTGTATTGAATTTAGATCTCGCTGAGAATTTTGTATATTATTTATGAGAATGGATTGATTTTTCTTTTCTGTGAGGGAATAATATAGCATGTATCCCTCCCTCCCCCATCTGTACTTCTGGTAAAATAGTTCCTACATAAATATCAATGCATCACTGTCAGAAGCATCGGACAGTTTTAAAAATCTACCTCATTTTGCAGCTCCTTGCTTTACCAGGGGTCACAAAGAATCCATGGATAGGGAAAAAAAGCCTGAATACAAAAGAAATTCACAATTACCTTTCCTGCTTGCTGTTGATAGTCCATTACAGTATAAGTTCTCTAGCTACTTACCTGCTGTTCTTCAGTTACAACTACATGTTATAGAGATATTAATTTCATCTTGTTCCAAAGCACATTAAAATTAGGAAAAACAGGAGCCTGGAGATGGGTAGTGATATTATCTTTCTTCCTTTCATCACACAATAGGCATAACTGCTCTTTCCTAGCTTGCAGTTGATAAACCAGATACATAACTCATGTTCATGTTTTTCTTCCACAGGATGAGGTTTCTCATAAGATATTTAAACCCCCCTGACACGTAGGGTAAGAACTATAGGTTTATGAAGGAAGGTTATGACAGAATTTGAGTTCCTAAAATTCAAAACTGTGATTATGAAAGTACGATTCTGCTGAGCAATTGCTGGGCCCTGAAGATGCTCTTAACTCCAGAGATCACTTTTGGGTTTACTTCCACAGATTTAAATGCTGTCTGCTGAACTGAGCAGCTCTCCAGACAGTATGCTGGGTTTGGATCTGATTCTAAGGGTGGGATTACAAGAGAATTCTGTAATCAGTGCAGCTGGGGTAGAATGTTTATAGTTAGGTACCAATGGATTTATTTCTCTGGAGCACTTGATCTCCTGTGACCCATTCTTCAGCAGCCATTTCTCACAAGGTTGTCCCTATTCAAATATGCCTTTGCCCCTTATCCTATCTATGTGTCATTATTTATCCCAAAGGTTATCTACTGCTTTCTCTTAACAGGGTTGTCTCTGTTTCTGCCCCTCTTTCTCCTCCTGCTTTCTCCCACAGCTATGAAGACTTTAGTATTTCCATCCATTCCTTCAAGGACATTGAATGAGGTTATACCTTTCTGCAAGGAGGACGAAAAGAGGGAGATGGGCCTGGGATGAAGCAAGGTGTGCTCAGAAAATTCCTATGGGAAAATAAAAGGCTACAAAAGTTTGTTTAAATTGTGAGCCAATTGCAAACCGTCACAGCAGTAGATATTACTAAACATTAAAAAAAAAAAAAAGGAAAAAAAAAAGATGTGCATGTTGAAATCAGAAGAGGTCTATCTTTATATTTCACGAAAGCTAGTTTTTATTTATTTAAATTAAATAGAAATATTTACAATTACTGCTTCTGTTTCCACACCAGAGAAGAAAAGTTGTATTTGAACAAGCGCCCGACCATTTACTGCATCGAGGAAACGCAGTAAATCCAAGAACCTGAAACTGAAACTTAGTCTCACAAAAGCTATCTGATGATAGCCTTACCTCAACTGCTGATTAACAGAACCCGAGGCATTCACTAGAACACACTGTATCACTGTTTGTCAACAAGTGCACAAGAACTCATGTGGCTTCACATCCCCAACGCTGCTGTGAGACAGTTCAGTGGCGACACAAAGAGACACCTTAAATTAATCACAGCGTGAGGAAGAAAACACTTGGAAAAACAACTCTCCCTTCAGTTTTGGGAAAAACTCCTTCACAGAAGCAGCCTTGCTTGGTGCTGGGGGAGAAGAAGAAAGTTTAGATGAACAAGCCTCCCACGCTGAGATCAGCTCAGCTGCACAGCCTGGCAAGTGCCCGTGGATGTGTTTAACAGCGAGGCTGCACAACGGGAGGTCTGCCACTGGAGCTGCAGTGCCACCCCCCTGTCACGGCCGCTGCTTAGGTCAAGGTTAAAGTGGTAGGTTACAAGCTTGGCAAGGAAAATAAAGCCTAGTTTTCTGCTGATTTAATCAGATGCAGGCTACAGCACTGGCCAGCACTCTGCTAAAAAGTCCTGCAATTCCTTATTGTTCAACGCTGCCTTCCCACTGAGTGTGCCAACGCCAGTGTCCCATGGGTCCTGGAAAGAAAGCAGCACTACAAATCACAACTGTGTTTGCTCTGTAGGAAGTTGCTCTAACTGGGACAAAAACTCACCAGGGGGAAGAGCTTCATCCCATTTCTAACAAAATAAGGACCAAGCGCAATTTATGGGCACAGAGATAAAAGCCTGGCCTGTAATCAACAGCACCTGCATTACCCTGCTGTGCCCATGCTGCCATTCCTGCATTGAAAGTTTGGCAAAATATTCATGTGACCTGCCAGACATCTCCAACTTGGTGGCTGCTGCTGTGGCAGCAGGGCCATGGAGTGCTCTGTACTTCAGCACACCTCAAATGCACTGGGCCTGCATTCTGTGGGCAACAACAGCTGGAGACACTGTTCAGGCTTCAGAGGGAAAAGCCTGGATTTAGCTGCACGTCCCGGTCCTGCCTGTTACATTAGTGCAGAAATCAGCATTGGAGAAATGTTAATTTTCGCACTTGGAACTGAGTCCCTGGACCACAAATCCTGCATGTACTGAACCAATGTCCTCCCTGTCCAGAACATCCCTCATGCTCCAAAGAACGAAATGAACCCAAAAGAGCAGAAGAGTACAGACTCTGCTGGGTCTGATGCTGGACACAGTGACTCAAAAATGAGGCATTTGCTTTTCTTAATCCCCTCTTCTAGGCATTTAGAAGAAATCTGTTTCATATGTTCTGACCCTTGTTTTAAATGGGAAGGTTACTGTGTCATCATACTATTAAGCACTGCTTGCCAGCACAGTTTTGATCTCTAGCCAATGCTAAACCCCATAGATCTGCTCAGCACCTTTCACTCAATACTTCAGAATAAGAACAGAATTAATCTTGTTCCTTTGTATGCAGATATTTGTATGATAGAGAAAAACAAAATGAGGCTACAGCCCCCAGTACTGCTGCACATACCAAGTCCTGAGAAGGACTAAATCATAGCTCTGAAGGGTTTCATTTAAACTGCACACTGGTGCAGTAATCACAAAATGAGTGATAGATTCTTTTATAGAGATAAGAAGGCAGGAGAAAGCAGCAGCAGCAGTTAAAGACTGTAGCTCAGAGAAAGCACATGCCTGGCACTCAAGGCCTGGGATAAACCGAGAGTTTTGAGTAAGATTTCATGGAATCTCAGGATATGCTGTGCTCCTGTGCCTGTCCCTCCCTCCCCATCTCTCTCATGCCAGCAGTAAAGTTCATGTGGCTCTATAACAAAATATCTGGCAAAAAAAGAAGAAATTAAGTATTTTAGAACTTTATTTCTTCCACTGAGAGTTCAGGCAGGTTATTTCCCCCACCACAGTCATAGGGGCACTGTTATGAATGCAAAGGAGAAAAGGGGGAAGGCTATACAGTAGATCCCATGAGAAAGTGCTGCTGGGACCCACCACAGCCCAGGTGAAGCTGCCATGGAATCAGGCTGCTGTGACTCCATTCTTTATTCACAGAATTGAGACACTCAACCTCTTTGCTGGAAAACAGGTTCACAGACAAAGCCCTTGCCTCAGTTCTTTGCACCCTTCTAGAAAAAGCATAAAATAAACCAAGCCTCAAACACTGCCAACCCACTTGGCCTTAATAAACTGAACCACTGGAGCAGTTCATCATCAGACTCTCCAGTCTGAGTGCAGAAAAGCTTTTCATCCGTGCTGTACAGGTTGGCTCTCAATACCAAATGCACAGTGACGTGAGGGGAGAAGTATTTCTGCTATGGGAAGTTGACATCTAGCCAGAAAATGTCAAAATCTTGGAAACCAGTTCTTAGGAAACAGGCTGCAAGACATGGAAGGTGCCCAAATCAAGCTTTGTCAAATACATGCCAAGACAAGGAAAAACAAAAATATGGTTGACAGAAAGTGGCCATGTTTTGACATCCCTGCCCAAGAGCAGAGAGTGACTGACGGCTGGCCAGAAACCTAGAGACAGTCTGCTTCAAGCCTCTGTCAGCCTCCTCTCCCAATAATGTGACTGTGTCCTCAATATCAAACTATTTCAAGATTACGAAAATGTGTTCCCTAAGTACATCTCTTGTCAAGACACAAAAAGCTTTTTGAACAGGGCAGGAACAAATGGTACAGGCAAGATAGTATGGCAATACCTGTTAAACACAGGCAAAGTGGGGGGAGAAGACATCCTTCTTTGCAAGGTCCTCAGGCACCATCAAACTGGAAAGAGTCTGGATGGCTGTGAGATACCCTGCAGTAAATCCAAACACTGCATACTGCCTCCTTCAATTTGGTATCCTCCACTTTCCATTTTGTTGTCTCCATGGGATTATCGGCTGGAAACGGACACACTTGATAGTTTCTGAGACCTCAGATTCCATTATTCTGCCACAACACTTACTAATTATAAATGCTTTGCCAAATATCCGATGTTTTCACTGGCTGAAAGCCCACACTTAATGGGCTGATAAAGAACAAGTGCTGTCAGAGAACAGCATGTGAGTGGTTACACAGGTCAGCTGAAACTGTGCTCTCAGGAGGTGCCTGCCTGAGCAAACAGCATAAATGAACATTTCCTGGCTAAGAAGCTGAATGAATTCTACTCCTGGAAGAGAATTTAGTATGTTTAACTATTCCCACTGCTACAAAGGCTTTCCCTTCAGTGCTGAAAGTTGAACATCCAGTGCATGTTACTGTCCCAAGAATGCTGTGACCTGTCTTCAGTGCTAGAAAACAACCTGAGCGAGTTGGACTTGAAGACAAGTCTGTGTTGGGCATAAATACCTGTTTCTCCCTTTTTCAGGCTCACTGAACATACAGGAGGATGCCTCCAACACCAATCTGCACATTCTGGCTGCTGTATCTAAATAAGTCAGGGTCTTTTTTTCCCCACTGTTCTGCATCCTCTCATTTCCCCTCAAATCAACAGTTCTCTCTCTCTGTCCTCTCCTTTTCCTGCATTGCTGCTCCAGATCATCATCAATTCACGCCCACAAACCTGGAAAAAAAACAAAGAGAACTGAAAAGTCCCTTCTTTTCTCTATTCCATCCTACCCCATCCCACTCAATCACTCAGGGCACTGTTTCGTAGAGGAGGTCTAAGATCCCAAAACCAACACAGGTCACTGTGAGGTGCTGCACAAGTCCTGTCCCATCCAAGCAGGCAGAACAGCCCTACACTGGGGAAGGGACAAAAGACATGCAGATCTATGATAATGTGATACTGCCCACGTCCTCAGAGTACTTATTTGTTTCTGGATTAAATCCTTTTTGTGAAATCACATCAAAGTGCAAACAAAGGACAAGTGAGAAACAAGCCAAACAAGAAGTGAGACAGCAGAAGACCAAACAGCTAAAATGAGATGATGACAGCAAGAAAGCTTCGGAGAACAACTCAGGGATGTCAGTGGTGTCAAAGGGTTGTTTTCTGAAAAGCTTCAACAGTTGTTCTTCTGGCTTCAGACTTTAGTTGGCTCCCTTTGCTTTGCTGCTTCATTTTTCTGAAAGCTCTGCACTGGTGAAAAGGGGAAGATACTGAATGAGTATCAGTATCTCTGTCTCCTAGACTAAACTAAACTCTCTCAACATCTAAACTCTCTCAACAGATAAAAATGCTCTTCTCTCGACTTCTGGAAGTTACACTGATGACATGTCTTTAATTTTGACTTAGCAGCATTCAGTCTCATCTGATGGCAGGCATTTGTAGGAAAATGTCCAGAAAAAAACCGAAGAATAATTTCCCTTGCCATCAAACATTCTAGTTCCCAATTAAAAAAAAAAAAAGTAAATCACTCATTCCTCAAACTTTCTTCCATGAAGTCTTTGCTTCTGTTGTACCAAATTCAGGAAGTTAACACTGTGGAGTGTGTGGGGAAAACAAAGCAAAGAGCCCCATGCCCTGTCCTGTCGCTCAAACTTGTCAGAGGCTTTGAAAAACTGTGAGAGGGATCAGGAGGAACTACAGGAGAAGCAATGGCACAGGAGAGCAGAACACTGGATATTAATAAACCCCAGGGCCATCTTTCTAGACACAGTTCCTGGCTTTTGCTGTTATTGGTTGTGCCCCTCACACCTTTCCACTTATTCCTAATTCATTTTACTTGCCATCTCACTCAGATTCTTTTGGTATTGCTGTCTTAGAAATATATTCAGGGGTTTATTCAGTTCTCCTGGGGGAGAGAAAGAAAACAGAAGCCACCACAGCCCAAGTGATTAATCTCTCTGAGGTATTTGTAAGATTACAGAGCTGGGTTTTACAAACACCTTTGGCTTTCTTTTAGATGGAAAACTATTAACTCAATTCCATTTATGATACTTGGGCTTAATTCCATAACATGTTGAACGAACATTTCGGTATCACCACGGCAGCACACAGTGCCATATAAAAGTGAAAGTAACTCCTGTGAAGGCTGCAAGGCAGGGAAAATGAGAGCACTTAGCAGCATCAGACAAAGCCAGCACCAGCATGACCCACCCAGGTTCAAAGCTAGCTAAGATAAAAGGTCTCTGTCTAGTTTGTTGGGAATTCAAACACCACATTAAAAAAGGAATAGATTTTTTAATACGTTTTCACAGGTGGCTTAGTTAAAAAAAAAAAAAAAGAAAACAACTCTGAACTAAGCTAACTTTGAAATGACATACCTATTTCAGTGGTGGGCAGGCAGGAGCACAGTCTGCAGGCAGGCTTCCCATCACCTGTCGACTCCTGTGTTCTGAGCCATTGGCTGCTGCAGGAGCAGGAGCTAGAGGGGCATGGATTAAACAACCATCTGTTGAAGCTGAGCCAGCTGTGAGTTCAAACTCAGGTAACACTTCAAATTGCTCTTTATTACTGACCTTGTTGAAATTCCTGATAGGACAATGATAGTTTCATTTTTCATTCCCCTGGTTGCAGCTGTTGGGCCCAGTTTCTGTTTCTCAGAAATCGTCTCTTCAGTCTTGGGTTTCCTGGAGTCTGACAAGGAATATTTCCAAACTGAAGAATTCTTAGGTCTTGCATGCTGCATCTGTTCTGATCTGGCAATGGGCCAGCAGGTGCAAGGCCATTCCTTCACAGCAATTCCATAACACAGTGGCTCAGTTTTAAAAGTCTTTACACACATTCCAGGCTCTGCTGAAACAGCTCAAAACATATCTGGGAACCAGCAAACTTCTGACATAAGCACTGTGTCCAACAGTCACTGGCCAGGAATGCATAAACCAGACTTCATCCCCCCCCCACCCCCTTCATAATGCAAATAATACATAATACAAAAGTTGTGGTATTCCAGTTCTGGACACAGTTTCATTTATTTCAGCTAAATTTGTGTCTGTTGTTTCATTTGTTCTCATTAGTGGACCAAACATGACAAAAATACTCCTATCAACAATTCTTTGCCCCCTCCCCATCTCATATATTTTATGGTTTTATACTTTAGAATCCATCCCATCTAATCAAAACTGGTTGCAGCACATGCAACCCAAAATGAATTATATCAATATATACAAGGACATAGAAACTTAGAAGATAAAGGCAGGAGCAAATGACTTCTAAAACCATTTTCTGCAAGGAAAAATATATTGAAATGACATACTCCTGAGAGTAAGCAATTTAAGCTTCTGCATGACTAACTTGACATTAAAAGTCCATCTCTGGACCACAGATAGTGAAATAGTCACCCATAGAACGAACTTGCAGGCATGGTTTGCTTCACCAATGGACAAAAAAGGACAATTAGATATTTTTTCCATTCAAAAAAATGGTTTGAGGTTTCTTAACTAATTTACTTTGGCAGGACAAGGAGTCTGCAGTGGGTATTACTGCCTTGCTGCTTTGAAGAACCCTGTTTTTTTCACGTTCCCACAGAAAATCATTTGAAGGACAAAAAAAAAAAAAAAATCCTCTGCTTCTTTATGTAACAAATGGCTATGGCCTAAACCAATAAGAGGGCTTAAAATTAGTGTGTTTCTAATGTGACCACTGAGACATTTCAGACTTAATTACATCTGAGGCAGACTTAACCACCCATTTCTCTCCAGTTTCACACAGGCAGTAATTGCCCCTGTAGCCGCACTGCAACATTGTAGAATTAACCACATCCTAGAGGAGCTGGAGGAGAAAAAGGGAAGCCAAACGGTCTCCAGAGTATCTGTCCAGGCAGAACAGGCTCCTTGACACTCTGTCAGGTCTCCATTCTGCAGTAAAAACTAGAACCAGCCCCCTGAAGGCAGGAGTGTTCTGTACCAAACAATAAAGCAGGTAATGCTCTATTTCTCTTGGCTTTCTCCTTTAGCTCTTGTTGACTGACATACAGTCAGAGATACAAAGAGAACAGCCCTGAGTCCATATATACATATGTACTTGTGATCATCCTCATTAAATTACTTAAACACCATCCCCCACCCCCCACCCCAGTATTTTCACTTGAAGAGCTGTGCAATTTTCCTGTCAGCTGGAATCCTGTGTACCGTATGATACACAACCCCCAGGCAAAAAATAAGTATTATTCAAGTTAGTGCACTAATATAAACACATATAAGTAGTGTCTATTAATAAAAATGTTGAAATTATTGGTCCCACACAAACCTTATACCTGGATCTTACATTAGAGGCCAGCAACCACACCATGGAAGCTGGAATGTGGTTCTGCAGCTCCAGTATGACTGGACCACTCCAAACCTGCTCCTCTGTGGCAGGCAACAAATCCTCAGTGAATGAAAACAGACAGCAAAATACTTGTTTACACACTGTGTCCTGTGAATGAAAGTGGAAAATACACACTTAGGTCCTGTAATCAGTGGGGCTAAAAAACCGCTTCTCTCTGAGCCACAGAGCCAGGAAAGTCTGAGGAATCAGAGCCTGGGAGGTGGCAGAAAAGCCCAGGAGTTTCCTGGCATGGGAGATGGTACAGTTCAGGATGCCCCTGCCTTGCTGCAGTGCTGCTCAGCACCATGGTAACTCTTGCACAGGGACATATCCCCTCTCCTTCCACAAACCATCTCCTCTGCACACAGAGAGCACAGCTCCCAACCACCTTCCCACTGCTCCCTGTTCCAGACAGACTCTGGAAGCAGCAACGAGCTGCTCTGTGTGCTCCAGGATTGCAAAATTCATGGAGGGCCACCTATTTTATGTCTTGCACATACAGGTTTTATTTTTCTCTCTCAGCTCAAGCAGGTTGAATTACATCAGTTTATTGTTTCTTCACTGCCTGCTTTAATATAAAGAACAGGACTCACATTGCACACTGAGTTAAGGGCCCATCCTCCCAAGCCTCCTGGAATGGAGGAGGAAAGCTAACAAAACAAGGAATAGCTGCTCCTGCCTGCCAGGTTAGACTTGCTAGAGATCCTACCTCTTGTTTCTGGTTTCAGGTGGGATGGTTTGTGTTTTTCATTTTTCTTTCTTACACTGAAACAAAACAAACATGCCAAGACAAAACAAAAGTCACAGTGGTAAACTAATAACTGACCCAGAACTCCAGCCTGAGACATACCTCAAACACAGACAAAGGCAGGGTATTTTGTTGTTTGCTTGTTGCAGAACTTTAATTCTGAGAGTTGAGAAATACTGTGGTTTTCTTTTCTATTGTTTCCCTAATCTAGAAGCAATTCAGAAACATCACAGTTCCGTGGGTAAAACAGAGTAAGAAGAGCTAACATTGACATGTCCCTGGCCAGCATTAAATCTATCTGGATAAATCTGCCTTCCCCCCTGAGGAAAAGTGTATCCTGCAGAACTCTGCAAGACACCTTGTCCCTGTGCTTGTTTGGACAGAAGAGCTATCTTCTTGCAAGATTTCTAGTCATTTTGGCTAAGGAAGGCTTGCATGAAAATTGCTTAATACACTTGGAATTAAATATTCTCATTAAAAAAAAAATGAAATATCAATTTTTTCATTCCTATTTTCTCCATCAAAAAGCTTGAAATCAGAGTTTGTTCATTTAGTGTCCCCCAAAAATTTGTTGATTTAGATAGTTCACATGCAACCAAATCATGGGAAATTGCTCTCAATCAATTCCTGTTGACAGCTGAGGCCATATTCCAGATGATTCTCATCCAGACTGGCAGAACAATCATTCTGGGTTTGTCCTACTATTTTTCTTAAAACATCTACTTACTCATCATATTATTTTGAGGACTAGAATTACATGGAAAAGTTTCCTCATTTATACTAGAAAAAAGATCTCGTCTAGATGTATTTTAACATCAGATATTACATATAATCTCTCTTGCCACTGGAAATTCAAAACAGACATCAGTGAAGGCAGTTGGAGAATGAGAAGTTCTTGAATCATCTTCTGGTTATCCAGCTCAGAATCAGTATGTAATTAAGAAAGAATAAATTTTTCACATTCATAAGATTAGTCACAGGAGTACCCAGAAATTTCAGCTTCCAGAATGAATGGTGCATTATTAACCAGGGAGCTGAGGAAATCCTGTCAACAGACAAGGACATGTTCTAACATTCTAACACCAGGTTGTGGTGACTTGTGCCTTTCTTTTCTTGAGAATACTGAAAAATCAACAGACTAGTTTCCTTCCCATACATTCCCTTCATTCACTCAGAATAATGTTTAAGTTATTGTTACAAGAAATACATGACTGAGTCTTGGTTAAGTCTCACTGCCAATAGTGCCTTATAGGACCTGCATTGCTGGCCACTTCTGGTTCTTCAGTTTGGGATATTGAAAAAATCTTTACAAGGAATTATATATTTTTTTTCCCGTATACAGACTTTCTATTCCCACTTCAATTGTTCTCATCTGCTTCCTAATAAATCTTTTTGTAACAGGAAAGACTCTACGTGAAAAACTGCACAGCAACCAAACTGCCCATGGTTTGAGCAACAGTCTAAACAAGTGGGATTGTTCAGTTATTCTGATGAACAAATATATTGTATTTGACCTTTGCTAGAGGTTGTTATACTCATACATACCTTATTTTCATTACTGTTACTGATGGCTCTCAAGCAGTTAAAGATTTCTTCATGATTCCCAACACTCAACCCTTTCCTCCTTTGCTGTATTAGAGGGAATTTTGTCACAGTCCCAACTCAGAGAAAGCGAAAGGAAACATCCAAGAGCTACTCACCTACACCAGCCCTTCCACATTATTTCCCATTACATTTCCCAGCAGTTTCAGAAAAAACATGACTGCCACTGAAGCAGATTTAAAGTATTCACATGTTCCTTTCTAGTCACTCTGCTTTTGTACTGCCATGTCTTAAATGGTGCCATTTTTTCCCCAAAATAATTGTGCAATTAACACCTGAGGCTTTTGCAGAGATGGCCTGTACATCATGGCTGAATCTGAGGCCAACTTCTCACAAGATCAGGCTTTTCTTAGGAATTTCTTTTTAAGTGTCATGCTTCTTTTAATCTATATACAGATGCTTAGAACAGTTTCAAGGTTCTAAGACTGACTCACACATTCAGTTTGACTTCTAAGGGAATTAATCATTTCCTTATTATCATTACTATAAAGCAAGAAGAATGGAAAAGGTTCTAAAAATATTTCTTTCCTTTTTTTTTTTTTTTTAAATTGAAAAGAAACTAGGCTTCTTTGGAAACATCAAAACCATTCCTGAGGATTAACCAGACTGGACAATAATGAACCACTGCAAATTATGACCAAAACTTAAATGAAACAATCCTAGAAGCCAGGAGCAAGACTTTTTTCCTTAACATTTGGAATTTGTTCAGATGACTCAGTTATGGCACAAACAAAAAAACCAAGCTATTTGCTTTGGAAGTTATTCACCAGGAACAACATTACCTGGTGCCAGCAATTGAGACTGGATTGATGCTTTTAAAAACGTTTCTTTACGACAAGGTGATAAAGAGATTAACTCTTGGCATCAACATCAAACTGCTTTGCAAACACGAACAAAGCTTCACAAGTGCATTATGAACTGTTTGATATAAATACATTTAAAAAGGGGGCATTAAGGGACAGGAAGGCCCTGTCCAACGTCCTGGTAAGCTAAAGGAAAGGTAAAGCCTGCTGATGCCAGGATAACACTCACTGTGAGCTAATCTAGGCACAGCTAGAGGAAAGTCAGGTATGATTTCCTACAACAGGTCTGATTTTCTATCCACATTCAGACAAGACAGAGCAAGCTTAGCTCCGAGACTGTGGTTCACAGAGATGTGTGGTTTTAAAAAATGTGACAGGTTTCCCTCCCTCACAAAATATCTTACATGAAGATTTGTTCAGAAACTCACAAAGAATCTTGTAAGATCTATTTTAATCAAAATTTAGTGAGCCAAGTAAGCCTATTTCCCTCTAAAGCGTTTTGGCAGCTATGTAAGAATTGCAGGTTTTCTGGCAGACAGTGGTTACAAACAACACTTTCACAGGAAAGCCTTGAAGCTGATAAACTGACTGATAAGCAAATTCAAGTGAACTGCACCATGGAGAAGCAGCAGAGCAAAGCTGCTCACATCTCCATTCCCAAGAACTCTGGAATTAAGTTACACCCTCCTCACATCAGCTATGGGGTTTGCACAGGATAATGTGGTGGTGTAGAAAGAGTAACACTCACATACAAGTGTGGCTATCAACAGTTATATCTGATATTCTTACAGATAATGTGCTTTTTTGTAGTTTCAGGTAAGTAGCTGATATCCTGAAAAAAGGTCATGATGAAATATAAATATACTATAGTGTTGTTTCTTTTCTCTTGTCCTGTCAAATTAGCTATTACTGTTGTTCTTTCAGTTTTAATACCTGAAATAAGACATTACATTGAAGCTAATAGTGGGTTTCAAATTTCTTATCAGAGAGAAACCAAAATGGAACAGCAAAATCTGCCTCTAATCAGACAAAGCAAAGGGACTTTATTTGGGGCCTGTTTAAAACACTAAATTAATTTAATTCTAGACTATCAGACAGAAATCATAAGGTGTGCACAGAAAGTATTCCCAAATTTTAACATATCCCAAACTGTATCCATCTAGATTAACAGATGGATCAAACAGGGTAACAAATACAAGGTTGGACAATTACTGGCCAGATAGTTCTTTTATGGTGCTTTGATTTATCTTATTTTTATTTGACCTGCTCCATCTGCAAATGGATGTCAATAGATAAAAATAAACTTAAATTAAAATTTAATTAGTGTCTTACATGAAAATCCTCTCCTGAATAGGGCATTCAAGTTTGTTTTAAACTACGCATGATTACTTTGATGCTTTGTAAACTCTCAGGACAGGACAGATCAAGCTGCAGCGGGTCCTACTCAGTCACAGCAGACCTGACAGTAATTTAAAACCTTTCCAACTCACTTCAGCTGGAGAACACTGGGGACAGAAATGCTTAGTTTCTTTTTGAGGAGAATAACTGCACTAGTTTTCTGAAATAATTTATATCACAAAGTAATTCAAGGCTCTCCAGCACTTCTCTCTTTGAACACCTGGGTAGGTTAGAGAAGCAACTGCTTCTTGCCCTGATCCCAACCCTCCCCTAACAGCTGGAAAGCCAGCAGTCACTCCACATCCAAAACATGGATGTGGCAGAGCAGCACAATTTTGAATTCACTTTATAGTGTTTTTATGGATGTTTTTGTTCGTATTCATTGGCAACTTCCCCTCACCAGATGTGCTACAAAACCCCTCGTGCAGTTCCTCCTGTCCCACGACGGGTGCAGACCCAACACACAGTTGACCTGCTCCACTGAACAGATGCCAGTCACAGTCCCCCTGAACAACACAGGCACCTACATTTGCACTCTCAGTCCCCAGAAAAAGAGGATAAAGATCTTAAAAAACAGTAACAAAAAACCCCACCAAACCATTTAAAACGATGAATCAACAGTGAGTCATGACACTGCTGGATTCTGAGTAACAGACCAGAGACTGAGACAACATTCAGAAGTTGAATGAACTTGAATTCACAAGAAAATGAATCCTTCATTTGTGTGGCCTATAGAAGATATGTTAAGAAATAATCATAATAAACAGAGACTTTTCTCCATTCACAGATTGACTGCACTAGTGATTTCTCAAAATTTGTGGGTTTCTTTTTTTTTTTTTTTGATTCCCCAGTCAGAAAAAAAAAACCTTTCATCATTGGATATTTCCAAAAACTGTTGAAGTGCTCACTCTATCCATAATTTCCCAATGATTGCTTGTTAGTCAGGGACATCTACTATTAAGAGAGACACTTTTGTTTAAGGGAGGACAGATGCAAATTTCCCCTCAGTGCCACAGGCTGGGCAGAGCATTTTCACTGATATTCAGGGTAGAAGTGCAGGCACAGACATCATCATTACAATTCGGTTCTCTTAGGAAGAGTGAGGATACTTTTGTCCTTTGCAGACCCTACCTTCCTTTGCAGACTTGAAATTCTTTTCTCTAAGACATTATGGTGGTTCTGCCTCTCTCCTCCTGCAGAAACTCTGCTTCTATTTCTCGTAGCTCTTGCTGCTGAGGGAGAGCCAGCTCTGACCATCCCTGTGGTGACACAGCTTGGTTATCTGCCTCCTTGACTCACTTGTCCATCAACATGCAGTTTCAAGCAGTAGCTCAAATTTGCTTCTAAGAAATGACCCTGAAATGAGGACAAATTTACACAAAGATGCCTTCCATCCAATTAACTAAAAGACAAAATTTATTTCTACAGTAAAATAACAGCTTGTTTTCTCATCCAGTGTCACAATGTTTATTCCATACTAAAGCCGAGAAAAATGCTGTAACTAAGAAACAAAAGCCCAAGTATTCATCTGTCCTTATCAGTCATCCAAAACAGGCCAAAAAAAAAATTAAACTGTGGCCTATGTGAAATATAAACCTTTATTTGGGGGCAAGACAGAGAGAATGGAATGACGAGATCAGTATTTTCCGTTCAACATTTCCCAACTTTGTAGAGTGAGTGTCTGAGGACAGGCAAAAGCTTTCAACTTATTTCAAAAGATCTCAAGCCTAAGTCCAAACAATAAGGCACTTCACCTCTTAAAATCCATTTCAGAGAACTGGATCCAAAACCAATAATAATTTTAAGACCTAGACATATTTGCAGATAAGCTGCTGGTAAAACCCTGGAGCTAAAAGCAGACACACGAGTGAACACCATCCAACCAGACTGACCTAGTCCCCCTCAGTTCAACTGCCTTAAATGTGTGTGAACATTGGCCTGAAACCTTTCTTCTAATTTTGCCATTTTGTAGATTTGCAACTCCAGGTGTTGCAACGCCCTCCATCTCTCCTTATTTGAGAGAAGAAAGGTATCAGTTTAAAATACAATGGAATTTTCAGCAAATACACCCACAAACAGTAAACTTTCATTCCCAGTTGTATGCATCCCATATTAAAGATCACCAGAAAGTGCCAACATGGCTTTTGTCTTCACACATGGCAGCATAGAAACACAGCTTCTTCCATCCATGAAATCCCAACAAACACTTTCCTTGACACAGAAACAAAGTTTAAGTGTCAAAGCATGAAGATACCAATCTCCAAATGCAGTATCTTTACTTAGACAAGAGTTATTTTCATAAAGACATATGTATTGACAGAGTTTCACTTTTGTATTTATAGAACTATGCTGGAACTATCTTAATGATGAAGCTGTGGATTTACCTATTACAGGACTGTTCAAGTTGCTGCACTTACATATTCATGGGGGCTCTTACAGCACTGCATTTCTGTCCAGCTCATTTTCAACCCAGTCAGCATGATGAGAGGGTTGCAGGCTGTGCTTTCATTCCATCTCTGATCATCAGTGATGCAGGGCAAGATGCTGAACCTGACTCAATGTCTGAGTCTAGAAAGACTTTGTGCAAAAACACAGGAAAAATGACAACACAAAAGGCTGAAAAAGTTCTGAAGCGTCAGGATACAGAACCACAAACCAGGTTCAAACTTGAAGGAAGGGAAGGAAGGGAACTTCCTGCCCACAAATTATAAAACTGGCATCCTTAAAGCAGTGTCACTGGCACAATTTAGAAAGGTCAAATGCCAGGAGCAGATTTAAACTCATTTTCCACTATACACCATACTTTAATACTTGCATCTTGTAGTAAACCCCAGTGTTGTCTGATACCTTCCTTGCTTATTTCAACGTACAGTGTAATCAAATTTCTTCCTCGAGACGCTTATGGAGCAAAGATTAGTTTGAGAAACATTTCACGAGGAATGTATATTGACTGCAACTAATTCCTACTGATGGAGACGCTAATTAACAAGAATCTAATTAATAACTTGGTTGGGTTTAATCCATATAGTGAACTGGCAACATACACCGGAGAAAAGAGGCAGACAGGGCAAGAAAAAAATCACACGACAGGCACTTTCAAAGTGGTTCACAGATATTTTAGATGTTGCCCAGCCATCCTTAACTTTTGGTCTCATCTACTTTCCATCTCCCTCCAGGCTTCTTTTCTGCTCCCTCTCATGCAGGGTCTGTCCTCCACACACAGTGCAAATTACTTTGGCTATTCCAGTTTTCAGCTCAAAGATGAAAAGGCCTCCCCCCCTTCCCACATGCACAACATTCTTCTAACAAACACAAGATTCTGCAAATTTTGCCTTTCACTGTTATTGAATGTCCTCGAGCATCAAATGCAGCAAGAGAGCATGAAAGGGAAAGAAAGTCTCCTTAGTAACACCATTTTTATTGCCAAGTTCCATTTACAAAGAAAGGTCTATTCTTCATCCTTGTCCAGGTTTTCAATAGCCACGACACATGACCAATGCCAGCAAATACAGACTCAGCCATAGAAATCTGGATTTCAGAAACATACACAATATTTTCTAATTCCACTCCCTTTCCAGACACTTATTTACATTCTTCTTTAAATTAACATAAAATATTGTCACATATACTCCAACTGTCTAACATAACTTATATTAAATAATTAATACTTATTGCCTGTAGAAAGACATTTCAGAATTCAGTTCACCCCATTTTTGGGCTTTTTTCCCTGTAAATGTAAGTGCATGTTCAGGACTTTTATTTTTTTTTTTCTTAAATGAAGTACATTTCAGACACAACTTTATTGAAACATATTTCATAGGAGGACAGTCCATGTTCATGAAATGTTTTATGTAGTGTTTAAATCCCAGGTACATTCATTCTTCTAGAAAAATACATTTCTCCCCCTTTGCACTTAAAACAATCAAACTTACAAAACAGCTCAAAATGAAATAAAAAGTTTGCTACAGAAATATCAACAGAGCTATTCACAAGTGGAGATATCTAAAGTTATCTTCTGAAGTTTATAATGCTTCCAGCAGGTTCCTTAGAACTGTGACAATGTGTTATTCAGTGCTATCCCTGGGCAAAACAAAGCCCCTAGAAATTCTAACAGTCTATAAATTTGCACACCTGAATCTATTCTCAATATTTTTAAAAATTATCTTCGTGCTCATTGTAAATATTTCTGCCACGGTCTCTAAACATAAACCCCCAGACCCTCCCATCTCCTCATATATACTGAAGTTATCAGATTGCAATTACTATGTGTGTTAAACTCAGTTTAGCATAAGCACCCATAACCAAAAGTAATAGGGAACAAGATAAAAAGTCTAGTGTATCTTTAGATTATGGTCTTAAAAGACTCCTGTGAACACTATATGCTAATCTGAACCTTAACTCTAACTTCTGTTATCAAGTATTGTTAGTCATTACCTGCTTAAGCCCTCTTTTAAAATAAATGCACTCCACACATTTTTTTATGAAAAGACAGTCCCAACAATGACTCAAGTTTTTCCTTTTCTTATTGAGAACCAATGAATTCAAGTTAGCAAAACAGTAAACCAGATACCACCACAGTGCACATTTATTAGACAACCAAAATTTAGCTTTACATTTATAATACATTAATAAACACAAAATATACATTTTATAACACCTTGCAAAAGAAATCAAATCCGAGCAACGCGCAAATCTAAAAAGGGTGGGAGATCAAAATAGGGAAAATTCTGTACAAATGTAATATAAAAATATGTTTCCATATGAAAGAACCTTCTGTTTGAGACTCAGCCAAGAACTGCATCTCCTATGTATTTGTTGCTGCTCAAAAAATCCTGAGCAGCAGGAAAACCCCCAAGCACTTCCCCCCTCCCAGCCCCTACAAACATCCCACCCTAGCAAGCCCTGCTTGGACCACAATCTGCTTTTCAGAATCCACTAGGAGACAGCAAGAGTTATTATATTTGTTTCTAATTCATGCTGCAAATGCTGGGAAAGGTCATGAGCAACAGAGCAGGCCAGCACAGCAGAACTACTCCAAAGGTTTCTAGATAATAGAAGAGCAGTGCCCAGTTAGTGGTACCCCAGGGATGGTTAACCAGTGACATACCAAAAAACTCTTTCAAGAAGAATGACAGTAGCAGTTAGGAAGAGAATTTTCAACATATATTTAGATGGCTAACATTAGGCTGTCTGGAAGTAGGAGACTCATCAAGGAGACTCATTATCTTCAGAGGCAGAAGCCCTTGACCTCCCTGCCCCCAGCTGATGTCTCTGCAAACCTCTAATTTGCACTAAACCCCTCACTTTGTGCTTTTAAAAGCAACTCCCCGTTCAACTGTAGCTGGGTAGCAGAGACACGGTCAGAATTTTCAGGCTGGTGGGGCTTTTTGACCACTACAACCTTGCCCATTCCTGAGGCTGTTCTGGAGTTCCCTGGAATGTGCAGTGGAGAGTGACCGGTCACACCAGGGCACTGACAGCACCACGTGAATAAAGTGTTTACTTTTATGAAGTGGCTTCCTACTCACACACACACAGTTTGAGCTGCTAGTCTGATACATTACCTATGTCTTCAACCATATTTAAGATCATTTTACTACTACTGAAGTGACACTCAATTACAGGGCAATTATTGAATTCCTGGATTGCTTAATCACCCCAAGCCACTTTCAGTAAGTGGAAATTACAGTCACTCACACCTTACTGCTTAATTAGAAAAGAAAATCACAGTAATTTTGATCCTGAAGATCATAAATTTTACCATGAACAAACTATTTCAACTATCGTTTCTCAAATTCTACAAACCAAAATACTTCAAATCCAGAAAGGAACATTATTTCCCCCTGTATTCTGTCTCTATTGGGTAAAGCTCTTATATGAATCACTTGACATTGACTTAAACTCTGAATACTCAGATCTGTATCTGAGCCTTAAATTCTGGATCTGAAAGAAGATTTTTTTTTTAAATGTCACATACCAGTCTGTCCTTTAGCAACAGTATCTGGAAGATATTCCCAATTTTTCCTCACCAAGTAACTGCAAGTAAAATTCCAACTGTGTTGTAAGGAGAAGAACATTGAGGAGCTTCTTCAACAGCTCAGCTTGATTTAAGGAAGTGTAGTCAGAATTTAGTTTATCATGATTAGCAGTGGAGAATACAAATGAGCTCAGCTCTTACAGTGCACATAATTTATGACTTCACAGACAAAATAATATATGTGACCACATTTCTAATGAATTTGGTTTAATACACACAGCTTGTGAAATGAAGTGCAGGAAGCTTAACCTTTGGTTTTGTTCTATATCAAAGAATTTCAGTGAAACAATTATTTTCCACATCCAAGCTTCACACTGCAAGCATTACTTCCATGGTGAAGCAGATACCAGAACTGGTGCTTCCTCCCTCCCTTTCCTCACCAAATTACCAAGTGTCTGCTGCCACTACTCCCTTCACAAATGCAAAGCTCAAGTCTGGGTCACTGCTGTACACTGGGTGACAAAAAAGCAAAGGGCACCAGCGAGAAGTAGTGGAGGCAACACATGGTTCTGTTAAAAAAGTAATAGCTTGGTAAAATTTAATAAAATAAGACACACAGACCATAAAATAGCAAAGTAACAGTCATTATGTCCTGGCTTTTTTGGCTTCTCAAAAGGAAGGAATTTTCAACAGAATTGTGTTATGTTGACAGAATATGGCTGTAGAGGCATAGCCCCTACAAACATACATTGAGAATTTAGCATACCTCCAGAATTTTGGTATTTTGCTCTGGAATATTGTTATATTTAGAGTGATTCTATCTCCCTCTGCAGTATTGCACTGAAAGAATGGAGCTGTTGAATGACTACTTGTTTAGCTGCTGCTCTCACCTGGAGTTTGGTATTTGGGTTTGGTCAGAAAGTGAACTCAAATGAACTTTTTTTTTTTTAAGAAAAAAAATTACAATTGTGGCTGATGTGCTAATGCCTTCCTGGTTGAGTTTCCTTTTTACAGTGAAAGGAGGGCAAGGAAACAGCCTAAGGAAACAGATTCTGATGAGTGATAGATATGATACTCTTCAAGGAACTGTAGATAAGTATTATACTTGCAGAGCTTAAAAATGGCTGGTGGTAGATTATTTTGGCATCTCCAGAGTTTCTACTTCTGAAGTCTCCTAATGCAGCACAGAGCACAGAAAATTGTATACACACATGCCTTAATATCAGAAGCAAAGTCAAAAATCAATTGCTTCTGTGGCAGAACCATCCAGACCCAGCTGAAGTGTAACACCCCAACAGCAGTAAAGCTGGTGCAGCCAGAGCTTTCCTGGTGTAATTCCATCTCTGCAGAGAGCTTTTGATAGAACTGCTAGAAGATATCCCACCTATCCCTCAACCAGCAAGGCTCTGCCAGCAGCAGACTAAGACAGTAGACCTAGGCTTCTATTTTCCTAATAACAGTATCCACCTCAATCATTTCCTCTGAAGTTCTCAGTAGACAACTGGTCATGAGATTTAAGAGTCACTCAAAGGCAATGAAAGCACAAAGTCAGCTTTCTATCCCTTTGTCCCATTTCTTGTGCTGTGTGGCTCAAGGGTGAGACTATGAACACCCATCAAAGAGACTCCTAGTGCATGGCTCTGATCTTCCTAGAACTGAATTTGAAAGGAGATAAATAAAGATCAAGGTTTTCCTGTCTAAAAGCAATTCTATTTAAGGGAACTCATTCTGCACAGTGGCATTTTATGTAATCTAGGTCAAGAGTCTAAATAAAATGCTTTCAAATTAAGGTATTTTTTTATAATGATCTTCAGAATATTACTGGAGCTACAGTGCAATGCTGCAAAATCCTAGAGGAAGTCTAGATTGCAATCAGTTCAGCTAATAATTTATGTGGTCCTTGTGCCCAAATTGCTGATGTCTAGACTTGTTCAAGTACATGCTCACTACCCACAACAGTGACTGCATGAGTGCAAACTCACCCTAAGCATGTGACAAACAACCCCAAAAAGTAAGCCCTTACTCCAGCCATGCCAAATTCTCATCCAATATGCACAGCTGTGCTGAGGACACCCAACTCTCAGAATTCATTTAGAGTTGGAGCCACTCTGGAATGGTCAGAATTATCAGTTAATTCAACTTGAGATGAAGCAGAAGTCAGAGGAAAATAGAAATCAACAAAACTGCATGCAAAAGTTAAGGGGAGAAGAAAAATTACTGGCATTCAGTAGCAGACACCTTGTATACATGGTTGGGAAAGGTTAAGTTATTATGTGAAGGAAAAGTTATACTTGTGGATTAGTCAATCTCATATATAAATATAACATTGAAAATCACTCCAAGTATTCCATATGACAGCCAGGAAGAGGTACAGTAAATGACTGGGAAGTAGGTAAAAATTTTTCAGATTTACCCCTTTGATAAGAAATCAATAGTAGTGGAGACAGAATGAGGAAAAAGATTGCACTGATGACTGAAATCAATAGCAGTAAACAGCAGACTTCCTTCTTTGAGAGCCAGAAAGCACTTGAGTATGAACAGACCCACAATGACAATCTGCTCATTTTACATTAATTTAAATTAACATACTTGGAAATTGATGAAAAATCTTAAATTCCATTCATGTTAAATTACGTATCAAATCAGCAGAGAACATTCCAGACTTTAATCAATACTTTTCCACTGCTTTCTGTCAACTTGGTGTCAGGATCTAGGAAGCAAAGCATGCCAAGGACAAACTCAGAATCACTGTTATGTAGCAATGTTGTTTAACTGGGATACCATCCCAGATAGAAAAAAAATTACACAAACCCTTTCTTTTTTTGTTTCAGACTTGCAAAGGAATTCACAGTTAGATATGGTGACCTTCTTCCTATATGACTATGAAAAATTTGAAAACCCTCTTTGGAGTAAAACTGCTTCTGCCTGCTTCTTGAAATTGTCTTTCAGTAGCAAGGATACCACCATTCCTCAGAGGTGTAGCAATCTGACTGTCAAAAGCAAACAAGCTATAGCAGTATCTTAAAATGTTTCACATTCCTCTGTAGATGGTTAAGCAAAGACTAAAGTAGTCTCAAAAATCCCTTAGGTTAATTTGAATAAGCATTTGTCATTAACTTCAGACTTTTAACTTCTAGAAAATTGTATCTTGCTTTGAATCAAACCTTGAAATAAATATTTCAGATGGAAAAAACAGTACTGAAGTCTGGAGTCCTATGAAGACAACATTGAAAGTGGTTAAGCCTGCTGGTATCATGCAGACCTCCAAAAGATGAACAAGATCAGGATTAAAAAACAAAACCAACCAACCAAAAACCAACCAAAAAAATCCCCAATCCCCTCCTCCCCCCAAAAACCCCAAACCAAACACCAAACTGAAAAACACACCCTAACTCAAATGGAAATTTTGCCTCTGTACTACAATATATCATTTTTTCTGGTCAATGGTATGTCTCCAGTTTGAGAGACGTAATAATATAGCATCATGAAGCTGGGTATCCAAAAATTTCTTCTCTTCCCCATAATACTGTAGACCTTTTACAATTAATTAGTTCCTGTTAGAAAGACAGTAGGTCCTCTGAAACGCTTTCATGTTCTTGTATAACAGAAACTGGTAGGAAAGAACCAGTCCAGATTCAGAAGTTTGGTTTTTTTCCTCTTCTCCAGTTTAGATATGCTGAGTATCCAATGTTTCCTCTAAAAGCTGCTGACATTGTCACTCACCAGTGGGCCCCTTGTGGACCCCACGGCCTCTCAGGCCTCAAGAAGTATCTGCACTCCCAGAGAAAAAACAGTTCAGAATTTGGTTGCGTTTTCTTCACTGTTTATTACAGTTTGACGTTGGCTTTAGTCAGAACATTCTTCCTCAACCTCCTTTACCTTGCAAACTTCATCTTCAGACTGCAAAGAAGGCTGAGGAATGCAGGGGAATGTCCGGATGCTGCGGGGATCCACCGGAGGCACCAGGGTCAGCGACTCCACGCTCAGTGTATCCGTGTTGTCATCTGTAATTAGGGATATTGTGGGCTGCTGGGCAGGAATCAGGCTGGGAGACAGGTTTGCTGTTTCTATGTCACTGGTTTTCCCAGTGTTTTTGCTGGACTTTGAGACAGCTGAAGGAGTTTCATCAGTCAACATTGTCTGACCGGAAATGGCCGCCTGAGGATGCTCTGGAGCTGAAGGGTCATCTAATAAAAGAAAACACCAAGAACAATCAATATTCAATTTAGTATGTACATTAAGCCAAACAATATACTATTATTCATGAGTGTTCAAGAATAATTGGGTGGGAAATGCAGTTCTGTGAAGCACTATGCTTACACATTCACTTTCTAGTAATTAGATATAAAACAAGATATTATGGAGGCATAACCTAAAATGCCAGTAAGATTCTGTTCAAAACCAGACAATTTTAGACATTTAGTATTAGAATATGCAGCAATATTAGAAATATTCCTAGAGAAAGGAAATTGAGGGGATGAATAAGAAAACCTCTCCAGTATTTAGTATCCACTAAAATGAACAGCTACCCCATGCCAGGAAGATCTTTAGAAGTAAAAGAGAAACCAAAAAAGAACCACTGTAGAGCTAGCTTTCCCAAAAATTGGCTTGTTTCTTACAAAAATTTGGAAGTCATTCTCTCAATTCATTCTTCAGATTCACATTGAAGTGACACCTCAACCACAGAAAGCAGAACTATGGAAGCACAGGAAGGAGGATAATGTGCTTTCTGCAACTGAAAGGTGCTGCAAAATAGG
Organism: Corapipo altera; assembly: GCF_003945725.1. Lineage (NCBI taxonomy): Eukaryota > Metazoa > Chordata > Aves > Passeriformes > Pipridae > Corapipo > Corapipo altera. Next base: position 2,674,912 of record NW_020884914.1, read on the forward strand.
TCTGGTTTATACAGGCTCGTGTTATAGGATTTTTTAGTCCTCCTAAGCACGGAGCATACAACACAAAATTGAGAATAAGCATAACATACCACAGAAAACTGATATGCTACTACACCTTTCCACACTATGAAAATAACTCCAGCATTAACAATTACTTGTACTGTTCTTTTCCCCCTAAAAATCCAAGTGAACTATTCAGTAAACTGTTCATTTGGCTCAGGATGGAAAAGGATGGAGGGGATGAGGTGATGCAGCCTTACATGAGCAAGTATGCCCAGAAAAGTAATTTTTTTCTTTTTCTTTTCAGACCACAACAATAGATGCCATTAAAGTAACAGGTATCCAGCTTCAAGACAGACCAGTTTTAGAGCTTTTGTAAGAAACAGCATGTGTTCAAGTGTACAGGCATCTGCACAAAGTTTACAAGGCAATGTAGCGAATACAGAAGCTAAGAATTAGGTTCTGTTTTTAATACACAGTGACCTTAAAAATATTTCCGTTTCAATATGATTCCAGTTAATCCTGGAAAAGAACAGAAAGCACGAACATAAGACAAAAAAAAAAAAAAAAGACAAACAAAGCTGAGAAAGGAATGGATATCAGTAAGGGATCAGTGGGATAACAGTAAGGTTATTGATTTTTTTACCTTCCTGGAAAGATAAACCCAAACAATGGTGTATTCTCACTTCAGAAACCACTCAAATTTACTTTTTGTTGAATCGGTGGCTAAAGCTTCTTGCTTTAATAAAAACAAAATTTACAGACTGTAAAAAAGTCTCCTTTTAAATCAAAGGGACATGACTGGTTATTTTGGAAATATAAGGACAGATTCAAAGTAACTCTGCAGATTCTTTTCAGCTGTCAAGAAGCTTTAGGGAGAATGTAGCAACTGATAACAGAGGAAGTGATGCAAAACTTGCATGGAAAACGAGCTGCTAAAACAATAAAATACAGCCTCAGTTCCCTGAATTCCAAGCTAAATGCTACCATTTCAGGATACACAAAACAGTGAATCTCTTTGTGGTGATTTTACTTTCTGAATTTACTTTTCTGAAATCTTAAAAGGATCCCAAATGTTCTTTGCCAAGACTATTTTTTATTTTACTTCTATTAGAATGTGAATATTCACCAAAATTCAGGATTCAGAAATTGAGGCATTCTGGTAAATAAAGGATTCTCAATCAGTGGCATTCTGCTCAGGAATGTTATATACAGCACATCTCTACTGTGGTTCTGCTATTTCACTTCTGATTCTGCACTTCATTTCTTATATATATTTCTCAATACTTTCATTTACTGAAATAATGAAAGACATACATGTTCTTTTGTTATGCTGTATTGTCCCCAAATCCTTCCAAGTAGGTTCTAAATTAATGCTGAAGTGACTCCGTTCTTAATGTCACAAAGAGTATTTGAAAAAAGTGCCCATAAAAAAAAAAAAAAAAGTATCTGGAGTTAAAAAGCCCAAACTTTCCATACAGAAGTCTCAAAAAACATTCAGGAAAAAAAGATAAAAATATCAAAAAAAGTTCTCAAGCCCACAGGTTACTTGAGGTGTACACTTGGCTTGAAAATGCAGCTATAAGCTTGTGTTAGCAGGTTTTTACTGTGATTATCTCTCATATATTTTGGATATAAGCCTAGAGGAGAATAATCCCAGACTACAGATGAAGGAATACAGAGATCCAGCATCCTGGAATGAAAATTTGGTATATGAGACATTACAATGAAAAAAACATCAGACAATTCTCATGATGAAAAAACTGCTTTAATTGAATACCTGGCTTCAGGACAATAATTACTAATGAGAAAATCTTTGAGGCTCAAAATTTCAAAGCCTTTTGAAGTCATGCTCAACTCAGAGAAGGATGGAAGTAGATAAATATACATTTATGTCTGATCTGAATTATGAAAGTCTCTGAAACTGGAATAAACAATTGGCAAAAAGATATGCCCTGGGTGAAAAAAACCCCTAAAGAATGTGCTTACAGGAACATCTGTCTCTAGGTAGGTACCAAGACAGGTACACCAAGCTCTGGCTTCTAGAGACTTTTGTGTACCCAGTATGTTTACAGACTCATTTCTCTACCCATTATCTGGAACTTCTGTTGATACAGCATGTAACTGGCTTTCAAAAAAACCTCAAACTCCTAACATTTGATTCCAGTCTGACTTTTGGATAGAAAGAAAAAAAGTAATTGTAACTTTTACTTGGATAAACCCACTGATCATTAAGATATGCCCTACTCTTAAATATCAAAAAGTTATCATCTAATACTGGAGAACAACATTTCTATTTATCTCTTTCCAAGCAAGAGTGTTCTGGCAAAAAATGTAAACCAGTTCTGAAACAATACCAAGGAGAGTTCAGCCAGTTTCTTCACAGGGTTGTGATGTTGACATTTGGTTCTAACAAACCCCTCCCACATACCTCCAAACTTAAGCACCAAACAAGATTTGAAAACAGGGTGTCATTTTGCAAGTTTTGGGGTATTATTAGCTCTCTGTGGATCCAGTGGCTTCAACAGCCTTAGATGTTTTTCAGCACTTCTGTAATGCTACAAAGATTACCATTACAGCAAAAAAATCCACACCAATCACTCAATTTGTTATATTAACTTATGCTTAGAAGAATTATCAGTGAAAAAAGACAGACTAGAACAGAAAAAGGAAAGAATGAATATCATCTACAGAGAAGTGTTCTAATCTGTACAGCAACATAACATGAAACAATAATGAAAACATAAATTACCAGACATTAAGCGAAAAGATGCAAATTAAATCTATAAAGATGAAAAAGGGTGTTTACATAATATAAACAGAGTAAAGTATCTCGGTGCCATGACAGTAAAAAAAAAGAAATTAATTAGATACAAGTTAAAGCAGGTTACATAAAAAAGCAGGTCATCTGAAGTGTATTTCCATCTTTTTTGCATGTGCTTCCCCTCCTCAGGCAATTGAACAGTCCATAAAGTCATCTGCCTGAGCTTGATGATCACAAAAGCATTAAGCTTGTGCCATCAGAGTCCCAGGGCAGTTGGCCACTCAGTTCTGCTGAATGCCTGTCCATTTTATCTGAGCTGTAAATAGACTCCCTGCTGCTGGCCAAGTACCTGCATCACTGTCCAGTCAGAGCCTGTGCTCACTCAGTGTCACTACAGCCAGGGCTGCCCTGTGCAAATGAAGACATGGTTGCTTTGAAGCTGGAGGCTTGATGGCACAATTTCCACCTCTGGCAACAGAGCCAAGAGACATGGGAGAAACTGCAGATAAGGCTTTCAGAAATGGCTCAACATCGCTTTACAATTCTCCCAAACCGAAATGCAGAGACAAAAATCACCATGCTTGCTTTCTTCAGTTTCCTACCTCACTGGCACTGGTGTCAGCATGGAAACCAAGTATGTTCTATTAAGAAGTGTTATGGGCTCGTGAAAGCTTATGGAGGAACCTGCCTGAGTGGGTATTGCGGGAGTTTCTGCTGCAGCTGCTGCTCGAAGACCTAAACCCAGTGTCCGCCGTGACTGTCAGCCTCCGACAGACTAAACACCCGCCGGCGTCCTTTCCTGCCAGACCTTACTAGAGGAAAACACAGTGATATATCATACACAGGCTTTAACAGGGACACAGGGAAGGGAAACTGGAATGAAGACAAAGGATAAATGTTAGAGCAGCAACAAGAATAAGTGACAAGGACGCATCCGGAACTGCTGGTATCTTGGATACAATCTGATGCCGCACCAAAAGCTTTCTAAGTTTGGGAAATACTTCTGGAGCTGGAAGTATTCATTTTTTAGGAATAAATGAGTTTAACTGAATTTAATTTTTGCTCCCCTATCTGAAAAGGTTCATAATGCAGTTTTGGTTGTGTCTGGCAATATCAGCAGCACTTACACCAAGGAGGGACTGGTAAGCATTTATTTGCATTCCAATCTCCTCACATGCTTTAGAAATCTCAAGAGAAGTTATTTATCACAAGTTCTGGTGACATAGAATTATTCTCCTTTTCCCTAGCCATAAATTATATGAGGTGCAGTGCTGTGCAGGTGACAACACTGCAGATCATTCAGCCCTACAATTCTATCATCTACATTATAATGAATTATAATGATTATAATAAAGCTAAACACAGTGTTTTAAAAGATAGCAGCAGTTCAGATGATGATGCTTGGTGCATAGAAAGTTCCTAGAAAAGAAACTTTCTAAGAACAAAAGTACTTCCTCAGCTAGTTGAAAAATTACTAGCATCATAGAACAGGAGATCAAACCACATTTACATCACTGATTATAGAGGGAAGAGACAGGGATGGTTTCAATAAGATGGGAGGCACTTCTCTTACAGGCTCTCCATGCTTCATTAATCATCCTCTCCTTGGAATAAAAATTTAATTTTACAGACTGGAATCCAATATGTTCTCTGCAACAAGGGACAGTTCTTAGTACTTATTTTAGGTCTTTTATCATCAATATCTGCCAGAAGTGTGAAATACTGTGTAAGTGGCACAGAAGACCAGTGCCTTGTGAAGTCCTCAATATCCATTGCTCCAATGTAAACATTTTCTTAAGTACTGAAGCCAATTGCTTTTTAAAGTTAAGACAACTTAAACAGCAATAAAATACAGTGTAGATGACATTAACACATCTGTAATTCTGGAAGGCTGCTAACTTACAGTAAGAGAGCTTCTATATCTAATCTTTGACATATATAAAAATAAGCACTTTAAAGGAGTGCTCGGTTCCAGCAAGGTTAGCCAAGACATGACTGTATTCTAACCTCTGAAACTTGATGACTAAAATCTGCCTAGAAAGAAAACATTTCTACTTTATGCACAGCAACACTTCAAAAGGACACTTTCATTAAAAAAAATAAATCATGTAAATACAAAGAAAAAACCCAAACCAACAGCAGCATTTGCAGAACCTGATACTGCCTTTTCTGTCATTAGGGATTCTGCTTTCTTTAAGGGATGACTTCTGCCTTTCCAGTTTTAAAGAACTGTGATCCTATAAGGGGTTAAGCTTAATTCCCAAATACTACAAAGGTGGGAGTTGCTAGGTTTTAAAATATCTGTGCCATAAAGCAGTGTTGACAATTATTAGGTACGATAGCTGATAAAAATCATAAGAGTTTATTTTACTCATGACAAGGCAGTTAATGCAACACTGTGGGATTGCTTGATGCAGGTAGGGTGATACAAGTAAACTATTTTTACAAAACACCAAATTAACACTTTTTCCCTGTCATGCATTTTTGAAAGCTCTTTTGCTGTTTAATCTTTAACATATACTTTATGTTGTAACATTGTTTTCGCTTAACTGACACACAATTTGTCTTTATTTTGTTCTCATCTGTCACTGTTTTATGTTAAAGTTGGTATGTTCCAAATCTTATTTCCTGAAACAACTCTGCGAAGACTTACAAGTACCATCTCAAATATATCAAACCCTGAACAGTTTAAATCAACAGCAACTGTCAACAGACAGTAGTTCAGGACACTATGATCACAAGTTTACAGTATAAAAAGCTCTTGTGGTTTAAAATGTTGTTCTTAAGGAAGGTAGCTGAAGTAGTTTTCTTGAAGTTCACATGCTCATCTCCCCTTTATCTTGTCTGGCCTTCTTGACTGAAGTTCCTGAGCAGCTCAGCATGTTCTTCATGCTCATCAACCCCAGCAGTTGCCAGAACAAACAGGGGAGCAGGGAAGGAGGGAGGGACAGAGAGCTCATACATGTGCTTGTGTGAGTGTGTTTAAAATGGAATGGGAAATGAGACGGGAGATTCGAATGTGACAGACGGTGGCAGCATTTAAGTGCTACCTTGGGACATAAAACAGCTCTTGGGAACTGCTTGTTGCTCATCACCTGCTTGTTATTCGCTCCTCTAAGGGGCCACTTCACATCATGCAAGCCTCTTCTGCTTACAGCCAAGTAAGGCAGGCTAGTTCCAACTGTCCTCAAATGGTTAAGGGACAATCACTGAGTTTTGCATTGAAGTGGGTGAATACCAACAATTGTTTCCATATCCCAGCTGAGTGGTCAGTAGGACCTGATACAACACACAGTGATGACACTGTCACTTATTTCAGCAAAGTACTTCTGTTCATGCAGAAGCCTATCTGGACATGCCAAAGGGATCATCTCTGTCATGACCGTGTTCCTGGCAAGTTTCCAGTACAGATCTCAATTACACATAAATGGTATAAAAGGGAGAACATTAATTACAAATTTGCAGTAAACCAGTCAAATCAGTGAATGCAGAAACATTGTTCCCAAGAATAGACGACAGTATTGATCTGACACTGAAGATTAACAAAAAGCGTCAAAAGAGCTCCCTGGGTTGGGGAAAACCTTCCCCATATCCCAACCCCCAAAAGACCTACCTCCACAGATTTCAGAATTCTCTCTAGTCTGTACTGAGGACCTTGAGACACCATCACCCCCTCAGTTACAGCTATTTAAAACATTATTCATTATTGGCTGCAACTACACCAGCAGTTTGGTACAGACTTTTGAAGAATCATGCACACTTACTGCTTTGTTTGATTTTAGGAACAGTTTCTGTGCATTAATGACATTCCTTCACAAGGAAACCAAACTATAACATATGCTACATCTATGCACCAAATACACTTCAAATATTAACAGCTATGTATGCCTGAACTAATAACTGGTCCTTCAGACAATCTCATACATGGCAGGGATTCTTGGTCCTAAAGGTCAGGGTAAATATGGCCCACAGCAAAATCCCTGAGCCATCTCAGTACCACCTGTGCATTGTCCTACTGCAAGAAACTACCTGCTCAGGCACCTACAGTCACTGTCTTCCTCTTTGTTACTGTCCCCTGAGCAGAACAAAACCAGGAGTTGAGCTCCAAAGTCATCCCTGCAGCAGGTTAGTGAAGCTGCTGACCCTGGACTGAAGGAGCAGATGGCACATTCTCGTATTCATTCCTCTGACTTTACTGAAGGTCACTGTGCTCATGGTGGTGGGGCACAGAACTATATCCTCACAGCTACATTTGTTAAATCACCTGCATCAGTGTGCCCAGATCCTGGGCAAAAAAATCAAACCCCACCCAAAAACTGTTTTCTTGCATGGCACGTGGCATTTTGCACACATTTTATGATTAATTCACAGGGAAGGTCAAGGAGGGCAGTTCATGCAATGTAACCAGTATGTGCACACTGAAAACAGGTTTTTGAGAAAACCTTCCCTCTGTTTCTTGTTTTGTTCTGTTTTCTTGTTTGTTTGTTTTTGGGGTTTTGTTTGTTTGGTTTTGGGGAGGGTAGGGAAGAGTTTGTTTTGAGTTTTTTGTTTGGTTTTTTTTTTGAAAGCAAAAAACAGCCTTCTGTCATCAGGCTTTTTAAACTGCAGGAAAAATCGAATTTTATGTTATACAAATGCCAACATAGCGTGTAAGTAAACTGTAATTTTGGTAACTACAGTCTGTGATTATTCTTCAATAAGGCACTATCTTTTTATGTTTGATGAGTAATTATGTGTTCTGGATCTAGGCATTTTTTCATAGAAGCCAGATTATATGCACTTGAGAGACCTCAGTTTGAAATGTAGTACAGTCTTGCTTGATATTTCTGTGAACTGGCATGTTGCTCACAACAACAAAAACAATTTAGATTCTTTATTTTCATTTCCTTTACCACAGTTTTCTCTTAGCCGCTATTGGCAAGAACTAGTGGTTACATTTCTCTGATCACAGATGATTTAAATACAGCAAGGATATTGCACATGAGCCTTTTTACACTGCTAAGGAGAAACAGGTCATCAAACAAATGTTTTCTTGTAGTGCCAATCCATATTGAGAGTTCTGACAAATAAATGATAGCACCTCTAGAGTCTAGGTGCTGAATGTTTTACATATTTATTGTTCATAAATGTCATAAGCACCCTCTCCAGCAGTATTTCTTGCAGGGATAGTCACTTTAAACATATAATGCACATTGATCTGCTGACACTGTTCCAGTGAAGGCTACAGAACACTAAATGCCTAAGAAAGGTTGCATCATTTCCTGTAGGACTGCAACAGAGTTTAGATCTAGCTGGGGCTTCCAAAATGGTATGTCTTAGAAGGGGTAACCAGAACATCCCTCTCAAGGAGTCATCAACATTGGAAGTGACCAATAAAATGAGGGAGTTACTTTGAAAGGTCCTGAGAATCAGGTTCCCTCTTTTGTTTTACAACCAAATGAGGCAGACGAGATCAGTTCTAGCACAAGAGCAGCTCAGCATGCACCCTTCAGCATTTACTTCTTGTTTGGTCTCCAGCCTGAGGCTTTACCTCACATAATTTGCACTCAGAACAGACACCATTACAAGATTCTCTACAATTACTATCCAAAAAGGAGGAATGGAGTTCTAATTAGAAGGTGTTCTAATGCAACAAGAAGTCCCAGTTTAAACATACCCACTAAATATATTGACCAGTGCAAACAAATGGGGGCCACATTTGTGAAAGTTACACTGTCACTATTTATGTTGCAGCCTCTTCTGGACCAAGGGAACAGCTCCTGCCTGGTGGTGTTCAGCCACAAGAGTGTTATTGCAAAAGCTTTACAATATTAACATCCTAAATAACTATTTTCAAATATTTCATATTTGGCCCATTGTTACAAATTAACGTGAGCATCAGAAAAACACACAAAAGCAAATGTCACCCAGTTCAAAAAAGATGGATATCGACTTATCCACTAAGGTGAAAGGCTAACAGTTTAGATTACAAATTCATGCAAAGCAATACTTCAGTTAACACAAGCAAAACAAACTATCAACAAAAAACCCCCCACAACATTCTAACTGTGTGTGCTAGGAGAAAAGACAGACAAGCAGGACATTGTTTCACCAGTACTTAAAATCACTACTGAAAGATGCCAAGTATTTATTAGAGTTCCAGAAAGCTGAAGAGATCATTAAAATTTGCACCACAATTTACTTTTAACTGGCTTAGTTGAATAATCAAGTGATCTAAAACCATAAAGCCCCATTGTTTTTAATCCAATAACACAGTAACTTAATTTTACAATAAACTACCCTATATCCCTTAGTGCCTGGGCTGAAAATGGTGATTGAATACCTGAGGGGCTCTGTGCAGCAGAAGGAGTGGATGTCGAGCTCGCAGTCACCGAATCACAGCGCCCTGTGCTCCCACTGCCACTGGAAGGTGATGGGGATGAGAGTGGGGAGGGATGGTGCTGATTTATACACTGGGCTACAGCAAAGCCTGCAAAACAGCACAGTGTTAAGTTAATTATTACCTTGAAAGAGTTAATCTCTTGAAGAAACTGGTGAAAGGTAGGAGCAAATACTGTATCGAAGTGGTGCCGATTTCATGTAGTGACCCCGAGGACCCACTGAAAGCTTTAAAACACAGAAATGACAAGTCAGGAAAATGCTGTGAGCAGCAACACACACTGACAGGTTGTGCTACAAAAAAAAACACAATGAAGAAAGTAAAGAAAAAAGCCAACAAATATAGTCCTGTTAATAATCTGACTTGATCTGCACTCCCACCTCTTACCCCCCATGCTTACAGTCTAGAACTAGACTCAAAGCCACTTGCACAAACACAATGCTATCTGGATTTCTGTCATACTTGCATCATAGTTCTAGATGGGTGAATGCCACTTTTACTGAGCTTTTCTCTTATTTAAGTTAAGACTCGTTATGTCCAAGATGAATATCACTTGAAAGAATTAAACAACCACCACGGCAGGAGCCATCTATTTTGGTGAAAAACAAAACAGTTTGGTGAGGAGCTAACTATCCCATAAATGTAAATAAATTCATGTATTTTATTTCAGAAACCAACCTGATTGATCTTCTACAATCACTTAGATAAGTTAAACTGAGGTCACACACAGTGACACCTGACAGTCTGCAAAAAGTTAACCACAAACTGACCTACCTCAAACGTGAAAGACTTTTATATCATTGGTCCTGAGTGCTGTAGTTTTTAATCACAGAAAATGTACATTGGGTTTCTCATACACACTTCATATTTTGAAATACCAGTTAGAACCGGGAAACAAGGAATAATCAGTGGACTCCTGACCACAGAAGTGAGACAAAGTCAACTGTTAATGTGAACTAAATTTGTTTTAAGAACAGCTACTAAAGCCACTGGTATAGAAGTGATATCAAGATATTTTTCTTCCCTTACAGTGCTGGAAAAAGCTGTACCTACCCAAGGCATTCTATATCCACAAAAGGTTTGCACTTCAAGGGAGAAAAAATCTTCCATCCTCACTGAAACAGCAGAAAACAGTAAACAAGGTCTGCCCTGACTATCACAGGGAAAGTTGACCTGATTCAGCAGGATTTGCCTGCCCAAACTTCTGCAGAACAGCACTCAGGGATTTGTGTCCTTACAATACAACTGCAGAGGAAGGATTTGGAGTTAACAGGAAGTTAATTCAGATAGGAGGGAAAAGTAAGCCTAAATCATTCAGAATATTGTAACTGGGAAACTACTGACCAAGAACAAATTTGCTAATCAGGAAACTCCTTCAGGAAATACTTGCAAAGAGAAAAGGAGCAGAAATAATCATAGCTACAGGAAGTAAAATTAACTTAGAAGGTTCTAGAAGTGTCTTTTTCATTACTTTATGACTCTCAAGTTGTGATTGTGGTTGCTAATGAACAAAAGTATTTCCTTTCCAGTAGTCATGATTCTGCTTCAACATACTTTTCTATTAAAGACTCAGCAAAGTATTACTGTAAAGATGTGCTTCCCAGTTCCTTGCAAATCTTATTTTCATAATCACAATGTTTCATAGGGCTGTGTTTTCTTTCCTAAAAGATGTATCAACAGCTATCCTCCTACTGCATTTTACACAACAGCAGCAAAATTTCATGCCAAAACCTGAAATAGCCTCTTAGCTTTTCTTTAAAGGAACTTTTTCTTAAGCAATTAATGCAACTCTTCCTCCTAAATTGGGAAAAGTTTACCTACTGTCTTATAAAAGTTTTCATGTGAAAGACAGCCTTAACCATAAATTCTCCTAAGAATAAAAATGGAGGTGAGGAAAAGGGGAAAGGGCACCGGTGGCAGAAAATAGGAAGAGCAAAAAAACAAACAAACAAAAAGCCTGAGAAGTAGAAATAAAATCTTGGCCAAGAAAGTAGTAAATGTTTTCTCATTGCAAACCATATCCTCATTGCCCCATTGTCTTCTGGGGCAATTTCTTTCTATTCTGTTCTTCTATACATTGTTATCTTACTGCAAATTCTCATATCATACTTAAGTAAACTATTCCAATCTGATGTTCCTACAGTAGCTGTGGACCAAACTTTATATAGAATTCTTGCCTGTATTTTCTTTTTCATTCAAAGGGTTACAAAGCTATAAAAGATGATTTTTTCCTTCAGATTTTAAAATGAAGATGGTTATAGTTTGCTTGCCATGGCTAATGTTAGTGAGAGTTTTTTTCAGCTTTTCCCCTCCAAATTATATCATTATATACTAAGGTATTAACAATGGATAAAATAGTAAGAGATATTTATTGATTCCCTTTGCTTTTCAAAATAAATTTACTCAGTAGGTAAGCTACCACACTTGTTAAAATATTTAGATGTACCTTTTGCTGGAAATCATTAAGATTTCCCTTAAGACACACTGGGAACATAAATCTCAGAATAGAGCTGATACTTGAAACTAATACTTGAGTTTGCTTGGACAGGAAGTCATTATTTATTTACTTTCAGTAGAAGGCCTGTGTTCACAGGGCCCCTACCAAATCTGCTGGTTTCTTTGAAAACAATATAATTATTTACATAGAGTGCTTCAAAAGTATCATATTCATACACAGATGGTGAACAGTCCAGCCAGCTAAACTACCCCTAGAATGCTCTAACATTCTAGCAAAGGCCATTAACTTAAAATAGACCCTGAAGTATATTAATAGCCATGACCTCATGATGATAAAATTGATCAAGTGAAGGCTTTTGCTTATGCTGTTCTCTGATAAGAACTGCCCAGTTTATCAGCCAGTTGGCTGGGATGATTCCAGCATCTCACTGCCTTTGGATAACACTCTATAAAACATAGAGGTTAACAGGGATGTGCTGGAGCACGGTCTGTTATATTCTCATCACCTTTCACATGTCTTGCACAAAATCTGGTTTTAAGCTACAACAATCCTCACCCTCTTCCCCCCAGGATACCAAGAAGCACTTTAAAAAACATTTTAACTTTGTGCCATGAAACAATAAAGAAAAACAAAGCACAGTTTGCCTACAACAAGGTAACTGCACACTCTTCTCTAGTGAAATATGGAGAGCTCTATTTATGCAGTATGACAGAAATTGAACCAGACCAGACTGAAATAAGTGTTCTTGGAAATTCTGAATTCATTGACAAGATGGATTAGGGAACTGATTAAACAGTTGTATTAAAATTCTCCACAGACCAAAATTTGCAGGAGAGCTGAAAACATTTATATTACTGTTAATGTCTTAAAAACCACACTGGGTGTACAGCACTGACAGCTAACATGGTCCAACTAAAAGTAATAAATAACCTTTTAAAAATATTGCTGAAAAACCTAGTTCTCCTTTAAATCTAGAAAGGACATCATCACCAAAAGAAGGTATAATTTGTTTCTTAAAAGTATAATCAAATTAACTGACTGTACAAGCTTTGCACAACTCTTAAGCACCAGATGAAGCTGTAGCATTAAGAAATGAATACATGAAGCCAGTAATTTAACTGCAACTTCTTCAGTTGTTGTTTCAAAAGGCAAGAAAATCTTCCCCTTGAAGCAAAAATCACAGTGGGCCTGATTAAGGGATAAGGACAAACAGATTCCTGTGAAAATCACTCGGAACTAGGAAACCTCATTCATTCATGAGCAAGAAAGAGTCATTTGATATTTATTTTGTAATTAGATGTAAACCAGGATATGAATCCATTTTTATTATATTACTGGCTGTCATAAAATGCACTTCAAAGATGCTACACTTTAAATACTTCATGTTCTGTGCCTCATTTCTTGTACTTTGTACCAAATAAAAGCTTCAGAATACTTTTTCCTCTGGATTTGCAAGTGCAAGTCTCCATTTCCTGGAATTCAAAGGAAGTATGTGCTTGTTTGAACAAATTACCATATTGCACCACCTCCAATATCCCCTCCCCGAAATTAGTAGATGAAGTCACTTGTTAGGAACACAAGGGCACGTGTCTTAGAGAAAGTTGGAACAGTAACCCTGGGGCACCTTTCCAACCACACCTTTTCCCTGGAAGTCATGTCAAATAAGGAAATACACTCCCATTATACAACATACACTTGTCTTTTGAAAAACCTGACTGGCAATATCTATGGTTTTATAATTTCTGTTCCCCAGTCAGGACTCAGGAAAACTGAGCTCCAATTCAGCCTTAAAGCAGTTAAACATCTGTGGTTTAAGTAGGGTACTTGAATTTTGAACCACTGAATCACATTTAAAGAGAAATGCTGACTTCTGTGAAAGGATTGGCAACAAGTGGGGTAAGGACATTGTATCTTTTTGTATAATACAGCACAAATAAGTACTTTCAAGCAGTATGAAATGCAACTTTAAAATGACTCAAGACCAAATGAGAAAATTTCACCATCTGGAAAAGAAATTCTGTGGAGAAGTCAGTTTGTGAAACAGACAGTAAGAGACAAAAAGCAAAGAGCCCATTGTTTTAGAATCATTCCTTTAATCCCAATTCCAAGCTAATGTTTTAGGAGCAGGTGTGACCCTCTTCTCTCTTGCTGGTTTTAAGGTAAATGAAGCAGTTCACAGTATCCTGGTTATTTTTACAATCTGGCACAAAATCCATTATAACCAGATTAGAGGAGGAAATACTCACAACTAACAGATGTGTTGCATAAATACTGAGTATGCAAAACAGGATTTAAACTAAGTCGATTTGTAAAGGAAGGCAAAGTACTAAGATATTCCCAGCATATTTGGGGAAACTGCCATGAAGTATTGCTCACAGCACACCCAGAACACACCCCCCGGTATTACTTGTTTCTCGAGGAGTAACTTTTTCCATAAGCCTCATGCTGGACTTGTGTGTGCAGGAACATATTACAGCAAGCTTTTCACTGCTTATACAGATTACAATACAGTTTTTGTCAGTGAATGCTCCTCTCACCTGGGACTTTGTCAACAGATGCAAAGACAGAGCGCTGCACTGTGGGGTCGCTGCTCCCACGGCGGGACTGGTCGTAGAATCTAAAGGGGAGGTGCTGGGCTGTAGCTCCAGAGCTGTGTCCAAAACCCATAACTTCAGTTGAAGGCTGAACAGGAAGATCCAGGAGAGCTATGTTTAATCACAATTGATAATATTTGTTACTCAAAAATACATAAAAGGAAGAGGAGGTGAAAATAAAATTGATAGCTTATTCAGGATCTTAAGGCTAAACCAGATTTTTCATGTGACTTGTCTGCATTTGCCTGTTAATTATATTTATAATTGTGTTGGAAAACAAGAGAGACAATGATTCCGGCAACCTGTTCTACCATTGCTGTCCACATCATATTCATACTAAGGGAACCCCAGAATAAACAGTGGAGGGCTAAAAAAAACAGGATTGCAGGAAGTTCCTTGCACCAGACAAGCCATAGGAGTTATTTAAAATAAAAAATCCTTTTGTTTTTCCCTGTACAAATAAAGTAATTCATTAGTTACAACTGAACACTGCAGAGAGCCATTGAAAGAGACAAAATCCTTTAAACCAGTAAAAAAATGCCTTTGCATTACCATTCAACTTAAAACTTTTAATATCAAGTAGGTCTGTACTACCCTCAGACTTGCTTTAAATTTTTTTATATGAAGCAAGCCATAAAAGTATGACATATTCACTTTAGAAACTCAAAGTATAAAGTTCTTTTATTAGCTTCCTACACATCCATAATAATCTTAAAGCATCTATAATCAGAATAATTCTCTGGTCTACTCAGTAATTTTAATACCAGCTATTACTTTGTTTTTCACAGATCTGATTAGTTCATTATTGCTCTTGGACTATCCAAGTAACTTAGATAACAGGGCTTCTTTTTATTTGCACACTTATTTTCCTTCCTATATGTCAGAGCTTCTTTTTCTATACTCAACAGTTCCCTCAGTTTACTGCTAAGCTTCAATTTACTCTTCACTCACTTAATATTCAAGTAATATTTGAATCACTGCTATTTCCTCAAATTAACTCTTTCCTTCATGTCTTCACAAGCATTTCTCCCAAACACAGGAATCTAGTGCTGATGTGCCACTCAACATTTTGGATTGCCCATCATCACCACATCCAACCATTATCATCAAGACCATCAGGACACCATCCAACTCAAGCAAACTGAGCTCCAATTGAGTCTTGGGGCAGCAGGACATCTGCTTTCTATTGGAATTCTGAACCACTGAACCACACTTGAAGAGAAATGCACAATTATTGTACAAAGAGTTTTGTACAATAATTGGCAGCAAGTGGCAACAAGACAGGATTCCTCTTTCATCCTTTCCTGAACTGTCTGTCGTAACTACGAAACCACATATTTCACTCCAGTAAAATCTATCACTTGGAAACTCGACGCCGCTTTACAGCTTTCTGTAGCCACCACTTTTTAAGGTTTCTGTGCCTCACCCTTGTGTTACAGAGTGATTTGCAATGGCACACCAGCCTTGTTTCCAGACCCACTCACCTGCTATCCTCTGCATTTTCATGCGCCGGGCCTGGATGCGGCCCTTTGCCAGGCGCTGCTTCGCGATGATGCAGCGGATGTGATCCGAGAAAATGAACGTGGCCTGAAGGATGGGGAAGGGCTTGGAATGAGGGCTTGAGGCAGGCTTGTGGATGATTATGTTCAGAGCTCTGCTGTCATCCTCTACTCCCGTCACCTGCATGTCCTAAAGAGAAGCACAAGGCAAGTAGTTAATGAAAAAGCAAGTTTTTTTTTAAAACTATAGGTTAAGTATCAAAATTAAAAGAAAACGCTATGAATGTTCCATTAAAGCTCTTACAAAGACAGTTTCCGTGGTAAAAACCCCAACAAAATAAAACCAAAACAACCTTGGTTTGCAACCTTGTGCAATTTGTACAACCTTGGATTTACTCCTTCAGAAACTGGTATTCAGAGAGATTTAGTCAGTTTAAAATTCAATTAAACTATCTGAACATAGCAAATTTTCAGGAGGTAAAAACAAGGCAAGGAGACACAAATGAGAGAAACTTCCTAAAGCTTTTGAAATCAATTAGATAAGCACAAATCATTTTGAAGTTGCAACTTGTCACCTTCCCTACTCATGGAGGAAGATCTTGAAAAGTTCATTACTCTGCTACTTGAGCAAAGTGTTTGGGACTCGATCCTAGTTGGAAATGACTTCAGTGTTCAATTGAACACAGCCCAATATATACTAGGAAAGTCACCTCATCTTCAAGTATGTTTCTACTTAGCTGTGTAAACTTCTTCAGAAAATCAGAGATGTTTTAAAAGGCAGGAAGCAGAAAAAAGATTAGTAACTGAAGAAGCAAGTAAGCATTGTACAGAGCTTAAATATGAAAGCTAATATTGGTATTACTATTTATCCAACACAAAATGTAGATTTTCAGGTGAGAAAAGTAACCACCTAGATTACAACTTCTCTTACCTGCAAAAGGCCTGCAAACTTTACTACTCCCCATCCAAGTCTGGCAATATCTGGTTCAACCAAACTCATCTGGTAAATATCCACAGCCAGAAATCTTTGAACTTGACCCCCATCCTTTGTTATCACTGTACAAGCAATCAGATCACTGTTATCTGAAGGAAGAAAGGAAGGAAAAAGGTTATTTAATCACTGAAGTCACGGATTCTGGGGTTTGAATGTTTTACATAACATAAAATGTTAATATATAAAAGCATCTTGACAACACATGGTTAAAGCTTTTGTTTGCTTTTTTAATAAATATTTTAAGTTTCACCATAATATTTATAGCTACATAGAAAGGGTAAGTTAGATTTTAACAACAGTGGTTCAGACATCTGACAAGTTACATATAAGATGGGTATTATACACACCTTGTTTTCTCTCCCCACCTTCATTATCTTTCAGTAACACAGGTCCCCTCATCTCAGGAGTGAAATTGCAACAGTG
Source organism: Corapipo altera (assembly GCF_003945725.1). Classification (NCBI taxonomy): domain Eukaryota; kingdom Metazoa; phylum Chordata; class Aves; order Passeriformes; family Pipridae; genus Corapipo; species Corapipo altera. The sequence continues at coordinate 2,692,023 of NW_020884914.1, forward strand.
TTGATGTGTCTCACTAAGTGGAAGTCTCAAAAAGTTTTGTTGGAAGATCAGAGACAATCCTGCACCACTGCAGGCAATTATTTCTACCTTGTTAGAAACTCTGGCTCCTGACACAAGTGACACAAGGTACATTTGCACAGGTCTGAAACCTGATATTCTGACTATTGGAAGCCCTTCAACTTCAAGATCACACAGACTCTCCAGGTAAACTGTAGCAGGCTTTTGCCAATATTTGTTAAATGAGGTGATATTTTTTCCTTTACCCATGCATTTTATTCACTTATATTGAACAAACATCCCCTTTCTTTACCATTACTCCAGGACCCCTCCAACAAGCCCCCAGACAAATCCTCCTGTATCTCCTCACTGCCCTTGTTCCAGTTCAAACCCATTGTTCTTGAAAAGGGATTCAATCACCTTCTTTACACCACCTGGAATCTACCAAGCACCCCTTAAACTGCCACAATTTCTAGCAGACCTTTGCTAATCTTAACTAGAGTTGCTTTTTCCTTTGCTTCAAACTGATACTTTAATTCATATACTTGATATACACAGGTCTTTTTCCACTCTCTTATCTAGTACAATTTATAGCAAGTAAAATATTCTGAACATTATACAGAACAGTAGAACTTAAATTTACTCATCCAAACATCTAATCAAGTAGTTAACACCATATTTCATACTAGAAACATTTGCAGGATAGATACAAAAGCTACAAGTGGAAGCACACAGTTTTTTACAGTGGCAGGTCATACAACTACAGGCAACAGCCATAAATTATGGTTGGGAGGTGGAAGAAATTCCTTTGTGCATAATACAGCACAGCATGTTACCCAGAGAGGCTGTGGAATTTATATCACCAAAGGTTTTCAAGTTTCAAAAAACCAAAACCAACAATCCTCCCCAAACCAACCTCCTCTTCCTCCCAAAAATCCCCCCACACCACAAGCGTGAGGTCCCTTCCAACTAACATTTCTCTGAATCTACAAATTACCCTTTACCAGCAAAATCCATTCAAAATTGATTGGGTGATAGGAGATGAAAAATGGAACCCTAACACAATTAAAAGAGGATAATTAATGCTAATCCAGTGTGAATTTACTGTGAGCTTTTGAAATTTGAGAAAACAAGTTTAATCAATAAATGCAATACATACAGGACGTGATACAGTTACATGAGGATTGATTGCTATTACCTTCTCACAGCCCTAGAAGGCTCAAGAAATCCATACAGGATTGGCAAATATTACTACAGGAGCCTGTGGAATATTTATTCCTGTTTAGAGAAGGAGCTGAGACACCAGGCAGAGAATCATAGAGGAGATCTAAAATGGCAAAGTAGGCAACTGAATCCTACTGAATATTATTGCACCACTAGCATTCTAATAATCTGAACAATAAAAGATAAGCCACAGAAACAGAATAAAACAAGAAAATCCGTGTCAATATTTATAAAGTTTTCAGTGCAACAGCAAGAAGATTAAAATACTTGTAATTATTGCTGTACAAATTCACCTGCCCGACTACAAAAATGTACTTCAGGTAAAGTACTTAAGGGGCAGAAGTTGCTTTCCAGAGCCAAAAGTTTTCATTTTAGATCTGACAAAAACTTGAAGTAAAACTGTAAAAGTTTATCAAAGAACAGAAGGGAAAGTTACTCATTTATTAGGCAACTGTTTCAGGAATCCTTTGAGCTTATACAACTGAGTGAAGGCCATTTCAGCTCACAGCTGCTGAAAGGTCAAAAGCTACATCATCCTTGACGACAAAAACAGACGATAAAGTGTAGTTAAACAAATTTCCAGTGAACTGATCTGAGAATACTCACAGCTATACTATGAAACAGTTACACAACACATAGCTAACACATTTAGATGAAAATACCAAGCCCAGTAAAATTCAGTTTGAAACTGAAAATTTGATCTGGAGATTAAAGTGAATCCCAGGTTGAAAGGCCATTCAATATCCATATGACACTGCTGCAAAGAAGTGTGCTGTCCTTCCTGACAGTAATTACATTGCCTAATTTTTCCTCATGCAAAATGGAGCCTGTAGCCAGTTTGGACACTACACCTCCAAGACCTGGATCCAAGAGTTCTGTGGACTTTCTCAAAGAAAAATACAAGTCGTAGGAAACAACCAAGGAAGGAGAGTTCAAAGACCTCAGCTGCTTGCAGCACAGATGTACATTAGGTGAAAACAGCTGACTGTGTTCATGCAGTACCTACCTGAAAAGACTGCATTACATGAATTCTTTACTAATATAACAGCTACTTGAGGAGATGGTCTAAATGTACCTGATCTGCCTCAGGGCTTGATCTTTAATGATTTTATAATTTACTGTCATCACAATTCCAGAAATCATCTGCAGGCACTAAAAGCTCTTACAGAAAACTTTTAGCCCTTTGGATGCACAGCTGGTGGCCCAAGATAAGCATCATGCTGCAGAAAGTTAATGCACCACCTCCCACTTGACAAGAAGAACCTTTCCCAACAGCACAGAGCCCATTAGGTATGACATTCTGCTTTACTGCTTACTAAGAATGCAACAAATCAAGGACCCACCCAGATGTTCCCACAAAGGACATTTAGCTGAGATTAGAGGATGTGTCCCTGGTCATACACCTGCACCACATTTTGGCTTCCTCTCTTTTCTTCAAATATGACAAGTTGCACTGGGCAACTTTCTCTACCTGACTGTTTTGAGCAGGGGAGTTAGAGTAGGTGATCTCCTGATGTTCCTTCCAACCTCAATTATTCCATCATAAACTTTTCTCAAACATTTTTTTTAGAAATATTGGCTGCTTTTCTAAAGCTTGGATATTTGGTAGAGACAGAGTGCACAAGGAGATTTAAGTATAATGCGACTTATTTTCAGTTTCAGCAAAGAAATAACAGCTTTAAATGTACCATCATTTACCTCTTGGTCATGATATTTAAAATATTGCCACGAACAGAATGGTGTTACCAGCCTGAAACAAAGCACTGAGGTTGTTAATTTGAGCTGCCAGTAAACCTCACACAGTGAGCTGCTGACTAAGATTAAAAAGATACCTGCATGAGACACCTACAGCCTCACATGCAGTCTGAGGCAGGCAGTTATCACACAACACATGAGTGATTCAAAACTATTTACAGTAGAAAAACAACACTGAAAAGTAATAGATATCATTCTGGTGGCAGCATACCCAGCAATATGGAATGAACCTTCAGTGGAATTCCCTGCCTCTCAACACACACATTTATATATAGTGCTGACAACCTTGCAACTACACCTAAAGGTTTACAATGAACATATGCCCATCAAAATATTAAAATGTGTCTTTACAAGATACTTTAATCTTTCTTATCCAGCTCTCATAAAACACCAGCATTGCATTCAGGCAAAAGGAAAAAAAAGTAATTTTGATAAAGTCAGTTCTGCAGGATTTTTCAAAATCCAGACAGTAGCTGAAACCATTAGTGGATCATGTTAACCTCCACTTGACACTATTTGTATATAAACAACCATAACCACTGGAAGCATCTTAATGTTCAGAAGAATTTTTAAAGACTTGTGATAATACAGATTGAGGAAGATTTGTTACATCAACAATATCTCCGAAGTGATAATTAAAAAAGGTAAACAACTAGAATTTTTGAGGTCTCATTTTGCCCATGCTAAGTCTCCTGCCAAGATAAGGCATCTATGCAATGATGTGTATCCTGTATGCTTTATGCCAAAATGCTGATATTCTCCTGTTTCTCTCTTTTGGGTAACATAAAAGACTTGAACTGGAAAATAAGTTTTTATATTACAACACACACTGGAACTTCACCTCTGTAATACCTCAATTCAGGTAGTTTAGGTAACAATAGCAGTAATAAGCAGTTTAGAGGGAAAAAAAATTAAGCCAGTAACTTCTCCATGTCAGACTATTTGGGAAATTGAGGGACTACTTACTCAAATCAAGAACATCATCAGTCTTTATCAGATCTCCCTCCCTCGTGAGTGGTAACTGAGTTTCTGGCTCATCTCGCAAGTGCAGTGACAGCGAACGGAGCATAAAGAAAACTCTGATTGCCTTGAGAAATTAAAGAAAAGAATATTAAAATATTGCTACACCCAGTACTACATATTTTAACAGAATCTTACAAACATATCCTGGCTTTTACAACCCCCGAGTTTGTTCTCATACAGTAAAATCTTCATTTTAAATTGATAAAGTAGAATGTAATTTCAAACTTAGCTAGAAAAATACATAAAAGAAGTTGAAACCTGCAATTTTCAATGAAGTGGAAGCAGCAGAGCTTTTTTGGCACTGGCACACTTAGACAGACTGTGACTGACAGGTAATTTTTTCTTTAATAATTATTTTAAGACTGATTGTATTTGCAATACCTGTATGCTACAAACACCTCCACAACCAGCCTTCAGAGACTGTCACATTTTGAAATTAAAGTAGTGATAACTTTTCTGGCCAAGCCTAGCTAAGATGTCTGCAAGTTAGAGAGAAAACAGTGGGGATTTTTGCATTTTAATTTGCTGTGTTCATCAGAACTAGCCACATATAATACAACATTCTTGGAGCACTTGATTCATATTCTCAGAAGGTCTGTACCAGGGCAAAGCATTCTGAAAGCTGCACTAGGCCCAAGAAACTTTCAACAGCTGCTCTGTGAAATTAATAAGCTGGTTTTGATTTATAAATTCATGACATATGGTATGCAAAGACCAAAAGTGTCAAAGAACAATCATCATTTTATTAGCCACATTTTGAAAGGCACCATTTATAATCCTCTTCCCCTACAAGAACTGTATTTTCAGTATAGTAAATGAAAAAATCATTTTTTATTACTTCTGGTGTTTTGTTTTTTAAGAGTTTCCTACACAGTAATTCTGTGGCATACTGTAAATTAACTGCTGCCTTACAGTAAAAGCATTGAATTCATGAACAGCTGCAATGCCCAGAAACTCCCAGATTGCAGGAAGTATCAGGAAAAACAAATTAAAGTGCTTTAAGGGAAAACCCTTCACCCCTCTATTTTTAAAATCAACAGAACTGTGGCTCCTGTGAACCAGCAATGTGAGTGCTTGGCCAGCCATCATCCTGGCAGAGTTTCCAGAAACTTCTGGCACAGCAGGGATGAAGAGAGGGAAGTCATGTACCCAGCTCTTCCATGAAATGACAAAGCAGATGAATTTGGCATGCTGTTGAAATCTAACAGGGCAACATGATTCTGTGAATCAAAGGATGTCAAGTATGATATTAACACTGGCTTATTCATAAGAACAGAGTCATTTTGTAATGGCAGATCTCTCCCCTTTAGGCAGATTGCATTCTAATGGACTGTGGATTTACTGAAATTATATACTATTACTATAAAGCACTTTTACTATCAGATGTTTCAAGAAAAATTCACAATACTGGGTGTAAGACTTTTCAAATTCAACCAAGAACAGGACTATTTTTGGTAACCCAAAAGTCAAACCCAACAAGGCATTTGGGTTTTTTGTTTGTTTGTTTTTTGTTTTTGCTTTTTTGTTTGTTTTTTAATTTAGAGGACAGGCATCACTCAGCCTGCCTTCACTTATTTTTCCCTTCAATCCTCTTCCTCCTAGACAGCATTAATTTTTGTTGCATACGTTCCCTATAAAACAAACATCTCTCATCTCCAAACACATAATCACATTTACTGCAGATTAATGTACAGCAGGTAGGAAACAAAATTAGAACTTTAGCCTTTGCAAGAAAAAAATTAAAAAACAAGAACATCAGATGAAAAGGGAGTTACAGTGTGCTTCCTACAATATTGACAGCCTTCAGTTTGTTAGCAATATCAATATAAATCCAAAATCATGTGAGCTGGGCCTTCCTACAAGAGTTTATTGCCACGTAGAGACTTTCTATAGTGAGAGAAGTCAGAGCCTAAAAAGATCTGATCTCTAACAGCTAAGAACTCACAATATAATCGAAGTAAGGGACTTCTTCACTTGCCAGTGAAACAAAACTCAAGAACTTTTTTGGAATCATGACACAGGATGCTCAGAATCAACTGTTCATTTGAAACTGTCAGCAAAACCCCAGAAGTGGCAGCAGCAATGTCACAAGATAGACCTCGAGTTCAGCACATTGTTATGGCAATTCAGCAAAGCAAGGGAGCCCAGCTGGAAGAAAGCAGCCCAGGAATTGAGAAAATGCTAAAACTTGTAGAGCAATGTGACTGGGGAGGGACAATCGACAAGGAAGCATTGTGGGACTTCTTGTGGATGATAAAGCCCCTTTCATCCCAAACACTCTACAGGAATATTTGCATTGATTTTTTGATTTCCACTAACAGAAGTTAAGCTATTCCTTATTTAGCTCATGAAAACCATGGAACAGTCAGTTTCCACTAATGTGCATTTCTAAGTATCCTTCTGTTAAATGCCTCAGAGAGAATTCCAGGAAGCATTTTTGCTTTCTAAGAATACTTTTCAAAATAATTCACTGTATTTTATCAGACAGTTTGTGGTGATTACAAAAGCTGTGTGGTTCACAATAAGTAATGAAAACAAACCTTTTCAGAAGATTCCTGGAAAAATGTTTTTTCTTCAAGGGTACTTGAATATATGTACATATTATGTAAATGCAAAGAAACCCAAAGAATAGCACTTTTCAAATAATAATGTCATGTAATAATATCTCTCTTAGACTTACTGGCACTGCAAAGCTTACAGGACACTGCCAGATATGGGCCAAGAACTGATTAACCTAAGAATGGTGATAATGATTCAGGTCAGTATTACCTCTACAGATTGTGTCAGTCCTGAAAATAGATATTTTGCTATTTTTCTCCTCATTCTCAAGATCTCTGTCATTAATTACTTTGAACTCTAGAGTAGAGTTAAACTTTTTGTCATGTGTAGAAACATGAGCAATATGAAGCCAGCCAGCCTTCCACTGGAGATTCCCAATACAGGAATATAATTGTAAGATAGATGGAGATATCTGACAACATATTAATGAGTCTCATCCAAATACCTTTGTATGTAGATGTCTGTATGATCTGAAAAATAAAACCCCACTGCAAGAACATGTTGTGTTGACTAGGCACAGGAAATCATAGAGAAAAAGTTTTTCTTCACTAGGACAGGTAATTATTTTATACTCTGCACAGGTCTGTCTTCACCAAGTCTTTCTCATTTTATGGACGAAACTTCCAACCAAGCAGTTTTCAGGGAAAAATATTATTTGTATTTCTAGAATTGTGCAAGGACTTTGGCATCATTTTGCCATGAACAAATATAAGAAAAATAGTCTTACTCACTCTTCGTGTTCTTTCCACATCTCCACAAGGCAATCTTTTCACAAAATCAATACCAGTCAGTGGTGTCCCCGTTGGAGGCAGTAAGATTGAAGCATCCATCATCAAGTATTCTACATTCATGGGTTTAATCTATAAAAGTATTTTAACATTGATTACCATACAGGACAATAAACATTTGCCTCTTTGCTTTCAAATATAACTCATTGTTCCATATTCCAGAGTTCTGAGAAATTTTAATACCAACTGTCTTACTTGAAGCCCCTTACAAGCAATTTCTGTTTTATATTTGTTCACTGTTCCCTCACACACTGTTGAAGTTTCCATACTGATAGAACAGGGGGCAAGCTCCAAAAGATTACTGAAGAACTACTTCCCTAACACTAAAACCCAAATTTGTCAGGTTTGCTTTTAAGTTTTGACTTAAATTTGTGATTACTTCCACCACAAGAAAGAGTTTCCTATAACTTTTTCTCTCCAGAAATAACTTTCTAGTTTCTAATAATGCAGCAACTTTCAAAGTTAGATATTTCACTAAAAACTTCTATTATTTAGGCTGGTAAGATATGTGTAAGATGTTTCCCATATTAAAAGACTTATTACAACACATCAACTGTAGATTGTGCTTTTTCAAAGAGACAACGAGCAGCTGCTCATTAAATCCCTCACCACTGGGGAAAAAACCCTGTAATTGAGTACCCAAAGCATTTTTATCTGAACTCCAACCTAAGAATTGAAACAGATAATTACTTTTAAAACACATTTACAGGTTAAATATGAACTGAGATCAATCTTAGTAATCCATTAACACCTTCACAGGCAGTACCTCTCCTAGAGCAAAGGGCTCAACGTTTGCTTGCTCCAACCTTGTTTTCCACTGGTAAATAAAGTGACACCATCAAAACTGAGACCTTGCTGGGCTTTGGACAGATATAGGAAGATTTTCATATTGTTTAGTAACTAAGGAAAAAATAAATCCAATGTCCCATTTACGAGGATAATTTTTGTATACTCCATCTCAGAAAGTAATGGGTTTTACTAAATAAAGAGTTGTGAAATTTCACATAAACAATTTATGTAAGCAGAGACACGACTCCTCAGAGATAAAACCACATTTTGTTATTCTCCTGTCAGCAATAAAGACCCCAGTGTTCTCAGTAACTATCAGTAACTGTTCCTGCTCCTGTGCTGTATCTGGGTTTGAGGATTTGGCAGAAAGGTTGTCACTTACTGTCATACTCCGGTATTCGTCTTCAAACATATCCAGAAAAATTTCTTCTCCCTTCCAAAAGCAAGAATATGGACACACCATGAAACCCGAGGGCTGCAGAGCCAGGTTTGTTTGGTTTGATTATGTACAGGGTGTCTGTGAGGGGAGGCCTCTGCAGGACACTGCTGAGCACCACAGCAATGCTGATGGGAAAACACACCAACAGGGAGAGGGATTCCTCTGCAGCCCCTGGAGAGGACCATGGTGGAGCACATACCCACAGGGCAGCAGGAAGATGTGCCCTGAAAGAGCTGCAGTCTGTGCAGGACCCACAGATTATTTTCCTGAAGGACTGCAGCCCATGGAGGAGGAGATCCACACTGGGGCAGGGGAAAGTGTGAGGAAGAAGAGGCAAGCAAGAGATGAACTGTCATGGCCTGACATCAAATCCCTATTTCCCCATCGCCCCTACACCACTCAGCAGGGGGAGAGGGCAGAAGAGACAGGAATGAAGGAACAGAGTTGAGCCTGGGAAAAAGGAGAGGTGGGGGGGAAGGTGTCTGTTTTTATTTTTAAATTTGTCTTTGTTTCTCGCTATCTAAATTTATTTTTATTGGCAATAAATTAATTTTTGCCAAGCTGGCTCTGTTTCACCCATGACTGTAATTAGCAAGTGACCTCGCAGTTCTTTATCTTTACAGCAAGATACTCTCTTCTCTCTCCATCCTGTTGAGGAAGGGCAGTGAAAGAGCAGCTGAGTGAACCTCTAGCAGCCAACCATAAGGTGACTTATTTTTTGGAAGCCATATTGAGCAAACAGTCTTCAAAACTATTCTGACAAAAACAGGAAGATATTTCAGACACTTGAAATCTCTAATGGATTTATTATTCCTAATATGGAAGTTAACACCCAGATCTTATCATTTTAATTATTTCACTGTTTACAACACACACACACACAAAAAAGGCAAAAAGCTGCAAAGGTCTCCAATAAGAAAAAAAGATTAAGTACCAGCATTTCAGATAAGACACAAACAAAAAATAATGTCAAAACCAAACACATTCAATATTAGTGCCAATGATAAAATCCCAGGAATCGTGCTCTAATTGTGTGGCTCCATTCCATGAAACACATAACAGAAGCAACAAAGGGGCATGACTGCTAACTTGCCCTCCAATATAAACCCTGAGTCTTCTAACAGCCCTTTTGTGACATATGTCAGTGTGGCATGGGAAGGGCAGGAAAGGAAAGGAATCCCACAACAAAACACTTCCTTTTCTGTCACAAATTTGGAGTTCTCATATTAAAAAAAGTGCTGCCTTGGGCACCAGTAAAGACTGGGCTGCAGACTTGCTTCTAATTCCACATGATGTAAAGGACTCTTTCTTACAGCATTTTGCATATATACCTTGTAGAAACGACGCAGGAGATGAACACTTTCTTCCCTGGCACCCTAGAAAAGATAAAATGATTTTCAGGGAGTACATACACAATTTACTTATTAATCACATTAAAAAACCCACCCAAAAACTCGTATAGAAGAGACTGTCTATTGATTTCCCCACACACAGTTTTCATCCCAGAATTTGACAGAATACATTCTGAACTTCTGAAAATACAGCTTATGTGAGCTTATTAGTTTCAAAAGAACTTTTCTTTACATTGTTGAGGTGGATGACATGCAAATTTCAGAGAGAAAATTAAACCTAACACTGCTTGGGAAGTTATGAGTTTAAATAGCATGATAACAGCAAAGCTGGGGACAGAACAGAGCTTTTGATTCTTCTGCACAGAGCCACCAATGCCAAGATGTTCTAGAAGCTCAAATTTCACATTTAGGCTTACTGCAATCAGAAATGAAATAAATTTATTCAACTATATTACAAGACTCAAAGACTAGTAATGTTGTGACTGGAAATTTGAAAGAAAATACTCACCTCAAGACAAGCAAGGTGAACATCTTTTATGATGCTGCCATTTTTAGAAAACACGAGCTGCTTCAGCAACAGGCACCCAAGTTCTAAAGTTGCCAAACGGATTTTTCCATCTATGAAAAGAAAATTTCAATACACAAAGAAGCAGCAGTTTAATTATTGTTCTTCTCATTATCTAATGTTCTTTAATATTTTTACTTTTCCCCCAGTTGTCAAACTTGGCTCCTCTGTCACACACACCCTATCAGACAAGCATGACTGCAGATGCTGGCTTACAATGCTGATGGTTAAAAAAGAAAAAGAATTGGAAGAGTAATTTAAAACAGAAGATAATTTAAAGCAGAACTGTGCAATAAGAAGGCAACAAAGATTAACACTGTTGAAAAATAAGCCAAACCCATGCCTTCATTAATCTGCAACCACAGGTTGAACTACACTAAAATTACAAAAGGATCAGAGACATTTGGCATGGATAAAGTCACAAAGTGAAAGGCAGCCTTGTATGCAGTATACTAATAAGGTATAGTTTTTCCTTAAAAGAAGTCCAAAGGATTCAGATACAGCCTGGATCTGAGAATCCAGGGAAGTCAGAGTGAAAGAATGCACTGAGATTTTAAGCTTAGTGTCAGAAGGATTTTAAAAAACGATATTAGAAATTATGTACAGTCTGAGCTCAGTGATCTACACTAAGACAGTATATCCAAGAGACAGACTGACATCTCAGCTTTTGACTCCAACTCCTTCTTTACCACTTCAAAAGTTAGCACTATGCTGTCAGAAACTAAAGATACAAAGGTCAGTACTGCCTCCAAAAAAGAGAAGAGATGTTCTACACAGCATTTATCAAGTGTAATAAAAATCCAGTATTTCCACTCCTCCCCAGCACGTCCCTCCCCAGACAAGCCTTTACTTAAATAAATGCATTTCCTCATCTTGCACTCTTCCCTGTTGCTGCATGTATAAACTCTTCATATATAAACATGTTTTTAATCTCTGACTGGCACATCAGCACTAGTTAATGCTCTCAGATCAGTCTTGCAAGTCAAATAAACATTAGATTTTATTCTGCAAACAATCAGGAATTTGATAATGTGTCCGTTTCAGGGGAAAACCAGTTCCACTCATTTGAAGTTTTAAGGGGGGAAGTGCAGGGAGAAGAGTTGTGGCTTGAACAAAAGTCATATTTCCATGGAATGGGTCACTGAGCATTGTAACCAGATGGTTTTTTTCCAGCTTCAAAAGTTTCAGCTTGGAAGGAAAACAAATACTGGAAAAGCAATACCTGGTTGTGCAGCATAATTCATTATCCTGATGAGCCTTTCTGCAAGTACATGATTATACGAGTTTCTCTCTTCAGCATGTTGAGCTGGAAGCTGAATTCTCTCCAGCTTGACTGGGTCAATTCCTTTTTCAGGGGTGAAGGAAGAAAGGCAAATTAGAAAACAGGAGTATATCCCGAGGCAAGTATTTAACAGACCACAGTAGTTTTCTCAGAACATAATAATTAGCAATATGAAACTAGGCAAGTTAGCTTTGAATTAATATTACAAGGAGGAACAACAGAAAGACTAAAGACATTGATGAATCCCTGAAAATTCTCAGCCTTAAACAGAGCACTCAAATCCCAAAGTGGTTGGTGAAATCCAAACTATTTTGCTGTTTCTGAAATTCTAAAACTATTTGTTTGCATCTAAATCAAATGAAAGTCAAGTCATATATCTGAAGAGCATAGTGACTGAAGGAAAAGGTGAAAGTCTGATTTTAAATTCTGCTCTGGTAGTAAGTGATCTGTTCACACACGTTTAAAAAAAATAAGAATATTATTTTGTAAGTAGAAGCCTCTGATTGAGTACCCTCTCCATGCAAATTAAATTCCCCCTGAATGGTTGTATAAGGAAATTAATCCCATTTTTCTTCAACATATTCCTCTAAAATATGGAGATATTTCTCAGAATAGACTGGTTACTGTAAGACCTCTTAGGACAATACATAATTATGGATTGCTGGGAATCTCCCTGTCCTGTTCTAAAGAATGGTAATAAACAATCTCATAAAACAGAAGATGATTATATTTAGGTTTACAGTTTCTTCCAACCCTGGCCTTGTAGTTAACTCTGCATAACAGCACTTACCTTTGTTGTGTGACATTGCATATAAAAGACAGAGCACAAAGAGGGCATAGTAATCATCTTCAGGACAGTCCAGTGCATTATAGACCATATCAAGAAAAGGTCTGTGGAAAGGAGTAATTTAAAAAAGAGAAAAATGGTTAAGAAAGAAACATATCTATAGAAAAATGAGTAACTATCTTATTCTACATGTAGCTAATGGAAGAGGCAAATTTACAGTAAGGTACATTTTCAGGCATTAAAAAAATTTCTGTTACAGAGTACTCAGATTATAGCCATGCCTTGCATTTACACTCTGCCAATAATTCTGATGCTTTAACAGGATTTGTTACATAATACTTTCCCAGGAATTGATTGTTCAAACATTTACTGGTTGTTTGTGGCACATTTAGTATGTATTGAAAGCTTGTTCTAAGTGTATACGTAAGCAACTTCAAGGAGCTGCTCTCACTGTTGCATAAAAGAAAGAGAATACCTCCAAACTCATGTACTAAACAGAGTTGAAAAGTTCTATTACAAGGAAGCATTTTTCATCAGAAGTTTGGACAAAGCCATTTTGTTCTAGAACAATCAACAACTTTACCATGCAACAGTTATAGGAAAGAAAAATTAATAAGCAGGTAACATTTGAATGAAAAAAAGAAAGCTTTGGATTGCAGATAAACTTTGTTTTCCTGAGTTTAAACACATGTGACCTATGACACTTCTGCAGGAAGTTACAAAGTGCCAAGTTCACCTTTTACCTGTACCCTGAAGAGACCACAAAAGTCAATGTAATCCAGAAGCCGTTTGGACAGATCAGATATGGCTGAGATTTAGCTGATATGAGCACGAGCCTGACTGTAAGGCAGCTTGGCTTCTTGTCTTAGGCTGGCTTGCATCCAATCAGTTGCACCAGTTCAGAGTGTAAGTGAAAATTCAATATATTTTCACAACTGGTCCAGACAAACAAACAATATATCAGGGAAGTGTCACAGTCACCAGAAGATGACAGTCTAGAACCCTGAGTGAAATGAGTTAATTCCCTACCTTTTGAAGTATTTTTTAATAGGGAAAGGAAAAAAACCCCTTATATTACCTAAATTACATTCAAATAAAATACATTAAGGTAACATCAAAGTCATAAAAACAAAGACATTTTCCTGTCTTCAGAGCTAGCAGACAAGAAGCATCCACTACAAACTCATGGTTGTGGTCAGCTGAGGGTCAGCAGGGCTATCAGAGCCCAGAACACAACATACTTCAGTACCTCCTCCAGGCCTGTGGCGCCATCATGGCCACACTTAATGTGCCCCAGTAAAGCCACCAAGTCATAACAAGGGACTTGACCTTCCCGTCAGCTCCACACACATTTCACCACCATGTTCTCTTTTACTGAAACAAGGCAGTGATCAGATTCACAGACCACGTTGTTCCTCTGCTCAGTTCCTGACACTGCAGCACGTCGCCTGTTTCTGAAGCTCCATCACAATCATCCTCTGCGGGAAACCCCACCAAGTTATGATCCCTCTTTGCCCAAGGTCAACACCTCTCTGTGCCTAAGTCAAATTTCCCACATATTGTAGATCTTAAAAGAATGTAACTATTCAAGGAAAACCAACCTAAATAATTAGCAATGTTGAAAACAAACCAAGAGGGCCTTCAGGCTTCCTAAGTGTTAAACAAATCCTAAAGCCTCATGTCACCCTCAGACTGGGGGCTTTTCACACCACAGGGGGAATTCAGCTTCAAGGGTTAAAGAAAGAGGACCAAGACATCCAGGTTCAAGATATTAACATACTTAAATACAAGATAACATGAGGTCTGCTTTCAGACCAACAGACACTAACTAACCTAAAATGTGACCTATGATATAAAAGTAATGTTTAATATAATTTTGTTAAAGCCAGTGGTTTAGCAGGACAAAGCTGCTGAAACATCAGTAGCTGTTCATATAACACCAATATTACATGGTATTATATGATTTCTGTAATTTCTAATGCATTTTTCATTGTTTTAACCCCTGCATACTAATTAGATTTGTGAAATTACATCACTTGAAAAAATTACAGCAGCAAGAGAAATCGTTCTCATTCCAGATGCTTCTTCACAGCATCTCTCTATCTGCATTACCAGAGTCTCAGTCCCAATAACCTGAGGCCAAAACAACTTCCAAGAATCCCACTCACCAACAGTCCTCAAATAGACTAAATACATGATGGACACAGGAAAAACTCAGCTGTAAGAAAATAGCAACCGAAGCCACAACATAGCACAAAGATTTCACATTCTGGAAAAAGGTTTTGCTGTACAGCATATTGCAAAAGAAAGGTAATTTAAAACATGTCTTTAAGCTCAAACTTTCCAGCAGTGAGGCCCATCAAAATAAAAATTACACCCTAAAATACTTCAACTGCCTCTTTTATGTTCTTCACAGCAGTAAAAGGGCTAAGGGAAACCGAAAACTTGACTTAGCTTTTAAAGCTTTTAAACTCCCTTCTGTGCTGTTTTCCATTCATTTTTCAACAACTATGGGACTATTTTTAAAAAACACTTTTAATAGTGAAGTCTGTATTGTAAATATTATCAAATATAAGTAGTTCTTAACTCTGTAAGCATTTTCTTCCTTTACTAGGCTTTTACTACCAACTTGACAGAAGAAGCAGATCAAATGCCATACAAGTGTTCTTCAAATTATTTATTCTTGTGGAGTGTGTCCACAACTGAAGACTGCAACACACTGGGAATCACAATCACCACAGTCATGAATGATTATTCCAGTTAGGGAAGGCTCACTTTGGGTATGGCATGATGTCCACTGCATTTTCCACTACCACATGGCACCTTATCCACAAGACTCAGTGATTTCCATCAGTGTAGGGCAGAAACTGTACACACTGGAGCAAATCTCTTGAGAAATTTAGCTACTGTTTCTAATACTACATTTGGCATAGAAGATAACACAAGATTTTAAGCTACAGCAGCTTATCCACAGGTATTTCCAAAAATTCACATATGTAACTAAGGCCACTACCAATTGCACTACACAAGGTCTATCCTTATTTTAAAAATATTTTTAGCTCTGCACATTCTTTGATATAGATGCAGGATGCTGTGAGATCATGTCTGCAGAACAAGAGAGTACTGAACTGCAGACATTTGCCAAATGCATCACATCTAAGGATTTTGCACTTTTTGAGACCTGAGCATCACAGTCATTTTAGTATTCAATGCAGTCATGACCAATTTCTTTATAAAAGCCATTTGGCACATATTTTAGTCAAATTATCAATAATCTAGAACAACGCATTTTAAAGTCAGTTCAAGTCAAGGTTCAATTTCACTTTTACAATGAAATGAAATGTTATCTTTATTAATGAATGTAATCTAAGGTACATCAAAGCTATAATGGAGACAGAATGAAATTCTGGGAATACCAGGCAGCATTTCCCAAGTTTAAAAATAAATTTAAAATGCTATTAAACATGTGCATTTCCCCACCAGACACATCTGCAAGTACTTTTGTGTCAGATACAGCACGTTTGGTTTCTTTTCTCTAACATCCTATTAACAGGAACACAAAATTCTTACTGAGAAGGTGCCTTACAGATATTTAATACATCCAAGTTTAAATTTTTAAGGCAGGGTGATTTCTGCTCCCAGAAACACTTAAAAACTGTATTTTCAATAGAAGTCTTCAATACCCTTAAGATACACTAATGGACCCTGGAAACTGTAGGTTAGAAGGGTTTATCTGTAACTACTACCACTAAAATTTTGCCAAATTCAGCCCTGAACTGAAGAGTTTTCCTTGTTTTTTTCCCTACGGGTGCATACAGAACTGACAAATGTGACCTTAAACATAATTAAGAAAACTTCTTCTGGTTTAATTTAGAGGTTTAGAAAATTCTGGAATGCAAACATTTATATTCTGGTTTTGTTGTGTTAATATTCTGTAATTTAACTTTACCAACTTAATGTACCACAATTGCCATAAAGGAAAGCACAAACTTTGCAAAGGAACAGGATCATTTGTGCAACTGATGAGCAGAGAGGTTACATCCCACTTTTCTGTTTATTCCCTTATATGTGATGCAGAAGAACCCTGTAATTTTAACTGGAAGCAGATTTGAAACATCCCTTAAGAGAATTGAAAGAGATAAGGGGAGGACAAGGAAGGAAACAATTCAGCAAAATATATTACAGTTCCTTTATACCTGTTCCAGTTTGTTATCTCACTCCCAGAAGCAGCTGCACTCTTTTCTTCATCTGTTGTATTCTGTTCTGTCACAGTAGAGATGGACAGCTCTGACAGCTTACACCTCTCCATGATTACCATCTCTATTTCTAAAAAAACCAAAACACACCACCAAAATTGGATATTTTTAAAGTTATCACAAGCTCTTCTCTATTTTCTGTTTGCCATTAGAAGTGACTGATGCATCTGTACATAAGAGGTATAACCACAGCCTCGGAAAGGTTAATGAATGAATAGATGTAGGCAAATTTTCTTCCCAATAAAGAACTTTGTTTACATTTCTTTAAGGAGTTTGATGAGATAAGAAATGTAAACATACATAAAATATGTAAAGAAATCAAACATATCATTTTGGCAAATAAACAAGCAACAGTAAGCTCCCTCCCCCACAAACCACAGGAAGAAAGCACAGAACCTCTTTCTGCTAAAAAGATTTCTCTGTGAGGATGCTGGTGAGAGTGGGGCATGGGTGGACATCAAGTTTCAAGGAGGGTGTAAAGAGGCCTCTACAATTACAGCAAACAGGACACCTGGGCCCTAAGTGCTTCAAACCTGACTTTCAGTGGAACCATTAGGACCAAATCCAGCTTTTGCTTAAGAATTTGGACAAAGATGATGACTAAATGCACTAGGTTAAACAGTAGATCATTTCAGATTTTCCTCAAATCTGATAGGCAATACACCATCAGCTATTTGGCACCATTTAAAGAAAGCCTTCTCAAACAGACTGCTTACCTAAACCTAAATTCAACCACGTTTGGACAGGACTGTCAAAGCATAACTCTTGTTTTCAATTGCTTGCATGCCATTCTGCCACAGAGGTTTTTTTTTTTTTCAATTTATGTCTAACAAATACCAGTTTCTGATGTTTTCCTTCTAATAGTTACTAACTAGTACAATAAACAGTTACAATGCACTGTAAGATCACTCATCCTATAAAACCAATTCTTCCTAGGTTTGCATTACACCAAAAACCCTGAAAATGTACGATTAAAAAAATCTAAGAGTTAAAGATGTTTTCAGTTTTGAACTATTTAATATCATCATCTACCATGTACTGTCACTTATAGCACACTTGTTAAATTTTACCATTGAAACATGCATAAAATACTCCCAAACCGTCGTGCATAGCTGAAGTGGCTCCAGCATCTGCCTCACCACAAAAGAAAACACAAAGTTGTCAAGTCTATTATTAAGTGCCCCATACCCACCCACACCTTGGTGCAAGGCATGCATTTGGGATAAGGGCTCAGGACTACAGGAAGATAGGAAAACACTTTCATAGTTTTTAATCAGATTAGAAGTACATGTTCTCACAGAATGATTTAACACGAGAAAAAAAATACAGCCAAAGACTTAAACAAACGTAATAGTCCTGTGTTTACCTCGTGCAACAGGAGAACAAGTCACATAACAAATCACAACTAGGTCTATACAGTAAATAGAAGTACCTATACTATAACCATTGTTTTTATTTGCTGGTATACTCACCTTCATTTTCACTGCTTGTTCTTATGCCTTTTGAACTTGCTTCTGTACCTTTAGTTTTATCAAGGTCATCTTGGTTATCTTCAGATCCTCTCTCCTCTTCATCCTCTTCACCAACATTTTTATAGTTGGGTCGTTTTTGCATCCTCTTCTTCCCCTTCTGTTTATTAATTTCAAGAGACCTCTCAAGTGTTTCTGTTGGTTTGATGAAACATCTGATACTGGACTTTGCCTGTAAATTTGAAGAGTTTACACTGAGTTACAGCAAGTATTTTTAACTGTTATTCATAAAGAAACTTCAGTTCATACAAAACATGGGGCTTAGAATGTAAATTGGCATACTACTTACAAATCTCAATTCCGTTTTAAAATACAAAAAAGCAAGTTGTATCAAATCATCAGTAGCACACACTACCTAATAACATACTCTGAAGATTCATCATTAAAAGTATGCCATCTTGAGACAAGAAGATACAGAACTACATATTTCATCAATAGAAGTTTATTAGATTGTTTCCCCCTTCTTTGAACAGGTAAGATAGACAGTGCACATAAAACTAAAATACCTTTTGTAAAAAGGATGGAGGCAGCAAAATCCTAAGCGTGTGTTGACAGTAGTGTATTAATATGAAATACACCCTTTAAAGGTCGTTGGCAGTAGCAAGGACAAAACCCAATGCTCTATGCCACAAGTTTTTTTTTTTTTTTTTTGTTTTGTTTTGTTTTGTTTTGTTTTGTTTTGTTTTTTGAGTCTTACACTTCCCTCAACATCAAACTAATCCTTGTATCAACCAGGAACAAATGACACCGTCAATAATCCTTTTCAGGTCTCCAGATGTTGACCTACCCAAGTCTAGAAAATAAGTTTCATTTGTTAGACTTAATTTTACTTGTGTTTTAGTCAAAGTTATCACTGGCTTTGGACAAGATGACAAACAGTATTCAGTCAATATCTGATTTTCCTGACTATTAAGTTATGGAGCCAGAAAGTAAATTAAAATTACAAATTTCCAGGAGTCTGTGCCATCCTAACACAGAATGATGTATACTTTGTAGAAAGAGACCAAGACACTGCAACAAGTTCTGCAACTAGAAGGACTAACAAAACTTGGTTTTCTACAATTTTGCAGCTTACTTCTGAGCTGTGTTGCTTAAGCTCCCTTCTCACTTGCTAGGCCTGCCAGCTGGATTACCAGAGTACAGTACAAACATTGATCAGCCAAACCTCTCTCACTGAAGAGTGAAACACATGGACTGGGGGCATCCTGCCAGCACAGGTTTATGCTAAACAAGACTGCTACAGAAACTCCACTCCCTTTCAGAGCTTAACACTTCAATCACATTTAGCTGACACTGGTTAAAGGGTTTAAAATTTTAGGAGGGCAAGAGTAAAGAAGTAAGACTAGAGTAAATACCAAACTGAATCTCTTCTTTGCCTCAGGTGACTCAAGTACAATAAGCATTGAAGAGACCTCAGGGAAAAAGTTTGGAAAAATCCCTCCCTTCACTTAATAAGGAACCAATGTAAAAACCAAGAGATTAGGGAAAGATTAGGGAAGAAGTTGTCTACAAGTTAAAAGGCCAAAATGGTTCTTTGAGTCTTGTGATGTTTTGCAAAGGTTTTATAGAAATCTTGCATAAGTCACCTTACAGTTGGCACTGAAACAAACCACATAGGAGGAAGAACTTCCTACAAGACCAAAAAACCCCATAATATGAAATCTAGTACACATGTCCCCCAGTAGCCTCTCTGATAAATTTTAGTCTTATCCAACTGCAACACAGGATGACCAGGTTACCTTTTATTGGTGGCTTCTGGTCAGAAAGGTTGTAAGAAAAGGGAAGAACACCTTAACTCCTGTTCTTCAGGGAAATAACAGTAAAGTAGCATGCATGTTGCATAATGCATTTTCCCCTTTCTGCATTCACTTCTTACTTCTGCATTGCTTCCTAGAATCTTGTAGCTACTTTCTTTATACAGAATGTTAACTTGCATTTCTAATATGCTGTTGGCCACATGAGCAAAGTAACACAAGAGATCAGTAGACAGTGATATGCACTGAGTCATGGTCTGTTCCATATAAAGAATGTTGAAAAAACCCCTCTACACATATATTCTGTTCTGCTAAACACAACAAGGCTATGTATTTAAACCATTCTAAAATCTGACTTAAAATTCATTTGACTACTATATGGTTTATTACACAAGTTGATTATACAGCTTGAGGTTACTGCTAATTTACACTTCTAAAATATCTTTCAAGCATATTTTCAGTGATGGTTTGTCTTGTGCAATGTGTGTTTGTAAGATAAGGCAGTACCAGTAACACCTTTTACGGGAAGGGGAAAGTAGGTTAAAGAAGAAACAGGCACTGGGCAGAATTGGCCCACATCTGAATTATGCAGGAAAACAGATCTCACAGGAAGTCAGGTAAACCTTGGTGTGATGTCTGACAAGTTTAAATACATTCTGCTGGCTATACATAATCAACTCTTATTGTGAGATAAGGGGTTGTATTTCTTCTGATGACACCTAAAAACAGAAATACAGGGAAAAAATATGGAAAAATAAAAGTGTATCTTAATTTGCTATACTTTGAGGTGGAGAACCTGTTCAGTGGAGGTCAAGCAATCATTACTGCTCTATGATGTTCAGCAGATCTCCATGGGTAGGTTATTGTCAATTCCTAAGACATGAACTGTTCCTGTCGTGACAACCACCACTGCTCTTTGTCCTAAATCACTCAGGGTATTTTGCATTTATACACAGCAATTGCAACCCTTCTCAGCTTCTGTTTTTGTTAAGTGTTCTTTACTCATTTAGTCTCCTAGGAAGAGGACATGTGACTCTGCTTCTCGTAATCTCAGTCCTTACTGTGTTTCCACTTTACTTCACCTTAATAGGAAGATGAACATAGATATGAGCTTCTACTTACTTCAGGTTTTAGAAACTGTCAGTTACACTTCAGCTTAAACATATCAAGACATCTCAGTTACATCCCCAAAACAACGAGCTGAGGAGATTATCAGAGTGGTTATCATGAGAAGTTAGAGCAAAAAGGAAGTAAAAGATAACTTTGGGTCTGATTTACGAATAAACACAATTCTGCACTCAAATAAAAAGCAAATTAAAAAACTTACTCATCACTTTTCTCTATCTCAAAACAAGTAATTCTAAAGTAACTTCTGAAATAGTTTCCAGTATTCAACAGAAATTTGCAATTTTTTTGCAACAGAAAACACCACAGTAATAACTTAGCAATGATACTGATACACCTTATGGTCCAAAGAACAGGCCCTGAAATGGCTCACAGTGCTCAAAAATCAACTTTCTGCTCTGTCTCATCACAAAGAAACAAGAAACTGTCTCACCTTGACTGTGCCTCCATATCTACAGCTGACTCACTGCACTGAGCTGTGTATCAGTAGAATATACCAAGCTCTACATGCAGCAGTTGTTCATACACATTGACAGAGAGCAGCTCACATGACAGCTCCTCTCCCTGGAAGCAGGGCATGGATCTCCTCTGGTGAAGATCACCCCACTCTTTCTGCACATAACCAACCTCCACCAGTGGGCTTTCTCACAGTACAGGTTTTCCCCTCTGGGGTTTCATGGAAGAATACAGTTTAATTTACTCCCATTGAAGTTTTTCCCCTATCCAGCACTCTGCACTCTCTGTAACAAAGCTCCACCTCCAGCAGTTTCTCTAAGGGGCCACTGCAGAAAGCCAAGGTTCTCCTATTTACTACCTGTTCAGATAGGACAGAACTCCCCATTTACATACTGTGAGGACATATCTTTAAGTCCAGTAAGAAGCAGCTACCTAAAGAGTGTTACAAACATAAGAGAATAGATGAACAGGAGTTTACAGGGAAGCCCCAGTATTTCTGACATTAGTGTAAGCACACAAACACACACTGTAGGTGTTTTGTAACTTTGTACAGTAACTATGACAGGAAAAGAAAAAAATCTCACTTCTGTAACAACTGGTGCTCCACCCTCTCGCCACAAATTTCCTTGTAACAAAGCTGCTTCTGCACAAGTCACACACAACATTCAGTGTGCAGCCAGCAGGTCAGACATTTCCCAACACAAGTAAGGGATTGTTGTATCTTAAGCATTCAGTCAACTCTACCATTCTACTATAGTTTTTTCTAAAATACATTCTAAATATTAAGGTTAACAGAACAAAATACCAGAAGCCAAAAGCTACTGGATAAGATCTGCCCACACAGCTTCCAATGCACAGAGGGAAGAAATTTGGAAAAGCTGGTTTGCGTGATGGAAGAGTTGAAGCATCTGCCCCTTCAGCTACAGCCACTGCTGGGAAAGAACATGCATGAGAATCAATCTACTGCTTGTTATAAATTAAACATTTGGTCAGCAACTGTTGACCAGTCATTAGGGGACATGTTCAACTTTTAGACAGAACTACAGTCAGAGCCCTCTTAAAGGTCATACCCTTTTCTTACTACTCTCCCCCAAACAGGCCTTTAAAAAGTAACAAATAAGCATTTCACAAACTGTGAAACTCACAACAAAAGGGAAAATATATACATGACACTTAGGAAACCAGTAACAACGGCATCTAGCAACATCTACACAGGACTGGATGTGAAGGTAAAAGGGTAGTGACTAAGTGACAGCCCTCCCACCTATCTGAGGCTGGTCTCTTCTCTCACATGCACACGGATGCACTTTTTCAGAGATGATCAGCTTTACTGCTAAAACACTTAGAATGTTGAGAGGAAAGTCTTTATTTACATCCAAGCACAGAAGACCGGATGACAGAAGTGTCCCATCAAAATGATGATCCAACAACAAAAGCTGAAGTCTATTGCTGCTCTTCTAAACACACACACCTTGGTTTACCAGTTTCCAATACCCGATTTTCTTTGCCTTTAAAACATTACAATTAAAGACAATTGGCCACTTACTGAGTTTTTCTGTATATCTTGCTCAACCTTAGAAGAAAACACTGAGAGGTCACCATTGAGTATAACCTCAGCCAAGGAGTTCACCAAAGGAGCATAATGTATAATT
Source organism: Corapipo altera (assembly GCF_003945725.1). NCBI lineage: Eukaryota > Metazoa > Chordata > Aves > Passeriformes > Pipridae > Corapipo > Corapipo altera. The sequence continues at coordinate 2,715,355 of NW_020884914.1, forward strand.
AGAAAAACCTATTAAAAGAAGAATGGAAAGAAATATCAGACATATTTACAGAATACATACAGTTTTACAATTTCACTCACTGAACAAACTTCTTTGACCTTCTTAAGTGCTATCTGTGGTTTATATGTAAATATAACTGGTAGCACTGATTGTTCATTAAATCTACTTTAAAACACAGGAGACCATAATCGTCTTTACAGCTATTTGAACTTTCTCTACCTTTGAAGATACCTAGTTTTAATAATTGTTCATATTCTTCCCTCCTTTTCAGACATGTAAATTCTCTCTCCTTATCAGCTTTGAGATGAAAGCTGTGTGATACTCCAGCAAGGAACTCAAAACTGCCCCAGAAATTACTTTCTTTTTTAGAAACAACACAAACTGATTATGGTGCACAGCATCCATGGATCTTCCATGACAACAACTGGGTGGATTCCAGGAAGTTCTGTGCTGTGCCCACAATTGCTGTGCAGTGATTCATGGGTAAATGCCGTGCAATTGGCTGAACTGGATCAGAAGGAGCTTTTCTGGCTCTGAAATTGCAACAAATTAAGGTCTAGTGACAAAGTGGCTCCACAAGGCAGGAGTAAGGGTCATACTGCTGGGAACATTAAAGTACTTCTCTAGAAACTTTGGTGCTTTAACAGAGCTCTCTGTTTACATCAATTCCTCTATTTTGAGCCAAGGCTTACAAAAGCGTGGGCCAGCAAACAACTGGCTTCTGGACAGAACCAGCTCAGGTCCAGTCACAATAACCTTCCGCCAGCTTATATCCCTTCTCTTCACAGGCATATCAAAGCTGGATCCCTAAACAGCTGCAAAATTCCCAAAAAATTTCTAAGTCATTAAATCTAATCATTGTTTTGACAATATTTAGCTCAATGTTCTCCACAGGTTTTCTCATTAAAGGCAGCACCATTACAGACCTTCAAAAGGGAAGTGATTATTAGCAGGTGGTGCTGACCCATGTAAATTTTGGAAAGTCTCATCACACTTCCAAAATGCTTTGAAGAACCTCCAAATCACTTGAGCTTCTGCCAGTCCAGAAAGTGTTGCTCGATTGTACACAGGTCTGTTTTGGTGTAAGTACATCACATGTTCACTTTGGGAACAGGGGAGGAAAAGTCCCAGCAGTGGATTTTCATTTGCCAACATGAGTCTCTCAAGCACTTGCCTCTAACATATCAGTAGTGCCTAAAGTGTACCCCTGGTGTCAGTAACAGAAATAGTTTGCAAGGTTTGTCAGATGCTCAGTGCACAGCTTTTCAGATCCCACTCCATCACAGACAGACTCTGGGTTAAAAAAAGGTGGAAAAAGATGCATTTCTGCCAGTTGCAGAAACAGCAGCTTGATTTTCTACATCACATCCCATTCTGATACACAGAACTTGTTCTCAATTCTTTATGACTAGTTCCATTTTCTTTTTTAAAAAGAATGAAGAACATAGATACAAATCTTGAAGTGATACCCAGTCAACGCTTCCACTGAAATCAAAAAGGTTAAAAAAGGTCAACTCATACAACCCTACAGTGCAGATCCCTTTAGTTATAAGAAGCTGTTCCTCCCACAGCTTTGTCTGTCGTAAATATCACCACAATTTTTTAGATTTAAATTAAGGAGCATGAAATTATATTATCCTGAAAAAAAAAATCTAAAAAGAAAAAAAAAAAATCACACTTTTAGTAAAGCTCTGAAAAAAAGATGAAATTATGGGTCAGACAATAATAAAAGGTATTGAAAAACCTTAAGTTCAAAGAAAAAGAAATATAAATTCTATGAATACAAGTCAAAATTATTTTCAGGGGGTGTAATTTAAGAAAACCAGTCTCGCAGCAATGCACTGAAGCCTACAGAGAGAAAAGATTAATTTTCTGCACAGTAAAAAAATCTACTGTAAAACTCTTAATTTGACAATAAGTTCCAGAAAGAAAAGGAGGTGAGACTGGTAGGAATAAGAAATAACAAGTACTTAATTACAGATTTAAGCTACAGGCATAAGGAAATTCAAATTGTGAGAAAGTGAGATTTTGGTACTGGTGATTTTTGGGGTTGAGTTTTCAAAGAGGAAAATTCAGACCTGAAACTGCTACAGCTCAGGCAGATTCAAAATGCAATAAAGCATCTATTTAAATTTCACCTGCCATTGTACCAAGTTCTGTCCCAAATGCTGCCCGACTCTGTTATGCATCATTTGTCAGGTGGTGACAATCCATAGTCATGGAATGCTCTAGAGGTTACCCTGTGCTATGGGAGCCTCAGAGGAATGACAGTAACTCAAATAAGAACCTACTTTGTCTGCCCATAAAAACACAAAAGATTTTGCTTTTTTTTTAATAGAAACTGAAAGGTTAAAAACTTCTTCTGCCAAAGGCAAATTGTCTTTAATGGCTTTGCCAAAAATACAGTAATTCATAAACCATAACAGTACTGAAAAACTTATTCTGATACACAACAAATATTTAAAACACTTACTTGAGACAGAAGATAGAGAGAAACTTGCAGACTTATTTTTGGACGCTCTCCACCCTATGGGAAAAGGTTATGAAAAATGCTGATTTATTTATACAAAGTTAAAGCCATTTACACTATTTAATAATTCATTTAAAATGTTTAATATTGCATTATTCCACATTCTGCTACAAAATATTCAGAAAGCATTGTTCTTTTAACATTCACTGCTTGTGAACTATTTCGAATGGAGACTCCCTGAACAAACACATCCCTTACTGCAATTGTTTAAAAAATTGCTATTAATTACTGTCTTTCATGGTCACTTCAGTAACTGGAATTTAAGAGGTGAGCATATGAGAAGTACATTGGTTTCCACTACGTTACTATTCTTTCAAAAAGTACTTCTCAGTTAACATTCATTAAAATCTGCTTTAAAAATCAGCTATTCAGAAACAGTGAAACATTATCCATATCATAAAAACATGTTCTTGGCAGACACTTCTTAAATCAAGTAAATAACATTGGGCAAAAATACTTTCAGTGTTAACTTCAGCACAACAACACTAAGTTTATAGACCAGTGGTACTGAAAATGTTTCTAAAAATAAATCAGTGATACTCTAGAAAAATCACCAAAAAAATTCATCAGAAGGTAGGAGCAGCCCAATTTTATGACTGCAAATATCTCCAGCCTCGTGATAACAGAAACCTGCCTGAAAATGGGAGGACAAGCAGATTTTTGTACATGGAATGAGTCAAAGTAGCTGAAATGAAAGTAAAAGTCAGGAAAGCTCCTGTACTCTATCTCAATGGTCTTATCAATGGCAAGACAAGAGGCCGATTGTTAATTCAGTCTTCAGTGCACATGCAACATATTGAATTTATTAACTTGCAAGAAACCTGATCTAATGAAAGCATGCTGAAATTCCAAAGCATTGTGATCTTAAAAAAACCCCACTACAGTACAAGAAGAGGGGAGGGAAAAAAAAAAAAAAAGAAAAAAAAAAGAAAAAACAGAAATTAACCACACAGTGAATTATTTAATTTTTTTAAAAGACAACTGAATGCAGAAACTTGTGCAGGTTTTAAAAGAACAGTTTCTATTTCATTAAAAAGTAGCTCTTCACCAAATTTAAAGGCTATGTCTTAAAAATAAATTCAGCTGTATCACATTCCAGCACAGCTTCTCTGCAAATCAAAGAATTCAGCATCAAAATCAAAAGTTTGTATTTTCCATTGGTACAGACTTTAACACCATGGAAAATTTGCATGTATACTGTGAAAAGGTATTATAACCTGCTTTTGCCAGAAGACAAGTTACCTTATCAGAAAAGGAAATCACACGTCTCCCAGTGTCAGAGAAATTTAAACCCTGTTCTGAATTCACAGTTGTTCTTGTCTGCACTACTGTCAGCTTTTAACCACCACATCATTCAAAGCAGTACTTCTTTGGTGAATAAAACTGAATCCATTGTGCTCCTAAATTTATTTTCAGGGTATTTCCCTGACAGTCACCTTATTGAAGCTGTTTCATGTAAAACACACAAACACAGACAGCAACAGTATTAACCCTACTACAGCAGACACATCCTGAACAAATCACTATGCTGAAAGCAAGAAATAGCTTTGAGAATTAACTGTTTGCAGATATTAGCTTACCTTATCTTGATTTACTAATGAATACACGTAGAGGGGAAGAAAGAGTCTATTAAGCAGGTGGTCTGTCAGCACATCGTTTAAAAATTCACAATTAATGATGAGGATATCATTAAGGTAATGCAGATGATCAAGATGTTCTGCTACGAGGTCACTCAGTTTGCCCCTATTTCTGTGCCTGAAAGAGAGAAGAAAGAAAGAATCATACATTAGCAATTGTGGAAGTCATAAAAACCTAGGTAAAAAAATTAATGTGCATCCCCGCCACAGATCACCTTGTGCAGACAGACTGCCTGGAGAAGATGTTTCAGTAAAGTCAACTAATGCAAGCAGCAAGCAGAGTTCAGGCTTATTTGTGTTTTAGGATGCACATATCAAGTTTTTCTTCACTGACAGAGGCTTTTCACAAGCCAACCACAAAAAACGGTAAGATCTGTTCCCAAAAATGAAAGAAGAATTCTGTGTTGTATTTAACATCTACCTCTTCACTTTAAGAGAGCAAGCAACAGACACCCACTCCAAGGTGGGGGTGGCAAGGCAAACCCAAAATAACCTGAATCACAAAATATTTCTGTAGTTGATAGTGGAATATTACACAGTTATGTCAGGTCTGATAAAGTTCACCTTTCCAGTTTAAACTTTTTTCCTAGAATCTTTTCAGAAAGATCTTTTTCTGAGATGATACGTAGTAAAGGAACATTAAAAAGACAAAGATTATAAGATTGAGAAGCACAAAATACCTTGCTTGCCTTCTGGATAGCTACTAAATTTAGCAGAATTAAAGAGAGATGAAGAAGAAAAAGCATGTTGCCAAACACTAATTGACATGTAGGGAAATTAGCACAGATTGGGCACACAGCACCAGTTGTTAACTTACAGAATCACTAAAAGCTTTGAAGAATGAAAAGCCTGAACTGTCTACAAGGGAACATATTCAAAAACTGGACTACTACAGACAAAATAAGGAGAGCTTTAGCATCTGGGAAAGACATTTCCATTCAATACCCAGCACTTGTAAAAGCTTACTCTTCATCAGTCTGCACACAGTTATCCAGTTCTATCACGTGGCTGCCAATAAACCAGACGAGGTTGGAGAAATAAGGAACTGCAGTTTTATCTCGAATGTAATGCAGCATAGGCTGGTTGTCCACTGAAATCATTAAAAAGAATCATGAGTTGCCAGTATTTTTTATTGTTCTTTAAGAAAAACAACAAAGTATCTTCTGAATTTTGACGACATGCTGGCTTTCCACATGAGAATATACCTGACACGATCTTATGCGTGAAATGGAATCTATACAAACGTCATATCAGCTCTTAGCTGGCTTGAATGAGCCTAATATTGATATATTTACTTATGTCTGAAGATAAACAAATCTAGTGGAATTCAGAGAGGTTCTTTTAGCACATTATTTATTAAAAAGAAGAGAAAAAAGCACAAGAATAAAGCAGTAATGCTGAGAGTCAAGCTAGTTAGACTTACATGACACTGCATTAAGGAACACAGGAATCATCAGTGAAGGAAGGGCAAAAGAAACAGACAACAGTTAACAGGATTAGGAACTGGGATAGTGACATCCTCTAAAAGGGTTAAAAAAGCTAAAGCACAAAGCATCTAAACTAAAGGATACAGGGTAGGTGTTAGAGCAGAATATATGCAAATGAATAGTCTGAGAATTATCAAACCTGAACATCTGAGCTGTGCTTTTTCAACTCTAACCTTTACATCACTACAACAACATTCAATGAAAATTCTAGACATTTTTTCCATAAAAATACTTAGGCACATAACTATATCACAAATAGGATATGAAGCCTATAATTTTCTCTTTTTGTGAGCTCACATTTGCATTTACAATTCCTTGAAGACCAAGTACCAAGTGTGTATTTCTCAACATACAATAGAAAAATATTTTGTCCCTTGCAGCCAATACCCTGAAGACCCTGCTATGCAAACTACCCAGTCATTTGCAAAGCAAATTGCTCATTGCTTTAAAAAAGATCTTACACTCTTCTGTAAAGACTGTCATCAAATCATTATTTAAATTACAGAAAGTTGTGTAAATTCAACATGTAATTTAACTTAAAATGCATTAAAGAACAAGAAGTCCCACATGAACACATTGCATAATACTACCCTACAGCATGCTGATTTCAGAGGTAGAGGTTTTGAATAAACAACCATTTTTCTACAGAGATCACTGTGATATTTTCAGCTAATTAAAAACTTAATATACCCCAAGAAAAACTTGGGGGAAGTGACTTTTGGACATTGTCTAGTCTAAACCCATTCTCAAAGAGGCTCTAACTTCAACCAGGTTGCTAAGGGCCTTGTTGAGTTTTCAAGATCTCAAACAATATGGATGCCTCATTTTCTCTGGAAAACCTGCTGCACTGCTTAACAGTGAAGTTTCAGGTTTTTTCCTTATGTCCTACTGGAATGCCCAGCACAGGAATTTGCAACTGTCCTCCTGGCCTTCATTGAGCACCTCTGGGAATAGTCTGGCTCTTCTTAAGACTGGGGTGACTGCAGCACCCAGGAGTTCTACAGTCAGATTCTAACGCACTTCAAATCCAAAAGGAAGGGATGTAGGTTATTCCTTCATACACTATAAGCTCAATTTCATCAAAAAAAGTTGTTTGCATTCTTAAAACACTTTGGTTTTGGGGTTGTTTTCTGTTTGTTTACTTTTTAAATACAGTCACATTCTGATCTCTGTTAGAAGGGAAGCTAAAGTTCCTTGTGCATGCTTGATAGCTTGGGGTTTTCTCAACAAGTTTCACTGGTGAGGAAATAATGTAATTTATAAGCACATACTGTAGGTTTGGGATAATGTTTCATAAAAGTCAAAATGTGTACCTGAAGCATGTCAAAATGCTAAGCTTCTCAATCTCATAAAACAGAAAACCCTCAAATGTAAATAACTGAAAATTAAACTACAATCAAACAAGATTTGTACACATGCCCTTTTTAATATATAAAAAGCATACCTTTGTAGACATTTAAAGTTATAGTCCTAACAGCAATCCTGACCATGCTTTCGGGGTGGTTAAAAAATTTAATAGCTTCAGTGTACAAAGCGAAGTCATTAGTGTGCTGTAACAAGGGGAGAGAAAGCATTTATTCATTAAACATGTACAGGATATTTGTTGGGATTCTGTATGAAAAATGTTTTCTGTGCATTAATATGGTATTTTTACCTTCTACTTAAGTAATGTGAGTTTACAATGCACAGTCAGCTGCATTTGTAGCTCTGCATTAAAATAAACTGCTTTAAGCATCAGAGCTTCCCACGATAACTGAGCATATACTCAGTGCTTTTGTGCCCTCTTCTGGCAAAAAGCAGAGTGGAGCAAGGAAAAACCGATTTCAACTTTGCCCTTTGATTACTCAGGTTTTTTGGACTTTGACTAAACATCTTAGAACGAAGTGATGCAACAGAAAAGACCCTGCTTACAAAAGCACAAGAAAACAAAGCATAAACAAGTCGAATTCTCAGGGCAGTAAAATTCAGAACTCTTGAAATGGTTCAATATAACACTAACTTCCAGATTTTTATTTTTTTATAGTTGTATGAGGACAAAGATCTTCTTTACCATGCTTCTGCAGAGATCCCCACAAATGAATCCTCAAATCACTGGTATTATCATTATAAAAATAAAGGCAAGACATTATGAGACAAGAGACTAAATAGAGTATGTGCCACACTGCTATCAATTTCTAATTCAAGCCCACTTATCATTATACTGCAACTTTCTTCACTTACCTCGTTATAAAAGAAATGTACAGTATGATTGTTGAGCTTCAGGGAAAGAGTTTTCAAAAACGATATGTAATATGCCATGATCTCCTCATCAGAAAAGTCAAATTTGTGAACAATAATAGAATTTACATAGTTATTAGAGAGCAGGTAATCTGAAAAATAAGAGATAGGTTAACAGAAAAAGATCATTATGGTAACAGGCTGTATTTAAGATACCAGATAGCAACAAACTACCTGATGCTTGAAGATACCAGTTTTTAGCCAAAAAACTCATGTGATGGCTTCAAGCAGTAATATAAAGGAATTGTTGCTTTGTTTGTTCCCTACAAAGGTACTTTGCTATTAAGAACAAGACAACTAAGAATATACTTCACCTTCCTCAATTCATGTAGGCTCTGCAGTAACAACTCTCTTTTCCTCCCCAAATCCTAACTCTCCAAGGTTTGAATACAACTTTCCCTTCATGATAGTTGTGGAGTACATGAAACTAACTATTAATTCTCCATCCTCTTCATATTTTTCCAAAAACCTTGAAGCAAATGCCCATGGTTGAATGCCAGCACCAGTGATGTCAGAACAGTGCCAGTACAAATCATACAGCACAGCTCCACCACATGATCTGCAGCAGCAAGTGAACATTTCAGATCACAACTGACTTGAAGAGCCCTTGAAATACACTCAGTGCTTCAGCAGTACCAAACAACTACTCCTGTACTACTGAAAATTTACATTAAAAGGGATTTTGGAGTCAATTTACACTCTATGTTGGTAACATTCAATTAAAAATATTGTTAGTAATACATACAGTTCTGCAAAGGGCTACTAATACTAAATTTCATTGAATGAAAGGGGATTCAATCAAATCTTGACCATTTAATTCTAAACAGTTTAGAAGTTGTGCCCTTACACAGTGATGTTTCATGACTGATGTTCTCAAAAAGGATGTTGAGAGTCTGCAGCAGCTGCACACACACATAACGACCAGACTTCTGGCGCAAGATGTTCAAGAAGAAAACAAACATATTCTTCTCCAAGAAAAAGCTGAAATAAAAGAGAGATGGCATTAAGTCACATGCTGTAAGTAAAGGAACATAATGACATAATTTGGCCAGGGTCAGGGATGATTCAAGGCAAGTTTAACAAACAGCATGTTTTGCATTTCTGATGAAAGAATTATTTTGCGAAGTTATATCTGTATAATAAAATAATATCTTCCAAAAACTTTATGTATTAAACAAGGCAGCTTAAAAATTCAAATTATGTAAATTTGAAGAATTTTGAATTTGAAATCAGGGCCTTTTTAACTGTATTTTAGTATACTCAACTTATCAGGCAGCTTCCCTGCCTTAAAATCATAATTTGGAAGGGGAAGGCCTCTAAATGAAGGTTACATTTTATTCACGTGCCCCTTTTAAGCTAATACACTTTTTCTTTTCAACACTGTAGACCTTATTTTTGATCCACTTTAATTATTTTTTCCCACACCCAAATAGGGATTTCATGGTTTATTATACAATTCAAACAGAAGTGAACACTTGCAGTGTTTTTAAACCAGAAATGCAATACAAGAGAACAATGTGGACTCTTTCCTACCAGGATATCACAAATACAAATCTATGAAAATTGCTTTCAGAAAAAACTCCTCATTCCTAAAATTCTCCCAAGCAGAGAAGACAGCGAGGAATGTGACAGAATTACAGTATAGATATGACTAATCAGAATAATTTTCTTGGTCCACATCATAACCAATTCATGCTGAAATAATCTTGTAACAAGAAAACCAACCACTCCCTAGAAAGGTAATGAAAACAACCAAACACTTCATCTTTTCTTATCTCAATTACAAATTGCCTTTGTAAAAGAGTAAGTCTTTTGAAGCAAAGGCACTAAATACTGTCAGATTTGCAACTGTATCTGTTTTGAAGTTCATTTTTCTATCACCCTATTTTACAAGGATTAAAACAACACCTGACTAAACCTCTAAATATCATAACTAGAATAAGACATTTATTTGTGATATCTTAGGTAAACTGAAGTGAACAAATTGAAGTAATACGATATTAATAGATGTATTAAGTAAATCTGGGCACTAAAATCAGTTAGTTTGTATTTATATCAAAAGAATGGAGAGTCAAACAAAACCAGTACACGAAAGTGGCTCTGGACTTTGAACATATTTTAAAATAAACAAATTCTTGTATGATATGAACATGATCCTGCTACAGGACAGGGCTTTCTACACACATTCAGGATATACAGTCTTGGAAGAGTTAACTTTTTGAACTAGAACTCTGTACAACTCTAAGCATTCTTTAAAAACAGAAGCAGAGTCCAAACTGCTCCAAGTACTCACTCAAACACTGAGCTGTCATTCTGGTCCCCCCAGATGAGGATCTCGGTTATGGATCGAATTGTCTCCACCAGCAGGTTTCGGTTGTGATCTGTTACTGTTGTGTTTTTAGTCAAAATATGATACATGTACCTAAAAGAAAAAATAAGTACAAGTAATATGCTGTCCTGACACTTTGTCTTTAGTAATTGTAACTTAATGTAGACCCACAGATACACACACACTATGTCTAATCATTGTACAGTTTTAAAATCCTTTTAATACTGATGCAGAAAGAAAAGCAATTGTTAAATAGAATATGTGACAAAGGAAACAAATCCCTAACTAGCCAGTTATGAGTGTTTATGCATATGTTAAAATGGGACTAGAAATTGTGTAACACTTGTCCCACAGTGCTTCTTATGTGAATTTCTCTGGAATATGTTGAAGTCACAGGAGTGATGAGTAGGAAGAAGGAGAAATAGAAGAAGCAGGTAAGTATGCAGTAGCTGGTATAGGAAAGTGTAATTGTGGAAAGAGGCACATACAGATCTAACTGGAGAAATCAGATCCCTTCTCTTGCCAGCAGAGATCCTTTACAGAGTCACATCAATTTGATGTTTAATATCAGGACTGTCAAAGAATATTCATTCATCTTGGCAAAGCTTCATCATAGGTCTCTGGCCCCTCGAGCATAGAAATACTGATTGGAAAGGAGGCAGATTCTGACTTTACCATGACAAAGGGTAAGAGTTTAAAAAAAGGATATGTCTGTATCACACAGGTGACAGGAAGCTAAATAAAATCTGAAAGGCTTGTATTCTAAGTCTGAGAATTTTACTCATCAAGGTTAAGCGCTTTTTCCCTCCCCAACAACAAGTTGTTATATCATCATTCCTTCTGTCCCACAAAAAAAAAGGAGGGGGGGTTAATTTTGACCATATTTACAGTTTACTTAAAATTTGCCAAATTTTGTTTGGGGAACCTTCCTCAAACAGTTGAGCTGCCACTGAGTTGGGCAGAGTTTCACAGGACCTCCTGCAAGACACAGTCCATCCCCACAAGTCATGCAGGGAGCCATTATCATACTACATAGACCATCAGACAGCAAAGGAAAGAGGAGGAAAAAGAGAAGATGTAGCAGGAGAGGGGGGAAAAATTGGTTTTTCATACATAAAAAAAATATAAGTAAAAAACTAAGTAAAAAAAAAAATCCTCTCCCTCTTGATGGTGTTTTTTTTCCCCTCATAAATCAATACTCATTTTCAAATTCAGAACAGAAATTGCTCAGACTGAAACCACTTCAGGAAAAGTTGATTCACAGCTACCTCCTACAGTCATAATTGGCTGGTCACGTGCAGTACCATAACAGTCACTAAATAGCCAGCCAGAGAGCACCTGCAAATCCTCTTCCACTAATCCAAGGATCACGGTTCAAGATTCCTTCTGTGGCAACTGACAGTGGGATGGCTCACAGTGAACACGTGAGAGCTTAAGTCTGCCCATATATGAGAATTCCCAGAGTTTCTAAAAGAGCACATGGCACAGGAGTCCCACAAAACCTTCCCATCGTGGCACTATGTGTATTATCAGGACAGTGAATCAAAAGACAAAGCACAAACTAAGTCCCTGCTCTGAGCTTGCAGCAGTTAATGAAGCAGAGATGGCAATTAGATCAGTTCATTCCACAGACCCCTGGACAATAAGTACTTTTCCTGACAGAGTTAAAGAGAGTAATTATACACCACATTACTTCACATATTTTAGACTGTTTATTTGAAGTCACATATAAATGATTGCATCTGTGGACACATATTTCTCTTTAATCAGTCACATTATACAAGCTTGGAAATTAAGTTTACTCCAGCAGTAGAACTCTGGGAACGGGATGCAGTGGGAAGAATTACATGCTATTACCTCACCTGGGGAGCCTATGGAATATAGAGCACTACAGATGCAAAAAGGAAGAAACATTTAATAGTAAGGAACACATTATCTCCAAATTTATTTACTTAATAAAAGCATTACTGCAAAGTTCCTTAATTTGTTAAGGCACTGATGCACTTAGAGGAAACCTGGGCTTCACTTTCAAGTTATTCCTTTATCTATTTACTTGAAAAGGAATGAGAAAGCATGCACAGACTTCTTTCTCTTTCCACACAAGTAAAATAACATACAATGGCAACACAGTATCACACAAACCCAGTATTTTTATATTTAGACAAATCCTTAAAGCCTCTCTAAATTCTGATTACAGTGGGGTCAAGTTCGTGCTCCAAAACACAAAATCCCTCAGAGTAGGCCTTTGTTATCCCTATATCTGAAGACTGGGTTCAAATAAACAAAAACCCATCACACAGGAAGTGTTAAAGTACTCAATACAACCAGTGGGAGATGCTGCCAGCAACTTAAGAAAACAAACAGAATTCTGAACATTTTTCTCGTAAGAAACCATGCTCAAAGGGGTAACATAAAAACTCATGAATACATACAGTGTGTATTAATGACTTTCCTACTTATTACTTACAAAAATACACTAAAACAGATAAGAGTTTAGAAGTCAAGCAGTCAAATTTTAAACCCCCAGATTTAAGCATAACATGCTTGTCTTTTCACTCTGCTGTAACTATGTAATTACATATTGTTCTCACAGAGGAAACCCAACGCATAGCACAGACAGGACCTCAGGAAATGAATCACCCGTGAAAAGAGACTTCAAGCACACACCTTTATGGACACTGCTTCTGACCAAGGCATGGGAAATGTTCAGCACCCAACTTTAGTGGCACAAAACCTGTTGTGCAATCACTATGCAATTAAAATACCAAGTGCAGAAGCAACAATGGGGAATGTACTTAAAGGTAATAACAGGGCTATGTAAAATACCTTAGAAAAGTACGGTGAAAAATTGCATCTAGAAACAAAGATGCACAAAAATACCAAGTTCTCTGAAATATAATGGTCAGAAGCACCCAGGTAGTGTATAGTTCTGTCTCATCCCTCTCTAGATCACATTTCAGAAGTTGAATTAAATTGTAACTATTTTCACTAGACCAACAGACAGTATAAAACACTTAATACAACCAGTTTCACAATTTTCCTTTAACCAATCCGTTCTATGGCATGTTTGCAGAAAGACTGAAGAGTAAAATTTCAAAAGCAAGCTTCAAAACAAACTGCATTAAAGCTGATGGGAAAGATCCAACATTTACTGACAAAAAGCAGTGACTCTCTTGGTATCACTAACCAGGTGCACTGTTTACAGTTTCGACTAAACTCTACTTTATCCCAGTTTCAAAATAAAACCATTCCCATAAGGTTGACCTGGACAGATTTCACTCCTGTAACACAGCATAAGATACCTTTTACAGGTTGAGTTTATCTGTGATAGCAAGGCTGGGGTGTTATACTCAACTCCTTGACATGGGGTTGAAAAGACTAGAATGCATACAGCTTATCAAAGGATCTTATCTAGACCAGCTTTCTTTCATGACCCAAAACAAAGACTCTCTGCCCTTTTCTCTTCTGTTACTTCACCCACTTCAGTTGCTACCTCAGAAAAGCCCTAAATTTCACCTAACCACTACCTTTGCTGTTGAAATTCATGCAGCCTGGCTAAACAAACGCTTAAAATATACATAGTCTAAACAGATCACAGGTCTTGTCTGTCCTTTCCATATTACCATTTCGGATTCATAATTAAAGAAGTCACATGCAAAAAAGCAAACAGACCAAAGCCAGTATTTTAACAGAGAACTACATTCTTCAATTCTCAGATAAGAAGTCAAGCACAAGCCACAACACTTCTAGCCCAATTTTTGCTGCAAATCGAACAGTGTGTTGTTTTTGTATTCTCTGTGGCTCTGAGAGAACATATGGACACATTTTCTTCTCAAGTCTCCCTCTCACCAGCCTATTTTTTTTTCTAAACTTAAAGTTCAGTTTCTTCAAAATTCATCCTGTATCAGCATTCTTGCTCTATCTTCAAGTGTAATATCAAAGCCAGGCAGTTCTAAAGCTCCACTAGCACTGAGTACCTAATCATGTTACCTCATACGTTAAATAGAACATTCCTATGTTTATATCTGAGCATGACTTCTCCCTTTTTTCCTGCAGTGTTAGATCATGTTGACTTACTAGTCTGACCTACCGTGCAAAATTACTTCTGCAATGCTACTACCTCATCAGTTTTGTATTCATGCACTTGATTTCCCTGTCTTCGGTAAAAAGTAATGCATTTCAGTTAGTCTTGTTCATTTTGAACATTTTTCCAGTTTAGGGACAAGGACCAGAATCCATAAATCATCTCAATAAGGCAACTGCAAGATCCAAATCTTGCACAGTGCATCCTGCTCTTTACTGACAGACCCCATTCACGTCCTCCTTGTAATATCACTAATCATTGAAAACTCTAACTCATTTTTTTTTCAATGAGCTACATATTCCCAGTGATTTCATTTAGAAAACGCTTCCTCTCTTAATGACCTCCTTTTCTTTTTCAGTACAAAGTAGTTATCATGGAGGATCTAATTTTTCTTGCGACAGCACAACACTTAAAATGGAGCAGAGAAATTAAGTTTTTTTTATCCCTTGCCATCCTGCCAACTCTCCAGCGGCAGAGCTAGGAAAGAAAAAAACAACTATTCCATCTTCTGCAGACAGCAGTAACACAGGGATTTATATGGGGCTCCAGGGACCACCGTTACAGTTCTCAAGCAGCTGCCGAGCCCCGCAATCCAGGGCACATGCCCTGGACGCGCCGTGACTCGCCGCTCACACCGACATCCCGCACACCTCCGGCTCTGTCCCGCTTACACTGGGAAAGGCTCCTCGCTTCCACCTCCCCACTACCAGCGAACAAAGTTCTCCCCCAAGAGGAATGTGACATTTCCCGTAGTTATCACCCCTCGCACTCCACTCCGCCGAAGAGTCCGTGGCAATTATTAAAAAATCAAACAGTGAGTGTGACATGACATCACACCACGAGCTGCGTCCGCCCCGAGGACACTCCGGGTCGGACAGGCCGATTTCCGCGGGGTAGACACCGGCCCGCAGCGGCTGCTCCGCCACCGGGACCGCTCAGCGCCCTTCCCCTCGGGAGAGGGCGGCGAAACCCGCCCGAGCAGCTCCGCGGTCGGAGAGCCCCGACAGCCCCGGAGCGCCCCGACAGCCCCGGAGCGCCGCCCGCACCCCCGGCCCCGCACCCCGAGCCCGCGCCCGGCCCCGCGCTCTCACTTGAGGTGGTCCAAGGAGTGGATGCTGCGGGCGGCCTTGCCGTGCCCGCCGCCCACCCAGCTGCGGGAGCGGCCGAACATGCTGGCGGTGAGCGCGGCCCCGGCGGCCCTACGCGCTCATGGCCCCGGAGCGGGGCGGGCGGGCAGCGGCGGAGCCTCGGCGGCGGCACCGGCGCGCACGGCGCACGCGCGGGCGGGGCACGCCGGGAATGCCGGCCCGGCCCCGCCCCCGGACTGCGAGTCCCGGCGGGCACCGCGCGGGCCGGGGCCGCCCCTCACAGGGAGCGCTGTGGGCACTGAGGGCTGGGCCTCGGGAGCAGGTGTCACAGAGTAGTGGGATGGGGCAGGCTGGAAGGGACCGCACTGGGTCATCTGGTCCCAGCAGGGTCATCCCAGAGCACACGGCACAGGACTGTGTCCAGACGGTTCTGGGATGTCTCCACTGAGGAGACTCCACACCCTCTCTGGGCAATCTGTTCCAGTTCTCGGTCACTGCACAGTGAAGAAGTTCTTTCTCATGTTCAGGTGGAACTTCCTGAGCATCAGTTCTTGCCCGTTGCCTCTTGTTCTATTGCTGGGCACCCCCGAGCAGAGCCCGGTCCATCCTCTGACACGTCCATTCAGATACCGATAGACATTGACCAGGTCCTCTCTCAGTCATCTCTTCTCGAGGCTGAACAGCCTCAACTCCCTCAGCTCGTCCTCGTCAGACAAGCTCCAGTCCCCTCGTCATCTTTGTCACCCTCTGCTAGACACACTCCAGGAGCTCCGTGTCTCTCTTGTCCTGAGGAGCCCAGAACTGGACACAACACTCCAGCTGTGTCCTCACCAGGGCAGAGTAGAAAGGCAGGATCACCTCCCTCGACCTGCTGGCAATGCTTTTCTTAAAGAAAATTTGTTCCCTGACATTCCTTGTTCACCTTCCATAACCTAAAGAGAGCAGCTGTGTGGGGTTAGGTCCTGTGCTGTGAGACACAGCAGCGAAATTCAGCTGCTGACATTCCCCTTGCTGAGGTTCTTCCAATAAGGATTTCACTTTTACTTTTGAATCAGCTTAAAAATTAAAGAAGAATGAAGAGAACAGGACTATTAGTGAATGTCGTGACCTAGTTTGGGATCTCTTTTTTTTTTTTTTTTTTTTTTCTTTAACCAGAGAAATAAATTAAGTAAAAGCTGAAGAGTTTGGGAGCCAGGGTTAAAATTGCACCGAAGTTTAACATCATGCCTTCGGTTATATTTTGATAGAGGCATAGCCTTGGTCAGCAATGAAACACCAGCACCGCAGCCGAGAGGGGCCCGCGCCCGCAGCGCTGCGCCAGGAGGGGACAGGGAACAACTTCCAGGGGCGGAGGAACAGCGCAAACCTGCGGGGCGCTGCAGGGCTGGGCAAGGCGAGGGTCGGGCACCGCCAGCCGCCTCCTGTCCCCTCCAGCCCTCGGGCAGCCGCAGCGGGACCCGGCTGCCGGTACCGGTACCATCCCCACCCCGGCGGCGGGTCAGGCGGGGAGCGGGGCGGGCAGCGCGGTCCAGCCGCGCAGGCTGGGCCCGCAGGCGGCGGCAGGTGCTCCCAGCGCGCCTGCGGGCTCCTGCTGCGAAGTTTGCGGGCGGGAGGAGGAGGAGGAGGAGGAGGGAGCCGCGGCGGGACTGCAGCAGCCGCGCTGGAGATGCCGCTGAGGAGCCTCCTGCCAGTGGCGGGGCTGCGGCAGCGCCGCTGAACCCGCGCTGGCCGCCGGGGCCCCTTGTCCTCCGGGGACGGAAGGGACCGAGCCGGCCGCTCCGCGCCACTGAGAGGGTTCGCCTCTTCCCAGGGTCTGGATCCGGCTCCTCGGGGGTTCTGCCCTTCGCTGCCGCCGGGGCTGCGGTCGTGCAGCCCTGCCCCGCTCCCGGCCCCGCCGCTGCCGCCCGCCCCCCCGCGCCGGCCGGGCGGGTCGGTGCCCGCTGCCCCCGCAGCCCCCACGGCTGCATGCCCGCCGCGGTCTCGGCACGTCTGGATTCGGTGGAGTCCTGGGCCTTCCATGCGCTGCTGGTGCTGCCCTATATGTTTTACGTGGGCTTGTTCTTTGTCAACGTGCTGATCCTGTACTATGCCTTCCTGATGGAGTACATCGTCCTCAATGTAGGCATCGTCTTCCTGCCCGAGGATATGGACCAGGCTCTGGTGGATCTGGGGATGCTCTCCGACCCTGGTTCCGTGCTCTACGAGACGGACAGCGAGCTGGATGTCTTTGACGGGTACTTGGAGTGACGCCCCGGGGCGCTCCGAAGCGACCGAGCGGTGCCGCCGCCTGGCCCGGGGCCGGGCGTCCCGGCATGGCCGGAGCTCGGGGGCCGCCGCGGCCCCGGGATGCCCTCGCTGCGTCCCGGCTCCTCCTGCGCAGCATCTTCCCTTCCGAATGACACCCCTCCCTCCCGGTGCAGGGGCCAGAGGGGCAGCCGGGACCCGCTGCCACCGGGCAGGCCCGCGGAGACCTCGCCAGGGAAGTAAGTAATTTCCTGGGGCTCGTCCTGGGCAGGCCCGCGGGGCGCTCCGGGCGGGCACAGCGGGCACGGCGCCGGGACACGCTCCAGCGCAGCTCCCGGCACTGCGGGCACGGGGCCGGGGCCGCCCCCGGCGCTCCCCCCGCCCGGCAGCGCCCGGGGGCCGGCTGGGACAGCGTCCCTTCCTTCCCCCGAGGGCTCATCGAGCCACCGCAGCTGTGCTGCCTGTACAGCTGGGCAGCAACTCTGCACATCCCGTCCTGCAAGCAGCTCTGAATCTAAATGAGCATCCCGGCTAATATTTAGTACAACTCAGAGACCATCCTCGAGCTAGGAATACATCTTAGTCAGCTGCCCTTTAAAACCACTCTCTTGGATCATGACAAACTACCCAGCTCACTGTTCTTCCCATTTTAATTGTAGCACGAGGGTTTACTTATCAATTTCTTGTAGTTCTGAGTGATTCTAAAACTCTGGAAATGTGAGGATTTAGCATTTTAAAATACTAAGATGCATTTGGGAAGAAAATCACTGTTTCTGGCTAGGACTTTCTGTGCCAAATGTATGTTAATGAAAACATTCAGAGTTTAAATTTAAATGTGTTAGCGAATCTGCCAGTGGATTTTTTAGCAAAATACTGTCTGTAAATTTGAAAACCAATTCAGGATACCTCCCCCCTCGTTTGAAATGATGAAAATAGGAAAATTAGCTATAAGATTTCAAGCATAACCTCGGAAAACACACTGTACAAATACCAGTTAACATCAGGCTATTTTAAAGTCTTCTAATTTAGAAAAAAACCCCAAACAAACCTTTCCTGTCGTTCTGTCTTTCATATGGGTTAAAATTATCTCCTAAATATTTCTATTCAGATTTCATATAAAGAAATAGTAGCTGATTTTGGTCAGTAGTTTAGAAGGAAAAACTGGTGTTGGAGTAACATTGATTGCACAAACACAGCTGAACAACACTTGGTCAAAGGCACGTGGGAACATAAGGAGGGAGTGAACAGATTTTGTTGCTACTGGAGAAATCCCACAGCATAGAGTCACTGAAAATGAAACATGCCAACATTTGGTGGTTCATCCCAAGCAACTGGATTAGAATCACTTCTGCTAGAGTGAAAGGTTTGGAGCAGAACAAACCTCCCCACAAAACACTGATGGCTGCTTTTGTGGCTGTCTCCTTTTTCAGCTGGGCAAATAACATACATGCTCTGTATTACAGGAGAGAAATTCCTAAAAGCTAATGGAAATCTAAGCAAAATATTTGGTGTAAAAATCCTTATCCATTTACTCCCGCAAAATACTTTTCCCTCAACTCCAAATCTTATTACTCCAATGCCATTTAATGGGTTAAATGCCATTTAAGGGATTAAAAATACTTTTTTAAAATCACTGTTTTTTCTGACTAAAATTTGCCATGGTGAGTTGCATCAGTTTTCAGGAAGACCTAAGGAGAGCAACAGACATAATTTTCCTCAGTGGATTTTTCCTGTTGTATGAACATATAGTTTTGATGGAGTATAGGGCCTGAGCACAATTCTGTTCAGTGCAGATAAATGGGCTTCTTAGCATTTTCCTTCATATTAGTAAGATAAGCAGATCTGAAAACTTCTTGATATTTGGACTGTAAAACCCTATCATCTCCATATGCAGAAATCAAAATGCAGAGGTCTTCATAAAACTCAGAATAAGTCTCAGTCTATATCCACTGTGAGCTAATGGAGCTCTGCCTGCACAGGTACCAACTCCAGCCTTGATCCTTTCATTTGGAAGCTGTCCTGTTAGATGGTTCCACTGAGAATCAAATCACAGATCCCTAAAGTTGGGTCAGTTCTTAGGCAGCAAAAAGTATGCTATTACTGTGTTTCATATATTTATATATTTAATTATATTTAGAGACGCAGCAGCCAAGCCACAAATTGCATAATTATTTAGCTACCAGGCAAACACTCAGCATGTCACCATGAAAAGGAATTTGTGCTACAGGTTACAGGTCTGGGTTACTGGTTACAGATTTCTTCACTGTTCTGTGCCATTCCTCCTCACCAGTCCCTTAGCAAGGTGGCAGAGGAGGGCCCTAATTTGGGGCTGTGTTTTCTGCTTTGGGAGCAGCAGTAAGGCCCTGAAAGGGAAGATTTAAATTCCTTTGGTGCCTAGCCTGCAGTGACCCGAGGTCGGTATGAGTGTTAATCCCTGCTCTCCACAGCCTGGGAGGGCTCCCCGCCCGCCCTGTTGCCTCGCTCCCAGAAGTGCTGAGGATTCAGGAGATGTTGCAGGGGGAATTTGTCTGAGTTTTGCCAGCAGTGATGAAAAACACATAGGAATCCTCTTTGCATTAAATAGGAGTGTTCTTCATGTGACTCACCAGTGGTTTCTGAGAGCAACCAAAGAGCTATGATTAGCCTCAGCTGAATCCTTGCAGCATCCTCCGTGCCTTTAGAAAGCCTGGAGGTAAGTGGCATGTGTGACAGGGAAACAAAGGAGGGAAATCCCAAGAGGTGATTCTACAATATGTGGAAAGGCTAATTTAGATGTAAAATTAAAAGAACATGTGGATCAGAAAAGCTCTGTTCTCTCTTGCATCAAAACCCTCACTTGAATAAACTCAGTAGGAGCAAAATCATGTCCAAGTTTCTGAGCACAATTGGTGGCAGAGATTGAAGGCAGACAGCTAGCTAAAGCAGCTGAAAAGTTTCCTGGCCTATTCAAATGGAGAAATTAATCTGTGTAAACTGAACAGGATTGAGCTTGTTTGTGTCATCTACTGTTTTAGAGTGAGTGTGCCAGGTTCTTTATTATATTCGAAGTCCCCTGGACTAAAGTCACGTGAGTGTTCTCATACTTTCATAAAATCAGATGTGACTCATCACAAAGTACTCTAATCAGAAAGAAAATGAGCAAAAGTAATCAATAATCAAAACTGAATAGGAAATACTGAATTATATAATCTTACAGTATTACAATATTATATATCATTGTATATATATTGTGTATATATATGTATACAGTATATATGTTGTTACATTACAGTATTATATATCATTAGCTGTATTTTTTCATAAGGTGAAATATGATGAATATCTTCAGTGAGTAGAACCCAGCACTGAAAAACTTATGACTCAGCACTTCTACTGAATCTCAACATCTAAATTCTGAATCAAAGAAATAACTTTACTCACCAGCTCATCAATACAGTGCCAGTTAGAACTGCAGGCTCAGTGTCTATGGGAACATAGCCCAGCAAAGAGGGAAATAACCACACTGGACTACTTACTGTGTCTGCCACTGGTGTCTTCTGTGAGCTTAACTCACCTGTGCCTCTGTTTGTCTCTCTGAAACAGAGATGTCCTGTAAAGGGCAGATCAGAAGAATGTTATCACTAGCAGTGTCAGGATAAATGCATCACATAAATGCATCAGAATCCACTTCCTGACTTCTTCCTTTTCAGACTTTAAATATTAAAAATAGTGAGAACAGCAACCTGTTACTTATTTTACCTTACCATTTTTCACTATGTTTTTTTCCCTCTTTGTAGAAATCTCCAAGGTGGCTTGATGACTCCATGATACAGATCAGTTGACTATTTTATAAATTATAGTAACAAGAGGCTTAAGAGAAATTAAAAAATGTGGTTTGAGTTCTTAGATGTTATTAAAAGTAATAGAAGTTCAGTGTTCAAACTCACCTCATAACTCTGCTTTAAAGAGAATTTTGTACTTAATAGGAATTTCATCCTAGATGGAAGGAAGACAAAATCATGGTTCTGTGTAACTGTCCATACAGACTCATTAACCACAACCATGGGCAGTCCTAATTGATTTTCTACCAAATGCATTTATTTATATAATGCAAAGAGAGTAGACAGATTTTTCAAAAAGCTTTCCAAAAGCTGCTGTTAATAATGTGAATTAAAACAAGGCACAGAAAATAGGGAGACATTCAGTTTTGGATAGAAATAGTTCAGGCCTGTGTTAATCACGTGTTAAGAGCCTCAGCCACAAGTAATTTTAAAGAATAATTAAAAAAAAAATCTCCAATTCTTTCCTATAAAAATGAAGCTTACTGTAATCAACTTGCTTCAATAGGTGGCAATAGCCAATTACCAGTTCTAAGCTGTCAAAGGAATTAAGAAATGAATCCAATTTAATTCTTCATGTTTGTTTCTTCTGGAGGAAGGACAAAGTGCCACTTTAGTTCAGCTAATAACTAACAATCCTAAAATAGAAGAAAAGAACAATTTGTTTAGAGACATTTACTGTGTATACTTGGCCAATCCAACTCTATGATATTTGTCCCCTCATAATGATTCTAGTTTATAAGGAGTGCAACTGTCAAAAGGGATTAAATAGTATGCACAAGCTGCTAAATCTTTCCATTTCTTTGGGGAAATTATCACACTGTCTGTCTTTTCCCAAATGAGTTTTAGTGCTTTGGCCATACTCTTGGAAAAAAATAGCTGAATAATTTCAGTGGTGCTCTCTGAAGACACAAACATGTTTCTAATATATGTGATAAAAAGGGCAAAGACTAATAGCAGCCATATATGGAAAGTAATGGTTTAATGGAAAATGATGATGTACACTGAATGATATGATTGCTGGGTAAAACTCTAGTTCAGTTATATACTCTTTGAAGTTCAAATATATTCTTTGAAGGGCCAGGAAAAATAGA
The DNA here is from genome assembly GCF_003945725.1 of Corapipo altera. NCBI lineage: Eukaryota > Metazoa > Chordata > Aves > Passeriformes > Pipridae > Corapipo > Corapipo altera. Next base: position 2,737,943 of record NW_020884914.1, read on the forward strand.
CCAAAGGCTCAGTCAGGCAGCAGAGCCCGAAGAGGCCATGAGATCTGAAACACACTCCTGCAGAAAGTCAGAAAACAGAAAGCAGGCAGGATATAAAATAAAGTCACTGTGTGTCCTTTGGTCCAGGCTGAATTGTGAGGAACAATAACCTCACGGGCAGAATGAACAAAAATATCATGACTGAGTTTCTTCTAAAGCTGAAGTTATGCTGCTACAGCCATACTGTTAAATGCTTGCAGGTATGTTGGCTATTGGAAGACTGTGGTTCTGAGATGTTAAAAATATTTTCCACCTTATAATTTTCCATTGGTTTTTGAAATTTTTGAAATTTTCTGTTAAAAAATAGGTTCACATGAAATTTGAGGGACAGCCTTTTAATCAGAAAATGAGAAAGGCAAGATTGTATACTTCAATTGTACACTTCACATCCCATTTAATATCTGCCACAACAAACTACAGTCTTGGACTAGCGGCCCCACAGCAGTACTTGAAACTTCCATTAGATGGCTTTATACTTTGCTTTGGAGGCCCCATACATTTTGCTGTGCTATTTTTAAGTCAGCCTAGAATTTGATCTACAGTGCAGAATACTAACAATCTCTCCCTGAACTGTCTGCTCTAGACCAGTTTTTAGTTCTACTTGGAAAGCAGTCAAATAAACATGAAATGAGTTACCTGGTAGAGCTGCTGTTTCCCCTTTTTGTAACCTTAGCTTAAGAGACAGGATTTTGAGCCAATGTTTACTGTTAGCAGGTGCTGTAGCTGACAGATATTGGACAGAAATACCTCTCTGGACACAAGAGCTTTCTGTTTCTGACCCAACATCTGCAGTAACTGGCACACAGGAACATGTGAAATGTGATGAGTCAGACCACGATCCCCTAACTCTGTGTTCCACCTCTGACAGGGGCAGGAGATGCTCTCTGGGACACCAAAATCTGCAGGCTGTTCTCTTTGTGCTTCCCAGAATCCACAGTGGTAGGATGTGGGATGTTACAGGACACATTGCTGCCCAGCCCTTCAGCAAATGTTTTCCAAACCCGACACCTTTTGCCTGCTCAATGTCATGAAATCCTTCTGGATTTGCTTCCTATTCAGCCTCTGAATACGTGAAAGAGCTTGTTTTCTGCAGTCTGGAAGATTCCTTTATTAATTCTTTTCTCTGAGTCAGTAATGGTGATGAATAAAAATTGGTCCCTGGTGTACTCTGCTGCTGAGTTCTTTCCTACCAAGGCTTATTCTTTCCTTCCAATCTTTTAATCTGCTTTCAATCCACAGAAGAACCTTTCCCCCAATACTGTGTCAGCCTGTTTGCTTTCAGCTTCCTTTAACACCCTTCCAATGGCACTATTCCTCTGTCTGTCCAAGCTCATGCAGAACATGTGGTCATCATAGTTCATTCTTCATTCACACCCAGAAAGGGGAAGGAGGGAAGAGCTGTCCTTCCAGAGACTTGCTCCACACAGCCCAGATGAGCTGCAGGCAGCCAGGGGACCTGCTCTTGGCCTTCTGTACCTCAGCTCATCCTCAACACAGATTCATCCTCACACAGTCATCCCCTCTCAGAGCTGCACCATTCTACACTGTAGTAGTTAGTGATCTGTAAGATCACAGCACCAAATGGATGCAGTCACTATGCCCACCAAAGTCATAGTCCACAGCTCTTGTGTTTACCTCTGGTGGTAGTAAAAAAATCATCTCACAGCAGTCGGATACTTTGACCTAGGCAAGGCAAATTGGTTGAACTGGGATAAAGCAATATAACAGTAATTTATTCTTGCCAGTAAGACCAAGAAGTTAACCCAAAATGTTACTTAATTCTGTAGCTACTTACCAGTGGGTCCAAAGTGGTTTGAACAACATGACTCTAAATTAAGAGAGAAAGTGACCAAAATCAGAGCTACATCAAATGTAGGCAATACATGGTTAACACAATGACACAAAAAATAACACTCTAATGAACAGTATCTCGTTAAGAGAGAGTAGCCAGTTCAAAAATCAGTTTTAATTAATAGGTCTGATGATATCAAACCTGGCATAAAATAAGTTACCCCACTGTATGTCACAGCTGTTGTACTGTCCTGAAAACATCCCTTGCTAGTTGGCACGATGGACTGTGGTTCACAACTTACTCTCATACCTCTCATAGCCCTCACACTGATATCTTCATGCCTCTGTTAAAAATCCACTAAGGACTCGTGTGCTCTGACATTAACGGGAACTGTGACATTAATTTCTACGAAAGGTTGTTCAGGCCTTTACTGCTCAAACAATTATTACCCATGGTCACAAAAGGGTTTGATTTTTAAGTTGGTTTTTTTTTTTAATAAGTCAAGGACATGTTGCTATATCTCACATATACAGTGACTATTCTGTTCATTTTAGCTTTGGAAGGTTACTCTGTATTTATGTGTTTTCTTTTAAACAGATTCATTAAACACCTGACATGGATTATGACCAGGGTAATGGATCAAGTCCTGGAAAGAAACTGTGCTCTGAAATGTGGAGATGGAAATAAGGACAAGAGACAACAAGAAGAGTTGCCATCAGACCTCGTCAGTTGTGACTTCTCTTCAAGGTCTTTGCCTCTTGAGGGTGCACTAACTGCAGTGACTCATGCACCATGCTGGGCTTCCATGGGTAATTCTGGGGTGGACTGTATGAAAAATAAGATAAACTACCTTCCATTATAACAGAAAATCAAGATGTTACTCAGATTTGATAAACTTTTGAATAAGTACCATGTCACCCAAGTGGACACGCTCTACATATAGCTTAAGAGGGTTTTACAATCACACATTGAAAACTCTACCAGCCAGTAGTTCAAAGGCAGTGCTTTCTCAGGGGATAATATGCAGGAGTGACTGCAAGGAGGTTCTGTTCAGGGAGTATAACGGCAAGAACTGTGCTAGGAAGATATTTTATTTAAATTGTGAGTTTTGAAATAGATCAGAGGGTGAATTTTATATAAGTCAGATGGATTCATTATCTAACACAGAATACTTGGCAGATTGTTTAAGCTCGTGTTCCTATGTACAGATGTGAAAGCAATACAATAAAGACTGATCTTTTCCATGAAAAATTAGCAGTCATATTGAAGTTGTTATTTTTCTATTTGGATAGAAAATAATTTAAATATGCTTTCCAGGAAATCTTAGTTTTCCTACAGGTGCCTCACATAGTTCCAGAATGCTGAGATGCCCAGCATGTAGAAATCCTTCTCTGAACAACTGCTTAAGAAATCAGACCTGAACTGAAACATCAGGAACTGTGGTGGGAGGAACCCACACATTACCGAGGGCAGGTATTGGACTGGGTTTGGTTTTATTTTTTAGAAAAGTGAGAATTTTGTAACCGTGTGGTTGTTTAGCCAAGTTGATGCATCAAGACCATTTCAGACAAAGCAGAATTGGAAACAGTTCTCCTGATTTCTCTCTCTGCATGATGTCTGTCCTCTGAGGTCTGTGTTTACCATCTGCTCCGAGCTCAGGCTTCCCGCTCCAGACACATCGTGAGCCTCTCGACAGTCAGCACGAGGGAATGACAGGGTGGTGGTTTAGATCCCCCATGAAACAATGACAAAGAAACTTGCATATAATTTTTTTTTCCTGATACTCCCAGTGTGTTGCACTCAAATGGCATTTTTTAGCCCCTAGGAAGTATAAACTAGCTCCCAGTTCCCAAAATTTCTGTGCTCCAAATACAATTTTCAGCTGCTCCTGCAAGGGGGAAGCACTGGTGTTGAGCCAAGTAGCTTTTCTCCGAGATAGGTTTCAGCAGATGCAGTTTAGGGCCTTAAAACACTGACAAGTGCTTTGTTTCATATAGTCCCTGGCTGGCAATTCAGGAATGAAGACACTTAGGGCACAATATTCTAACACATAAAGATACATTTAGGGAACTAAATCCCCATTTAGGTAACTATAGAAAGAATAACCAAGTCTAAAAGCTTGTCAAGCTTGTGTTCAGTGCCCATTTGGTACTAACACAAGAAGTGCTGAATTTTGCTACTGAAGGGGGTATTCCTGCTGCCTGTATAATCAGAAATTCATACTTTTCAGAGATGGCTTCACTAGTTTTTCAGGGCCACGTGTGTGTCATTTTAAGAACATGGTTCAGTTTGTTATTATTATTTTGTAATAATTCCCAACAGTGGGTTTATGCCACAGAGTGCACAGACAAGGCAATACAAATTCCACCCAGTAAGTCACTTTGGAGATTCTGAATCTTAGATCAAGGTTTCCAGTTTCTCAGATCAGCTCAGCTTTGTACATTTAAAGGATGGGGAGAGTGTTACAGTGTCTGACTTCCATCATAACACAATCCTTGGCATTTTAACAAGGCTTCTTTGACAACAAAAAGAGATTGGCATAAAGAGAGCAGCATTTTTCTCATCCTAAAAGATTTTTAGAACACAGATTTGATCAGAACAGCTTCTTTCAGGGTAGCCAGTGAATTCAGTCTCTATACACAATACACTCATTTGACAAAAGCATTTTGGAGGAGCTTTGTGCCACAAGAATATCCAGACTTTGAACCGTGATTAATTTTAGAACTTTTAACAGCAAAGATTTAGAAAGGATGAAAAAACCTTTTTGCTTTTATTAGCAGGCAGCCTCAGTCAGCCCTTTTGCACCTTCTGATCCTGAACTCACAGTCTGTCACTTGGTATTGCAAGACCCTGTTGCCTGTTAAGAAGGAATTATTTCTCCGTTTCCAGACCACTGAACTGCTAAGTGCCAGCAGGACCAACCTGTCTCCCTCACACACAGTGCTTCCCACTGACCTGCAACATGAAGCCCTGAGCTTGTCATTGTGACAGAAGCCAGCAGTGGTTTCATAGTGTTTCCAAGGGAAAAAAAATAATTTTCAACATGTACTACCAGGTACTGTAAAACATAATACTCAGTTTTATTAATACTTTAGAAAAAGATATGTAAAGACAACCAAAACATGGTCTCACAATTTACAATCTGTACATTATAAAAATACATCTCTCACTAACTCGTAGAAAGAGAACAGCAGTATATACAACATGACTTTATCAGTCCAGACAGGGTCCTGTAACATTCATCTGCCTGGCTAATATTTAGCACATTCTCAGATTCCGTCACAGTAAAGTGCAGCTGCAGAATATGTGCCTGAAGGGGCATTTGTCATCCCAAGCTTAGTTAAGGGAAGCCAAGACAAGGGTTCACCGTAGATGTGCATGGCTGGGGCGCCGCAGGCTGATGGGAACATCACACAAGATTTGGCTCAAACTACCTCCCATTCAAGCAGCTCAAAAAGGGGAGTATAAAGGAGATCTTTTATCCATGACTCTGGCTAGAGAGAAGAACCACGTAGATAGTTAAGAAAAATACCACATTCTAATTACATTCATATTCTCCACAGAGTTTTTCCACCTTACTCTCTATTTCATGTACAATGTCTGATCCCCCGCTCTCAGAAAAAACCAACAGACCTTCCTCCCTTCTTTCTTTAATTTGTCCACTTTGTATCCCTGCTGTCAGGATCCTTCAGGCACTGAAACATAAGCAGAGGAGTGTAACTTTCTGGAAAGAACATAAAGATTGTGGGTTTGAGCTGTTTAAATTGGGGACTTTTAAAATTTGAGAGGTTAGTTGAGAGATTCTAGTTTGCACAGATACTTGGGTCAGTACTGTCAGTGCTTTTTAGCAGAAGAGATTTCAAAGGAGTGGCTGAGCTAACCCTGAGCTAACTGTGAAGGAGAGACTTCCCAATTTGTGGCATATCAAACATTCCTAGCCTCTTCTATCCCTTTTTTGTTGTTCTGTCTCAGACTGTATCTGACAGGAAGCCAGAACTCTAGTGCTGACCTGACAATTGTCTCTGTACAATTGTTAAGTTCTCTCCATGTTCACAGAGCAGAAATGAAGGAAAAAAAACGAGACAACTGGTTTGCTGCTGTAGCAACAGGATGAGTATTTGGCTCACATAGGACTGAGATCAGCAGCATAGACATGATAATGCTTTGAAATGTATTTTTGTCTGTTTTTGCCCAGTTATTTGTAACTGCACCAGAGCACCACATAAACCACATACAGTAGTGAGATCACTGTCAAGTAGAAAATCAATGCCTGTAAACATTTATGCTGCCAGCTGCATTTAAGAAATTAAATCTCAATCCAGGTATATGAATTTACAGTTCTCATTTGAGACAAAGTAAAAACTTTCAAAGATTGTCACTTTGAGGATTTTTGTGCAATAAACTGAAGGTATTTGTATGTATTTGGATTTCTGTGATGTCAGAAAAATCCTGAGTAGTTCTTCAGTTTTAATTCCTTTCTTCTTATTACTTCTTTCTTTTTCCCCCCAGTTTTTATGAAGGATTCTGTAACAAACAAGTGATAGAAAATATCTTTCTATACCTTAAGACAGCACTGATGATTAGCATCAAGAAAAGAACCACTTCTAGATTCTCGTGGATAATCTTCCAATACCATGTTTTCTAGGACTGATCATTCTTTTTTATGCTCCTTATCCTAATGCTTCAAATCAGCCCATACACACAGGTGGAATCTGTACCACTGGGCTTTGAAAGTCCAAAATCATCAGACCAAAGTCGATCACAGTTACCACTAGCACCTTGAAACAATCAGATTTGATCTATCACTGCTTCAGGTGTTGCAGATTCAGCAGCTTTCAATCTGCTCTTTGGTGAATCAGTGGTGGAGTTTTACACTCTCAACGTCCTGGTGGTTCCTGGTCTCCTTAAATGGTGATCACAGTATCCAGATGTTCTTTTCATCTGTGAAACTTGATGTTGCTTAACTCTTCATCACTTCAGTAGGAATACAACTGGGTCTTTGAATAGTATTTTAAATGACCTTTGAAGATTCAAACTTTATAATTCACCTAATTTAAGCATCACTTAGAAACTTAAATGTGACCTTTTTTGCAACATGAAAATCTGCCACCGATTCCTAAAGCAGCAAGAAGATAGGAGAGCACAGAGGACACCTTCCCCCTCTTCTTTATGATACCTGTGAAATGATGAAAACAGAATATTAGATATACACCCACCAGCCTAATCACCATTAAGACGACGGAAATCAGATATTTGATGAGCTCTGTAAACAGACAGCAGTGACTGGTAGGTGCTGCATGTCTCAAGGTTGGGAGGCAGGACCCAGACTTCCTGCCATTACTTCTCAGTGCTAATGCAGAAGGTTTCCTCACAGTGACCATATCCCTAATGTCTTCTTTCCCGAGTAGGTACAGTCATTCAACAGGACAAAGAGTGAGTTGACTGTAGGCTATTAAGGACCACAACAATTTTTCACTGCTGCTGTATAAAGCCAGCCTGCAAAGCTGCTGTGGCACCTGAATCTTCCACGACCTGCAGCCTGGTCAGTGCCGTATATACAGCCCAGTCTATATCTGGTGATTAGTGCACTGAGAGCAGGAGTCATGCAAGAGCTCAGCTCATGGCATGGTTTAGGGAACCACTGGCCACTGCAACCATTGCCAGCCCTTTCAAAGCACAGCTCATGCAGCTGGTGATCTCACGGTGGTGTGTTTTCTTGCCATCTGAAAGAAAGCTGAAGGGCATCTGGTATCTGGCTGGACTCTGGCATGTCATTCTTCACTGGGATCATTTCACTGATGCATCCTGAGAAAATTTTTTTAAGAGCAAGAGGAAGCATATGGCAGAAAGCTGGGAACAGAAATCCTACACAAATCCCTAACTTCCCATGCCAGCTGCAGCTCCTTCAGTCCAGGAGCATCAAGGCAGTCAGATCCTGGTGATCACTGGCAAACTATTAAATTATTAACAATGCAATTGTTTCAGGGGTCCTTGAAACTGTGCAGGCAGAATCAATGAAGTGAAGTGGCTGCCAGTGGCTAAACCACACCATGAGACCAAGAACAAGGAATTTGGGAACCAGTGGTTTGCTCTGAGTACAGTCTAGGTACAGCTTCACAGTGAGATAAGCAGCTGTTGAGGATTTGTATTAAACACAGGAAAAGTGAAAGGACTTCCTGAAAATCAACACAAAACAATCTCTGTGGAGCACAGAACTCATCTATTAAAACGAGACGTACACAGAGCTTTGGTTTTTCGCAACAGAAAAGAGAATGTAAGGAAGGCAGCTGCCAGTCACTGAACTGGGAGAAGTCCATTTTTCTTAACGTAGCACTTGCAGTCTGCTAGAGCAGGTGCCAGGGAGATGGGGGCTGCAAGGTGAGTGGGGTAAAAGGGACCCTGATGTGACCCTGATCTGTGCCACTCTAGGGCAGCATCTCTGTCCTTGTCCATGGACACATGGACTCTGTTACTGTGCCTGCTGCCAGGGAGCCTGGAATCAACAGCTCCCACAGAAGCAAATCTTGCTGTCTTAGGGAGCCAGAGTTTCTGTTACCTTTGTGGGATCCTCTGGATCTACACACTGATCCTAGAGTCCAGCTGCTGAAGGTATTCAAGAATTCCATGGGGAATGGCAGGATTCCACATCCTGCAAGGGCAAATTCAGAAAGGAAAGAGATTTTAAGAAGTGTAATTTGCTTCATGGTGTTTTTGGTGTGTTTGTTATATTTGTGGCTTTGTTGTTGTTGTTGCTGCTGTTTGTTTTTTGTTTTGTTTTCTAAAGCTGCCTTTCCCTTTGAATATCATACTATAAAAGTATTTAAGCTATGGAACAAAGGAAAATGCATCTTGATTTAGAAAAAAGCAGCTCAGTCCTCCATAACCTTGCTGACTCTGGTTACAGGACACACTACAGTCCTGTTTTTTTAACTGTTCTTTAATTTTCCATCAAACTCACTCTGAATGTATATTGGCAACTTCAGTCTATTTAACCTGTAGTGATGGTTGCTCATTGTTTATCCTCCAAACACAAGTCCTGCAACACAGACAAGGTTGAAGTCTATGGAGGGTAGAAGATTAACAAAGGGAGGCTTAATGTAAACTGTGCTTAAGGCAGGACAAAGGTGCCTGGGACCTTTGGGAAGTAATGCTGCTGAAACCACAGACAACTTTTTAATATCACTGTGGCTGCTTTTGTATTTTGGTGATGTCTCATTTGTGCCTCACAAATACAAAACACAGCTTTAGCATGATTTCAACCCCAGTTTTACAGAATGAAGGTACAGCAAACAGCCTATCAAGAGACTTACACCAAGTTCTTTATGTGGGGACATTTTCGTAGACTGTTGGTCAACTGCTGGGCTCCCACACGGGTTATTTTGTTGTACTGAACACTGAGGAATAAAAGCAACTCTGTTAATCCAGATCACATCATGTAGTGGTATAATCCAACATTCAATTCAAAATCAAAAATACTGTATAGGCTACCCTGCAGATGGGGAAAGAAAGAAAAAAGAAAAAAACCCGTAATAATGTACTCAAAAGGTCAAACAGGAACGTAACTATGTTAGTTCATCTGAGGGATTCCTTTTTCTATATACCTGAGGTCCTTCTCCAACTCCCCATGATCCTATTCTCCCATCTTAACAGCAATATTTTTACTTTTATGGTGAACTGCTCCTTAATCTTCTCTAGTCACTGACTGTTTGGACTCTGCATAAACACATTTTCCCTGTGAAATTCCCCTGAAGTTTTCTTCCTCAATTTCTGTCGCTTCTAAAGCCAAGCATGGGACATTTGAATTTTCGGTCTCCAAGGAAGTAAGCTTTCCTGGGCCATTTCAAAAGGTTTCATATACTCACTCTAGCACTCTTAAAGATGTCATTGCAGGAAGAACTTTCGCCAGATTTTCTGCTCCAAAATCACTAATGTTGTTATTGTACAAGCTGCAGAAAACCAAACCAGTTCAGTCAAAATTGAATAATGGATAATGTAAACAGACTATATATTAGATCAAGGGTTTTCAAATATTTTTAGTGCATTTTAGCTTTCAATTTGTGCTTATTTGCAGTTATAGTTTAAAACACAACTTTATATTCCCTAGATATCCTTCTGTATGTCTGCGCTGGGTCAGAATTTTTCTCCTCTTCTTTCCAAAGACTTTGTGCAAGAATGAAGTCAAAAGCTTGGGTGCTTCACAGTGTATGTGTTTGCTCTGTGTTCAGTAATTTCTGACAGAGACAGCAGGGTATGTTGTATAAACAACTGGACAGGATACACTTCTTACCTTAGTGTTTTTAAGGAAGACAAGGAAGGAAGAGCCGTGGCGAGTTTCTCCGCACCCATGTCTGTTATTTTATTCTGTGATAAACTACAGTAAGTGAGATCACTGTGTTAGTTGAGCACATTTATTCTAATTTATTACAATATGGGGAAAATTAATTTTCATTTTTTAAAATATAATTTGGACAATCTGTTTAGGCCAAACGAGGAGAAAAAGACAAAATATGGCCCTTGAAGGGCAGTGAGGAATTGCCATAGGATTATCCTATTTCTCTAAGGAATGTACAGATTAATTTTCCCCATAGACTCATTTGGTCTTCCATGCCAATGGAGTAGTTGTGCCTGTAATTGTTAACACACAGTCCCTTAAGGCTCTGGGTTTAATTTATTTCTTTTCAAAATTTCCCAGAACTGTTACCCTTGCACTTACTTTAATGTTTCCAGGGATGTCAGGGTTGGAAAGACTTCAGATAGACTCTTTGCTCCTTCATCTCCTATGCCATTTTCACTCAGAGCATCAAGGCTGGGTGACGACAAAGAGAGAATTAGTTCCCCTTTTAATCTAAATTTCTGTGGTTTATTCACCTCAGAGACCACTCTATCTATCTTGAAAAGCTCCTTCTCTACAGTAGCCTCAATCAGCATGAAGCATCACACAAATTACAGCTTCTCTAATAAGCAGCTTTCTGCTGCCCAAATTTACAGCCTAAGAATTTTTTTTTTTTAATAGTTGAATGGCTTGACCCATTTCCTTTGATATGCAAGATTATTAAAATGATTATGAAATAGCTGTGTTCCAGCTAAGCTGCCATGAGATTTCTTGCGCACACAGAAATACAGAACTGACAAAATCCAGCAGAGGCTGTAAATCCCTGCCTAAACAGATCCTTCTCCAGAGTGGGAGTATTAGAAATTAAGTTTTTCTTCATATCTAGTCACAATTTTAGATACTGAATCCCCTTCTAATTTGACAGGTAATGCTGGGATATATTGGACTCATTTCAGTCTTAAAGCTTTATTGTTTTCCCAAAATATCATGAAAAGACCAGATCCAGTACAGACAAATGGCCAATGGGCTGAACCAGTGAGGCCAAGGGCTCTCTCAAACCCCAGTAATCTTCCCACAGACACTGTGGCAGAGTACTGGCTATTGTTGGTACAATTGTTTCAGTGTAAAGAAGCTTAAAATTAAGAGACAGTTGGTTTTTCATGGACTAGGGCATGTTCTGGAGCTTCAAGGAAGAAATAAGTGACCCTCAGGCAGTGTTGTGGTAGGAAATGGGGAGCACCCCATGGGTCTGGACTAAACCTTTCCCAAAAGCCAAGGAACACCCAGGGAAGTGACTGAGGGTACTGAATGAACCACCACCGAGTGTCCCAAGGGAGGCTGAAGAGCTTTTCATCTGCTGTTACAGTCTCGGGATGTTTCTGCTGTTCAGTTTGTTCATCAAAGCAAGGAGTCTTGTTGGCAAAGAAAATGTTTCTCGGGTGCAAGAGCTCCCCCATCATCAAGGGCTGCTGAGAAGCAATACTGGCAAAGCTGATCTTTAGCAGAACTCACTCTAAATGCTGAAGTGATGGAAATGCTGCAAGAATTTTCACGAGTTTTAGCAATCCCCGAGGGCCACACACTGGACCCAGCCTGGAAGAAAATACAGATATGCAGCAGTTTTTTCACATGCTCACAAACAGCAAAGTTTAAGAATCTTTAAGTTTTTTCCCTGCAGCCCCCAATGCTGTTTACACTCCTCAGAAGCAATTATTCCCTACCACCTGCAGCAAGGAATTCTGCTGTGAAGCCTCCAGATGAGGAGCAAACAAGGCTAAGGCCCTTAGAAACCACAGAATAATCAGTGGTACATGCATTTGCCACTTTTTTTGTTCCTCTTTGCAAAATTCATCTCACTTTTTTAAATTCCTGTATTTCTGTTTTCTTTATCTTTCTCAGGTTTTTAATTTTAAGTATAATCTTGATAACTGAGATTAAAAAAAATATTTTTTGCCTCAACTGTTGGCAATTCAGACTAACTAAAAATCAACCTTTTACTGCATCTTAAAGCACAAATTGCGCTTTGATATCAGTGCTCACAGCATTTGTCCCTCAGATCCCAACCTCTAATTTGGAGTTTCTTTGGTATCAGAACAAGTTTGATTAAAGGTTTACAATTTTAAGCAAAATTTAAATAAAAATAAATAAGAAGAGGAAAGGAGAAGAGAAAGCAGCATAAAATCAGAAGTGAGGCGAAGCATAGCAGTGCTGGGTTGGGTTAGATCTGAAGAGCAGGAAACAGATGAAGACCTGCTGAGAGTTCTCCACTGCACTGCTGCAGTTTCTGCCCAAACCAATTCACAGCCTATGGCAGGATATTTTAAGCAATAGAACAGCCTTGGAGGCTGCTTGAAGTTTGTGGGGGAAAAAGAAATGTTACTGAACGCTCATTTTCAGAGTAAGTGTTTCCAAGCCAACCTTCCTTCTTCTAGGAAAAGGGTGCTAAATAATTTATTTGGGAGGCACTCTCTGACATAATTCTCTATGGCCCAAGCTCTGTTAGGGTAGAAAATTACATCAGGAGACCTAGATGGAAAAGATGAGCATTTCTGGGGGAAAATCCAGGTAGCTGGATCATGATCAAGACATTTTATACCCTGTGGCACAAGATCTACAGCTGTTGGTAAGGAGCTAACTTGCAGTAAAATCAAACAAAATTGATAGAACCTTGTTGATCTGTATCACTGCAGGAGCCAGAATGATACCTTCGGAGTTTTGGCCATAATTTAATAAATCTAGTTAAGAAAAGCAAAATAAGTTTTCTTAATGCTTTACATAAACTAACTATACATCAGTACAAGGACTGCAGCCAATATCCATGACTTCTCCTTCTTCAATGTAATCACATCAATCAGCAGAGAAGTACAACACTTACGCAAATTCGAGTTTTCTGAGGTTTTTGATGGCAGGAATTTCATAGCTGGTGGAATCAGATGCATCTTGCTCACTAAATAAATCACAGGAGAACCAGAGTATGATAAATATTTCAGCAACAAAAACAGTGCTTTATAATAATTTGTTAGTAAATTTTTACAGGAAATAAACCATTGCTGCATTAGCTGAGGAATCAAGAAACTTCAGAATAATTTCTGCTCCAACCTTTCTTCAATTGAGTAATTTCAATCTGATAATTGCCTTTCATAGTGCAGTTGTTTGCTCTTTTTCCAGTAAAACTTAAAAATACTTTTTCTATATCAACTATTTTCTGTCAGACATGAAATTATTTTGTATATATTTTAATCAAAATACTCTGCAGATCTTAAAATGGAAGTCATCATTTAAAAAACAAACCAAAACCATTATTTCTGTGTGCTTTTAAATGCTACCAGTCTCCTAGCCCCAGTATGAGCAGGGATGAAACGCAGGGTTTATAGACCCAAGCTTTCATCTCCTGGGCTAAAAGACTGACTCAGGCCATATGTGACTAGTGCAAAACAGGCTTTCATTTATGGCTCAGGGGCTACAGGGGGAAAGAATCAGCCCAAGTTATGCAACTGAAAGCAATTGAAAGATGGCCCACTTGGAGATTAAAAAGAAATCTGAAGAAAAAATGACAGCTGGCCTTTTTATTGGCAGTTTTGATGAATATTGGGTGTAGTGCTGTCATTGCTCCTCCCTGCCACGACAGCCACCTCACAGCAGGGTAGAAGAACACCCTGGCGTGATACAAGAGCTTGCACTGCCTGAGTTACTCCTCCTTTGGAGAAGCAGAGAACTCTGTTGTCCAGCAACTGTTGTTCAGAGAACTCTGTTGTCAGTGAAACCCCATGTTCTGAAATTACCAGCACAACAGGATTTCTGATCATAACCGAGCCTACCAATTCACCATCTTCTCTTGTATCTCTACGAGGTCGGAGAGGTCACTGATGTCCTTCATCGTCTTTGCCTTAAAGGGATCAAGAACAAATTTCTCTGCTGATGCTTTCAGCAGCTCGTAGTCTTTTGACTGTTCTAAAGATTTCCAGAGCCTGACAGTGTCATTGAGGGAGGCCCTGTGAGGTGACAAAACACATAAAACCAACAGATGTGACAGCTGTTGCTGCATGAAGGTGTCATCTAGAGACAGTGCTACGAACTACGTACAGACAGTGACCAACCTGAACGACGCCACGTTCTTTAGGCTCACCAAGTCTCTGAGCCCTTGCATGTCAATGCTGCTGTTTCTCAAATCCAAGGAAAACTCCTTTCTTGACCTTTTTAAAATACAGTGCAGTACATGGACATCAGGTGGGGTAAGGACTATGTTCAGAAAAGACAAGTCTGGCTTGAGCCTTAAGGCCACGTGCTGCAGGAGGTAACTGCTTTGGGTTTCATAAACACAGCGTAAAAGCTCCAGCAGCCTCTCCGGACAGAGATCATTAATCTGCAGCCTTCTAATGTATTTCAAGAGTTTATTCTGCTTCTTCACTGGTTGTATTTCATCCTGATTTGAAAGGGAGCAGAAGTAAGGGTCATCCTGGAGAAACAACAATCCAGCCAAAAATCGAGGCACTAAATCTAACCAGTGATAGGGTTTTTTCCTTTTGGATGGAAAAGACAGGTACTTTATTACACTTTTGTCCTTGAGCTCTTCTGCTAATGAAAGGTGAAGTGCACACAAGAAGTTCTGAATGACAAAATCAGAGAATGTGCTCCCAAATTCCTCTTCTTCACTATCTGAATGTCTGGGGAATGCAAATGGCAGGAAAAATCCATATTTCAGAGCAAACTCTTTAACTTCTTTAGAAGGAAAAAGATCACTTTTCATGGCACTTTGGTGCTTTTCTCCAAGACACCAGGCTATATGGGCTAGGGTAATAAGATTCTCTTGATTTCGTGTGGTTGTAACATCTGTTTGCACAGGTATTATCTTCTGCTGAAAAAATTTCAGGAAGACTGCAGAAAGAGTTGAAGGAAGGCTTTCCTCTCCCATTTCAAGTACTGTATCACAAAGAAAACAAACAAATCTACACATACCAGGCCTGTAACAGTGACTGAACAGGTACTGGTGGTCTTTGACTAATTTCAGTGCACTGTCACAGTGGGGTAATCCTTCAAAGTATTTGTTTATGTACAGTTCTCTCTGCTCAGGGGAAAATCCTACCATTTCAATAGTCTTATCCACTTTGGACACATAGTAGTACACCTTGTCTTTTGGTCTTGCTGTAAATAATAAGGTACAACCATTGAGTATCTTTCTTTGGATGAGTCCTGAAAGCAGCTCCTTTATACTGTACAAATCTTTTTCAGGCTCACCGGCTGAGCAACGAGGAGAATTCTCATGGTCATGCAATCCTTTAAAACCATCAAAAACCAGAAGGACTTTAGCAGGATTTTGCAATATGTACTCAAATATCTCTTTGCTTCCCTCCTGAGGTTTCACAAAAAATTCAAGAAGCAGTTCCTTCAGGCTGTATCGCTTCTCAGGCAAGCTTATTTGCTCACAGTCAAACCAAAATACAAATTCAAACTCAGGAAACTCTCCATTGGACCACTCCTGGCAGATCTTCTGAACAAGAATGCTTTTGCCCATTCCTGCTTTTCCCAGCACCAAAATCACCTTAGTCTCTAAGCCTTTACGTTTTGGGATTTGAAATATTTGGCTTCTATCAATGGCTGTCTTTTCCTTCTCGTGCAGACTGCAAGTCACCAGCTGGTTTTCCATTGTTTTTGCACTATTCCTCCCAGTCCTGGTTTCAGTTTGGCTTTGAACAAGTGTCCCATCAATAAACAGGTGATCCAGCGCTACCTCACGCTCCAGGGTCACAAACTTGCATGTGTCTCGGAAATAATCCTTAAGTGAAGTGCAGAAAGTTTCCACCAGCTCTAGAGAAATAAAAAAAAAACCACACACAAACTGAAGACACCAGTCCACAAATTACAACATCATTTCAGGGTGCTTTAAGTACTATGGTAATATGGTGAAAATACATCCATTCCCATAAAGCCCATAGGTCTGGATTTATCCTGTGCAGCCAACAGGTTAGAAGTGCAGGCACAACAGACATTTTTAAATCTACGAGCTGAATAATTTTGGAGTTATCTACACAGATGATAAAATCAGCTAAGCACACTGACCTGCTAAGTAGGTACTACAGCTACCTAAAGCTACCTAGATATCTAAAGGTAGTCAAGTCTAACATCATGAAAACAGGAATTGTGCCCAGACCCTCAGAACAGCTCCACAAATTGTTGAATGATGATTCCTACAACAAGTGGCTTTTCTGTATGAAAAGAGGCACAGAGTCTCTTTCGAAGAAATACTGGAAGGTTTAAGTTCAAGAGTTCTAAACTCACCTCGTGTTTTGAAATCGTCTTCAGAAGGAATTATGGAATCTTGAACTTCTTCAAACGTTTCTACATCTGGAGAAACAAAACCATACACTTGAAGAAGACACCAAG
Source organism: Corapipo altera (assembly GCF_003945725.1). Taxonomy (NCBI): domain Eukaryota; kingdom Metazoa; phylum Chordata; class Aves; order Passeriformes; family Pipridae; genus Corapipo; species Corapipo altera. The sequence goes on from NW_020884914.1 coordinate 2,754,487, forward strand.
ATAGAAATTTAGTCAGTCTAACTAATTTTAACAATAAGACTGATGCAAATTTTTAAGTATTGCAACATATATCCAGAGGAAGAGAGATTTTGTTTACTTCACAAGGAAAAGGGAAGAAGTCCTCACACAGGTAGGATTCAGCTGACGTCCAATTGCAGACAGTGTGGCACCAAACAGCTGTTCTGATGGTGGCATGAAGCAGATCTATCCTTGCAAGGTGACATCCAGTGTTCTTTTAAATGTCAGTGTTTTGAATAAATTCACATTCACACATAGTGCTTCTCTATGCCTTCAAAAGCAATTGCTTCCTTTTGTTATTCTACACCTTGTACCCAAGCACTAAGGATGAAAGTCACAGCAAAGTGACTGTTGGTAACAGAATTTACCCATTACTTTTGCTGGCAAAGTCCTGTTGCTGTCCTATTTTCTTTCTTTTTTGCCTGTTTGTTTTCAAACTTTTGCACATGGGTCAGATGAGCAGTGTCTGCTTTACACAAGGAAATTGGGAGTTTTCCCAGAGAGAACATATTTTCTGCAGGTAATGACAGACTATCAGTTTTGACAAAACCCTTCGTAGGCAAAGCTTTGCAAACGCAAGACAGAATTTAAACTGATAGAGACTGTAACAAACCCAACCTCTTAGTCTTGGAACTACGTGCAGCAGAGATCTGCAAAAAATCCCCCAAATCAAAACGGGTTGATCTTCCTAAATTTGAACAAACGCATTTCATACTATATCATCATCTTGCTGTAGAATGTGGTTTAAAAAAATACAAAATCTTAGAGTTTCAGAGATCTGAAAATTAATTCCTACCCTGCATGCCAGCAACCTTTGGAATGGTTTGAGTTCAGAGTTGTTTCTAGCAGGGAAGCACCACAGACTTCTAATAAGCAAGTCCTTACTTCAGTGGAAGAGTACATTTGATACAAAGATAGTTCTTCTCCTTGTAGAAGAAAAATCAACCTAAAATATTAAATAAAGAAGGGTCGTGCCTTTTTTCAGGCAGCTGTCTGGTTTTGGTTTACTATTTCTTTTATCAAATTAGAAAACAGAATGGAAAACCAAAAAAGCTGTAATGAGACATTTAGATGAGAAACTGGTCAAATCAGTCAGGAGTGAATAATTTTTCAAAGAGGAAAAGACTGGCTTGGAATGTTCTACGCTAATTTTTCTGCTGCATTTGGAATTCTGAGACTTGTAACATGCATATGTTGTGCTGCTGTAAATCAGTTGGAATTATCAGCATTTTGTATTCACATAGGCAGTATTTATAATTCGCAAAGACTGCCCCAAACCCAGGGATATTTGCGTCTTATTCCGCGCTTCATGCTTTTGCGGCGGTGGAAGCCACCAGAGGGCAACAGAACCCTTGCACTGGGCTGCTGCAGCTGCAGGGACCAGCAGCTGAACACGGACATCAAACTCCGGCTTCCAACCCCGCTCCGAGGGCTGGAAAAAGTGTCTCAGGAAAGTTTGATGTCACAGGTGGGACTGTTATATCCTGACCAAGGCTCTGATTTCTTTATAAGCCTTTCTGTACGTTAAGCTTCTGTACTGTTCAGTTAAATAAGCCCTCACAGTTTGGGTTTTGGGGCTTTCAGGTGAGCTGGCTGCAGTCTGGCTTCCAGCACTGAGCATTTAAGATGCTCAGGCCATGCCAGGACCAGAACAACTTCCATTTTCTGATGGGGCTCAAGCACATTGGGCTTTGCATCGTCTGAATCAGACAAGACTTATTCCAGAAACTGGAGTCTCACAGCAAACACAGAGGCTGCTAAAATACAGCTGAACCTGTAGTTTTACAGCCCCTTATCTGCACTTTATTTTGGATTAGATTAAGCAGACAGTGATCAATACAGAAAAGGTAATGCCATCAATTTCTAGTTTCCTCAATAAGATCAATATGAGTAGAGCCTGGAGAGGAGAATTGGCTTTGAGTAGAAAAAATATGGTCCCTCTATCCATTAAAAGTGCTGTACACATATAAAAATCAATTTTCTACTTACCAAATGAACTAACTGGAAAATCTGGGGACATGAATGTTTCCACGGAAGAAGTAAACACTGGCAAGAAACAGATAATAGCTTTTAGCATATCATAGTTATCAGTAACTGAACTTAGTACTTTGTTGGCAGCATTGATTTTTCAGTACTTTATGCCTATTTATGTGGATGAAAGGCTATTGCTCTTACCTGGATATATTATAAAATCAGATATGCCACTTTCAAGAACAAAGTTAAGTAACTGCTGAGGAGGATCTGCAAAGCCTGGATTGTCCTGGCTCCCTTTCACACTGACAGGTAGAAGCTCTGCAGTCCAAGGTTCTGAAGATCCTGAAATGAATGCAGAAAAATTACTATTCTGTTTTTAAAGCTCCTGGTTTCTAAAGGTTTCTAAGAGAGAAAAAGCTTTCTAAAAGCTACTTATTCTTTATACAGCTTCTAGGCAAATATTTATCATGGAGAATTCATAGGATCACAGGAGGTCCATAGAACCCATTAGAAAAAACACTCTTAAAAGTGAAATATAAGAGATTACCCAGCTTTTAGTGACCACTGGTTTTCAACAGTCTAAAAAGAAATTCTATTAATATAAGGAAAAGTGCTTAAGACAAAGTCTATCAACGTATAGACAGTGATCCAGAAGAGAGAAGATGTGAAAATAGTATCTGCATTAATTTTACCATCCTTTGCACTACATCCCACCTAAGTGAACATCATGCAGGTTGTACAAGCAGTCAGCCAGCATCCCCCCTCCCAACCCACACTGGGTAGTTTTTCTGATGATTCAATGCTTGCAATTTAATCACCCATAGCTCTGAGTTTCTGTAGGTGTGACAGAATTTCCTCTGATGCTTTATGCTGCTTTAGCTAGCATCAGATACTTCAAGACTTCCAACTTATACACTGCTTTTGGTTCCTTTCCAGCATAGATTTAACAGTGAAAGGTGTTGAACTGTGTCCTGGTCATTAGCATTTCACAGTGTACCATGAGCACCCTCTGCTACACAGCATGACCAAGGGCCAGGTGGTTACACAGCCCATCACTACTCGGCTTTTATGAGCTCAGTTACAACCTAGATTTTACTCTACTACTGCAAATGTAATTATCCCTCAGTCCTTTGCAAACTTCCCAGTGAAAAAGTAATTGGAACTAAATCAAAGTTTATTAATGGAAGTTCTGTGACTTCCTATTCTTAAGACAAGTAGGGAATTACTTAGATTAGCATAAAGTAAATAACTGTTCTCTTATAACCTGCACTTCACCAATTAAAAAAAGGATTCCTTCTATTTCATTAGGGGCAATGCCCTTTAATTCCCTTGAATGTTTTCATTCTTTTAGTGAGTGCCACACATTTAAGTGTTTGATTGAGACAGCTGCCATGCTTGGTTTTCCTGCCATTGTTCACAGTCAAGATTTAGAGGAGAGTTTCCCCTTGTATAAATCAACCTCTGTACAGGTGCACCCCTATAGCTGTGTGTACGTACCAGGAATTAGGAAACTTCTTTCCAACCCGTAGGCAGCAGGAACAGAAAAGGACAAGTACTGGTTAGTCAGTGAGGTGCAGCCCACTGGCAGGCTGTTGAAAGGCAGAGCTAAGAAACTGCCATTCTCTGCAGCCACTGCAGGCACTTCCACTTCAAAATAAAAAAAGCAGAATGAAAGGAGAACATTATTTCATTGCTGGAAGTTGAGGGGACCAGAGAAGAGATGTCAACTGATAACATGAATCACTAGTCAGTAAGAACAATTCACAATAGCTTTCTGGAATATACCCAGCTCTCAAAGCCTAAAATGTGTTTTTGAAATTCTGTAGTGATTTGCTTTTTCTTCCGAGTAGTTCACCCTTTAAATTTTCTTTTTCTTCATCTTTCCTGGCCTGTCTTATTTCTAGACATCTCCAGATGTATCTGTATGTAAATGATCTTACACATGGATAGCTGACAGATAAGACAGCAGCTGTGATCATTTCCCGAGCACACTTTGTTATCTCAATATCGCACAAGAGCAGAGAGGTCCAAGTGCAGTAAACTGAGGACCTTAACTCTGCTGAGACACTACAGTGCTTGTAAGGACAACTCTAAGAGTGTTTCCCAAAGAGCAGTCACAAACATCTGAATTTTAAAAGATGCATCTTGCCCACAGCACTCTTTTTTCTTCCAAGAATGGGACAAATGGGGAGAGAGACTCGTGCATTGTACAATTTCATCTGCTTATGGAAAGTTTCTTACAAATCAAGTAAGACACACTTGTTAATTTGAATTATTCTGCTAGTTTCCTTGGGTTTGCCACATCCTTGTTCTCAGAGGGTTTTTTTTTGCTTTTTCCTTCCCTCTCCTGTCTAGCAGCAAAAAGTAAGTCTATATTTCATCACTTTCTGTGGTCTGATGTTTTCATCTAGAGCTACAGACCTGAGTGAGTTTTGTGCCACTATAAATTGCACTGTGTCTGCAATGCAAATCTTTTAGGGTGGGGTGTGTTCACGTTGCTTATCAGGAACTGATATTTTATTTTGTTAAAGAATCTTTCATTTCTACTGAGGTATAAAACCAGATTTTAAAAAGTGTTTTTCAGCTCATGCTTAAATCAGTGGGATAAATTCCCCGTAATTTCCTCTCCAGAGATTGTTGCATTGCTATGGTCAGATGAGAACAGGTACTGCTATAGCTATCAAAACAGCTGGGCAAAAAACCTTTACTTTCATCCAATTCCTTTGAAAGAATCTCATCCTTTGCTTGCTATTCTGAACTCTAGCACACATTATCCTCTTTACTGTAGGTAGTCCTACCCTTCTGAAGAGGCGATGCACTTACCTTTGCAGGATCACTCTGTTGACACTCATTTATTTACAGGGTAAATAAATTCCTGATTTTGTCAAGTAGCCCATCTTTTTGTCCATTAGATTTTTTGTACTGTCTTATATACTGTCTTATGTATATATTCCTTCCTCAGCACCTTTATTGGATCAAGGAAGGTAGAGAGACTGACAATATTCTGAAGATTTCCAGAAAAAGGATAAGTGCAGCTTTACAAAGCACCTGTTAGCTCTGTGATGATACTGGAATGCAAGGTCTGTAGAGTGGGACATTTGGAACTGATGTGCCATTTCCTTATTGAAAACTCTTACTGTGGCATAAACACAGGCTTTTAAAAGTACCTAATCTCTAAGGGAACTTAAGCAGATAGAAGATAACCCACCTTTAATGGGTACCAGCTGCCAGGAACTTCAGCAGTGCCTAAATAACTACACTCATCAGGTACCCATTCAGTAGAAACTCTGATTACCTCTCCAGAACTAGCAAATTTATTTTTTCTACAGCTAATTCTGTTCTATCCTCCCTCCCCACTCCCTCAGAACTCCACGTGAACACCGGAAAATCAGCTTGGATCACAGACCCAGTGCACATGTCTGTTCTCTGTGACCTTCATCCAGTCTGTGCAAGTTCCTTGCCAGCTGCTGGCCTGAATTGTGCTGAGGTGCAGCCCCACATCCCAGAACCCTCTGGATGGGTCTCTAGGTTACCCTCTGGTTTGGCTGCCCTTCCTGACATGGACATGGCCCCTGGGGTTTGGTGCAGTCAGAGTTCCCCTTAGGAGACTTGTGAGATGTGCTGACATACAATGACTCAAATGTCAATTCAAAACACAGTATAAAATATTCATCCCAGACTGGTTGCTCTCACATGGATGTTGGAAGACTATTTTGCTGTTTTAGCTGTGTCTGAGACACCCATTTAGGCTACAGTTGGGTAAGATTAGCACCAGCTAACACACATAGGGAACAAGTTCCAGCCTGACTGCTGGCCCCAGGCATTGTCTTGTAGATGGTCTAAAAATGTGCAAAGCCTGGAAATTTCCCCTTCTTCCTTTCTTGTTTTCGTTAAAGGAGTTTATAGCATGGACTGGGCCAAGAAATCATCTCTTCACCGTTATTATTTTCACTAGGATGTTTCCCCAGAGTTTTGGAAGACGTCACACAGAACAAAGAGGATCAAGCCCAGAAAAGGCCAAACTATGACCTGAGTCATATTACCCACCAGAAACAAAAAGTGTACGTGATAAAAATTACAAAATTTGGCACCAAGACAGTTCTCTGCTGTTTTACTTTCTTCTCTCAGGTGGATTTAGAAAAGCTCAACTGTGCTGATATTAAGAAAGTAATTTTCCTATCCCCTGGTAGGAACATGTGCTTTTGAAGCATAAGGATCCAACTGTTCCTAGGCTACTGTGGAGTTGGTCCTAAGTTGCACGAGTTAATAGTTGCTGATAAGAGGACGTGGATTTGTTATATCATAAATAATCAGAGGAGTACAAAAGTGAGATTATTGTAGAAACATGAAAATGCATGATGGTCAAAATCACCAAATCTATGAGAGCAAACTTTTCCTAGAAGGCAGAGCTCCAATGCCTAGCAGAGGATAAGACTTTGAAACATGAGAAAATATGTGCTCCATAACCTTCCCCTATTCAGCCAATGACTTACCAATTTTTCTGTATTTTGGTTCTGAAGCATCAGACCAATTCTCTGCAGAGCCTAGGAAGGCTGAAAGAAAGAAAGGTGAGAATAAGTGACAAAAATTGAACATGGAAACATGGAAACTTATTTTAACCTTTTAAAGTAGAAGGGGGTGTTATGAGTTTCAAATCAGCTGTTTCAGAACTGTGCAGCTCCAGTGCATAAACATGAATGTGAAAAGCCTCATATTATTATTTCAGTCTGAATGTGAAGTTTTAATTAGGCTGCAGATTTTTGTGCCACTCAAAGTTTTTTGCAGTAATCCTCGCTATTAAAGAGGGAGTTGTTCAGCCAATACTTGCTAAGCTATAGACACAGTGAAAAAGAAGTTAACACTGTCACATGGATGATAAAAATGGGAAGAAATAGATCATGCTTAATGTCATGTTACAGGGCAACAAATTCTGTGAATTGTAAGTCCTGTGCTTGGAAGAGCTGTTTTCAGTTCCTGCCCACGCACCACGAGCAGGGGCAGAGGAAGCACATCTGGTTGAATGAGTGAAGAACTGCATGAGAAGTGCATTGGGGCTGTGCTAAAACCATGAAAGTTTAGAATTCAAACACTACAGCCTTCCAAATTCTTAATGTTCTTCACTTACTTCGTTTATGACACTTCTGCTTCTTTACGTCAGGAAATTTCTCAATGTTTTCAGCAGCCATTTCATCCAAATTGAGGTTCCCTGCTAAAAATATGAAGTATGGCCAAATGTCAACCTTTTTTCTCCTAGAAAAGTTATAGAAAGAAGTAAAAGCTAGAGAAACACACCAACAGGCAGCAAAGATGGAATAGGCTCCAAATAAAAGATAAAACCAAATCATGCAATGAAACAGGTATCCAGATCCATATGGTTTAGAAAGGCCACAGAACTCTGAATTCAGATTTTCTTACCGTGTGTTAGCTTCTGAACTGCAAACTATGAATCTACTGCCATAAATTCAGTGGCTAATAAAACATAAACAGTTCTCAATGCTCTAGTGATAAGCAAAGGATAAAACATCACAGCCATGTCTCATGTGATCTCAGTACAGGTAAAATTACTCAATTTATGTACAAAAGGGATTAGATCCTTTAAGAGACAGAGTAAAGGGTTCTGAAATGATTTAATACTTTGTGTTTAAAGAACTGTGAAGTTATCCATACCATTCTTTTACTGGCAAATACTTAAGTATTAATACTGAATCTTGGTTTTTTTTCTAAAACCAATATAAATATTGTTATTAGGTGCAAAACCCCTGAAATTCTAGACACACCAGGGAGCAGTATAAATCATTTGAAAAGTCATGTGAGCTTACTGTAGCCAGAATTATTCTGGGAAGGACTGACCTTTGGTAAATTAGTTCAAATTATTTTGCTCAAATATAAAACAGGTTGTACAGATATTGTGTGAATCTTCCTGATTCTGTGGATTTCTCAGCAGCCACACATTAGTATATAGATTCTGAAACAGTAAACAGCTGCATTTTTGCTACTACCCAAGCAATGATTTTGTCCAAGAAGCAAAGCAAGTATCTCTGGTCAAGCAGTGAATGAAGGAATAATTTGTTATATGTATATTATAGCATTGTTGCATTGATCTGGGTGAGAAGTAAAACTTGACGTGCTTCCTCAGGCAGCTCTGTACATCCTGGACGGAAATAAGTGTGTGTGAGCTGCATTTATACACATGTTAAGTCTTCTGGGAACTCATGTATATCATCCCTGTTGTGCTCAGAGTAAATGTGATGCTGCTTGAGGGCATTTACAGCACTGGGCAGTTAAACTGTGAATATGTTACAGCCATAGTGATGTCATCAGCAACTTGATCAGAGATAAATCTGCCATCTTTGAGAAAAGCCTTAAAAAAGACAGAAAATCCTTGTTTTTTCAATAAAATCCAGGGATACTGTTCACAAGTGGAAAGAAGACACCATACATATAAAACTTTACCAGTGTTTGAACTGTGGGCATGAAGCACATGTTAGCCAGAACACTGTCATGGAGAAAATTAGTCTTTGTCATATAAATCTTACCAAAAATGTCTTCCACCTGTTTCTCCTGATGATCCTTGAGCACATATTCTACTAATTCAGCTAGCAACATAGGAAAGAAAAAAAGATGAACACAGCAATGGCATCATAAATTTCTCAGCAAAATTCTTGTAAGCTTACCCTTATTAACAGAAATCTACAGTTTAAGTAAAACCAAAGAGTTAAATTAAGTTTTTCTTGTAAATTGTTGTTCAGGAAATAAAGATCACAAGAAAGGAGAAGTTGAGACAGGAAGTATTAAGCAGAAGATGACATTAATAGAGAGATTTTCCCCCAACAGCCACGAGCTGCTGTTCATCTGTTTCCCCACAATGCACAGGTTTAGGTACTCTGGTTAGATCTACTATGCATGAGGGACAGACCATTTGAGTATGTGCCACTGCTTCAGAGTAAAAATAGAATTTGTAAGGAACAGCTATAGCAAGTGACTGTAAAATAATGATTTAACACCCAAAAATTACTTTCATACCCATTTTAGCATAAGCATCTGTGGTGTTGGAACAGAGACATGACCCATCTCCATTTTCACCATTTTCCATCGTACTCATGAAATCCATATTATTTAACTGTTCATAGTTGCTGGCATCAACTTCAAGATCTAAAGAAGAATAAACATTGGCTTAATGAATACCATAACTAAGGAGCAAAAACCCCAGGTAGCATGACATGCAGAACAGGCAGATTTGTTGCTTCAGCATAAGGTTTTGGCTCTGCATTGTAAGTTGGCTAAGGAGGAACAGAACTGAACTCTCAGTAATTCATAGTCACCTGGAAATCAGCACTTTTCTTTTGATAAACTCTGAGACCTCATCTCTCCTAGCAAATAAAATAGTTCCTAAATTCATTCTATGGCATTAAAGCCCAGACTCATGTACAATATTAAACCTTCTGCTGCAGGATACGGTAGTGCCATCGAAATTCCCTGTTCAGAACAATGGTGTGTCCAGGTACTGCAAATTGCCTGTGAAGCTTCTAGTTGGCCAAGGTCAAACCCATACCTGGGACTGTGCTAAGACCCTCCCAGCAGAGATTTCAGCTTCCAATAACTGGTGTAGTGTCCTGATGATGTTTGATTTACCTACATCACCTCAGACACTGCTAAGGCTCAAAAGTATTCAAATAAGTGAGACATCTCTGATAGCACAAGAGTCAGTCCTTGATCCCTGATTCATCCTGCTTTCAGTCACTGAGCAAGTGAGGCCATGGGGTGAAGAAACACTGCTGCAGCTGTTATTAACAGTCAAGCTGAAAGAGAACAGCTCAGCCTGGGAAATAATCACAGAGATGATTCCAGTACAGTATGTTTTGTTAGACTGACTGAACAGGATGCTGCAAATATGTACAGTTTAAAAACACAACAGTTTCTAGAAGCAGTCAGTATTGTATATACAGATGCAAACCAAGTTACCACATCATAACACCAAGTGCCTGTAGAATTTAGTCCTGTCACTGAGATAAAGTGTCATTAGATGGCTTTGTGTCTGAGAGGAGATGGCAATACAGCATGAGCACTAAACTAACCAAGCATTTTTTAGTGTTTTACTAACCTGTAGTGAAGTCACCTTCTCCATCTCCAGATGACTTAGGATCAAGGAGAGCACACAGTTGCAATGGGTCGATGTCACTGTGCAGTAAATCAAGGTAGCCAGTCTCAGGCACAAAATCCATGGTTTGTCTCTTGCTGGCTGAAATCAAATTCCAAACCGTTAGCTCTGACAAAATCACAGCTTCCGGCAATCCAAACCACAACTCCTGCACTGTGGCTTTCTGTGGGCAAGACACTGAGATCTTCTGGTGAACTGGTACTGCTTAGACCTGCTCTGAGTTATAACCCTGAGACCCTTAAACTTACAGACCCAGCCACAGCTTGCAGTGAGAGTCACCCATCTCTCACTGCAGTCAGGGCAATGGGATGCTGCAGTCTGACCACCTGGACCAAAAGTGCCAAGTGTTGAATAAGTGGCAACTCCTGTATCTTATCAGGATATAAATGATGCAAGCACAGATTCAGCAGGTGTTGGGGAAATTAGAACACTGCAGAGAAGGTGGCGGAAGAAGAAGCCCATTCTTTACTGTCAGGACAATTTCATCTCAGGGGAAGCAGCTTCTGGCTGGGATGCTACACTCAGTTCCTAAGCCCTGGAGGTAGCACTGGGACACATCCCCACGGCACAAGAAGGAACAGGGAAAGAGAAAACACTTATTTTCTACAATTCTTTCCCAAACAATATGGTTGATTAGATACAGAATGGCATGGTCACCTTGGGAGTTAATTTCTGGACACATGGCACTCTGACATTTTGGAATCTATCACATTTTTTTTTTAATCAGTTCTCTTTCCCACCCAGAACTCATGCACAAGCCTACTCCTGAGCTGGGAGTTGTTATAGCCTTCCAAGTAGAGTGCCATACAATATCCAGACAAATCCAACTGACCCAAGGTGCTCCCTGCTCCAGTCACCCTGTATGTGAGAGCTGCTTAGGCTGCTGCAGCTACATTTCTTGACAAAGCTTATTTTTAACTCCACATTTTAAATCCCTTCTATTTGCTTGCAGTTACCGCAGCAGGTTTTAAAGAAGTTCAAACATTCCTTCTGGATATTCCACAGGTGTAGAATAACACTACATGTTGGTTATTCATCATCTTTATCAGACTATTTCAAATCCAAATATTGGCTCTTCAGTGTTTACACTGATGTGAATGCCAGCTGGGCTGGCAATCCAAGTGATTTACTCCACTGTAATACTGAGATGCCAGGATGAAACAACCAGCAAAATTTCTAGACCATATCCTGTTAAAATAGGTATCCACACACCACAACCATGAAGAGTTTCAGCTTGGCGTCAAGCACCATGTTTTGCAATGAAGAGTATCTGACAAATGGCTCTCAGATAATCTGCCCTTAGCAGAATTCCACTGCCATCCCTGGTTGCACTTGTCTCCTTTCCTGAGGTGTACAAACACAGAGCTGTACCATGAAGCTCACCTGCAACATGGAGTAAAACAGCTAACACTGCAGCTGTGATGGGAGAAGGCAGAGCAGACCCAGTCACCCAGTACCACATGCTGCTTTTTTATAAACTAATCTCATTCTTCTTACCCCTTTATGAGGTTGTCCCTCTGAACAGCTTGGGAATGAATACTTCTGAAAACACCAGAAAAATACCGCACAAAACATCAGAATCGAGAGCCAGAACTTCAAAAAGGGGTGAACTCAGTGAGGTTCAAAGAGCAGGAATAACCTGCACTAAGGTAGTTCTCCTTTTTCATGTTTTGTGGCCTCGCTAGGCTACTAAGATTACAAAAATTTGATATTATTGCCTGGCATGCTATAAATGGAAAGCAGAAGTTGAGAAACCTGCATGAGAACCAAGAATGAGGTTATAAACACACCAGATTAATTTTTTCAGTTTGTTGCAACACTTTGCTTTGCCCTTTCCTTTTGTTGAATTAACATAAAATCAGAACAGGGCCTTTCAGAATGCCAAGTTACATTGGACTGTGTGAGTAAACCTGTTGAAGAATTACCTCTGAGTCAAGATAATTTTGGGGTTAGAGAAGTAATTGGGCAGAAGGTGTAAGGGGAATGCAAGACATTAATGTATCACTCCAAGTTCAGTGATCAGCAAACTGCTTGATTACAGCAGACAAAGAAAAAGGCACATCCTATGGAAAGAGACGAAGTAGGTCTACTTAATCCTCATGGAAATACCAGGCTTTAATTAAGTTATAGTCATTAGATCTTATCTTATTTGAAACTTTTCTTTCAATGGCATTTCTCTGTGGATAAATACGGGAGTAATGTGAAATGTTTTATCTAAAAGAGTCACGAAGTCAGGAAGCAACCAAGGGGAAATCTTGCCAGTGCCAAGTCTGGCTAGAGAGCTGAAAATTAGAACATGTAAGATGCTACAACCCAGGTGCACAGGAGTGAGAGACACAGACCCTTCTACCTTAACAAGAATCAAGACTGATACTCTTTCAAGAATGAAAAACTTGATTGCTTGTCTTTTTTTTTTTGCTTCACAAGTCTGAATGGCCCTCAGTTTACTCTGGTATCTTTTCTTCCTTGTTTTGGTTTTGACACAAATCTTTACATAGCTCCTTATTGACTGCACTGGATCTGGGATGCTGGGATTTCTTTCTGTAGCTGAACCAACATATTTTGAATAGCAGCTGTACTTTGCTGCATTAAAATCATGGTGCCACCACGGAAAACACTCTGTCCAAGGGTGCAGGAGTAATGAAGCAAGTTTTTGAAAGTGGAAATTTCTACACTGAGAGAGCCACAGGCAAGGAGAATTCCACTTCAGGGGCAGCAAGTGTTTTGCTGCATGTTGTAACCGAAGCATACAAAATGAAACCAGACCTTTACCAAGCTTGTTTACCACAGCAACTCCTTTCTCCAGATCTTCCCCTTTTTTCTCACAGCATCCCAACAGTCCCCTGTCTGGGCCTGAGGATTGATGAGCTCAGTACTGCTCAGCACTTCCTCTGTTGTTTCAGATATGATTTTAACTTAGTTTACCGATATTACATTCCCTTTGGGGTCCCATGGGACCTAGTGTTGCCAAAACGGGTGTTTAGCACAGTTCCATGTCAAAGGACTGAAAAATGTAAAGAATAAAGATTCTGTGCTGGGGTTGTGAGGGCTGGAGCCCCTCAGAGGGGGAGGGCAGAGCCTGCAGGGCCCTGCAGTGCCCAGGGCCTCCTGCGAGGCTTCCACGCACGAAGGGCATGAGCTGGGCCGGGGCAAGGCAGGATGTACTTCAAAATATATTTCCATGCCATTCAGAAAGTTCAACCCTTTGTGGTTTGGACACTGGTTAAAGCAAATATTTTTCTATAAATGTTTAAATAACACCTCCTTTTTCCAGCAGTTGACACGCTCCGGCTGCAGGGAGCAGACCTGTGTCCCCTCTGTGTCACCTCTGCAGTGACCCAGGGACACCTGGCACAGCCAAGCTTCTTCTCAGCTCTATATTCTGCATATTTGGCATGATTATATCGTTCACTTTTGAGATTCAAATTGCTTTTTTCGGTGCTCTTTCAGAGTCCAAGAGTTATCGTATGATTTAAACATGCTGGAAAAGTAGTAAAAGAAATAGTGAACATCACTGTACCAGGATGAAGAATCCAGTAAACGAGGGAATCACTTAAATCACATATAAATCTTAAGAGTTAGAAGGGGCATTTTAGATCTCTAAAGGTAAGGGAGGCTGCTGTGATTTATCATTTTGCCCCAATAATTTCATTTAACCATATTTTAAATTATCAACATGTTAAAGACTCCAGGCAATGGGGTCTGCTACTAACCAAATCAAATGATTTTAAGAGAGGAAAGAAGAATTATAAAGGCAAAAATGTAACATTTACTCCACTAATAAGGAGAAGAAGAGATTTGAGGTTTGTTGGGGGGTTTCCGTCCCAAATCTCTGCTGACATGTGAACAGACAGGTAATAAAACAATCTCCCACGTGAGTATAGAGGTTAAGAAAATGAAAAGTTGTAGGAACAGAGGAAACCCCCCTGCAATTTAATTTTTGTGCCAGTTTAGGAAGCTGAGGATAATTCATAGAAAAGAGTAGTAGTGCCATGCAAATCACACATTTTTCAACCAGAGGATGACATAACATCCAAGTCTTTCACAACATTCCAAGTCTAGATTACAATAAAATCAGAGAATGAGACTGTTGTGAAGACAGGAGGCTGAAAAAATCAAACACAACAATGCTGCAGAAATGTTATTTTCCTGCAACACTCCAGACCCATTAAGTGCTACACATGAAGCAAGCTGACATGGGTGAAGCAAGCTGACAAAAAGCAGGTTATGTCAAACTGTAAATAAGGAGTTCAGTGAAACACTGGTACTTTGATTTAGAAGTACTTTGATTGAAAAGCTCAGTATCGTTGGCCACAATTTTAAAGCTTTTTTTATTTCCTCCAACAATTTTAGAAAGTTTTCTCTCTTCTGCACCCCCCAAAGGTTGTGTCCTGGTGCACAATACACTCACCTGAAGGCAGAATTGTTTCCTGGCTTTCGCCCCAGGCAATGTTTTGAGACAGTTTCCTGGGAGATGGTCAAGCCAGCATTGAGGAAGGGAGAGATCCCCTCCATGTTACCATCACCTGTCTCCTTTTTCTCTCCCCAAATACATCCCTGCAATTCCTCTGCTCCACAGGCACCACGCAGATTTTCCTTTCAGAAACGGCCTGATTATTTGTAAGCTGCGAGCAATGGAGCTCAACTTATATTTAGCTTTAAAGGTTTTACTTTCTATTTCTGATCTATGAAAAGCTTATACAGCTGAAAGGCAGTTTAAATTTTCCTTCTGTATTACCCAGCTGAACAAGAGATACTACTTTTGTTGAAAGTATTCATCTTTCCAATGGAATAGTGTTGCTTTCCACAAACTTTATAGTCTAAAATGAAAGAACAGGGATGATGCTGAAAAAAAGCTTATCCATATCCTGCCACATTCGCCTTTATCTCCCTTAGAGATGAGTTTAAAGAAGGTAGAAAAAGTATAAATGACAAGAAAAGAGGAGTTTTTGCCTTTTAATGAACTTAGTTGTACTGTGATCAACACGGAGAGATGTTATTCATCTGGTGCTGGAGACAGACAAGTTGAGGCAGACCAATGACACACTGACCTGCAGGTGTCAGAGTTGTGATTTAGAGCAGAATTTGCCGTATCCAGTACTGCCCAGCTCTTCCATCCCAGCAATAAGATGAAGCAAAGCATCACTGCAGACACCTTGCCTATGTTTTAACTCAGTGATTTTCTCCAAGACAGAATTCCAGCCCACCGAAATGGGAAAGGAAAGCTCGAGGTTGTTTTGCCAGATTTGTGGAAAAGATGGAAACAAGCCAGTTTCTTTCAGTGATTTTCAGTTTCACTTTCTATAGGCGAAACATTTATACAAAAACAAGTGTTCTTAAAGTGTGAAACAAACTACAGCAACCTTTAGAGCAAGTAAAAATAAATAAAATCACAAAAAACCCTATCCAAAATTTCACCTGCATTCAGACATCATCCTACTAATACTCCAAGCAACATAAGTCCGGATACCAACACACTACTACAGTTACCAATACCTACGAAAGGTAAGCTAAGACGAATTTACTATGGGAAAAGCATGCATTCAAGGATTAAGGAAAAACTAACCTTAGGAAATTGCACAGTTCCTGCTGTTTCCCTCTGTATTCGGTACCAAAAAATGAGGAGAGCTGCCTGCCCTGCCCAGGGTAAATTGAAAGTGACAGCAGAAGGGAGGAAATAAGCAAACCAGAACACTCACAGGGGAATTCCAAGGAGGAAAAGTAAGAGGAACCTCCCTTCTAGCAACCCTAGTACCACAAGCACTGTTACCTTCACTGGTCACTGCCACCGCTAAGATCTTGCTCTTGTCGCCAGCTAGGAACAGATTAAATTATCTGGTTGGAATTCATAACTGGGTGAGAGCCAACAGTGACAATTTCCATTGCTCCCCAAAATTATTATTCTCCTTTTTCATTCCTGCTCAAATCTGCCCCAAAATCATGCTGGTTATCAGGAATAGCAAAGCAAACAGTATGTGGACACTTACCTTGCAGCTCCACTTGGGGTAACAGAAGTGAAAGTGTGTCTTTCACATGTTCACAGACTCTACCAGTATAAAACTGGTTTGGTATCTCAAGCATGAGTCTCTTGCCATTGGTCTAAAATGACAAGTAGGATGTTCTGTGAAACAGGAGCTCATAAATCTTGCCTGGCTTGCACGTGGTGTTCATGGTTTGCTCATAGCAGCATCAGACAGAACGTTTATTCATCTAATCATCACTTACCTTGCCAGTGCCTACCTGGTGTAAGACAAACAGCCTTTTGAAAACCAAGTTCATTCATGAGCATTCCCATCACGATGCCTGTAGCTGCTTCTGTGTGGCTCTGCAAGTTTATCTGCTTGCTTTTGTCTTGCATAGACTGATACAAATTAGAAATTAGTTACAAAAGAGGCTATGTTCTGAAGTGAGTAAATACTTTTTGTAGTATTATTCCGTTGGCTATAGCTTTAAAGAAAAGTTCCACCAAGGTAAAAGGAGGGAAGTAGGATCTGACAAACACAATGACATTCAGAATTTCCTGCTTTAATAATGCAAGATTTTGATCAGCTCCTTGAAAACAACTTGCTTCTGCACAAGGCAGCAGCTCCTACAAGCAAAGCAGCTGCTGACCTGTGTAAGCCTTTTCTCTTTGCAGAGGAGATCCACCAGATTCCATGGCAAAGTGCTCGCTGAGAAGGGATAAAACTGTTTCCTCCCTGGGAGAAGCTGATCTGTGCCCTGCATTTACAGACATGGAGCCCAACCTGTGGTGCAGAACACCAACCTCTCCAACCATCTAGGCTGTGCTGGAATTCCTCTGTGCACATTAGAAGAAAAGCAACAACTCAGAATAACAGCACTCAGAGCAGGAAACAACGAAAGGCTGCGCAGATACAAGTTCTGTATCTTAGTGCTCTGTTCTGGTTGGAGACAATAGAACAACCATAACAAAATTTAAGAGGGTTATTTTTTAGCCCTATTCCGGTGTGCAGCACAACCCCTTAAGTGACAATTTTCTTCACCAGCCCTGCAGGCAGATTTTTTTACCAGCTTCTGAGATGGAAGTCCCAGGAGGCAATCTCTGTACTTCAAGAGCAAAAGTCTCGGGAACAGGAGTTCAGCTGTTTACTCAGCTGTGATTCCAGTTCATGACTGCAGCAAAGACTGGTTGTCCACTTCTTGTACAACACTTCTTTTACAACTTTCTGCCACTTGGAAACAGCAGAAAGGAATGGCTTGAGGAAATAATAGTTCATCTAGTGGAGTACTCTATGAAAGTGGTCTTACAGACAGAGGGAAAAGCAGACTGGAAAACAGGAGGGTGTGAGACAGCTGAGAAGTGCCTAAGCTTTTCAGAGAACCATCAGTCTCTTTGCTTCAATGTCTGCTGAGAAACTGCCCTGCTGCAAAAAGAGGAGGCAAAACATATTCAGTAGTACTGGAAACACTTCTAAACAGATGTCAATAATGCACTTTACCAGAGAGAGAAGTCTGGGACATTTTTGTCCAGGAACTGTAAACATCTGTAGATAAAGAGAAACCTGCTTATATCAATCTGTTCCTGACCCAAGTTTTATTTACAAAGCTTCTTCAGAGTGAAGCAATGATTGAACTTAAGGCTGACAAATGACCAAATTTCAACAAGAAATCCAGAAGAGAATTTGCTTTAAAGGAAGCTGAAGTCTCTAATAAAATTTGAGTAATTTCCTAGTGAATTAAAATCTAAAAAACAGTGACCATGGTTGAACATGTGATGGATGAAGACTAATGCTTCAGATCTTCAAGATCTCTGAATGCAGATTTTAAGTGCTACATTACAAAAATGGGAAGAAGCAGACACCTCTTCAAGCACATCAGGGATTTTATCAGAAGAAAGCAGACTGTAAATACTCCCAGCATAAGTGGTACTAGGCCACTGTCTATAGTATTCTACATTTAAAAAAAGAATTCTTGTCGTTAATTTGAATGCATGTAATAACGGAGCTAGAATCTTCCAGGTCAGTATTTTGCCCTCTTATGAACTATCTTAATTTTTATCCTTAGCATTTCCTCTTGTATTTTTATCTATGTCTTTGAGTCTTGCTCTGTCAGCCTTCTGAGAATTCCTATCCCAAGTTCTGTGAGATTCTGAATGACCACAAATATTTGAGGCTGTAATCTGTCTTTGTACCCACTAGACTGGAAATTCTGAACCTTCTGAGTTCCTAACCTCACTTGAGAAAATTACCTTCTGAGGAAGCTGCAGGTATGACCAGCAGCAACTCATACAGGTAAGACACCCCTGCAATCTAAAAGGATTTATGTTCAAATCATCTTCCATAATATCACAGCTTTCCTTTCCTACAGGAAGTCATGTTCATAATATGCATAAAAAGGTTTCCACTGAGAGCTGCAAACCCTGGTGGAATTACTAAGGAAATCCCATCTGAGTGTGCATTCATGATGGAAGGCACAACACTGGTAACCAAAGCCTTCTTTCAGAGATTTATCCAAAACAAATTCCTGCAGTTCTGCTTTGCAAAGTGTAACAAAGTCTGGGGATGGGCTGGTCCTTGGATATTAGCTGAAAGCAGCATTCTTTCCTGCTCATGAGCATTGCTGTAAAGTCCCTAGAGACTTCCATACTGTGTTATGATCAAGGAACTGTGCTTCCTTGAAAATTCCTTTCATGCTGGCTGAGCTGTTGGGTCTACATTTGAGCTCTGGTTTTCCAGTCAGCTACTGGCTTTGGCCTCTCTGGCCACAAATTTGTTTCCCTAGAATTTTTGTTTGGGATTCCTTCTATCCAGGCTGAATAGCTTTGAGGTACTGCTGGTTGAGCAAGTTTTCATAGACTGGAAAGTCTATCTAACAAATTTCCCTACTTTCTGATTATAATGTCTCAAGCCTGCATAAATATACAGGCATCAGCAGTTCATTACTTTGCTTTAGTGGTCAGCTTCCCTTCCTGTTCTGTGAATTCTCTCTACCTCACACACGGCTTTCATAGCTAAGAGGGATGTTTCATAACAGCTACATCTCTTCTAGGGATTGTCATGGTAGTGTTCTTCTCAAGATCCAAAAGAAAAGACCTGCCTTAGCAATGGAAGGTGCCAAGCAATAGCAACATAAAAAGTAACAAATAGTAAAAATGTATGGCCTGACTTAGTTCTCTTTTTCACACACACTGTTTGTGCTATGATACATTTTAAAGAGGAAAGTGAGTTGAAAAGGAGAAGTTGTGCTTTTGATTTCTCTTCACCAAGGGGAAGTATCACTTCTAAGTAAATATGATGCCACCCAAAAGTCTACAGCTGATTTTGGAATCCAAATAATATCAGTAAAATGTCAGCAATTAATTTCACTGTTTTTCCCAGGGACAGTGAGGCAGCTGAAAGTGTACCAAGGTAGGCCAGTTATGTCCTTCAGTTCGTGGCATCTGGGTATGACATGAGCCTTGGTAGATTTTATCTGGTGTCAAGACAGTAAGAAAATTTTTTTTTTCTACAAATGCAAAACCAAAAGCAGAAATAGAAATCACATTTGATTTAAACTTAGGACCATAGCAGCAAAAGTGCTTGAATCAAGTTTTCAAAGCTTAAGCCACTCTAGTCCCCTTTCTCTTATTTTGGTTTTAGCTACAAGATAATCAGTTTTGAGGTCAAAGGCAGAGTACTTCTAGCACATTGTTGCTTGGTATGTTTGCCTATAGCTCAGCAAAAGCCAGAGGCAGCTGTATAGGAGCTAGGCTTCCTCCCAGATTATGATCTTACGGATCTTGTTGGAAAACTCCTCAGGAATTCTTAAAACTTGTGGGAAGAGAAAAAACGGGAGCCAAGTTGAAATCTTTATATCTTAACACCTATTCAAAGGCCATCCCACTTTTGATCTGTCTCCAGTGCAGATGTAAGAGAAGAAACAATACCATTTTTGGGTCGAAAAGTCTCTAATCTCCTTCTCCTGGTGAACACCACCTGGGCACATTTGCAGGTGGACACTGCTTAAGGTGTGAAACACTTGCAGAAAATCTTCTTTTCTTATGTTTAAGTGACAATCATGATGATGTATCACAGGCTGTTTTCTCCCTTGGAACTATTCCATAGAGGGGAGTTCTTTCTCCACAAGAAGTCTACCCTTCTCACATTAGTATATCCCCTCACAGCCAACCACACTTCTGCCCTGGAGCTCTGAGCTTTCCTCGTCTGGGATTTGCATGACTAAGGTGCAGCAGCTCAATGAGTTGCAGGGACTGGCCAAGGATTACAGTTTAAATTGAGTTTCTTCTCTTAATAGACATCTTCTCATGTGGCTTGAACTCTGCACCTCCCATCAAGAAGGAGACTTAGTCAGGACAGCTGGTGCCTAGAGGGGTCTTGAATGTGACTGATGTTGCTGAGAAAGGTTTCTGAAAACTTCCCGTGCCAAATAACAGAGACAATACTTTTGGCTTTTTTTTTTTTGTTTGTTTGTTTGTTTTAAATCTGTTGATCCCATTCAAGAGCTCAGTGATTGCAGAAGAAGCTGAAACTTCCCTCTTCCCCAAGCTGTGGTAAGTTCATTCAGATTTGTTGTGACTGCAAGTGATTCCCAACTTTCTGCAAGGGAAACCCTTAGCTGCCTTCAGCATTTCTTCTGCTCCACAAGATGGCAAAGTAAAACTGAAGGCATCTTATTCAGTGTAGTTTTATGCTGATAAAACTAAGAAAAAATATCTTTTTCATGTAATAGCCCAGGAGCATTGCTCTCCTAAATGAATTGGACCTTATTTCTACTCATACTTCAACAAAACTGTTTCTTCTGTTTTGAATCGATGTAGGCAGCAACTTCAAAGGAAAATGCCTTTAAAAGGCAAATTCTGATTTAAAGGAAGATTAGAATACACATCCAAGGGATTTACTTCTCCATAAGGAAAATCAATTAATCTACTCTTCTCGGTTGCCACTTACACAATTACAGCAAAACCTGTTACCCACCTGCACTGCAAGTTAAAATTGTGCTGTTGGATAATGAGAGAACTTCTTTTTCTAGTGTTGCACTTTCTGATGTTGACCATAAACAAGTGTTTGGAAGAAACAACAAATTCTTCTCATTCTGCAAAGGTATTTTGCATCTGAATGAGAATCTGCAGCAGGTTACTTAATTTTTTTGTAAAGATTTAGCAAGTTCCTCCCCGTGCATTGTTTCTTCCTAGGTGGAATTACTGCTCCACTTTCAAATGTATGTGGCAATTTTCAAGGCAGTAAAATCTAGTAGCAAATAAAGAGAAAAGATTTAGATTATATTTAAATACATCTGCCATACTCAGCCTCAGGCTAGTTTAGGCAGCCATGTAGCAGACTGGAGTTTAAAGATCCCATCTGTAAGCCAGGCCTAGAAATTTTGCCCCAGTATTTATTTCAAGGCTGTAGATTCTGCTATAACAATCAGGGACCTAGAAGAAAATGTAGACCTGTACTTTGGCACTTTGGTTGCCCTCTGTTGTTTAAACCTCTGTGTTTCAAGCCTCAGAACATGACAGATAATGAGCCAAGAGGAAGTACATTTCTGGTAAATTAGCTTTATTTTTCTTTTTTGCTTTGTTAAAGATTTACTTTTGTTTATTGCATTTTGAGAATGCCTTGTGGCATACACAGTGCAAAGTACATAACTGGAGACTAGATAAGGAGGAGAAGAGAGCTGAACATAATGCACAGCAGCAACAAAGACATTTACCCCTTCAGGGTGACTACCAAACACCCATTTTTATAGCTGGGCCAAAATAAAAATTGTTCTTTGCCACCTCCTGCAGAACCAGACACACAAAGTAGATTTAAGAGACCACAACAGGGGCAGTTTTTCTCAACTGGCATAGCAGCCACTGGCAGTCTGAGGAGCCCTTGTTCATGGCACATGATGGCAACTCATGTAGGAAAACCTCTGATGTTTTTCTATCATATATGGGAAGAACGCTTTCCATTTGAAATTCCAGATGTCTATAAGCAACAAAATTGCACTGCCAGCATGAAACTGCTGCCCATTTAAATAGGGGAAGTATTTAATGACTTTTGAGGCTGAATTCAAGACTTGAGGTTTTTGGCGGGCAGCAGGAGAGATAAAAATGCAGATACATTCTGAGGGGGTAAACTCATTTCTTAGTCTGACCCACAGAGGATTACTGTGTATGTTGGAGAAGAGGGGTAGCTCTGGGGCAATTCTAACAGTGGCCACCCTCATAGAACAACAGAACCCCAGCTTAAATTGTAGCATTCAGAATTACTTTTACAAAACCAAGCGACTTTAAAAGGAGAGTAAAAGAATACTTAGTAGAATATTGGTATAGACCTGTAAAACTTATGGAAGGACCTTGGGCTGCAATTTAGAGAGGGGTCTAATCTTTTTTCTTTCTAAAATACAGTATTGGACATTGCTTCTCAAAGTGATGTTCAGGTGTCAGAAAGGTAAATTCCTTGTTGGCAGAATTGCCTTCTTAAGGTTTAGGGCTTGATATACTTCAATGATTTCAGATTTAGGGGGAGGTTAACAAAGCTTGGGGAGAAGGAGGTACCACTTATAATGGACACAAAGAATGCAGAATTTACAGGCCACAAGGACTCTTGGCAGAACTCCCAAGATAAGGCTGCAATGACTGTTTTGCAGAATCCTGACTAACTTCAAAAGTCATTCCTGCAGAAATGACCCTGGTTTCTATTTTTATTAGGCTGAGATTTACAAGTTTTCTGCCAGTCTGCCATAAACATTGAATAAAATCCTTCTGTTTCTCTAAAATATTAGTGTTTAAAAACTCATAGGCCTCATGTTTTTAGCTTAGTAACATAAATAATGGTAACAAGGTAACATCAATTTTTCAGCACAGCTTGTGCAGCCCAGGTTTCACTGCTGTACCAAGAGCTCTCTGTGGGGAATCAGGCAGAGATATGAAGACAAAGACATGAAACTGTTTTTAGCAGCAAGGTATCAGCCAAGGAGGGTCAAGCATGTCCTGGCGGGCATCAGGCAAAGCATCAACCAAGAGAAGGGTCTGAAGCTGGGGAGGTTTAGGTCAGATCTCAGGAAAAGGATCTTCCCCCAGAGGGTGGTTGGGCACTGAACAGGCTCCCCAGGGCAGTGGTCACGGCCCAAAGACTGACAGAGCTCAAGAAGTGTTTGGACAATGCTCTCAGACTCATGGTGGGATTGTCCTGACTCATTGCCCTGTGCAGGGCCAGGAGTTGGACTGGATGATCCTTGTGAGTCTTTTCCAACATAGAATATTCTGTGATTCTGTGAAACATTTTCTATGCTGCCTTTGTGTTGATAGGTCCATGTTCAAACTATGAATTCCACCACTTTCTTCCTCACCTGAATACCACTGATTCATTACTTTCACTGACACCAGAATGATGGTGCTTTGGCACATACCAGAACCTTCCAGTAAAGAATCAAAACAAAACAAACAATAAAACCCAAACCAAACCAAACAACCCACCCCCACCACCCAAAAATTAACAAAACATTGCTGATTTAGTGATACTTTGCCAAAGCACTGCTGATTTATAAGCATGCCGTTCTCTTATTACATTATTTTTATTAGCACAAGGTATTTCATCAGGAAGGCAAGGATGGAGTGTGAAGTATTTCCACTAAAAGTTGTCTGCTGCCTGGCCTACAGACAGAGGAGAGACACTGAGACAACCTCTTATGCCCTGTGAGCATCACAGACACAAAAATCTCTTAGCAGTAGCTTTGGGACAGACAGTGCACAACAGCATTCATCTTGCTACAAATGCACTTATAATTTATCTATAGCTAAGAATAATTGAAAGAAAAAAAAGAAGAAAATACAAGAAATTTGTATCTTTTCTGACACCACCACTGGAACTCACATAACTAGTCCAGTACACTGGTACACTGGAGCATGTGACATAAAACCCCCGTAATTTCCCTCACATTGAAATAAAATAGAGCAAGAATTTTATTCTTGCAGAATAAACCGGAATGCAAATGCAAACCCAAGCTAAACAAAGAAAAGGATGCCTGCAAAACCACAGACTGTGGCAAGTTTCAGATTGAGGCAAAAATATTAAACTGACAGTTGAAGAAACCACATATTTTAGGGGCTTCCCTGGAGCATTTCTGATCTTTGTCAACTAAAGCATGCACCAGATACAAAAGCTATCAAAATCCACACCAGACACGGTAGCTCTGCCTTAAGTCAGTTGAATAAACCAGCACTTATTGTGACTTCCACTCCGGTAGCTGTGCTGTTGTTCTTGTAACTGCACACAGTGACTGTGGTATCACAGGCAAGGTCACACCACCATCTTTTCCAGGAGCTTCAGGTCCATGTTCCTGCAGCCCTGCACTGTGGTCCCTGGTCTGCTCTGCCATGGAGAAGAACTCTCACACCCTTCTGCATGAGGGATGAAAATCAGGCAGTCAGTGCATTCCCTGAGAAACAAACAGGTTTGAGTTCTTGCTCTTCTTCCAAGGTTTATTTCAGCATTTTTAATTGGTGATTATTTATAGATTTTAAACATGTGTGGCTCATGAACTCAGGCCTATTCACAAGAGAGACAAATGCTTCACCCTCCAGCTGGGGAGTCAGGCAGAACAGCTTTCAGCTGTGGACACATCCAGTACAGCTTGGAGCTCCCTCCTCTTCTAAGCTGGGAGGTTGAGGCTTGTCACCTGTCAGGCCACAGAGGGAACTGTGGTCTCTTCTCAATCACAGACTCAGTTGTAAAAGGGGCTCAGAGGCCACAGACATGAACCTTGCTTTCCTTTTTCCCAAAAGAGGTTGAGTCCCTTCCTCCAGGAGAGGTTCAGGGCTGTGTGCTCCTTACAGAGGGAATTATCTCCCGTAGGACCTGGTAGATCTTGTAAAGATGTGTCAGACCCCACTCCAAGGCACTTAATGCCTCTGTGGCTTATATGGGGGATCTAGTGACCTAAAGACCAATCCTGAGCACCTCTTCTTCTCTGTCTGATTCAAACCTACAGAAATAGTGCGGATCTGATGAATTTTAATTCCTCAGATATCCCTTCAAGTTCTCTGTGACTGAGTACAAGGAATATTAGAGAGCTGAAGATATTTGGTGAACTAGAAAAGTAAATATTAACAGAGTAAGGAAAGATACTATTAAACAATAATACTATAGAAGTAGGAACCACAGGCTGCTTCAACAAAGAATTTGCAAGTCAAAAGACTTAAAAATGGTGGGTACAGGTTTTTCATTTCATTGCACCCCCAGATTAGGAACTCTTTCTTACTTTGTGTTTTGTCTATATTTTTCTTTTTTTTTTTTCTGATAAAGTTATTGCCTTTACCACCCCCTCACAGACACAGCAATTTAGAATAAATAAGGAAAACAAATGTCAGCAAGTATAGCCAAAGCTGCTTAGCCACAGCCTCCACAACAAAAGATGAAGTAGAAATTGCCAGTGAAAGTGGTTGAAGAACTGTCCAACAAGCATCTCAGAAAGCTGAACAAGGCTATGTGGGTATTATCAGCAGCTGGGGGAGGAAAAAAAAAAGAATACAAGAAATAAAGCTAATGAATAAGCAGCTTACAGCTTTTATAAGTGACTTCAACTTTTATTATTTATTAACTTGTATTTTTGCAGATAGAGCAGTAGAAGCAACAGTACTCAATTTTTCTTATCAGCTACTGTACTAAGTTTCTCAGCTCTTCAATAACCCTTATGGTCTTTTATTCAACAGGTTAAGATTATTATTATATTTTTTTTTCCTCAGCAAGCCTATACAAGACTGGCCTAAGGCAGGAGAGGTATTGGATACTTTTGTGAGAGTGCAAAGGCATTTTAAATTTGTATGGCAAAGGAAGGAGGGACTCCAAGCACCTTTTCTGATGAAATCGCTGCCATTCCGGGAAACGGATCCCGGAGTGCAGGGATAAGCCCCGCCTACTGCAGTGGATCTGGGACGTTACTTTAATCAAACTTCTTCCAGGTGCCCAAACAGTTCCCAACTTGAGGAATGAGAGATTATTTGCCAAAGTAACAAGCACCACGAACTGTAGCTGAGAATGAATAAAGCTTTGAACATAACAAGAGAGATATAAACACACCAAGAATTCTGCATCCAAATGCTGGGAAGCATTGCAGCCCAGGGTGGCAGAGAGGTGATGACTTTGCCTTGCTATGACTTTGTTTTGGCTGTTTCTAAGTGACCACTGCACAGCCTGAAGAGAAAAAGATGCTGAAGTAAACTCGTTAATAATTTCAAAGATTTTTGATTCCCAGGGAACTGCACTAGAGATTCCTACAACATGGGTTAAAATAAGGCTTAAAATCGCACAGTGAATACAGAAGACAAAATAAGGTATTAAATATGTGGAATGTTTCTTTGGCTTTTTTTCCCAACTGAAAGTAATACAGCTACTGCTGCACTTTTTAGAATGAAAGCCAGTTACTGTGCAATAATGGGTATTTATACTTCCTTTTTCAGATACTCAAAAATTATTTTCCACCTTTTTAGGCATAACTGAATAAAGGTTTAATACAGGCTTTGTGGTTTTCTTAATCCCCATTTATATTTAGGACCCAAACCTCTTAATCTATGACATATCTTTCAGTTGCCTATTTCTTACTAATGACAGAACTTGATTATAACTACACATCACCCAACTAAGAGACACTGATCTGTTAAGTGTATGCTGTGGCTTCTCCCCTGTTAAGAAAGAGTTGCCAGTGACAGCAATTCAGGTATGTACAGCCAAAAAAATCCATAGGAATTGGTTCTGGGCCGAAGCAGAAAATCATATTTTACAAATTATTAGAAAGATATGCTATTAGAAAGTTATCTGTTTAGTACCTTCTCTGATTTGCCTTATCTCCTCAAAATGTAAACATTTTACTGAACCTCCAACAAACCCTTTAAATGCATCTAATGAAAGTGAGGTAAGAGTTATTACTGGATTAACAATATTTTCCCATATTCAGAGGAACAGAATACTCAAGTGTAAACACCACTGAGACACTTAAACCAGAGCAAAACCTGTCAAATTATTCACAATGTCCTTGGGCAATTTACAGGGAGAGTCTCTGGTGCCATACCCTGCAACATTCTGGGTGGTGCTCTAAAGAGAAAGAGAAATCAGCTGACTTCTTGGAAGCTGTGTGCATAAAACAGCATATTAATCTCAGAGGAGGTTCTGTTTATTGTTGAAGCAGAGAATAAGAGGCATTTCCTAGTTATTCCTATCAAGCCTTTGGCACTGATGGTGCTCTACCATACAGAGGCTGTTATTTGTCTGGGGAGAGGTAATGTTATTTGTCTGCCTGTGAGGTAATGGCAAGTGCACAGCAGCAAGTAGTACATTTTTTACTATTTATGCCACATGTTTCTGTCAGCAATTAAGTGAAATCTTAATATATTTTATAAATGGTCAAGGTTTTCCTATGTACAAACCTGAAAATCAAAGTACAATTCTTAAATTCAGCATAACTGTCTTCACCTTTGGTGCTGCTGAAGCAGCATTTGAGAACTTACATCACCTTTAGGGTGTTGCTAATCTTTCCATTGTTCAGATAATTTGTATGTAAACCAGAACTCAGAAAAAGTGTTGAAAATAAGACAGTCTGTTCTGTGAAATCCTAGAAAACAGGGGAGACTTCTAATGAGGTTTCACTCGGATGTACTTATTTTAAAACAAAGAAGAATTCTTTTCCAGTAAACATAAAATGAAGGAATTCTTGGTTTGACCAATGACTCCTCTAGGGAACAAGGATTCCTTCTAGCTCTTAATTTGCTTTTAAAGAAAATTATGACCCATAAAATACCTTGAATAATCACACAGCATAATTTGATATAGTTTTTTAGGAAATTCATTAAAACTACTTTTATAGTATAATGATAGCCTCCTATGGGATTATCTAATAGATTTTGTTAGGAAAACAGATAATCCCTACAGCGAGTCAGTGGAGATAAACACTGGAAGGAGGGAAAATTAAAGGAACCAGAATAGTAAATCAGACACCTAATGCTGTGACAGGCTAATTGTCACCTCTCCCATGGAAGTACTGCTTTATCTGACAGGAACACAGCACACAGTTACTTTCTCAGAACAAAAATGCAATGGCTCGGACAATACAGCAACACTACAGAATTACTAAATTCAAACCATCAGATTTGCTGTCAGAACTGCACTGAGAGGTGCAAGAGGAGCTGATGCAGTAGTTGAGATGAATTATCTGGCAGTCAGGAAGATGCTGAAGGTTTCTGTCAGTGCAGTTCTGGGAGCTGCTTCCAGAGAGTTACTGTTAATATATTGCTTGTGAGCAGAAGTGCATGTTGATACAGTAAATGAAGTAGAGGTCAGCTCCAGGTATGCACATAATTATTGAATAATTGTACCTCATGATAGCTCTCAAAGAGTTTGTATCGTCTTGGGGAGTGAAAGGTCTCCATAAATATTTCAATATTTTAGGCTATGGTGACCCATCCCATCAAATTATAAATTGCAAGTCTACTATACTTACTAGCACACTTCAAAGTGTTGTTTTAATACTACCAAGGCCAAAATATGATGATAGTAACATTATTAGTCATTAAAATACACCATGCCTCCCTTACAGTTACAACTCTACTAAGAACAGCTTTATTTTTTTCTGACACATTAGGTATTGCTTTGCTCCAATAGCAAGTCTTGCACAAAGGTACTTTCCAATCAATGTTCTTGGAATGTTCACCTCAGTAACTTCTGTAGTTACTCGACAGATACAGTCTGGTTCTATTAGATGTTTTAGAAAAGACTAGGAAGTTATTATTTTGCAGGTTTATTTAAAGCTAATAGCTAGTCAGATCTACACATGGCTGCAATTTATCAGATCTTCCTCGACTCTCCACTTTGTGCTTAGCTGACCAGACCATTTCCCCCCATTATTGTGAAATCCTTACGCCTATCCTGAGGTTCAGTTGTCTTGTTTCACTTCCCTAACTCTGCTGCATAATTTACCTGCAATTTAAGAAAAAAAAAAAAAAAGACAGGAGAAATATTTATCACAGAATCATGGAATACCCTGAGTTGGAAGGGACCCAGAGAGATCATCAAGTTCAGCTCCTGGCCCTGCACAGGACAGCCCCAAGAGTCACACCATGTACCCGAGAGTATCATTTGAACACTCCTTGAGCTCTGTCAGCCTTGGTGCTGTGACCACCACCCTGGGGAGCCTGTTCAGTGCCCATCCACCCTCCTCGAGAAGAACCTTTCCCTGAGATCCAACCTAAACCTCCCCTGACACAGCTTCAGGCCGTTCCCCAGGGTCCTGCCACTTGTCATAGAGAGCAGAAATTGGAGCTGCCCCTCCACTGCCCCTCATGAGGAAGGTGCCGACTCCAGTGGGGTCAGACCTCAGTCTCCTCCAGGCTGAACAGAACAAGTGCCCTCGGCTGCTCTAACTGCAGGGCCGAGTTACCCACACCACACCAGAGGGACACCGCAGTGTTGTGTCCCACCACCTGTCCCCACAGCGGTACCCGGCAGGGGCACGGGGCCACCGAGGGGGGACAGCACTGGCAGCACTGCGGGTGTCCCCCAAACGCGACACGCAGGTGTGCTCTCACATTCGTACAGGTACGTTCAACCTTTCTCGTCACTCCTTTTTCCTTTTAGGATTTGTCTCGAGCATGACATCCCAGTGGTCCTGCTCCGGCTGATGCTGCCGGTGGGGCTGGAGCTGCCCCGGGTGCTGGGCTTGCTGAGGACTGGGGCTGCTGAGGACTGGGGCTGCTGAGGGCTGGGGCCGCCCCGGGGTGCTCGGGCTCCTCTCGCTGCTGCACAGCCCGCGGCCAAAGCCCGTCCGTCCGCCCTGTTCTCGGCAGACGCTGCCACGGGGAGCCGGCCCCGCTCCGAGGCGGTGCCCGGGGAGGCGCATCCCGGCGAGGGGCAGCCCGGCCCCTTTTCCCTGGCGCATCTCCCGGCCCTGGAGCCGCGGGAGGATGAAGCAGGTAGAGGGGCGGGCGGGGCGGGATGCTCGGGGGGCGGCGCGGCCCCCCCGGTCCCTGTGCGCTGACCGGGTCCCCGCCGCAGGCGCTGGTGGACGACACCGAGGATGTGTCCCTGGATTTCGGGAGCGAGGAGGAGCTGGCGCTGCGGAAGGCGCGCATCAGGTAACGGCGCGGAGGCCGCAGCATCGCGGCGCCCGTGCGGCCCTCGCTGCTCCGGCTGCACTGGGGCACGAGAATACAGAAAACCCCGTTTAAACGCTTAATTCCCATTTTTTACAGAGAGGGTGTTGAAGCGCTGGAACAGGCTGCCCGGGGAGGATGGGGAGCCTCTGTCCGGGAGATGTCCGGGCTGGAGCAGGCCCTGCTGCCCGGCATCACCCGGCCATGGAAACGGAAACCTGACACACCCAGGTGTGAGGCCTCTCAGCTCCAGCAAAAGCAGCTGTGCTGCAGTGCTCAGGCATTGCACTGCACACCTGGCTGAAGGGAAGCAGCAAGAAACCTGCAGTAAAACTGCTGTGCTTTCCTACCACAGAGTGTGATGATGTGTGGAATATTGTACATCTTATCCTCGTAGATGTTACCTAAGAAAATCCAACCCGTTCACCCCTCTCACCAGCTTAAGCTGTCTGCCTTTGGGTTTGTCACCTTGGGTGTCACTGTAGCTCTCGACACACCAAGGTCCCAGGTGACAGAGCTGTTGTTCCATAGATGCTTTTGAAGAATCTTCAGCCAAAGATTGTGAAAGGAAGAGTTTTATGTCAAAAGAAATTATGTATACACTCACCAATAATGTACATAATCAGCTTTGATTTAGAATGGTTTCTTCCACTTTGCCCCAGTTTACTCTGTTCCATTACAATGATAATATTTCTTCTAAGTGTAAACAAAGAAACGTAAGAGATGTTAAACCTGACAAAACGTTATCTGAGGTCACAAGCAATCATGTAGCTTTACAGTACAATTATTCTGTTTTACTGGTGTCTGGTGAAGCATTTCTGCCCTTGCACTTCGTACTGTATTGGACTTTACTGTAACTGCATGCTGAGTCAGCCTTCAGCAGCAGCACAAATTTTAAACGAACATTTATATTTTGGTGTAGTCTTGGAGACATAGCCCAAAGGATTCAACTAAACTGAGAAATACAGCTCAGAAGTACCTTGAGCACATGAGCCTCAGATTCTGTCTGTGGGATCAGACTAGACCCTGAAATGTTTGTAGGGTACCACAGCATCAGGTACTTTACAGATCTGCTCCTACTGGCCCACACTGCTCAATAAATAGACAAGCAAAGTTCAGCAAACCACACTGTTATGTGATTAACTTTGTGCAGAAACTTATTTCATTAAAGACAGGTCTTTTTTCTTGCTCTTCCAACAATATTAAAAGACAATCTCATACTGAAAACTCATCTGCTCTAGAATGCAGAAATGAAACTGCATTCACACAGAACTACTTACACTGTTCACACAGATGTTTGTTTTTAGATTTCTGAAGAATCTTGTCTAAACAAGCCTGAAAAACACCTAGGTGCTGCAAAATTTAATTGTCTTATTAGAGGGCATAACAAGATGTTCCAATCTTTTGTCTTTATCCCGATTTCATATATCTTGAACTTGGTTAGAATTCTCATAAGCTATGACAAGATGTACTTTTGTGATTCTCCAAGGTATGTGCAAAAGGGCTCTTTAAAAGCAAAAGGTTAATGGCTATTTTCCTAGGAAGTTAGAAAAAGATAATTTACATCATCTTTGCAGTTCACTGTAGTACCAGAACATTGGATCTGGAACAGCCAGGAGCATACAATCACTTTTTCACACATCAGCCAGGCAACATGATGATCAGAGAATCCCTTTATTCAAAATTTGCCTCAATATATTTGAAGTACCAGACAGAAAAAAAAAAACAAACCCACAACAACAAGAACAACAAAAAACCCCACCAAACAAAACAAACAAAAACAAAACAAAAGCCAAACAAACAAACAAACAAACAACCCAACAAAAAACCCAAAAGCATGTAGAGTGCTGCTGTGGCACTTCTGAGCAGGAACTGGGAATGATTCTCCTGTGGGTCAGTGGCACACCTTAGGGCTGACCCAAATATGATTCCTTAATGTGGAATGAAACTAAATTTACAACAGTTCATTCCTGTCCTAATAGGGATCATGCTTGCAAACTGAACAGAGGTCATTGTAACAAGGTAAATGGCAACCCTTCAGCCTCGAGGCTCCAGTTCTACACTCTAGGGAGGTTTAGATGCAACAGGAAAACTGAAAGTCCAACCACGTGGGTTGCTGTGCTTTCAGGAGCAAATGTCTGGCAAGCAGAGTTTCAGTGACCTTCATCCTTTAGTGGATTTGAAGGAAAAAAAGAAAAAAGGAAAGTTGCCATATTCTAAAACCTGTACTGTCTCCCATTAATACAAGGAATAATGTATGTTTATACATTGATTTCTTGATGCCATTGCATTTCTGGATATTAACTTTTAAAAGAGTTTTATGGAGTACAGTTTAATTCAATATAAATGCATTCACAGAAGAAAAGCTAGAAAGTTATTTAAAAACCGATGCAAATTGTTTAGCTTCAGGTTTTAGAAGCTGATCATCTTATTAAAACTTCTGTTTTATATAATAGGAACTATAAATTTCATGATGACTGTGAATTAAGAGAACACATCTGTTCTGTTAAGTGAGGAAGTGAGCAGTTTATTTACTGGATTCCATTAGTTTGAGGATTGTTATTTTTCTTAAGCATAAATTTTCTGAGGTTGAGAGAGCTGTCCAAAAAATGAGGTGCAAGTTTTGATGCATCTCTACACTCCTCCCATAGCACAAGAACCTGCAAGTCTGTCTGTGGCTTGGTGAGCATGTCCTTGGGAGAGGACACTGACATTCCACAGCCTCAACAAGTGTTCAGCACTGTAATAAATGAGAGCTGCTTGCTCATGGACTTTTTTTTTTTTTCAGCAAATACCCTTCAGAGTTTGATATTGGAACAGATTCAGCATCCGAACAGTAATCCTGTTGTAATCCAGTAATCCTGCTGAATCTGCCTTCCAAAAGGAAACACTACTTCTCCAAAGTTTGTTGTGGGGTATCTGTCGTTAGGTTTTGGTCTGTGAAGAAAGAAGACACACACACACACACACACACACACACACACACGAAGAGAGATGAGACAAGGGTGTCTGCAGGCAGCTTTATGGAGGTAGCAAACCTCGACTTTCCCACATACTTGTTGTAAATATATTTTTACAAAAACACTCAGGAATTCACACCTGCACTCTGAAACACATAGTCAACAGCTTTGTCCTTGCACTGTTATCATCTTCCAGCTAACTCCCTAATGCTCAAGGCTGTGTCCATGGGAACATTTAATTACCCTCACTGTTCTCATGGGAAAGGCTTTATACCATCTAATATTTCAAGCTCTTCAAGCTCCAGGGGCTCCAGGGGCTCCGTGGACCTGCCACTTCCCCCCCAAAAAAGTTACTGTCACCTTTGAAGCACCGATCCAGCCCAGTCCACCCCGGTGTGAGCAGCGAGGCACTGTCTGGTTTTGACAGTTCACAGTGTCCACCCCACTCCACCCACCTGCTTACAGCAGAAAAATCCCCTTTCACTTAAAATCTGACATGTTTACTTGTAAGTCAGAAGAAGTTTTTGGAAAGTTTGAAGTTAACATGGGCATGACCAGGAGTAAATATAAACTACAGCTGTGCATCATTTTGCCTTCTCCAGTCATGTGTGTAGTACTACAAGCACAGGACTGACATCATATAAATATACAAATGTAGAACAGTTAAACAGCTATAGAATAAGAATTTTAAATAGTTATTATATTTATATAGCTATAATTTAAGTTCACCATAAACAATTATAATTGTGTATATATTATATATCTCATTTTATTATACACTATAATAGAATAACATTCAACTGCTGAACAGCTAATTATGGCCCAGGCCACACTACTGTTAATTGTTCATAGAGATGGAGGAGCTTAATAAGACAACTACTGACTTAAATGAAAATATCTTATTCAGAAAACAAATTTTATTCACTCAGCTTCAATGCAATAATCTCTAGTTAATTCTCACTTTCAGCTAATTAACCCAAGCACAATGGTACAGAGTAAGTTTTATACTTGGCATATTACCCTGAAAATTGTACTGTGCTCATTCCTGCATTCTCTTACCCCCTGTCCCACTGCACAGGCCAATAGTCCATGTCATATAGTTACTTCTTTCACTGAAATTCCTCTTTATTTTGTTACAGACAAAATTTTGTTGGATGAGCAAAGCATAAATATCCAGTGAAATGAATATGAAATAATTCATAAGAACTGTTAGATTCCCAAATCTCTCTCCCTCTCTAAAAGGGAGTGTTTGGGTTTAGTCATTAAATATGAAGGTTCATTGTCTTACACCAAACAGCTACTTTTTTTTTTTGTTTCAGAGTTCCTGTTTTATTTTCAAAACAGTTCTGAAAGGCATAAGAATTATCTCAATTATTTTGTGCTTTGAAAAGCTGGTTTATTTTATGAAACTACATTCCTTCACATAGTACCAAAGAAACTGGTGAAAGACTCCTCATTTTGTTCTGTCTCTGAGAAAGGTATGACATGAACACCACATCATTCATCTTTTAGCTTTAGATTGAAGCTTGGCTGTTGAAAATACTATTGCTTTGATAATGAAGGTACCCATCAACATTTGAAATAATAGAAGCAACAATCCAAAATACCACTTGAAAGTAAAAATAGTTGTTTTATACTACAGCATCAGTGAGTACTGTGACATTGCTTCTTGTCCCATCACTTCATTCACGCTCTGTGTTTTCTTTTCTAGGCACCCACTGGCCACCTTTTTCCACCTGTTTTTCCGAGTGAGTGCTATTGTTACCTACTTGTTCTGTGACTGGTTCAGCAACAGCTTTGTTGCCTGTTTTGTCACTATTCTCCTCCTTCTATCCTTTGACTTTTGGTCAGTCAAGGTAAGATGACCCTGAACAGTAATTACCTTTGAAAGTATTTTGCTTGCCATTAAATGAAACAAAAAAGGAAATATGCATACTGACAAAACACCAATAGCATTGTGATCTGTTGGTTTATCACATGTCTAGCCCACTTTAATGAAAATGTTTACATATGTTTGTTATTGTTTATCACCATGTTCTCTATGGTTGGTGGGAGCTACTAAAATGGTGAGAAAATTGCTTTGCTCTGGGTAGATTTCTTTGTATTTTCCCCCTTAAAAAAATAAAAATTAAAGTAATGAATGTCTGAGGATGTTCAGAGCTGCAGACCAGGCCCCTGGGGGGGCTGCAGGAGGGCCCTGGAAGTCCAGCTATGGCTCTGGTGCCCTAATCACATGCAGGCAGGTGGGTCAGGCCAGCCCAGGATCCAGGGGCTCCACATGTGGAACAAGGCTTTTGTTCTGTAGAAGTGAAGCACTGATGTGTCTCTGGTATTCTGAAAGCTTCCAGTGTTCATCCAGGTGCAGGAATATTTTCTTAGTTTGTTTGCTTGACCCACACAGTTTACTTGCTTATCATTGATCTCCCATTTTTCAGTGTGTTTTTGTTCTCAGTGCTCCTCTTTTACTGAGGAAATTTGTTTATTGGGTGCTTGTCCAACTGACTGACTTGAAAAAGATACAACCTATAATTTCTTATCTAAATAAGTGCTATTGTGCTAATCATCATATTAAAAGAGAACAGGCTTCTAAATTTGTGGTAATTTTATCCATCATTAATGGCCATTGTGCTCAAGCTGGCACAGCTTTTGGAAGTAATTTTAGCATTTGATAAAAGATGATTGTTGAACATGCTTGTCTTTTTTATTTTTGACTGTTAGTCAGACAAGTGACTTGTGCTACTGATTAATGCAAATAATGGTTTCATCACTAGAACGTGACAGGAAGACTCTTGGTTGGTTTGCGCTGGTGGAACCAGATTGATGAAGATGGAAAAAGCCACTGGGTGTTTGAAGCAAAAAGGGTAAATATATTAATAGAAGTAGGCACAGGGCAAACAATCCATAGGAAATTTGTAAAGCTGATGCTAAGTCAAATAGAGTAACAAATAGAGCACCTTTGTAACAGTTACTTTTATCCAGCTTCTATAGAACACAATGTAAGTATTCAGGTGCAAACACTGGTTTGTCACATCCTGGAAGCCTGCAGGACAAAGCTGGTCTCACAACACTGTCAGCACATGGATCAGCAGAATAAATATTCACAGCATGGTGCTGTAGGTATGGAACATTTCCGGTGGTTCTGTTCTATTTTCTAGTGAGAATATCTTGCAACAAACACATCTTCCCCTAGATAATGCCAGCACAGAATCCTCTTCAGGAAAGATCTATGTGGAAAGCAGTGCTAAATAGTTCAGATTCCTTATCACTCTCTACAACTCCCTGACAGGAGGGTGTAGCCAGGTGGGGGTCGGTCTCTTCTCCCAGACAACCAGCAATGGGACAAGAGTGGTCACAGTCTTAAGCTGTGTCAGGGGAAGTTTAGGTTTGGACATTAGGGAGAAGTTCTACACAGAAAGAGGGATTGGGCATTGGAATGGGCTCCCCAGGGAGGCGGTGGAGTCACCATCCCTGGAGGTGTTTAAAGAAAGACTGGATGTGGCACTGGGTGCTGTGGTCTGGGTGACAAGATGGTGTTGGGTCACAGGTTGGACTTGATGATCTCAGAGATCTTTTCCAACCTACTTGATTCTGTGATTCAGTATTTTAAAATTAGTATTTCATTCATGCTCATGGAATATGGTGGGGAGTAGAATCTGGATCACAGAGCACTCTCATAGTGCCAGTGCTGCCCCAAACACCCTGAGCAAACAAGCTACAAAATGGCTTTTGGCATCACTGCCGGAGTCAAGACTCAGGGTTTTGCTTTCTACAGCCCGATTCGGGGAAGAGCCTGGCAGAACAGCGCCCGAGTGCTGCTCACTGGACCATCCATCCCTCTGGGTTCTCCCGGCTGTGGTCCCGGCCGGGCAGGAGGCGGCTGTGCGGGGCTGGAGTGCCCTCTGCAGCCCCGCCCGGGCGGGAGCTCAGCGCTCCCCTGAGCGGAGAACACACACACACGTGTGCCCCGTAATCTGAGGGAAGCTAAAGGCAGACAACCCTACACGAAAGAAAAGACTGTCAGAGTGCCCTAGTTCTGTGGAGACACGAACCAAGAGCTTTCTTAGCACTTAAAAGCAACGGCATCCATAAAGTGACCTCCAGATCTCAAAATTACTGAGATGAGCAAGCCTTGTTTACCTGTTACAGTTTTTAATTCTAGCCTAGAAGTACCAAGTTGATTCACCTGCATGGGCTAAAGCCTTCCAAAATTCCTGGCAAGTGGTAGCTTTATTAATGTGAAAATTATGGTACTACAGGAAGGAACATATAGATTGTATTTCTGCCATGGCTTATCCATGAGAAAGACTTTGTCATAGCAAGGTCCTGGAATACATGCAGTTCTCTTTCCTACCAGAGTCAGGCGTTCCCATCTCCATCTCTCCCACCTCCTTTGCCAGTCCTCTGGCAACTCGTTAAGATCTCTTGCTTTATGGGTAAATATGCTTAGAAATATTCCAAGTCACTCACCAACAATTCTTGGCACGTGGTTGCTGCAACAGAGGTTCATCTCCAAAATTCTGCTTTCTGCTGATGTTTGCTGAAAGAAAAACAGTTCTTACACTTACCAGTCTGCTAACTGCAGCCTTTTGTAATCTTTCCCCAAATTAACCAAGTCTTTCAGGTGCAAAGTTCTCAGGTGTATTGACTTCAGCTTTGGGTTTTTTCCTCCTATGTAGTTAGTGCAATGCAATGCCACTACTGGGTAATGTGTCAGTAATTCAGGATACAAGTGATTAAACCCTTTTATTGACTCAGAGGATCTGTCTTTTTCTGTAACTATGAAGGCATAGAACGTTATTCTCTGGACCTCTGCAACATCACTGGTCTAGAGGGTACATGATAAAGTTAAGACACCTCATAGTTATTACATCTTTCAGGGTTTTCTTAGGCAAGATGGAGTAATTTAACCACATTTACAAGTTACGTGACAATGTCTGCCTCATGGGGGAAGGATGGGTTAGTCTTATTTTTACATGGAAAATTCAGTATACTGAAAATTACCTAGAAGGCTTTTCAGTTTTCGGAGTGGAAGAGTCCAGAGGGTTTTCTTTTCCAGCTGTGAAGCTTTGTTTCAGAAGCTGACACTGGTGGTTGTTGAGTGGTCTGAGGTTTGGAGTAAGGTTTCGAAAACTGTGGAAAGATCAGAACCTTATGTACAATTCTCTTCCTTATTTTTTTTAAAGTGTAGTCATTAACAATGAGCCTTCCAGTATAGACAGAGACATGTGAGTTGTGCTGACCTGAGAAAATCTGTAACCAAGGCTTTTGCAGCCTGCTCTGAGGTGTTGTGCTCTCCCTCAAGAGCCCAGATATTTGTCATTTATTGTGCATTTTGACTTGGTGACTGGTAGTTTCAATAATTTTCCTTCCAGGTGCCTACGATTGCTGCCTCAACTGAAGCTGAAGCCCGAATCTTTTGGCTTGGTCTCATCATCTGCCCCGTGATTTGGACACTGTTTCTCTTCAGCACCTTGTTCTCCTTGAAGCTGAAATGGCTGGTGAGTCAGGGGATAATGAAAGATCTACAGCTGACAGACAAGCCTGGTAGAGGGAAACCCCAGATCTGTTGGTCTTGAACCAAATCTTCCAACAGTACAAAAATCCTACCAACAGCTTCAAGGAACCCCAAGGAGTTTCCTGCAGTCAAGCCCTGCGCTCTGGAATGGATTAGTAATTTTTAGCTGCACTTCTAATGGGTTATTGGATGTCAGCTCCTTCATGTGACTGGAGAAGCTCAAGTGGTGGGCAAAATTTTGGCCTTCTTTTTAACTGTAGCAACTTACTCTTCTCCAACTTATTTCAGTCAAATGAAACTATTGGAAGAGTACAAAAAATGAGCTGTTGATGCTGGTTTTCAGGTTTTCAAGTCTCCTTGGGATTTGAATGCTACTTACTCTTAAAAGTAATCCTTACTCCTAAAAGTAAGGATTTTAGATCTCTGGTACCATTCCCTTTTGAAAGAACCAGCATCATTAGTGCTTAAAACCTTGATAAATGGAGCTATGAGTATGTATTTTATAATTACTCTATTTATAAGCCATCTACTTTACAAAAAAACCAAAACTCAACACTTTTTCCCTAAATACAAGAGGAAATGTACCCCATATATTGCATTATGTTAAGATATTTTTGTCTGTGAAATCGTCATGTTTTCCCCTGCAAACATTAAGTGCTTGGATAATCACCACAGAATTCATTCTGTCACATTCCCAGCCACGCTCAGGACCATTTCTTAGTTCAGTATGAAAAGATAAAAGGCACCTCCAACATGTGCAGCCACATCACCAGTTAACAGCCAGGACTACATTTTATTATTCGATTAAACAAGAAATTTAGCTATGGGCAAATCATTAACTGCTTTTTGGTGCCTCAAATGGCACAGCTAAAAAAGCAACAGTTAAAATTAAACCAGCACTCTTTGTTCATGGCTCCACCTTTATTTTTGAAAACCAGAGATTGTTTGCTAAACCAGGAACTGGTTGGAGACAGAACCCCAACTGGCACTGAAGACAGGTTGCTCAGGTGCTCGTAAAAGGCAAGTTAAACAAATGAAAATTAGATCCTTCCAGGAAACTGGTCCTGGGGCTGAGAAATATTGTTTGTAAGTTATTCCATTAGTCAGATGGATCCCACCTGCTGCCAAGCCTGCAGTACCACAAAAGGAGTCAGTTATTTTCACTACCTATCAATGCTAGATGGGGATTCCTATCTATGGATGCTCTTTGTAAATTCACAAATTACAGGATCTTATTTGTATCTAAGGCATTTGGCATCTAACCAGGCCTGCAGTGTGCCATGGATCTGGATGTGAAACTTTTAGATACAACTCAGGCTTCAAAAACATGAAATGTTTCTGGAATCTGTTGAGAGGGTCCTTTTTTGAGTAAGTGCTTTTAGGAAAGTAATGAAGTCTTTAAAGATACAGAATGACAAAACTGGTATCAGTGTTCTGATAAAAGAGGCATTTTGTATGAAGGAACTACTGTGTTTAAGTTTGACAACATTGGATTCTCTTTGAAGGTCATTTATTATTGGAAGGATTATCCCTCTCTTACAGCACACATTTCTCTAGGTGGTATATACAGATACACACGTGTGTAGATCCTACACAGCTGATATGTAGTGGTGTATTTGTCCCTGCTGAACTTCTGTTTGTCCACAGGCTCTCGTGATAGCTGGGATCTCCCTGCAGACTGCTAATTTGTATGGCTACATCCACTGCAAATTAGGGGGACAAAAAACCATCAGCAGAGTAACTTCGAGGTTGTTTGGCACAGCAGATGTTCCCCAGAGTAAGTACTGAGCTGTCTGTCAGCCACAGCCCGTGAGGCAGCACAGGCCAACCCACCTCTCACGGTTGGTCCTGGCTCTTCCCAGGTCTCAGTTCTCGCAGGAACTCCTGGCAGGGTGATCCTGATCCTCCAACAAGCCTCTCTTGCAGTGTCACACAGAGGGGCCCTACCCCAGGTCACTTTGCTCTGTGTTTGGAAGCCTCCTGAGCTTCACAACTGAGCTGCTTCCAAGCTTCAGGAAGAATGTCCTCTGAAGTGAAACTCTTGGAGTTACTGCAACTGGAATGTAACCCTCTGCTTAGGCACAGCTGGGAGAGCCATCTTTAACCTCCAGATTTCTACCTGGCTCTTCCCTGCTTTTATAAAGATTCCCGTGTCCCAGGTTCTGCTGACAGCCATGTGTCCTCTGTTCACTCTGCAGGGCAGAGCAGGAGGATTTCAGAAGATGGAACTGAAGAACATGGCAAGACAGTCCCTAGATAATCAAACAAGGAAGAACTCAAAGGATGAGCAGTAAAACTACTAATTCATGAAAGCTGTTCTTCACATGAAGATATTTAAATAAAGCTCTTCTAGAATTATGTCTGCATGAAATAATGTCATCTGTGTTTGAGTCTTTAGATCCTGAAAGGTTTAGAGCCTTTGTAACCTAAAAGCTTCCCCAAAAATGATTTATACAGAGCACCTGCTTCCATGAAAACTAACCAGAAACTGCTGGATTATCTTAGCCAAGAATTAAATGTAATGAAAAGACAATGCTAAATTGTTTAATTTTGGAACTACAATAGACAAAATCAAACTGCCTTTCCCTGCTGTACACAATACTCACTTCTCAAAACTTTGATTCCTCAATAAAAACAGGAATTACAATCCCAAAGGGCCTCTTAGTTATTAAAGATACTGAATGTTTATTTAGTATTGAGGTTCAGGGTCAAATAGAAAACAAAATTCAGGGGACATGTTCACACAGTGCGTGTGTGAAACAGGTAGTTATGTATTGTTAAAATACATTAATCTTATTTTGATACCTGTGGAAAAAAAATAAAATAAAATGCTGTACTTTTGCTATAATACTACACTGAATTTCACTCTAGATATGGATCTTTTCCACTGGAAGGAAAGACCCTTAAATGAAGTTATTCCAGGTCAGAACCAGGCATTACAGTTCATCCCAGCACAGCAGGCAGGACACAGGCCCGCACACCACAGTAGCTACACTACACGATGCCCCAGTGTCAGCCCAGCATATTTTACATTCAACTGCCTACACAAAATCTTGTTTTCAATGTCTTCAAATGCCAACTTCACAGTCAGGTTATCAGTACCACGACACCACAGGCAGAATGCACCTCTTAACCCATATGCAGATGCAGTTTCACAGCCTTCTAGTGAGGGAACAACTACAAGAATCCCGAACTATGGGAAACACTGAGGCAAGAACATTTATATTAAGAATTTATTTGCAATATACAAAAAGAATACATTCCTTCTATTAAATCAAGGCATAAGTTACTTTTAAACAAGAGCTACATTTTTTATTCCATTCACAGATTAGATCATCTTTTCTTCTTGAGAATGTTGTTGTTCACAGTACTCCTGAATTCCTGCAAAGACACGGAGAAAGTAATATAAATGGTATTTCAGTTGCATATCAGGAGTTTGTTGTTGCTGTATCACTGTTGGTACAAATATCTCAAGCTGGACCTTCATCATGGTGAAAATGGCTTCAGGAATTTCCCAGCTGTCTGCATTTTGTAACACCAGCTCTTTAGGTGGTTTTTGAATGGGAGTTTTGTGCCGTTACAGTTAAAAAGTGGAGGCATAATCAGCCAGCTGCATCCCATGGGTTATGGAGCACCCTCCACAGGCCTGCTTGAGAACTTTTCTGTGAGAGGAAGGGCACACACATCTCTGCAAGTGAATGACTGAACCAAACACAGAAGCCAGCTATCAAACACCATCTCCTTAGGGCTTTAAAAGCCTGTCAGAACCGATGACCAGAAGCAAAGGTGGTATTTGCAGCTGTTACTTTCAGAATTGCTATGCACATTTCCTGTTTTATTATTTGTGGCA
Organism: Corapipo altera; assembly: GCF_003945725.1. Taxonomy (NCBI): domain Eukaryota; kingdom Metazoa; phylum Chordata; class Aves; order Passeriformes; family Pipridae; genus Corapipo; species Corapipo altera. The sequence continues at coordinate 2,797,051 of NW_020884914.1, forward strand.
AAATAATCCTGTTTAACACCTTTATATATTGCAGCAGTGCTCGGAACTGAGAGTGCACAGTGATTCTCAGACTTACTTTGAATGATATTCCTGTAAGACAATGTAGCTGGAGAATCTGGTGCTTCAGACAGGAATGATTGCCCTCTGTCACAACTTCTTCCTTGAAGGACAGAGAAAAACACAAAAGCAAAGCAACAAGAAAAGATGAGCTTTTATTTTTTTTACCCTTTATCCCACTCCAGTGACACCCTTTCAAACAGCCACCTACATCTATTCCTTTTAGGAAGCCCTGATGTCAGTAATAGGACTACAACCACAGCTTACAGTTTTACAGAGGAATTGTGTTAGCAGAAACCTTCACTTGCTGTGTTGGGAGTACTGACCTGTTCCTTGATGTCATTAGTTCAGGCATTAATTGTAACAGCTGGTGGAAGAGGAACCAAGACACCTCACAGCCCACAACAGAATTTGGGCAGTGCCAGTAACAGTGAGGTTAAAGCACTAGTTTTAATACTTAACATCTACAAGGTATTATTCTTTGAAGTGGTTATGATTTTATTCAGCCTGCATTTCCAGGTGATTGCACCAAAGAGAAAGACATGTTGTATTTCAAATATGATTACAGAGCTGAAAAGATGCATCATCTAATCTTAACTGATAAAAGTTTCAGGTTAAGGAAATTACTGGAGCACTTCCCTCATTCACATCATGCTATGTCACAGTTCCAGTAACTTTAGATTCAAAAAAACCTTCTATCTAAAAGTGGATATTTACCTAAGAGACATCAGTGCCCACATCAGGCTTTTCCAGTAATAACATCAGTATAGGAGGAACAACTTGTTTTAGGTGCAGTGCAATAAGTAACTTTACCTATCTGTGGATCTAGAGGCACTTTACCCAGGAGGGAGACATTCAAATTCTGGCACATCTTCTCTGCACCACCAGTAGTGGGGGGAAAGATCTGAGATTCTTTCTGGGACAACAGGAAAATCAGAGTTAAAATACTGCAATTCTGAGAATAAGGCATTTTTGGAGCAATGTTTTATACACAGTGCCACAGTACAAATGCTGTAACACCCAGCCAGCCTTACCTTACACTTTGGACACACAAAGCCACTCATGTTTTCCACAACACCTATGATGGGCAGTTTCACCTTGTGGCAGAAGTTGATCTCCTTCCGAACATCCTGAAGCGAGATTTCCTACAAATATTAGCAAAGGCTCATATTTCAATTGTCATGTTTTCATGCTGAATCCATTCAGTTACCTCCTTAGAGCTATTTTAAGGAGAATTTATAATGAATTATTACTGCTGTCTTAATATTTTGAGGAACAGAAATCTGTGCTACGTGCTCTAGCAACAATTCTGAGGAGCAAGAGAGCAGGTCCAACAGTTCCAGCCTACTGGATGTGGTTCTGTTTCAAAATCTGACTCTATCAAGACTCACCCACATTTATCTCCTATGTTCACCTCATATCTTCATTTCTTTTAAGGCAACTTTTTCACGTTTTCAGTTTACAGAAGGACCCTTGGTATTGTCCATAGAGCAAGGACAAGAACCACCAGGCTTACACTTGTTACGTCTTCCAAAATAAATCCGAAATATCTGCTCCTCAGACTTTTTGCATATATGCTTGCCCTCACTCATTCTCCTGTTCTCTTCTCCTTCCCTCACCACCTCTCTGGTATCACTCATCACTTCACTTCCTTTATGTGTTATCCTTCCAGCTGCTGTGGAAATACTACACGCCTTTTGCTCCTGTTCCTCTCCAAACCAGGCATTAAAACCTGTGTCTGAACTGGACATATTCTGAGTTTCAGCTTGCCAGGGGCTGATTTCCCTTTTAAAAATGCACATGATAAAACTCCCTACCAGAGGTGACAGGCTACTTCACAGGTGTCAAACAGTGCACAGCTTATCACTTAAAAACTAAACTTCCTACTGACATTCTTCGGAGCATTAAGCCATTGGTGAGTAAATTACAGATTCACAAGGATGTGAATTTTGAAGAAGGAAGTGAAACACTGCATTTCCTTTCACCACACAGATCACAACAGCTTGGTTTAATGACCCAGTGGGATCCCCAGCTCCACTGAGACACCCACCCAACCCACACGCCAGCACAACACAACAAAGTCAGTCCTCTGAGATTCTGTACCCTCGGGTTTCCCTGAAGTTCAACAGCCTCTAACCCCAGGACTGCCTTTACCTAGTGAGCTGCTTCTCCATGGAAGTTCATGTCCCATACCTGCGGGGTGGTGACTATGACAGCCCCATCGATGTGGGTGGCACTGAGGTACTGCACGATGGACAGGTGCTCGTCCGACGTCCCCGGAGGTGTGTCCACGATCAGGTAATCGACCTCCCCCCAGTCCACGTCACGGAGAAACTGCTTGATCAACCCTAAAAGAAAGGATAAGGATGTGAAAAAAGAGGAAAAAAAAAGCATCTCCCTGTATTTCTACTCCTGTAGCCCAGGCAGAAGATTCTTCTGACTTGTCAGCTTTAGGACAAAAACATGTATTTGACTTTAACTTCACCAAATGAGCACGTTCAACTAAAGAAATAATAAACCATTCACTCCTTTTTTCCTTATAGCTTATACTATATTTATGTTATTAAAAAAGGTCATGATATTTACATAACTGAAATCTTTTAAGTACGTGAATCATTGTTGATACACTTGATACACACCATTTTTTTTTGGTCCTCTCCAGATGACAGCATCATCAGGGCTGCTAAGCAAGAACCCCACTGACATGACACCTAAGTTTTCTTCAACATACTGAAAGAGAAGTAGAGAAACAGAGCAGTGAAGAAAGAGTAAAGAAACCAACTCTGAAGCCCTATTTTATAGAAAAAGCAGCTGGAAGAGAAGACATTAATAAAATAAAGGCAGAGAACCTGATCTTCTATCACAGGGCATTAAAAACTATACTCACACTGAAAAAAATGCAGCTGTTACAGCAGTTTATGGAACCACTGGAGACAACAAAAGGATAAAACCAGCTTTCCCTCTCAGCCCAAGCTGCCTTTTTAACAGCACACTACAAGTGATCTCTTGCAAAACTCGCCCTGCATTTTGTAAAGATTAATGAGGTTTTCCTTGTGTGTAAGGTACTTCTTGGCTGTCACAGAAAAGGTGACATACTACACAGCTGACTGATGCCCAAAATGACAAAACTGAGGAACTTATATTTATTGCCTGCAGTAGGGAAATCAGTAAACAAGAGATATAGTATTACTATAATTTAACAAAAGAAATTTAACACTCTGAGTATATATCCAGATTCTATAGTACCTGGAAATATATTCTATAGCATTCTGTTCTGTTCAATCTGGATATAGGCTACATAGAATCTATAAAATGTGGAAACACAGAATCTATAGATTCTATATCCTGTATCTATAGAATCTAAATGTTTAAGTAACTAGAAAAAGAACTAACAGAAGTGCCTCCTGCTTCTCCCTCACTCACTCCTGCTTCTCCCTCACTCATTTTTTAACACAGAACATAGTGCCCAACCCAAACAAACCCAATAAACTTCCTGAAACAGCTGCACCAACTCACCACTGGAGACCATCCAGATCCACTCTGATGAACCTGAAAATTGAAGTGATACATAAAGTTATAAGACAAATAAATACAGAAAATACATAAAACATGAACATAAGTCAAACCTGGGTAACAGCTTTCCTCCTTGCAGGGACAATCCTGCTTTATTGGGATGGTTGAGGTAAAAACTCCAGATCTCCAGATCTCCATCAGTAAGTGAACAATAACTGTTCAATCCTTATGTAAGTTTATCCATGACTTCGCATACTTATATAAAATACTCGAGGGCTGATAAGGTTCGTCATAATAATATTATGCAAGTTTTAAGTTATCACAAGTATGTGGACACTATGCAACAAAAGCTGTTTTGTAGAACTGCTCATCCTGAAGGCAGATGGCTCTTTTACAAAATAAATTATGCTGAACTCCTCCATCTCACCTTATTTCCCTACCCACTGCCACTTCCCAATAAACAGTCCTTTGCAAGCTTTCAGCCTACAGAGCCCAAAGACATTACTGAAAAAATGAGCAGAAATCCCTTAAGCAACACGTTCGAGCATTCACTCACCTGTTCTCCTTCCAGACCCATCATTTTGGGGATCGACGGCCCGCAGATATCGATGTCCAGCAGAGCAACCTGGAAAACAAACCGGCCAACGCGCCCCACTGGAAACAAGGCGGCACAGGGCCGTCCCGCAGGGCGAACTCACGCAGTGAGAACACCCTAGCGCGGTTCATACACGAAGGCCAAACCCTAAGGAGCGGGGGAACACAGCCGGTCCCCTCCCGCCAGCCCCGGGCCCCACCTGCTTGTGCTCGTCGGCCGCCAGCCCGTGCGCCAGGGCGGCGCTGAAGGTGCTCTTGCCCACGCCGCCCTTGCCGGACAGCACCAGCACCGTGTGCCGCACCGCCCGCAGCCGCGCCCGCAGCTCCGCCGCCTCGGCTGGGGGCGATACCGGGCCGTCAGAGCGGCCCCCGCACGGCCCGGAGCTCCGTCAGGGCCCTCGGACCGCCCGGAGCCCCCTCACGGCCCCCCAACAGCGCGGACCGCCCCAACTCCCTCTCGGCCCCGACACTCACCCGGGTCCGGCCCGGCCGCGCCGGCCGCGCACAGCCCCTGGTTGGGGCATCCCTGGCAGGCGGCCGCGCTGCCCGCCTGGGCGCTGCCGGTCCCCGGGCACTCTGCAAGGCACAGCGAGGGCTGTGGCGCGGGTGCGGCGGGCGGAGGGCCCGTCCCGGCCGAGCCGCTCTCCCGCGGGCCGCTCACCCTCGGGCCGCGCCGCGCCCGCCGCGTCCGCCATGACAGTGCGTCACCTCCGCCCGAGGGGGCGGGGCCGGACGGGGCGGGGCCTGCGGCCGGCGGGACCGCTCCGCCAGGGGGCGCTGCGGGGCCGCGGTGGCACCTCAGGGGGACCCGGTGACACCTCGGGGGGGGTCTGGTGACACCTCGGGGGGACCCGGTGACACCTGGGAGGGAGATCTGGTGACATCTCTGCGGGTACCCGGTGACACCGCCGGGGACCTCTGCTGACACCCCCGGAGGGATCCAGTGACACCGCCGGGGGGCTTCGGTGACATCCCCGGGGGCTCTGCTCCGGGGGGGTCCGGTGACACCGCCGGAGGGATCCACTGACACCCTCTTCAGCCTCGGTGACATCCCTGGAGGGTTTCACTGACACCCCCGGGGACTCTGCTCCGGGGGGGCTCCGGTGACACCCCCGAGCAGCCCCACCCCGGGCTCACCGCCAACGCCCCGCGCACCGCCCCGGGGTCCGGCTCGTGTCGCCGGTACCGCAGCTACGGCAGGTCCAGCTCTGCCAGCAGCCACCGTGGAATTTCTCCTCTGGGACTCCGCTAGGCAGAATAAATGGACCATTAATTGCACGGAGCCCTCCCGGTGCCGCAGCCCTGTTCCAGGGTCCCGGGGCTGAGCCACGGGGGCTCTGTGCCCGCACCACGCTCGGCCGCTGGAAGCAGCCGCGCTCCAGCACTGAGCCAGCTCACAGCACTGTACAGCTGCCAAGGACAGCGTGACACAGGAATGCACTTCACTGCTGTGTTTCACAAGTTTCATACCCAGGAAATTATGTATCATTCCAGTAAAATTGCGCTGTTGCAGTATTTCGTGTCAATTCTGAGTATATTAATTCTGTATCTTGCTGATAGACAATTTCCAATAATTTAATGGGTACATTCATTTGGGAGATTATTCTGCCTTAACTTGGCCAGTCAACTTCTGAGCAATCAGATAGTCACTGTCTCTCCCCTCGCTGCCTTAGCACAGCCTTGTCCTGTCTTCCACTTGTAACATCACAGCTTAAGAACTGACGTAGTTGCCAGTGTTGGTGATAAGTCTTGGTGCTGCTTGGGCTGGCAGTGCACCTGCCAGAGAGCTGTGTGTGTAACCTGACTCACCCAGACAGACCCGTTGGGGATACCCCACCAACATCCACCAAAAGGCAATTCCTGCCTCAAAATGCTTCCAGTCTAGTCCAGCACTAAACCCAAGTCCCATATTTAGTCTTAAGAGGAAAAAAATGTTCTTACAAGACCTTTGACAACCTTTTCACCTTTCCTTCATTTTCCCACCACTGTTAGAAGTTCTCGTCACGATGTTCAGAGTCCCAACTACAGGAGATGCAGCAAGAGCATGGGAACAGTTGGCACAGGAGTAAAGCTTTGGTGTCCAGAGTAATGTATCAAACAATGTGACCACTTTGCACTGGAAAAATGCACACAAAAACTGAATGACAGTCCACCTAGAAAACAAAAAACCCACCAAACCAAAACAAAAAACAAACCTAGAAAAAAATCTGAAAATACATTTCATTAAGGTAATTGAGGAGCTTGGTCTGTTTTTTGGTCATTAATAAATAGGCTATTACTCATTTCCCCTTTCAAGTGTATTTACCCCAGGGAAATGCTCATCACCCCTGGATACTTGTACAGCTCCTGAACTTCCTGCTCTGTAATTTCCTCCTATGGGAAACTAATGAAAATGTTACAGGGAAGTGGAGCCAAATGTTTAAGCAAATTCAAATGTCTGTGGTGGGAGGAAAACTGGCCAGGAAGACATATCAGAAATTTATACTGTACCTTGCCCACGAAAAATTTGGCTCTGTGTAAGACCACAGCCCAGTACGGCACTTTAGGTCTGTGCTTCCTGTCAAACATATGGATTAGATTCACTGATGTCTGCAGGACTTTCCACATATTAAACTGAGGTACGTGTTCAAATATCTTTCTTTTGGGGCCAACTGTTTATTTCCTGTTCCCAAAGTTATAGAGGACATTCCCCACAAAAAGCACCGAAAAGAGGAAAGTGAATCTCTTCCTTAGCACCCCTCTTGCTCTGAGCCAGCGGGGGCTCCTTGTGCAGGGCTCTCTGGGTGAACACCAGGCCTTGGAGTGCTCAAGCCAGGCTGAGCTCAGCCCAGGGCTCTGCCAGCACTCTTGCAATCTCATGCAATAACTTTACCCTCCGCGGCAGCTGCTGAGAATTAGTTCCATCAGTTATTGCAGGAGGAGGGTCTTTTGTGTGTGAGCATTTGCAGTATCAATCTTACCCTGTTTACACACCCCTGTGTGTGGCTCCACTGCTTGTCCCTCACTGCCCTACAGTTTATTTATGTAGGTTTTAAACAGATAAATTTAACTGACAGTGACCATTTCTTTAAAATTATCTCTCCTTTTTTTTGCTGGGTAATGTCCCGCAGCTTTCTGAGACAAGATACGCTGTAACGCAGTGTGTGTATATATATATCAACAGAGATGTACAGCATGCCCTGGAGAAGGATCTTTCTGACAAAAACTCAGCCTATTTTATTGATGAGAAGTGCTTTAACCTGAGGAACACATTGGGCAGCATCAACTTTTACCATGGAGTGGAAAATGCAGCAGAGACGTGAGTTCGAGTGGCTGCTGTAGCCTTCCCTGTGTGTACTCCCTGCTGTAAGTAAGAGCCTGATTCAGCCCAGGCTTTATCTTTGAGAAGTGATATAGAAAGAAGTGGCTTCTCTCTCCTCAGGGCCCTGTTTTTCCCTGATGTGAGACCCTCCATCATCATCCTGGGTCCTGGTTACAGCTCTGTTGCAGTTGGCTCCTCACCCTCAAACTCCACTGTGCAGGGTCCCCCCTTGTTTTGATTTACACTGTTCTGTGGCTTTCAGCTTTCAAAACCACATCAAACCAAATAAAAATTCAGCTGAGGTGTGCAGGTAAGTGCAATGCAGCAAACGGCACATAAATGCTCACCAAGGACTAAATATACTGTCTGTGAAAGAGCTTGAGTTGTGAAATTAGTCCATTTGGCACAGCTTTAGTGCTACAGATTGAAAGGAAATTACTGAACTAAAATGTCCCAATTGCAGGCAGTTTTCAAACTGTTTATTAGCAGTGTCCTGCATCCAATCCAAGTGCAATAGCAGCAGCAGAGCATCTTGCAATAGAGGGCAGTGTTTTTGTGCTAATGACTTGTCAGTTCCCTTATCATTAACATAGCAGTGCTTGAATGGTGAATGTACTTCACAATCTCAAATGATAACGACTCTGTCTTGTTGGAAGGAGAAAAAAAAAAATCAGTATTATTTGTTTACTTATGCTCTGCTTTTCATTAAAAGATCACCTCATTCACTACTGAAACGAGGGCATATCCGAAGGAAACTTGGCAGGCATTCTGCTGACTCCAGTAACACTACCTACTTTCAGGATTAGCAATGAATAAAATTATTCTTGTCAGCTCTAGTAAAAAGCAGATTCATGTGGATAAGTTTTGCAGCCCTTTTCCTTTCTCACCATCCATTATCCAAAGAAACTACACTTTTCACTAATGTTTTCCTGAAACCACTTGGCAGTCTGAGACATACCTGCAGCACTCAGGAGCAGAGCAGGTGTTTTCTGCCTCAGCAGACCCAGATGGATAAATGACAACCTGAAAAAGCAATGTTAAAGAACAGATTAAGTACCAAGTATTTCAGATAGTCAAGATGGAAACCTACATGGAAATTTAATTTTCTGATGAGAAGATGAATATAATCCATCAGATCGTAGAGCAGGAAAAAAAATCCCAAAGCAAATATCCTGTAGAAAATACATCAAGATTGTCTGGATCAGTAGCTGTAAGCACAGCCAGCTCAGGCTCTGTAGACTGACTTATGTACTTTACTATCAGGTTGGTTGCCTGAAATTTTTCAGGGCAGCTGCCTAAATAAGTGTGCAGCACTAAGGAATTCCAAATCATTTAGGAAAATCAGTACTTGAGTTTGGAGACAGAGGAATACCCTATGAAAAACTGAAGAAAGGCTACTGAGAAAAAAAGCACTGACAAAAACAAAATTAACCTTTTCTTTTTGCATCCCTTAATATTTACTCCCAGGATTCAATTAAAATGTAGGGTAAATGTGGAAACCAAAATATAATGATTTATCCCTGCAGAGTTTAGCATGCAGGGAAAATTCTTAGGAAAAAAGTTTTCTGTTGGGAAAGAAGTTTAAATGCAGACAGAAGTTTGTCTCAGCCTTTCAATTTGGTAAGTAAAATATCTGTACTTTTCATAGAATACACTAAACACTTGGGTGAAGAGAGGAGTGATCTAGCAGGCTAAGCAAAGCATTAAAGTCAGTGGTGAATTTAACTCCAAAAACAGTAGCTTGCACTGCAGCAGCAGTTTTGAAGCCAGGGGCTCAGGCTGCAATTTATGTTAAATTCCTTACAAGAGTTTCAGTTCCTGCAACAAGTTCCTGGGCTAAATTCAGTGGAGACAACATCAGGTGCTCTCAATATGCAGGGGCCAACTCTGTCCTGCCCTGAAAGGATGCAGAGGCTGGACTGGAGTGCACATCTGAGGAGATGTGGAATCATTTATTCAGCATTAACTTAGCCTTTAATAATCATGTTGCTGAAGTATCTGATGCAAAGAACAAACTCCAAGCACAACTGGCCTAGGTAAGATTCACTAAGAGTTGGCAGCTGCATATTATTATACCTAAAAGGCATAGAAATGTTCTCTGGAGTTTACATCCTCCCTGAATAAGCACCTCCTCAAAGGATAGACCTGTATTACCTTTCCTGGAGCTGCACTTGACTCACACACGGCCTGAGAAGAGCTTGTTCACAGACAGATGACAAGGTTTCACAGGAAACCTTAATCACACACTGATTATGTTCATTTGCAACTTACATGTTTAAAGTGGGGAAAGAGGTCTTAGATAGTATGTTTTTGATTTTACATTACCTGGTGATACTCCCTGTCCATTTCCTGATACAGAAATAGTACACTAAATTTTATTTTATTTTTAAACAGTGAATGAACTTTGGAAAATGTGCAAATAAAAAGACCCACAAACAGCACATTTATCTGTTTTAGAGGAAGAAGATGATTAAGTTTTTGCACTTTTATTTTGAAGCAGCCAGGGGAGAGCCCTAAATTAACTGAAATTTAGAAGTATTTACATAGAGAATGTCATTAGTATCTCCTTGACACCTAATTTCCAAGTTTTCCTTCCCTTTTCATAAACACATTTCCATATCTTTGGCCTGAATGTTGGCCTGGTTCTGGACGGAAACAATCTCATATTTCCAAGTGGGTCACAGTAAACTTTTCAAACATTTGTTCTGCCTTTGTCTTCCTATTATACAAGGCAGAAATGGCTCAGAAGAAGACAGACCTGTATCAGTCTCTGTCTGTACTGCCTTTTCAGCAAGTTTTCACTAAGTCAAAAGTGTAAGTGTATTAGTTGAATTTTGAAACATATATTCTGAAGTTGACCTGAAGGTTAACTTTATACTGACAGATAAAATCTTGTTAAGCAGCAAGACTCACTTTCATATGGCTTCAGTCAGAGTTCTACTGTAAGGTCTTTAAGTTCTTCCAGTAAGATTCTTTCTCTTATAGAGCAGGCTCACATTTACTCATTTTTTTCAGTGCACATTTGGAAACAATAGAGTTTTCCTGCCATTCTACTTGTCATAAGTAGTTTAAGATGTTTTCAGTTTATTTTTAGGGACTCTTAGGAAAGTGCAAACTAACCAGCTAAATAAGTGTAAGCTCACAGCACAGCACTTAAATACATGTTTATTTGTTTGTTGTTTTTTTTTCCTCCCCTGCCTACAAAGCATGAAAGATGTAGTTTTTTGTGTATGGTCTGGCCAGCTACAGCACCTTATCCCTAAATTGGCCATCCATCTCAGTTTCTCATGGATTTACAGGTAAGAACATTTGCTTCACATTTTCCATTGGTATTTTCTACTGCTTTAAAGTGCCCTTTTTATAAAATAACTTATGGCCTAAGGTAGCACAGGGTGCACATATGGGATCACAAAGTGCACTGTGAGATACTGACACATGAGCAGGGGTTTTGTCATGGAGTCCAGCTGACACTGGGACATAACTGCTGACAACTGGATTATAATAGAAAAAGCAAGAGTTATGTCCTTATACTGTCACACCATTAAACAGCAATAATAAACTACCTGGAGAAACTTGAGTATTTTCACAAGGAATAATTAATTTGTCTGGTATACATGGATAAAAAAATCAAAGAAGATTGAATTCTATGAACTAATGCTGCTGTTTCTGCTGAGTTACCAGTTAGCACACACATAACAGAGATACTTTGCTCATCACAAACTCCATAGTAATGTAGTTACATCAGGATAACGAAATGCTGGAGGGGAAGCAAACAGCATGTGCTGGTGAGGAGGAATTCAGGCTGGTCAGCGTTGGCAAAGGAAAGGAAAATACAAGAGGTTCACTGAGCAAAAACACTGCTGGTTAAGCTCTGGGTGAAGTTATATGGTAGAAGTGCTGTTAATTCTCACTCCTGACCTCAGAGGACCCAGAGGAAGGAGAAGGTAAGAGAGGGCAGAAGTGAGTATGGATGAGTGTCCATCTAACAGGTATCTATCAGTAAGCCTTTCTTCTTTCTCCAGTCTGTAATAATTAGAGAAAAAAAAATTGCTGGGTTATGCTTCAGTACAACAGCCATTGACTTAATTCTTAAATACTACCACAGCTCTGTTCTTCCACTGGGGTGTGATTATAGTCAATGCAGCTACTACAGCTCCTGTTCCCTTCTCATCTAATAGCAATGAGAGAATGGGTGCCACAATTTTGGGGTTCGTGTTTAAAAAATATCAATCTTTTGGTTTTGCATTGATTTCCTCAAGCAGTGAACAACACTCTCCGAGACATCCTTCTTTCTGACAAATTATTTTCCTAGCTAAGCAGGGTAGCTCTCATAAAACAAGAGAAAAATGTCAGGAAAATTAACGTAGAAATGATTTCCTATCTTGAAAGCAGGAAAAGCTGGTATTTTAATAAGGCCTGAGCACATTTTTGAAAAATACTTTTCTGATTTGTGAAACAGCAAAATCTTTTCCAGATCAAAACCAACCCCAAAACAACATACAGGGAACCTCCTGCAACCATTTGTTTCTAAAAATCAGTACTCTTAAAGGGGAAAGAGTCAAAAACTACATGAAAGAGTAAATAGTGGGAATATGGTGATGATCTAAAAATGACCTTATGTTGAAATGGCACATTTTCTTCTGTTTATATCCCTGGCACACAGAAGTCTATGATTAATTTATCTTACTTGATTCTGGGCTTAATCTTGGTCATAATAATGTGAGTTCATCCAGAATTTGGATAGTGGAACACTGGAACTATGAGGTGCTGGAGGCAGAAGCCCAGAAGCCCCAGTGAGGTATTTGGCAAGGGTTAGATCACAGGCCAAAGAAGGTATTACAGCTCCACTGTATTTCATCACCACTGGGCTCACAGACAGATATCTGTGGTTATTTGGGGATGCAAATATTCTGAGGAGTCCAAATCTCAACATACGACTCTGGTCAGGCTCAGAGCTGCTTTAGGACCACATTTTTAGTCTGGTGAACAGAAAATACAGCGTACACAGCTCAGTCTAGAAGAGGGTGCCTCAAGAAACAATCTATGCCAAAAGATATTACTGTAAATATATTTTACATTTGGTGTAAAAGGACACAAATCTTTAGGAAAAGAAGGAAAACCTTCAATTGTGGTGCCTGCTCCCTTTAACACATTTGTGTCTCTTTTCTATAAAGTGAATATTAACATAAATAGTTACCTTGGCTTCAGTCTCCTGGAAATAGCCAACAGGGCAGGGTGTTTATGTACATTAGCTCTGGGAATCAGTCAGACCAGACAACAAGGGACATGTTTGCATAGTCCAGTATTTACACCCTATCTAAACAGAAGATCATCCCTGCCAGCTCCAACACCTGCTCAGAAGTGTTCCTGTGCACCCTCCCTGCAAGCCCTGCTGTTCCCCTGGGAGCACAGGGATCAGAAGGATGCTAGAAAAACAGGTACATGTTTAGTAAAGCCATGAAAAAGCAACCACCCACTCCAATAAATAAGTCACCGTGGTTCTGAGTATTTCCACTCAATTCACTGGGAATGTGTGCTTTTAGAAACAGCTCCATTTTGTTGGGGAATTTTTACCCCTGAGGTGTGAAAAGGCAATATATTATATCAATATAGGAGGGAAAATTACTCTCACTTTCCTTTCTGCCTGGTGTATTTTTACTCTTTACCTGAAGAACCTACAGTCTTTTCTTTTAGTAAGCTACTGCCTCAGAGTCTACATCCTTCCCACATTATTTTTATTAAATTGATATATAAATTTAAGGTAAAAAACTTTCTTGTCTTAGCAACTATTGGGTATGCTTATACAGTGCCTAGAAGAATTGCATAAATTTTATATTTACACAACTTTCTTCTAAATCAAGGGAGAGCCTACTTAATTTTATAACTAACATTCAACAAAGAAGGAAAGTCAGGAAAACCTCAGTGGCAATAATAGCAGAAACTGCCTCCCAGCCTCAAACTTCTTATCTGAAAGGAGCCCTCCTACGGCTCTTGCATAGGACATAACCTGTTCTTCCGAATGGGAATAAAGAAATACCAAAATTCCACGGGAGGTGCCCACGCAAGGAGCACGGAGAGGAGCAGCAGCGTCGGGAGCTGTGGGAGGACATGGTATAGGAGAGGGAATACTTTCCCTCTGGCACTTGTCCCACAAATCCTTTCATCTCAGACCTCAATCTATCCTCCCATAACTTTTTAAACATATTTTTGTTGATTTTGTTTTTTCCTCTTTCTCTTTTGATACTTTAAAATCTCAGTTATTTACAGTTTCTCATGCCCGTTCATGGTGCCCGTGAGTACAGTTAATCTCACAATCTAATATTAGAACTTGTTTGAGAGTAACGTTTTCGGGTGATTAGTGAAGGGTGACTCAGAAGTGGTTGGGAAGGTATGTGCTGCTTGGTGGGGACAGCTGAAAATGTTCTGGAAAAACCTGTTTGAAGGAGGAAATAATTATTTAGGAATAGACTTTTGCCTCCAAACCAAGGGAAATTACAGATATGAAGTTAAGGCAGTCACTTGAAGACAAAAACAGATTTATCACTCTCCTAAAATGGTTGCCTTATCTCATAGGGTCAAAAAGACTTGCACAGAGTCCATCAGAGGATGAACTATGGGCAAATGGAGAAACAAGAACGTGTCTATGACATGACAATAAAAACTGTCAGGTCCAAATTCATTTCAGATTGAAGATCTGGGTTATGCTTGTAATCCAAATATTGCAAGATAGCATAGTTTTACTTTGAAATAATGTGGCATATATAAAAAAATTAATTGCAAAATCAGTCATAAGGACACTATTCAGTTAAGTATAACTTGAACAAATGTTAACTTTTACACTATAATTTAGGTGAAATGTGGAAACATGGACGAAAAGGGTTTAGAAAAACTAACAGAAAGGTAAAATATTAATGAAGTTTATGAAATGAGGAGGCACAAGTATGTTCCTCCCACCACATTACTGCTGGTTTTGCTGCTGCTTTTTGCATCCAGGTAGCAACCACTGAGGTAGTTTAACCTCAGAAACAACAAAGAAACAAGGTCAGGCTGCAGCATTTTAAAAATGCTTATGTTGTACCTAAGACTACCCTGAGCACATGATGAAACCTGTTTGACTGCTCTCGGTCCAGCTAATCCAGCCTACAGAAACCGTGGCCTTGGTAAAATGAGCAGCAGGAGCAGTTTTGTCCATGCTCACAGGAATGCTGTGCACAAAACTTTACTCATGTCCTGGAAGGGGAAAGTTTCCGGATGTGCAGCTGCCGGTGCCCCACCAGGCTCTCCTAGGAACACGCTGCTCAGCATTTGTTGTTTTTGCTTCCTGCCTTTGGAGGTGGTCCAGGAATGACGTGGGCTGGAGCAGCTCAGTCTGGTGATCCTCCCCACCAATCCCTTCATGTACAGCACATTCTTTAAACCATTCCATCCAATGTGTGGCCAGAGTGAGTAATCGAAAACTGTTTGCACAAAGCTCCTGTGATGCACTGGAGGTGGTTCCCCTGAGGACATTTTTCTTTGTATGGCTTAAATGCCAGTGATTTTTTTGGAAAAAAGTAAAAATTTGAGAACACACAAGGAACCTAAACCACATCCACTTACATGCAGCCCAGCAAGGCTTAAAGATGGATGTATAATTGCACATTTGAATTTTGAGTTCACAGGCAGGGTTAAACAATATTTTTTTTAGTGAATGAATGAATGAGGGGTTTGCTCAGTAGCACTAATCAGCTGCCCTCCTTCTGTTTAATGTGCTTGCAGACACTTTCTTGCAGAAAACATTAATTTCCTCCTCTTCTCAAATCATATTAGAACAATTAGAAGTAATTCGGTGTAAGACAGCCTGCAACCTAATCCAATTCACCAAATAAGTTAAAATAATGGAATCATACCATCACAGTACCAGCATAGTGACTGTATTACACACTTACTGTAACACTTGCACCTGTGTGAGCTGTGGCATTGCTCTGGGAGCTGGTTTCACTGTCATGCTTCACTGCTAACCAAGTGCTCTAGACTGCTTTAATTGTACTGTTTCTTCGATAGATTTGCCCCACAAAGTTGAATCACCATTTCCAACTGCTGCTCAAGAAAGTGTTACTACCAATAAAGACCAAAGTCTGAACCACGAAGGTCCTACCTAGGATTTGGACCAAGAGAAATCCTCTGCTCCACCAAAAATAGAAAACATGTAATCCACTCAATGCTTTCTGAAATTGAGGCATGACTGTGCCCAGTTCTTACTGAGCTATGTGCTGCTTTGTTGCCTTGTTTTTACTTTCAATTACACTTGTTACTAAAAGAAATAAATCTGTTTACAACCTGCTCCCAGTTCTGTGTAGAATTAAGGTGAGAGTCCAGCATCCTCACAACTGCCCAGTGCAGGCAGCAGAACCACAATACAGTGCCTTTGGCTCCCTGGCAAGCAGCAAGGCTTGGCATGGGAAGCATTCTGTGCTGACAGGGGCTGTAACACAAACACAGGAAAGGAGGACCCTGGTGACCTCTGAAAGCACTGAACATCTTTGCCTCACAGCCTTGGTACATCCCCACAGGTTGCTGATTTTGGTTAGCAATGAACAGTGAAGAGTGGGAGCAATGGATGGGATTGACAGCGTTGTAAACCTGTCCCCAAGTCACATCTGCTTCATCACCAGCACTGCCCAGGAGCTGGACTTCACCTTTGCCACCTCCAGATGAACACACAACAAAACCCAATAAAGTTCTGACAACAGTGCAAGCTACTCAAAAGTCTACTTCTGAGCAGCAGAAGACCCAAATCCTTGGTGCTTTCAGGGAAAAGGAAAGATGTGGGCTTGATGCATAATGGAGATATTTAATGTCATTAAGTCTCTTTCTGTAACCAGTAAAACTGGAGACAAGATGTAAAATGATGTGTCCAACCATGCACTCACCATAAGTAGTTCTGCTGCAAAACAAGTAGCTACCAAGGTGCACTGAATTACCTACAAAAATATTTCCTCTAAATCACAGCTAGCTTACAGTGAGTATCTAATTAAGAAGGAACCACTGCAGAACTAAATTACAGGGGGAAATTTACTGCTCTTACCTTCACTTTCTTCCATACTGAGTTCCCTTCATAACAAACCAGATTTTTTTTTTCTCTTCAGTCTATAATCAGTAAAGGCTCCTTTTTGGGTGAAGATGCTCTCAAGCTGGCTAGGTCTTGAGAAACTACCTGTGAGGGCTCAGTTCAACGTGGAGAAGTGGCTCAAAATGTTCAGTCATGTTCACATGCTGCTGCTTTGGGGTCCAAAGTGATTCATCCACTGCAAATCTGCTTTGCTGTAAGGGTTCAGCAGGTTTGGACAGTGTTAGCCAGGAGATCTTCCACATTGCTCCATGGACAGTGTCAACAAGCCCTTAAGGATCTGGACTGGGATGCAGGTTCTTGGCATCCTTAACTCTTTGGGTTTTGTCCATAAACAACGTTTCAGCAGCAGGAACTACTTCAATTTTCAAACCACACACATCATCAGCAAATCTGATACAACTTAGTGTGTAGATAAGATCTAAATGGCACCATAATTTAAATCACATTATGCCATTTTTAGTGGTTGTTGAAATTCAAGTTGCATTGATTTTAGTAGACTGGCTGAGAAACTATGTTAGTTCAATTTGTCCTCTTCCACTCTAAAACTGTCTACAAGAAAAGCTTAAACAGGTTTTCCACACTGAATCTGGATAAATGAGAGTAACAATAATCAATGGGTTAGGAAATATAAACAATTTCTCCCTTCTTTCTTTTTGAAGACTGAACAAAACTTTTGCCTTGCAATTTCTCTCTCTTTTTTCCCATACACAAATTAAAACATACAAGAAGCACTGGAGGATTCTCAGGGATAGTATGATTATATGATAACATGCACTGCAACTGAAAACTGTGCTATGCTCATTCCATGGGTCTCTCCTTTTTGGTAGTGTTTACTCCTTATCTTCTCCATGGACAGAAAATAACTCTTCAAAGGAAGTTAGTCTTCCCTCTACAGCTCCCATGGAAGTTTTCAAAACTTTGAGAATTTAGTTTCAGTAGGGAAATATGACCTGTGTTCATATGTTCTTGCAGCAAATGTCCCCAAAATACTTGGAGTATGAAACCATTTCTAAGGGGACATACTTGATTTTGAATTTTTATAAGGCAAAAGGAACTAAGAATTGAATGAAGGTTTAAATGAAAGTGATAGTTTATTGGAATTTACCTCTGCAAAATGGTCACAGATGAAGCAGCAGGTTTTTTTACTTAGAATAAAAATTAGACAGCGAAACAAAATGGAAAGAGATCCCTGTACAGTTGTAAACACTGCCTCTATGAAAATGGCTTTATCACAAAAGCATGGTTGTAATTGCCCCATTGCTATAATTCACTGCTTCTCTTCTGGTTGTCATAAACTTATATTCCAATTTGCTTATAAATTTCATAATTTTATAATATGAAAGAAATGGTGCATTTCTTAGTGGAAGTTGTTCACCTCTTTTCCAGGAACAACTTCATTAAATGCTTTCATGTGATGTATGAGTGCAAGGCCTCCTCCTTCTGGCTCTCCTGGGAGATTTATGTCCTTTTAGAGAAATGGCAAGATCAAGCCAACGTTACACAAATCAGTCTGATTGATGTGAGATTATTGTAAACTCCTCCCCTAAATTGACCAAAATGACATTCCAGAATGGAAGCAGTTCCAACAGGAGTGTTTAAAAGCAGGGGTGAGTTCTGACCTTATATGTGAGGCTTACACAAACATTCTGCTTTGTTCAGATGCTTCAGGAAATCTTCCAGACAGAAGCTACAATCGTGTTACTGGAGAGATGCTAAAGACAAAGGAGAACCCACTGGAAGTGACTCAGACCTGCCTGCAGGGAAGAATGAAATGACCCAATAATGCACTTTGCTGTGATGCATCTCAGTTTCAGTAAGGAAAGGCCAGACTGCTCCATCTCTTCCTTCATCAGCCACTGGAGAACAGGGAATTCAGTGACAGTGTGAATCAGTCTGATGAGATTAGTGTTGCGTTCACCACATTGGGATTCAAATTCCATTCCGGGAGGAAAAAAAAAGTAAAATCCAAGCAGCTGCACTGAAATAATGGGCCAAAACATCAATATGAGTAGTTGCCTTTAGAACTCCAATGTGTGTAGTTATCTTTAGAATCCCTCTGCCAGGACAGTTAAGAGTTCAATTGCTTGTTGGTGGTTCATTTCTTTTGGGATTCAGTCAGGACTTAGGAACTGATTTTAATTCCATCCTATAGGAAACAAGATTTCACTTTGGGAGATACCTATTTTAGGAACATCTGAGACAAAAGTCTGTCTTATGACTCAAAAAAACCCTACCTGATCATCAGGCTCCTTAAAAAGTTAATTGCAAACAGGAATGAGGCAGCATGTCTTACTGACACAACTAATTTCCAACCATATGGTGGCTCCAGTACAGTCTTGGTACAGATTAGCTCATTTGGCATATATTTTGGATATAAAGTGGGGGGGCTTTGCTGGCATCAGCTTGGTGATCCCTGTGCTGTGGTCCCTTGTGTCTTTCTGGATAGATGGGAAGATGTCTGAGATATGAGTCAGCCTTCCCTAATGACTGAAGGGTCTTCTGAATTTTAATCGCATTTATCTCCCTCCAATCCAGTCAGAACATGTCAGTGTTCCAAAAGAACACTGTCAAGTATATCTTCTTTAAAATACTGTTTTCAAATTGTTCTGTGGGGGTTTACCCAAGAAATTCTTCTCACAGCTGGAGTCACAGTCTAGTAAAAGAATTTTGCATATTTTAATGAAAAGTAGAAAACAATTCCCTTTTTATTTTTGCCTCTAGCAAAACCCTACTATACACAACGGCTTCACATACAATGAGATTAATGAAGTACATAATGCTTCAGCTGAGTATATTATTTTTACTAAACTGTTTTATCAGCTCAAAAAGCTTCTATTCAAACAAGGAAGTGGTAATAAATCATAGTTTATTGTACTGGAATCTTTTCACTTTTTCTAACTCCTTAAACCATAAATGTACAATGTAATGTATCTCTTTTTTTTAGCCTCATACCTCCTTAATAGGATCCTGACATTTCCTTTGGTGCATCCATATATTAGATTTCTTCAACTTCATGCTCTGCTCTCCACATCTATTCTGTCACAAAATATTGGTTTGGATCCAAATTCTTTTATACCCAATTGGATAGTTTTATTCACGTGGCTTTTCCTATCACATAAATCAGGCCTGTTCCAGACACAGGAGTTCAGCTGCAAGAAACCAGAAGAATCTTCTGATTACACTGTAGCATTCACTTAGCAGCTACATTTATTATGGGAGCAGATAATTTGTCACTTCTGTTACCGCCACACCATCAATTAGGCAGGCATGTAAGACAGTATAATAATTTTATTAAAATCCCCCAACAAATTGAACAAAGCAAGATGGCCTTAAATATTCATACACAACTCCAGTTTCAGACTCACTCTGAGTTTTGTGCTCTACATCCTCTCTGAAGATCTCTTCCACAAAACTGCAGCATTAGGATTGATATCAGTCCTGTCAGCAGGATTGCAGGCATCCAAGGTACAAAACATGTTTCGTTTAGCATCAAGAATGCAGACTGTCACATTATCCCTTTTTCTTCCCACAACTGCCAGCCATGCTGTTGATGTTCCAAAGGGTCCTGTCTAAAAACAATTTGGAAGCTTCACTTGAAGTCTCTAGAACACCAGAATATCTTTGAATTTTTCTTCAATTAGAGTGAAAGGACATTACCATGACATAAAGCCCAGAAGTACACAGGGGTTCTGAATCAAGCTAACTCCTGGTAGCTCTGAAGTGAAGTGAGAGCTTCATAGACTGTCACACAGATATTCAGAATACAGAAGTATTTTAGGCTTAACATACATGCAAGTTTTCTGTCAGTCTAATATGATTTCCACTATTTTAACCCAAATGTTTATACAAGTACAATGTTTACTAGATGCAGTTATCTTGACAGATAATTAACATATCCTGTTCTCCTTCCTCCAATGCATATACATTTTACTCTACCACAGCTCCCTAATCCAGACCAAGTTATGTTGGATGCTGTAGCTGATTAAAATTATTGAATGGTTTGTTCATCAGAACTGCAATTAGAAATAGAAATTCTGACAGGGATTTTGAAATTTGGACAGTTTTTTCCAGCACAGTTTTGCTTGAGCTCACGTCTCAAATAAAATGCATTTTCTTACAGAAAAAAATCCTATCTGAGAAAGTAAAACCATTTGCTACTTCACTTTTAAAAGATTTTTTGCTTTTAAATAATCTAAGTGTATTTCTCTCATCTGGTTTAAAGGAAGAAGAATTCAGCCCAATAGCTCAGCTGCAATAGAGAAAGAAAACATCAAATGAACCACTTCTTTGTAACATGTAAATGTTATCTGAGTGGCTGTTTATTTAAAAGGAAGTGCTGATGTTGGCATTTGTTCCCTGTGTGTGCTGCCAACTTTGTAGTTGGAGGGATTAGACAGAAAACAAATTAATAAAGTCTAGTTTTTCTGTGCTTAAAAAATTGGGACTATCCTAAGATGAGTTAAATAGTCTCTGGAAAAATCAATCTTTCTTATAGCCCATAGTGCATGGAGCAGTTTACCAGCTCAGTGACTACACAAGATTTGTCTCATGTCCATTGATAAGCCACGGGAAGCAACGTGGCCAATATCAGCTCACAGAACATCTTGATTTCAGAGCCCCACATTCAGTGGTTGTTCTGGCAAAGTGGTTCTGATTAATGTGCTCCTCTGCCAAATCTGGACCATTTAGCACGTCCTGCCTTACAAGTCTGAGCTATCATGAACTACCTCAACACTCTCTAGTGACATCCATCCCAAATGGATTCTACAGGACCATATTCAAGTGTTCAACACAGCTATGATGCTCCCAGAGAGGCTGCACAAACGAGAGGCTGCAAGTGAATACAGCAATTAGATATATCAGAGGGGCTTAATCCACTGTTGAAGGTCAACACAAGCAAGAAAGCATCATTTCTTACAGGTGCTGTGCAAGCTAGTTTGGCAAATGGGTTTCATACTGATTCAGTTCAAGACAGCTGTATAAACCCTGCCTGAAAGTGTGACCTGTCCACTTTAAAAACAGGAATGGGGTGAGGGACAGCTGAAGTTATGTGAGCAACTCGTCCCCTTCTCTTTTTAAGGGCCACTGAAGTTTACACTATAGATAACATCATACAGGCCTTCAAGTGATGTCTGCAAGAAGCACATGACACTCTGCAGATATTGATCCTCCACAAATCAATGCCAGAAGACAACATTTCTGTGAAGGCAAACTCCCTCTTCATTGACAAGAAGTGTACAGGAACATGATGTTCTTAAAGTGCTCTGAAATTGTCCTTCAGTCTGTAGTCAAGACTGCTCAGGTTTCTAGTTCTCAGTGAGGCACTACCTTGTGGGATGGACAGGAGAAGGATGGAATGGGCTTTGAGATCTGACTTTTCTGGATGATAGCTGAAACATATTAATAGTGCAGTAATCATGGTAAAGGATTAGAGGAAGAACTAATGGTAAGGCAGCACAGCTGTTTTGGACAAAATGGAATAATAAAGTTCTACTGTTATTTGTATTTCTTCCTGGATTTACTCACACTAATTTACAGAGTAAGCAGCAAACTACAGTTCCAATAACTGAGCTGTTCTCTGCCACCTCAGGGTCCTCTCTACAGGGCAGCTCTAGGAACACACAAAACGCATTTTACACTGAACAGAAGCCAAATCCGAAACAATGCTAGATCTGAAAGGCTCCTGAATAAACTGGCTCTGTTCCTTCCCTTTGTTTTGTGTGGGTGGTGGCCTAATGTAGCTACCAACACAAGTACCCTTGCAGAGCACACCCGCCGGGGCTGTCACGGTGGGTTGTGGCTGAGACATCCCCCCCACAGCTTCTCTCCTTCAGGTAAAAAAGTAATATCTCCTGGGCGTTGTGGCAAAGCATTCACACACAGATAATGTCCCTAAAGATTTTAAGTAATGGGAAACCATTTTGGAACACGAGATTGGGAAGTGACATCCAGGCCTGTTTCTGATCCCCGTTAAACCCGTGTCACACTGACTGCTCTGCACCTGGATTTTCCTCAGGATGATGCCACAGTCATGAGGTAGATGCCTATGGAGAGGGCAGGCTGCTCCATCCAGCAGGCTAATGCCAAATGGTGGCTTTGTGGCATGATTTTTTTCTGAACCTAGGGAAAGTCCCAGAAATATCTGAGTTTTGTATTGCACTATATGACTGCAGAGCAGTTCAAGGGGTCCTGGTGGTGTTGCTGGAGACAGGAGGAGCTCTGTTCCTGCAGACTTCACAGTAATCTGGTTTCAATTAATATCATACCTCGCTGTTTCTTACTCAGAAACACATCACAACAATTTTCTATCACAGAACCCTCCCTGGGACATGACTTTAGGTGGGAGGAGTGAGGAATCTCACTGTTTTGTTTCCCAGCACAGAAGACTGTTACCACTGGTAACATTTTTCTCCCTCTCTATGCCTTTGTATGGAGACAAGGGAGATTTTATCACTTGCTTCTGTTACTACCAAACCCTGGAATAAAGCACTTTATTTGCATTTCATATACTATTTTTACAGTGTATGAAGAATAATATTTGTGTTGAGCTGTTAAATATTGACAATAGTCCCACCCTATTTATCAAATACTGACAGCTGACCAAGCAAAGGAGTAAAAGTTATTTGGAAATTTGGATCTTCTTGAAGCCTTTAAATATATTTCTAGAAGTTGGAGGCTTTCCCAGTTCACACAGCTACTCTAATAGCTAGACATACTCGCTCCCTTCCTTATGCCAAGAAGTCAATTAAGAAATATATAGCAGAAGGGAGGCACTTCTAAAGGAACAAATTTTTTTTACTGGTTCTTAACAGAAGAAAAAAAAAAAAAAAATCTTTGTCTGAAAATAATTAACATATGTGAAAAGCCAGCCTGAATCAAAGCCTTGAATTTGAAAATTTGGGGGCTTTGGGATGGAGATGGCAGGGCTGAACAATAATTATGAACATTACAAATTCCAGCTCCTTCTGACAGTGCCTTTGTTCAGAGGTTTTCTCTCTCAGACCTCAATTCTGCTTTTGGGTGGAGCACTCACTTGGTACATTGTCAGTACAAACAACACTGAACTTGTCTGCACAGTGTGAACTTCACCTCGGAGTGACTGCCTGAACCCAGGGATCCATGGCAGTGCTGTTCTTTGAGAGCATCCTTTTCCATGAGTACAGTAATTCCCAGAGATTCATCTGCCATCAGCAAGAACAAATCTTTACTGAGTGCTGCAAAAATAACAACACTTTACAAAAATCATCTTCTTCTCTAAATATAACTGACCAGAAGATATTAAGTGTATTATCCTAGTGGAAAAAAACCCTCTCAGTGATAAAAGTGCTCTTGTCTTTTATTATGGTGTAAACAAATTCACACTCAGCCTCCAGAATGCAGTTAATCCCAGTTGTGATGGGAATACGTCAGAGGAAACACATTTCTAACAATCATAAAGATACTCACACAGATAAACCTGAGAATCTCTTACAAAAGCCCCCAAGAGAATATAACATTCTTTCAGGTTATTTTTTTCCATACATCTCTCTTCCTGGGAACTAGATCATTAATTATTGTACTCATATGCAGCCACAGACATCAAGAAGCCACATCTACTCTATTTCCATGTATAAACCCAGAAATTTAATGTGCAGTTCCATAACACTTAAAAGATAAGATCTGTTTTATAGAGTAATGTAGAGAAGACCAAAACCTGTCCCTGCCTGTTTCAAACAATGAGATAATTTTAGCTCCAGACAAGCCATTTCCTAACATTATCTAAACTATAGCTCATAAAAGTTTATGGACTCAAATTCCAAATAGAGTAAGAAAACAATGGATCTCAGTATCTTCACTAATGATAATAGCAGTTGGGTGCCATAAGGCTACTGCTTACAGTGAAATTTTACAGTAGTTTATTTTACCCAAATCCATCAGTGGTTTATTCCTTTTTAAAAAGAAATTTAAAATGACAGAATTTGTAGAGATGGTGTGCTTAGTCAATATATGTGATGGTGCTCATATTACATATACAGCCTTTCACCTGGGTAAGTCCTGGCACGTGCTTTCAGCACAGGATATTAAGGTGTGAACAACAGGAGACAAGGAATATTAACTATGGAGACAAAAGAGTGCCGAGTTTGGGATTTTTCACTTAACTACCATTACAGTTTGGCAATATAGTTGCACAATTGCACTTTTTCATAACATTACTGTATTTTAATTTTATTAAGGGAGTATAGCATGAGAGGCACCTTTCAACATCTGCTTTTCCCCCCCTCCCCTTCCTAGTGGTGCATTTTGGCATTTCCAGTTTTAACAGAAGTCCAGGAATGTCCAGTTCTGTATTTAATTACAGCACATGCAGGCCCAGTGATGTAATAAGAAATCCCAAATCAAATGAAGAACACATGCCAACAGTTGGGTAAGTAGCTACTGTCTTGGGTAAGTTTATGTGCTGACTTAGACCTCTGGAATATTCAATCTGAAGAGATGGAGTCAGACCTTTAGGTCAAACCTTTGATAACCCTCCCAGTAAAAGTGTTTTTTTCTCGAGAGTAAATAGAATTTCCTGTATGCTCACCCAATCCCCCGCTACCAAGCCTAGGTCTTCCTTGTTCCAGACTTACCCACTGGTCTCAAGGACCAGGTATTTCTGAGGCCATATCTTACCAGTGAAGGCTGAAGAAAGCACTGACTATCCCAGCCTTTTCCACTTTGCTCTTGCTGAGACCCCTGCCCAATTCCCCAAGTGGGTCCACATGTCCCTAGCCTTCCTTTTGTTGCCAATACATGTGTAGATGCCCTTTTTGTAGCTCTTCATGGCCCTTGCAAGATTTTGGCTTTCCTGACCATCCCCCTACGCTTGGACACTAACTCTGTACACCTCCTGGGTGACCTGACACTGCTTCCACCTCTTGCGGAAGCATCTTTTTCATGTCTGAGCTTTGTCAGCAACTCTTTGTTTATCTGTGCGGGCCTCCTGCTACTTTTTAGGTTTATTTCCTGCCCATTTTAATGGACCTTTCTCAAGCTCAGAGGAGGTAATCCTCAAAAAATCAGTAAGATCTCAGTGACCCCTCTTCGCTCCTGGACCATATCCCATGACATCCTTAAACAGGCCAAAACCTGCTCTCCTGAAGCCCAGGGTTGTGATCCAACTATTTGCCTTTTTTTTTTTTTTCTTTCAGAGCCACATCTTCAGAATTATGCCCCTTAAAAGAAGGAAATAAAAAAATCCACAACCTGGATATCTCATTTCCCATCTCTGAAATTAAACATAAGGAGAAGTTAGCCCTCTCCTGATGACAATGCTACAGAAAGAAACCCCAGCCATTATTTAAGTCTCTTCCTCAGATACTAATTCCCTCCTTTCCCCTCTGAGAATGGGGTGGGTATCACCGAGTTAGAAGAACATAGAGAGCCCTCCCGTTTTGTGCTCTCTTTTTCAGACCAGATTTCCTTTTTTATTGGTGGAGCAGTGTGACTGGAGCTTGTTCTTCAGCACATTTTTCCATGCTCTCCTTCAGAGTACTTGCTGTATCTTTCTGAGATAGATCCAGCAATTCATCATAATTGGCCCCCAAGCCTGTTTTGCTTCACTCATTGTTTTCAAACCTGAATCTCTGTTATTCATCATTGTTAGGAAGGCAAACTGTAGGTTGATACTAATGTGGAGCACCCACCCTTTCCCTTAAGGAAAGCATCTTCTAAGACCTTCCTCATCCCATGTGTCAGCTTGGAAGTTTTTAACCAGAAGGTATTTTCATTTCCTAGTATATAAAATTAAGCATTAGCTACTTAAAAAACCAATTATCTCTCAGAAGACTCATTTCTGATACCATATTGAGAGTCCAACCATTTCAAACTCATGTCCTTGGGTCTTTTAAATGTGAATTTGAATTTACAGACAATGTGAACTCTTACACAGCCCCAATCCATGCCACTACTTTTGTCTCAGAACACGATCAAAGCTTATTTTTGTACAGCAGAAACACACAAAAGCCCCGAGAGATATGTACTTTACATTTGACACAGACATAATGTCACTATAATTAATCAAAACACATTCTAATGACACATTCTCCCTCATGAAAATGGTCAGAGTGCCCCAGAGCAGCTAATGACTGCAGACAGTGGAGCCCTGGGGTAGGATGGTCAACACAACAGAGCTACAGGTCAAAAAGGATTTTCTGGGATTCCCTCCCACCCCCCAAAATTACAGGCATCATGACCATGCAGTGGCAAAGTGCATAAACCTGAGCCACGTTCAGGAGAGATGAGAGTTCAAATTTTTGTATGCTCAAATCCTGCTAAGAGACCTCTGTGTAATGAAGTTTTTAACCTCCAAGCAGCTCTGACACAAGCTTCTCACTGCAAACAGTGGTTTTGGCTCATTTTTGTTCATCACTGCAAGGGAAAGTATAGGGGGCAACACATCCTATAGAAGAGATTGATGAGAACAGAGAATTGCAACCCAGCAGAAGTAGATACACCAGCGACAAACAGGAGCAAATCAGGAGGCTCCTGACCTGAGTTCTGACACCAAAGCAGTACTATGACATTTTCAGCTTATTTCTGCATTTCTTCCCCCCATCTCCGAGGTGTATTACAGGCTTCTTTTTCAAACAAAGAGAGATTAAATTCTTAAAGGAAAGGCACAACCAATTTCAGAAATTAAAAACAAATAACCAATAATAAATAAATAAATAGTGCCTTACTGTGCAATAAAGAATTTGAATTTATAGAGGATGTAAACTAGAAAATCTTTCTTCCAATGCAAATTGCTTTGAAGTATTAAAGAATGGTAGAAATTTCAGTATCACTGCATTATGATCCCACATCATGTAAGAACATGCTGGCTCAAGCCATAAAATAACCACTGGCTCCTAGTTACATGCACTACCAGTTCAGATCTGTTCCCTGCCCTCAGGGCTGCTGAAAACCATGCTATAAAACAAACCTTCTATTAAAACGTAGGAGAATAAGATATAGGTCAGAGTGGCCTAAGTATTATTTGATGAAGGAAAGACCCTCCTAACTATTTAGACTTTATAGCTCTAGTTATTTTTCAACTGGAATCCATAAATGTTTATCCAGTCTTCCTGTGATGTCCTTTGATCTCTTACACTTTTATTTTTAAAAACACTGATAAAATTCCTGTAGCTATATTAGACAAATAAGTAGAGGAGACAACACAGTGATTTGAACTTTTGTTTGGATTTTCTCTCAGAATTTATAAACAACAAGGCAATCCTTCATTGGTTGCCAATGCAAAGAAATTCAAGCTTATAGAAAATACACATGCTGATCTGGTGTATTTAATATAAGGCAGATCTATACTACATGAATGAGACTCCATAGTGGCTGGATTTGGTTGTGTGGTGCTTTTTTTTTTAAAGGCACTTGCTACTGTATGACTTTCACCAAAACCTCCAATATTGAATGGAATATTTTAAGTGAAAGAGATTGAAGGGAAATATGTCTAAATAAACAAGAGAGAGGTTGTCTTCTGGTGAGAAATCTCTTAGTGTTGTGAAACAAACCTTCATAAGAGAACTCAGCACAAGAAAACCAGGCTTTAAACAAACAAAAGATGGTGACAAGAATAATCTCCAGGACAGGGGGCAATGAGCAAAGAGTGGTGAGGAAGGTGGTGGGACAATGAGTGTCAGTGTGTCTCTACTGTCCAGGGACAATCACAGTTTTCACAACCAAAGGGAGCTGTCACAGGGAGCTACAGCAACGCTGTGGGGTCCTGAGCAACACAGACACAGTTATAGTCACAAGAGCCATCCTGCATGACAACAATTGCCTCCAGCACAGGCACCCTGCACCAAGCCCTGCACGATGCTCCTTGTAGCCTGTGCAGCCTCAGTGGGTCCCTCCCTTTAGAAGGAAAAGCGTTTCTTGAACGGTCTGCTGATGAGGCAAAGCTCGGGCTAAACATCCCGAGTAGGTATGTACCCGAGGATGGTACTGCTGTGGTGCAGTGAAAATATCGTAGGAGGAAAAGCGACATTGTTTTAAAAGCTCAGCTTCAAAAACAAACCCAGTCATGTTATTACAAACACGCAACAAAGACAGGAGTGTATTCATCCCCTCATATCACATCTGTGCCCTGCAGGCAATGTTCTGAGAGAAGTCTGTGAAACTCGTACTCGCAGCTATCTCAGACAGCTCCACCTCTGAGTGTCTCAGCCCCGGCTCTGCAGAGCCTGACTCGCTGCCAGGGCTGTGGACGTGATCCCCTCCTGTTCTTACGCAGTCCTCGCTGTGTTTAACTCGCAAGCACTTACAAACGCGCCATGCAGGAAGACAAGGTAAACATGAAAATGGACTCGGGAGTTTTATTTGCATCTCCTGTGCTCGTTTGCGTACACTGCAGAGAAGGGATGTAAATACGCCACCGCTCCCGAGTCTCTCAGGGCAGGACTGTGCTGCTGCTCAGCACGGGGGGAGCTCTAACCCAGCCCTCCGTCCGCGCAGTTTGGGATGCTCCTGCTCTGCAGATGCTGCTGCGACTTCAGCCTGTGGGCTGAGCTGATGAAGTGTTTATCGAGGATCTGCTACATGTTTTAGAGCCAAAACTGAGCTCCCTGCTGCTGTGGTTGCTGCATTACCTCCCTCAGCTGCTGAACTGGCTGCTGAAACGGCAGTTGCTTGTTCTAACCTGCCTCTGGCAAGCTCTGATCCATGGCACTCTCCATGCATCCTACCCTGCCCCCTCTCCTCGGGAGCGCTCCTCTTCCCGCTGTTCCTCCTTTCTGCTTGCTCAGGAGGCTCCGTGTCCCCACTTCACCTTTCCCATACATGGCTGAGCAGAGCCCTTGCCGGGCCCCTCCCTCCCGACATCCCAGGCACAAAAGAAAGGGCAGCTCCATGCCTCCATTTCGTGTAGGAGAAGACAAATCACATAGACTTGGGGACAAGGCTGTCATGCCAGTGCCACAGACGCTGCACAGCCTCCCCAAGGCCTGCAAGGACAGACCTACTCCTGTGAAGAGGGCAAGTCCCAAAGAGTGATTTACTTTCCAGAAGAGATTCATAACTAGAAAGTGCCATCCCAAGCTGTGTGGGCTTAGGGGTGCTATGGAAATTCAGTGACAATTAACCCATGTTAAAGCCAGAGAGGGAGTTTTATGACTAACTCCTAATGGATGCCCTGTGCCACACACTGCAAAATATTTCTTCCTCTCCCAGATCCATAAAGCTGACCTTATTCCTTAAGTCTACGGGGAAAAAAAAGGAGGAGTTCATCTGTACAGGTTACTAACTACACAATTAGTTTTGTACATTGGACTGAGCCCAAATGGATTGATTTGCCTGAAGAAAATATCAGTACTTGTATTTGTCTTCATGTTTGTTAGTCTGAGCAGAGAGAGAACAGTTTTACAGCTAGATAGTGAAATGCCTTTTAAAATGTTCTCTGAATACTTCATTAAAGATTTTTGGCATAGTTGAGGTTTCCTGTGTCCTGAACACTGTACAGGCAAAAAGTGCCTAAGCAAACAATGGTGCTTTACTAAAGGCCCAGCTCTATACAAAAGAAAAACTTGGGAATAAAATGGCCTAGCAGAGAAGTTAAGTATCAGAGGGAGGCTTCTGAGCGGGTTTGGCTAGTTTGTTAACCTGCAAGTGATGTACAAAGCTTTGGTGCTAAACAGGTCATCCAGGGGTGGGTGGAAAAATATTAGTTTTTTCCTTGTCTGCAGCTTGTTCAGGAAAGTTGACAGTCTTGCCAAGCAGACAGCCCTAAATGATACATTATTTTTTGTACCTCAAGTGAAAGCACTTATGCAAAAGAACTGCTACCTGGTTCTCCCCAGGGGCAGATAAATCAGAGCTGTGCACTGGAGAGCACAAGTTCTATACATAAACATTTAAACATTATGATATATTACCATTTATCTTTCATATTCTAAGAGCTGCAGGAGAAACTATTCGCAGTATGACAACATTTACAACAGAATTTATGCAGCCAGATTTGCCTACTTAAGGTCATCACTTTGTATTTAGACCTGTTGTAGTCTTGTGGAGTCCCCCAGCACAGGATGCCAAGCCTGGTGTCAAGGATGGTTAATACCTCGAGGAAAGCAGAGGCAGAGCTCTCTCACTGGGGAACATTCAAGGTGCAGACGAAGAGAAGGGAGAACAACTGATGAAATGGTGACGGATTTGTTTTTCTGAGCTGAGCAGTACACAGGGCTTTAGAACACATTTCCAAAGGAAAAAAGCAGAAGGGCTACAGATACGAGTGCAATTCAAAGAGGAGAAATTATACAGATTTACCACAGGCAGAAAGCATCCAGTAATCTCATCTCTTCCCCTGAAAGGACATTTTTTGGGTGTCTTTTAAACAAGGGAAATGCTACAGATCTAGCCTATCTGGAATTTTGGTATAACACTTTGTAACTCATGGGGGATTAACTCTGTTGAAGACAATACTGAATAATACAAGAATTATTAGATGCTGGCTAACATGAAGTGTTCCACAGTCCCTCCCTCACTTCTGCTGGTTTCCTGATCCTGCCCATTCCTTGGCTGGGCTGCTGGGCAAGGACTAGTCTGCCTTCTCCTCTAACCAGAAGAAATGTATATAATAAACCAAGCATGGCACAGTGGTAAAAAATGGCCAAATAACTGAGTGCTGAGTTGCCTGAATGCATCTTCTGGAATGATTTCCTTCAGGTTTTGGTACCTGCCTTCAACTCACTAAATCAGTACCAAGGTGTGTATTTATTCTCTTCCCCACACCACCAGCACCCTCCCCAGTAAATGCTGCAACTCTGCTAGAACTGGTCTACATATTATCCTTACAGCTGTGCTTCTTTGGGAGGTAAGATTCTTTGATTTAGAAGAACAGTCATTTTCCTGGAAATTTTCCATCACCTAAGCAGCACTAAGTCTGGAATAGCCCAAGAGAGGGCCAAGTCTGCCTTTGTATCTGCTTTTATCAGTTTTGATGGGTTAGGCTCTCCTTGCTTTCCTCCATTCCTGCTCTATATTTTAGGCATTAAAAGTCTGAAATGGAGCTTCTGGTATTTCTCCTGACCCAGCTGCAGACACCTTAGAGAAGCCAAGAAAAGATTGTAATTCTCACATGAGCAAACAAGCATGCCATGATCCTATCAGGCATCAGGAGGGGCACCTATTCTCACCATTCCTCTTGGGGTGTGTTTGGGAAAACTACTTTACAACGCTCTCAGCTTTGTAAGTAACCACAAAAAGACCCTCCACAATAATTTGTAATGAAAAAAACCCAACCTAGCAAATAAAACATGCAGCAAACTGACAGAAATTAAATCCTGCATTAGTAAAACTGTTTTTATTCAAAATTGTTTTTAAAAATGAGCCAGAAATTAGAGCTCTGCAACGACCTTTTTTTTTTCCCTTTTCATTTCAAATTCAGGTGGCTTTCATTTTTTCAGTGCTAGTCTCTGAATGGAAATCTTAAGATTTCATTTGAAATACATGAATATGCTGAAGTTTCTGAAACCAAACTCTTCAGAAATACATACATGTACAGATTGATAAGGTGGCTGTGGAGAGGACTGAAAGGAGAAGGCACCAAACCACAATTTATTAGGCAGAAGTCAGTGTCTAGTCTGTTGAAAAGACTAGAACTGTTTATAGCAGGACTGAAGACAAGCCCAAACCAGCTGAAATTAATTTCCCAAAATAGCTCAGAATCCAGGTGATAGTACCCCTACAAAAGGTTGAGTAACTAGACTCCCTTGCTTGCTGATTTTTTCACACTTTCCACACAACTAAAACTGTCATGTTTTCTCTTGTTATGGTTCAACAGTAGTTGTGTACAAGTCTTTAAACCCCAGTGCAGGCAGATTACTGGTGTTGGCCAAACACAGCTCCTACTTTAACTACACAGCCTTCCTCCTCAAAGATTCCTTTCCCTGGAATCAATACCTCTTTCCAGCTCAAAAGCAGTAATCAACAGACTACCAGAACAGCACTAACTTACTTTTTTCTTTTACAGAGGACTGAAAGATTCAGAAAGCACAGAAAAATGACCACTGAATTCAGTACTAACAGTTAGGGACACTTCATGTCTGAAATGTGCTTGACATCATATTACCTGGCCTTTTTCTGAAGGAAAGTTGACTTGACTGGGAAAATTAGCCAAAGGTAACATTATTTAACTCAGCAAATATCTTTGACTCACAGGATAATGCTGTTAAAGTTACACATATGAAGAGCCATGGGGATTTTTTTCCTCCTATCCTCCCTTAGTTTTACTATTTTGAAGAACAGTAGCTGCAATTTTCTTACTGACATTGAAGTGGACTCAAAATCTGACTGTCCCATCCATCCACAGCTATTCATGAGCATCTTCCTACAAACTCACTGCATCTCAGGTGCTAAGACTGAGACCTACTCATTTAACAGTCATATATATATACTTGGGGTCACTGATCAAATGGTTTCATGGCCCAATGAAAACACACTTTTTCTCCATCACTGACTTGCAGCCGTGCATTGACTTTGCTGTTCCCTGGCATATGGACCTGCCAAAGCAAGCAGTGACTGCCACCCAGAGCACAGGAAGCATTGAGAAGGCTTTTAAAAGAAAAGGACAAGTGGTGGGAAAGAAACAGATCCTTACCTAGTGGGAAGAGTAATTCAGAATAAGTTTCAAAGGATGGGGGGAAAAGGTACAGTGGCAACACAAGGACAGAGGATGATGCTCAGAGGAGTTACAGGAATAGCATCATTTTATCATATGCATGAGGGAAGTAGAGAATCATAGAATTCCAGGTTGGAAGGGAACCTCAGGGATCATCTGTTCCAACTGTGTAATGGAATAGTTACCATCCAAATACTTTCTTGCAGAAGGCATTTCCTTCCTGCCTGATGAACTCAGCAAACTCTGACCTTTGCTTTTCAACTTGTCTCAGTAATGAAGTGAAAGAATTACAGTGAACAGCATTAGCTACAGCGTCAATATACTGATTTTTCAGTTTTAGGCACTGACAATGAAATATCCCAGACCTGCATTTCTCTCTGTGGTATATAGATATGCTAAGCATGCTCACTGCAAAACCACATGTGCTTTTTTATGTCCACTTGCCTGCTTATGTACATTAAACAGCAGATCATGGTCTTAGCCCATGATTCTTTGTCTTGAGGTGCTTTATAGTTCTTTCCCAGGCCACTACGGAAGAATTAGTCTGTCCTTGGGAAAGACTTATGAAAAATATGTTGAGAGGGAAATAAAAATTTGAATTGTTTTTGCAACTTTGTTCACAGCAAAACAACCAGGCTGCACCAAACCTCTACATTTACAGTTCTGGCTGAACTCTGATTTTAAAGTGCTTCCACAGGCACCTTGAAGCTGATGGTCTGGATAATGTACTTGGTCAATCACACAAAGCACAAATTTTAAAAAAGAAACATGCATCTTTGCCTCGTGAACAGAAGGAAATGATGCTGATGGCTCATCAGTGAGAATCACTCACTCAAAAATCTGATAGAAGCTTCTCTTCCTGACTGCTGAACTTTAATTCTGGATGCCACAGGCTGGAGAACCACAGTGATGGGGGAAGGTTTTGTGATGGAAAGTCCTGTTCTAGTATGGTTAAAGGCCTTCAGCACCAAAACTGTGAACAAACTTACACAGGAGGTGGGTTTTTGGTTGGTTGGTTTGTTTAATTGTGCTCCACTTTCAGTAACGACAGTGATGATCAGTCAATCGCTTCTTTAATTGCTCCTTTACCCACTGGACCCTTCAATCTTCATGATTTCTGTGCTGTAGTTCATTAGCAGTCCCAGTGCTGAACTAGTTTGTCACACAGGGTAAATGTGACATTTCTTTCTTCAGAAAGAAGCACAGTCTGGGATTTATACCAGGTAGAGAGGTTTAAAATGCCTGACTCTATTGGCATTTCTAATTGTTCTGGACATTTCTCATATAACACATCATTACAAAATCAAAATTGTCAAACTTCTACTTGTTATTTCTCACAAAATTAGGAGCAAATAATGTCTTCTACAAGTATTCTGCATTCTTCTCTTGTTTAGAAATGTCAGGGTGTAAACAGAAAACAAAGTAGTAGCTTGTTTCCATTATTGGTTCCCGGAGTGCACTGAACAAGTGGCCTCTTACATACTGGGGACAGGAGAAAAAAATGATGCAAGTAATAAAAATGACAATTTTATTATTTTCAGACTTCTCACATACAGAACATTCTTCAACATTAGCAAAGCTAACACCCATGTATTTTAAAAATAAAATCCTTCTGAGAGTCTAAAAAGGCTTTGAGCAGTTCCCTCCACCTCTCTGGGACTAAAGATGCCCAGTGTTTCTAGACAATACTACACAAATTACCTTCCCTCTAAAATGCCTTCCCATTGCCAAGATTTTTTTTTCCTGCTTCTTCAAAAACAAACAAAAGCTTGTTTTGAAAGAAATATGAAAGGAACCAAAGGAATTGTGTTGAGCCAAAAGTCCTCCTACCTCCACCCTCACTGTACTCATCTGGAAAGCATCTGGCAAACAAATCCATTGATAGTTTAGAAAAGCCTTTTATCTGTCCTCGCAGGCTTAAGAAGGAAAGTGGATAGCATACACATTCCATGGACTAATTGTACATCTCCTTAGTATTATTGCCATCTTGAAACAGGAGAGGACAGCACATCATCTGCCTCACTCATAAAAAACCCTTTCTTTGGTAAGGCTGCATGAAACTCAGCTTAGTAAAACTTGCAGGAGAGAGGGCCAGCTACATTAATAATGAGTTATCCAAATAAACACAGATGAAGAGCAGCAGATAAATCCTGCCTCCACTCTGTAAGTGATGTCAGCCCAGGAAAAATACCTTCCTTAACCAGAATTACAAAGTGTACATCCCTCTCCTGGTGCATAAATTTAAAGCATGTGAGACACGGGAGGAAATGATGAGCTGCACTGCCTTTCATGCATATTTATGTAAATACCAGGATTACATTAAATAATCAAAACAGCAGTATGGAAATCTGAACATGCATCATCGAAGAAATGCAAATATTTATATAACAGTTTAAGTGGGAAACATTTAGGATGGTTCTTTGCTAGGAAGAGATTAATTTTCAAATAGCTGATCATTGTAAAGTTGGAAGGTGGCTGTTTATTAGAATTCAAGCATTCAGCAGACTTTTGAGAACTTAATTCCTTTCTGTGCTTACAGGTACCCCCAGAAATTTAATTCCCCTCAGAGTTAAGACTTAGCCCTAAACCAATGCAAAATGCCTAATTACTATCCTGTATATATTGAACCCCCAATTTTCTGGTTTTAGTCTTCTTAGTATTTGCCTTCCTGCAGCTTCCTGCAATGACAAATACAAGGCCTCCAATGCTGTTTCCCACAAAGTGGCTACAGTGTTGCTTTCTCCTTTCTCAAATATGTAAGATGTACTTGCAAGATAAAAAACCCAATCAACCTTTTAAAAGAAAATACATTGTATGAACCATCACACTATAGTCTTTGGCAGATGCATAGTCTCAAACATTATTTAAAATCTGTTAAAGAAGTTAAAACAGGTTTGCAAATGACTCAGACTGAGTCATTTGGGGATGCTATCTTGGCAGTTTTGCAATCCTGAACTAAGAGGGCAGAAAGAATTAGTTGTTTGTTTGTTTGTTTGTTTGTTTTGCAGATAGTTTCATGTTTTTAGCACTATCGAACTGGATTTCAGAGGCCATCATTGCAGTCTTTAAGACTCCTCGTGTCTCGGAAGCTTGTGTAGCTGAGCTGTACAGCAGGCAGTGCTCTTCACTGAGAGCAGAGAGTGTCACACCACGAAAGAGTACAAAGTAGTCCCCTAAATGTGATGAGGCATTGAATGTCTGGGGTGATTTGTCCACATTTTTATTTCTGACCTATAACAAAGGCTAAAATTTGTTTTGAAGGGTCTATTTTGGAATGCAGAGCAGATCTGTGGAAGCTGCCATGGTAATGACATTACAGGATGTCTGGCAGCCCTTGCTGTCTTGCCTCATGCTCCTCCCAGCTGCAATACCATTTTAGCCATTCCTCTGAGCTCCCTAATGGACTATCAGAGCCTGAGGACACAGATGTTAACAGCTACCACCAGTTATAAACAAAAGCAATTACACAGAGAAATCGTTTCCTTTTCCTGAATGGATGACTACTCATCTCTTCCTAGCGATAGTAGTTACTTGAGGCTGAGTTACCATTGTAATGCCAGGCTATTGCTCATGAATTCCTAACTGACTCTCACCCCGCCTCTCCAATGACCTGGTTTAGACACAGAAGGGTGCAACGGGATCTCTGCTACGTTCTTGTGCTTTCTTTGCTTGATCTCCCCAGCTTTGCATTCAATTATTAGTAGAGATCAGCCTCAAATGGGTGACAGCATTGCCAGCAGATTACTTTTACATGGTGAGATTTGGGTTCTTTTTCGGGTTAAGTAAACTGGGCAAAAATTTAGGGAACAGAAAGATATCTAACATTGCACAGAGAAATTCCAAGAGCTGCTTGTCATCTCTTGGCTATGGGAAGAGACAACCCCCAGACACATTTTTAAAAAAATTCTCTTTCAGTAGAAGAAAAACAGGATTTATAGGATTTAGACTGACCTAACATACAATGGAATATTATGCCTGTCAATCCTCACTTATTCTTTATTAGGCTTATCTACTTTTTGATAATTATTATAACATCCCACTTCTCTCATGGAACATTAAATAAAGTGTATTTCATTGAGGATTTTAAAGGTTTTATTATTTCAGCCACTTAATTCTGTCTTAAGACTAGGGGGACAGAATTCAGTCCATTATATATACACTAGTAAAATCGTATCATCCCAT
Source organism: Corapipo altera (assembly GCF_003945725.1). NCBI lineage: Eukaryota > Metazoa > Chordata > Aves > Passeriformes > Pipridae > Corapipo > Corapipo altera. Next base: position 2,834,434 of record NW_020884914.1, read on the forward strand.
TGGATTTCTATAGCACTCTTCCAGAATTTTAAGCCTAGAAAAGGTGATCTGACTAGATGTTATAGTTTTCATTCAAAAGGAGAATACAGAGAAAATATGAATGCACTGGTTTGAAAAAATACCCTCCTGCTGTGCTGTGTTTTCAGCTCTGTGTGTGAGCTGAAACCTCCAGACCTATGACCTCCTTACCCCTTTGCTCAGGCTGCCCTCTCAAACTCGGTGGCACATGAATTAGTGCAGACAGGCACACAGAATGAGCACAAGTTCAATGCAGGCTCCACTGAACGCAAGACAATGAATGTCACAGGGTTAGAAAGTGGCAGGAGGTGACTGTGCACGTGAAGTTCTATGCTGCCATGAGCACAGGAGACAAGGAACTCACCTTCTCAGGTAGTGCAAAGCACAGCCATAAGGGTAACTCTGCTAACAAAGCTGCAAATTCATCTAGGTTGGTTTATATCCTGCCTTCAACAACATAAACACCTCAGTTTTAAGATCTTGAATGTCCTGAACTGCCACGCTTAGATTGCATGCTGACCATCCAGCTTGACAGCCCAGGAGTTTTCTGCTCTGCCTTTCCCTTGGCAGCACTGGCCAAGGCTCACCTGAGAAGTGTGTGAGAATCCTCTAAACAGAAGGTATTTCACATAGTTCAGGAGACAACAAGCAAGCAGCATCAGTATATTACTATATAATATAGCAGTATTAGTCTGTCTAGAGCACAGATCACAGCCTCTTGAGACAAAACCTTTCCAGTCTTCTGCTAAAGGCTTTCAGGAAAAGTAAAAAATAAATCTAGATTTTACTATTTAGCACCTTTTTTTGTAAGTTTGCATTCCTCTGAAGAAATACAAGCCAAACCAAGCATTTTACATCTGACTGATTACTCTACTTGTGTAGTTTTATTAGAGACCATGGAGCCTTATACCTTGTGGCAGTTAATACAGCTCAGGATTTCATAAAGAACTGAAACCTCTCCTCCCCCTTCCTGCTTCACACTGTCTAAATTCTGTTTATTTTGGAACAATTTTGTAGGTCCTAAGCCTGATTGGGCTCTGTTGGTATTAACCACAAAGCTGAAAGCATTAATGGCAAAGGTTACAAAAAGAATATCTCATAACTCTTACTCAGACAGGATTTTGAGGTTAAACTCAAGTTTATGACTATTACACCACGTATAGTATTATCATTTTGTCCAATATTACTTCCTATTAACAACTGGTTATTTTTAGAAAAGATTCACAATTAAGATTAGTTATCCAATTTAAATAAAAGTGTTTATAAAGTACTATTCTTTTCACATTTCTCACTAACTAGAATCTTGTTCTACACCCAAAAGAACCCAGCCTCCTGAAGTTTTATTCACTTCAGAAAGAAGAGGTCTCTTCCAGCCTTGGTGATTCTATGATTCCAAAAGTGCTCTTCCTGTTAACTGTTATCTAAATATCATCTTAAATTAAACTAGATATTAATTTTGTTACAAAAGGTAACACTTAATGAAAAGGAAAGCAGAAGGAGGAGAAATATTTAACTTACACCAAGGAAACCAAAACTGAAAATAAAGTGGAAGTCCCAAATACACGGAGCATTAATAGGTTATAAAAAGGAAAGAAAAATAAAACCAGTAGTCACTGCCCTTAAAGTGATTCTGTGCTTGGGGCTGCCCTCAGACCAAGCCAGAACATCCTGCAGCCTTGCCAGCCTGAGGTCAACACCCAGCCATGAGTCACCGGTGAGGGAGCAGCACTGGGAACCTGGCAGCTCTCCACACCTCCTGGGCTTGTGGTATCCTCTGCCTCCCCTCCGTCCCTGCCCACAGAGATGCTGCTGGACCCTGCTTACAGGTCCTGTGAGCAGAGTCCTGGCTGTAGCAGGACCTGGGGAGGAACCAGCCAGGTCTGTGCTCCCACAGCAGCCTGTTCTGAACAGAGCACTGCCTGTGTTTGCTGGTGGCTGTGCCCCCTCTCCCAGAAGGTCAGGGGTGGCTTTCTGCAAAGGGGCAGTGGGTATCTGTGCCCCTTGGATGTCCTCACCCTGGAGAAGCAGCAGTGAGACAATATAGATATATTCTAAGGGAAATTGCTTTTGCTAACACATACAGCCCTAAAATGAAGTGTCCAGTTTTTCAAAGCAGCATCATAGATGGTGCCTACATTGTGCTTAAAAGCCAATTCCTACACACAAACCACACAATGAATCCATCCCCTTGTACTATTTGAGGTCTACTTGTGTCTTCCAAAGCTGAAGCCCCGCACATCTTGCCATGCCTTTTTCTTAAGCATGGGTTTTCTCCTTCCTGCCTACCTGTAAGCAGAAACTTACTCTTACCTATATTCCCTTTGATAAAACTGCTTGCAGGCTGACCCTTGCTAGATATGCAATAATTAGGTGAGAAACGTGGCATAATCTTAAAACTCTTGCACACTTGCTGACAGCATGAAGAGACAGTGAGCCAGTCCATGCCACTGGAAGGTTTCAGGCACCTCAGTCTCCACTGGCATATTACCTATATACTCCTATGCAAATCCTAATAGCACATCACTTAAACATAGTCTGTCAAGCAAAACAACCTCTTAGATCTTTTATTTTTCCGCTGGAAGAACCTTAAATCAAAATTAGCCTCTGGATAGCATTGTGGTACAATTATGCATAAACACATTAGATAACCAAATAAAGCCACTTTGTTAGTGTGTACTGACAGGCTGTGATGATGTGGCCTACTTCTCAGATTGAGAAATCCTTTAACCTTATGATTCTGCAGTCTTAACTTCTCCTTTTGGATCCCCTAAATTACTGACTGCTGTTCCCTGTACTTCAGGATTTGTGTTGGTAAAGACAACTGGTTTTAATAGAAGAGGACAAACACACCAGCACTGAGCCAGGATCTCCAAACACATCTAAAGAAGAACCTGAAAGAGTAGGGCCCAACTTAAGGCTGCCAACTGCATCCTATATCTTTCTGATCTACCCACCTGAAACAAAAGCACTTAATGGATCACAAATTCCATATTTACAGAAAAAAACCTATGAAATGACACACATGCCTCCCACTGCATCCAAAGAAAAAGCAAATTTAAAATACTTTTTTTTTCCCCCCAAAGTAGCATTCCTGTCTCTGTAAACTCAAAGGAGAATCACAGACAAAGACAATATTCAAACTGAAGGCTAAGATCAGGACTCAGTTGCCTTTTCAGTATACAGTAGATGTAAGTTGTTTCTTGACTTAGGAAAAAAGGTAAGTAGCTAAAAGAAGCAGCAACACCAGCATTCCTAAAAGTCTGAAAACCTCCTACTTCAGACAACAGAAATATTGTTACTGATCTCCACGATGTTATAATTGCATGACTTGGCAGGAATAATATGCAGTTTTCAGGACTCAAACTGAGGTGCTGCAGGAGAAGTATTACAGACTATATTCTCTCTCTTGCATCTGAAAACTCAAACAGCAGTCAAAATACACAGAGACCCCCAACATACAGCAGGTCACTGGCAAGTCAAGAATGTACCTGTTTAATGATTAAAATAAAAGTCATAGAAGTTACAACAAAATCCTGAAGCTGCTCTGTGGTTACAGATCTGGATGTTAAGGCTGAGGTTTGAGACAGACATACAGATGTCTTTTCCAGCACAGGAAATTGGGAAGATTCCAAAATTTTATTTAGCAAATTTCATTATTATTGCAATGGCCTGAAAACCTGTGGTAAACTTCATCCTCTTGTGCTGTCTGTAGTTTTGCCATCTTCTTTATTGATATAGGATTGTTGTAGGGTTTAGAAAAGCAGTTTTGCAGTCTAGAAGCCTATACAGTTAACTTCTTAATACCAATATTAAAACATATTTAGTGATACTATAGGATACCACAAGTGTGAGTTCTTTTCCAATTGAAAATATCCCCACAGAAAAAAGAAAATTACTGGTTTTTTTTTCAGATAACTCTTTTGACAGGCTGTCTTTCAGGATTTCAATCTGCAGCCCATAGGTTTTTCTTTAACATTGAGAAGTTTGTGGCCTTTAACATCAGATTTACTTGCAAAGAACAAGAGTCTTATCCAGAAAGCTAAGAACAGGTTGCTATGTCTGTTGATGCATTTTACTCAATCCTCTCTTGTAGAAGGGTTAGGTCTCAAAAAAAGAAAAATTAAGATTCATTGCATCCAACCACATATCAGACTCTGATGTGCTTCCTCTATGCTTTGAAAGTCAGTGCAGTCTTCTCTAGTTGGCTCTCTCCATGGGGATATCCCTCCCTCAGCTCCCATACACAGCAGAGATTTGCATTCCTGCTGAAAGCCTATGTTTAATTTTGGAAATATGCATTCATTCTAAGGAGGAATAAAACACCTGGGTGCCTAGACTGATATAAACACCACTGCATGCACAACTGTAGGCAAACAGTAACCATGTTTTACTTTACTTAAAACACAGGTTTTATCCACTGAGACGTGTCTTGAAATTAAAGGACAAGCCAAAAACTTAATAAGGAGGAAGGGAAGAGAAAGAAGATGAAAGCAACTTTCTTTAACCATCCTCTTTGTCAGTCTCCAAAATATCCCTCTTTAATCTTGCCTTGAGGTATTCATTAAGACTTTATGTGGAAGTATGTCATGTAGGGGTATGAACACTTGTCCACATACCTGGAGTTCTGAGGGAAGAACAGGATTATTTCCTGGGCTGGTTGGCTCAGTGATAGAATCACTCAGTACCACTTGCTTCTCCAGACCTTCCAACAAGGCTTTTCCTGACTATTCTGCTTTATTTAGTCTTAAATGTGTGACATTCACCTGTCTGCAGTGTTTTAGAAAGTCAGGCAAAGTTATTTCATCTCCTCAAAAGTCTTTGGAAACAAGAAATAGAAACATCTACCCCCTGCCTCCGGACATCCTTGCCAGTCCTGGGGTTCACACAATGTAATATAAATTGGACTGTATGAAATCCATGAGGTGGCAGAGGAATTATATTCTGCCTACTCCTTGTCAGAGAATGTTTACTGGCTGCTGTTTCTCCCTCATATTCAACCCTTACTTTCATCAGCTTATCAAATCAACCTCTGCAGCTTGGTGGGAAAGTCACCCTGAGTTAGCTTCCTGAACCTTTTCTGGAATTTCAAGTTCTCTATGACATGATAAAAAATAGAGCTATTTTGGGAAAAAGACAAGCTGCTTTATCCCTGGTAAAATTGCATGAGCTATCATTAATGCTACACAAATCCAAAAAGGCAAATAAGTTTAGTCTAGCAAAGCAGAGAGTTACAGGAAATTAAAAGTTATCAAAACCAAAACAACAAGTAAGAAACAGAACATATTTGAAACAGTTCAATTCTCCCAGCTGTCTCAAGACTTTTCTGAGTTATGTCCCTGGAACAGATATGGGAGAAAATGGGTTTTGGTACAACATCTCCCATTATTGTTAAACTGGAAACTCAGCTCTGCTGAGGTGGCTCAGAGCTGAAACTATCACTGTCTTCGCTTCACAAGCATCCATTTCTTCCCCCTCATTTTTGGTCCCACCTTGAATGACATTAACATTTTCTTTGCCAGGGCATTTTTCTGACTTTACAGGCTGTCTTCATATATCCATTTAGCTGAAGTGATCTTCAGTCTTTTCAGACTGAAAATTCTGAGCACTGTTATACTGGAACATATAAAGCTCTGTATTTTTAATGGTTCATTAGCTACTCTAGTTGAGCCTTCCTTTCATGAAATATTTACAGCTCTTTGGTAATATTTTGTACATCTGTTTTTTCCCCTCATTCATCTAAAAGCCATTACTAATGTTTGCATAATAAGGGACTGTTTCAGCAAACAAAGATAACAGCAGTAGGTCAAGAACAACATGAACAAATTAAAATTAAAAAAGGAAATAAAGCCACTTAGAATTCAACAATACAACATACACAGCCACAATACTGAAGTATATTATTCCCTGATAACACTAAGTAATATTTAAGTGTATTATTCTATTCTGTTCTTCATGATACATCTTGTACTAAATGAAGAGAAGTTAAGACAGTATATTCCAGCCACCTAAAGTAGCACTATCAAGTTTTATTAGATGTTGGGGAGAGTTCTGCTTTGTTTAATCAGCATCTACAAGAAAACTTCTATTTTACAGTGACAGAAATACATTTTGATCTGTCATTGAAAGCAACACAACCAGTTGTTTTTCCTTTATCCACAGGTTAAGTCTATGCTTGGAAAAGCCACTTCCCTCCTTGTGTTAGCATTCCCAACAAGGGTTGGCAGTTCCTTAACTCCAGCCACCTCTGGAGCTTTGAACATTTAGGTACTTACACCAACCCTGTGGAAGGTTATCATGAAGGTCTTTGGCCTGGCATGGATTTGTATTCAATACAGAGAATAGTAAACAGAATCCAAGTGTTCCTTGGAGTCATGTATTCACGGAAGACAAACTTTATCTAAGGTTTCCTAGTGCTTCTATTTGATAATGAAAATTTATTTTTGTGTGCATACAGATGTAGGTTGCAGAAAAAACCATACATCTTTGGTATGAGTCATATCACTTGGTAGAAGAGTACATCTAAAGCTATATATTAGTTTATTAATGAAGGAGAACATAAATTTATCTTTTCTATTTCCTTAACTAAGAATCTGCATGAACGGGTTCAATACAGCAGTTTTATACTGAATGAACTGGTCAAAAGACAGAAAGAATAAGTAATAATTTGATCTATTGATCTTATAACCATTAAAAAAAATTTTTAGTTATATACTAAGAATCTAACTGGATTCTTGTTGATACATGGCAGCTTCCACCCTGGATAGTCCAAAAGCACTGGATGCACACTAGTGGGTGGATTTTAAAGTCATATTGGAGAAATGCCATTTAGCTACTGGTTGTAATATGAGAGGTATCTGCTACAAATACAAGCTAGAAGAGAGACAGGAACAAGATTCATCATTTCCTTAGTGGAGGTGGAACAGGACTGATGGAAGAAACTGCTCAAGAGTCCATGGAGAGAGATCTTGTAAAGAAAGGCCACACATCACTGTCCTGATGTGGAAAAGAACATTCTTTCTTGCTCAACAAAAATGATTACGCTTAATATATGCCACTAATCCTCCCACATGCCCTGGAGACCAAAGTGAGCCTATGCACATTGTTCTCTGATGTTTCTGATGGCAACTAATTAATCTTAATGAGAGGGAGTGCTGAGTTTAGGGGTTTTATCTCACTGCACTGCAATTTGTTTTCATTGGCAACTGGTTGACTTTTCCTTAACAACATGCAGGTTCTGAACATCTCATTTATTTTGACAATGCAATCACAAGGATTGATACACTGATGTTTAAAGCAATATGCTTTTAAAAATTGCAGTTCAGAGTCCTATTTAAGTACCAAGCCAACAGTGATTTATTTAAGAATCAATTATGTTCTCAGTTACTGGATCAGTTGCTTTTGGAGCTTCTTTTCTGGCCTCCACTCTCAGTTCCGACTTGGATACTCTTGCACATCCTCCATTTGCTACTCTCCGAAGGATTTGGTATCCAAACCACTGCCTTGTTTTTTTTTCTTGCTCAACAGCAGCAAGAGAAAGCCAGTGGCAAAGGAATCTGGCAGAGCAACCATCCACCACTAACTAGTTCATTAAACCACATATCACATGGAAGAAGTTACTGTACCCTGAGTATGATGCCTTGACTCCATTAATCGAATAATAAAATTCTACTTGAACAGTAAAATTTGAAAGATAAGTAAAGAAATACAGAAATGAAAAAGTAATTTACTCTGTTGATGAAAGCAAACCCACTCATTCCTTTCAGCTCCTAGATTTAAGTGGTGTGTTAAAAACACATTTTTAATTTGAGTGTTTAAAAAGTAAAAATAACATATGGAAGCAGTTTCTGAAATTTAGAAACCTTTTTATTTTTATAGGAGAAGAAAGCATGGTAGGTGAAAAAGAAGTAATATATTCTAAGATGCTGTTGCAGGACCTGGACTGTGCATTTGCACAGACAACAGACTATCTGGGTAATTTCTGGGAGCAACTGCATTTATTTTAGACTATTTTTTCATCACTGCTTCTTTCTGCTGAAAGATATAACATTATTTCTATTTAAATTTACTCTATAAGTCAGATAAAAAGCTTAAATCTTTTGGTAGCAACTGGGACACTTTTGGTGACATTTCCCATGGGGAGTATCATGAGCTTCCATATCCCTCCCTATGCAGGAAAGAGAGGGCTGTCTAAACACAAGATACTGCCAGAAAGACAAACTTCTTTCATCAGGCTGTAAAGCAGGCAAGGTTTGTCAGAAACCTCCAGTAGTGGGTATTCCTGGCAAGAAAACTGCTGGATGGGAGCACATCTACAGGAGTTCTCTGTTTCCATTTCACACAGACTCCCATTTTGTCATGAAGTCCAGCCAAACTCCTGTAGCTTAAACCAGAGGGCTCAGGCAATGCCTTGATTGCACAACAATCCTGAGTGTATGAATCCAGTTGTCACCATCTCTGCTCTACCTGTGATCCCCTGTAATCCACCCAGTCCTGGATGCTTTCCTTGGTCCCTCCACACCCACACAGATGTGGAACACAACCTTCTACCCTGAGGCTTTAGTACTCAGCCCCATCACACAGAACTGCAAAGATGCAAAAGTGGAACCAAGACTGTAGAGAGGCAGCTGCACTGCAGTTTCTACAGCTTTTCTTTCCCAGAACATGCAAATCTCATTTCAAGTACGGTCCTTAATAGTGAACTGCAAAAAAGATGATGTAATATCTGTAAGCCCAGCCATCTGCTTCTTTTAATTAGCTATAGATTTAATTCTTCCAAGATGTAAGCAAAGTAAACCACCCTGCTTCCCCTGTTAAAAAACCAAAACAAAAACCCCCAAACAAACAAACAAACAAACAAATCAATCCCTCAGTCAAGTTTGAGTTTGATTTTCAATGCTGCTGTGCAATGTAGACTAGTTACTGCTAGTTTATCTTTTGTTTCCCTCCATTTCTTAGATCATTTGAACACTGATCGTTGGTTCCATGTTAAATGATCTGCCAAATCTGCTAATGATCTCAACTGGCTCAGACTGAGCACTGTCACTGTCACCAGTACAGGTCACAGCATTGCCATGAAACAGAAACACAGAGTGAGATCCAGCATTATCAGTGCTGTTGGTGCATTCAGGTTCTACATGAGGCTACCAACAATTTTATGTATAACTCTTTGCCACTGACCCCCCCCTTGGAAAGTGATGATGAAATTTTAAAATTACTCAGGCCCCAGTTTCAAACACACCATCAAGAGTTTCTCAACACATCCCACACATCAGCATAATCAACTTAAACTATTCACTGGCTGGTCATCTTATAACAACAACAAACAGAAACAAGAATCCAAGTTCTAAACCTCAGTTGCTTTGCTATTATTTCCTTAAGTGCACAAGCAGACAGACAGATTTTATTACTGCATTTCATATATGTTCTTAAAAGCCATGAGCTACTTGCATTTTAAACTGCTCAGCTTGAAGAGATTCATGTAATAGGAACTTTACTAACTAAAAAATTTAGAACAGAAGAACTGTGAAAATTCCCAAACTTACCTAGTCCAATTGTCCAGAAGTATTTCAAGGTAAAAGAATTAAAAACCCCTATGTTGTTTTTCCTCTCTAGTCCATTCTAGATTTACCCAACATTCAGAAGATCTTCCTGCTGCTCTCCCCAAGTTACTCAAAAAGGCAAATGAGAGCACTCACTACCTTGGGAAAGGAGGCTGCTGGATTAGTCACCTTTACTGGATTAATTTTCGTCATTAATAAACATACGCATCTTGTTTGTGATTTATGGAAAGCTCGTTTATAAGGTACATTTCTGCATAGGTTTGCTTGCTTTTGTAAATGCTGATAATTTCATCTGTAGGAAGACTTCTGACGTGTTATACACATAAAGAGAACTCCCCCACCCAATATATTTTGCCGGTGTTTTTAACAATGTAAGATAAAACCCCAAAAGGTAAAAAAATCACTGACTTCATCAATGCTCGAGCACATTTCTATCACTGCACTCATGTTTCCTGTAAATGCTAATGGAACTGATTTCATGACTCACTGGCACTGTGCAGAAAATTTGACTCCAGATAATTTTTTTTTACATTAAAATTAAAATTAACTTCCCACAGAAATACTCTCTATCTGTAAGAGGAGAGGCAAGTAAGCAACCCACGGAGGACCTAAGGAGAACTGCCACAACTTCAGGCCAACCAGTCTGGTAATATTAATACCCACCTCTAGTAGCATAAATACACTGTCAAGGCATATGAAACAGGCCAAATTCTTGTGTGTGATTATGTACTTTTCTCATGATTTTCCCTTTTTCTTCCTTTTACTCTACTTATGATCATTTTGACAAAGTCGCACTTTTTCAGAAAAAGTTTAACTGACAGGAGGCTGCACATATGATTAAAGTATCAGAATAAAAGTGGGAGTTATTTTCCCCTCACTGTACTACTCATTATCTGACACACTGGAAAATAACTTCCTTCACAGAGGGATTGTTCATCAACATTTCTTAATGATTAAGACTCTACACTGAATTCTGCTTTACTCACAGATGTTTCTCAGTGGTATCATGTGACAACCCTGCACGTGCATTTCTGGTACTTAGATTTCTGCCTCTCCTCTCCCCTCACAGCAATGCTGGCTCAGCTTCCACTGCTCTGGAGTGTTGGCTGCAGTGGGAACTGGGATAGGCTGTTTTTAACAAGCAGCACATTCTGTTTTAAACCCTTTTGCACGGAATAGAAATCCTTGAATGTTTTCCAGAAATCTGAAGTGTGTTAACTTCCATCCTCAGAATAATAAACACAACTGTGCTTGTCTAACTCCAAAGAAGTGGAGTGCAGTTCTGTTACCCACTCAGGGCAGAGCAGTCAAAATGCATTCACCCTGCCCTACACTATCAGCATCAAAACCGATACTGAGTGGGAGTGGTGGGGGTTTGGTGGGGGTGGTGTTGTTTGATTCTTACTTATTTTTATTAAGCAGTTCCTTGGACCAGCAGCCAAGATTTCAAATAGTTGCCATTACAATGATGACTGATAATCAAGGTTTCTGCCATTGAATTGGGTAATTCCTTGAAGCAGGGCATTGCCCTGTGCTGTGTGCAAACTGAGGGTGCCACTTTGCATCAGCACCAGCCAGCCTGGGAAAATACTGCTTGACTGGCACTGCAATTCTTTAATTAAAAAAAAAAACAACAACAAGCCTTCAAACTCTAAAGCCTCTAGGGATGTTAAGTTTAGCTAAGAATCTAAATGTTAAATTACACCCAGTTGGAATGCATAGCAGCATCTCAAAGTAAGATGCTGTGACTAAGGATATGGTAATGCCATAAGGGAAAAAAAATATCAAAGCACAGTCATGCCCAAGTTAGGCAGTTTAAATTTGACTCTGATATCATAGAAAGCAAGTAATGCCAACTCAGAGGGAGGAATTATCCAGCTTCACCTTATTCCGCTCTTTTATTTTTACGTCTAGGCAATACTGATACTTGAGCCAACACACAAAGCTAATAAAGTTAAGTCCTAACATCAATGTCATAGCTAGGCTCAGTCTGAAAAAATTAAACATTCAAATTGTTCAGGTCACAGCCTAGCAGGGGCAACAGGAGATCAGCCAAGGACATGGATTGTGGCAGCTCCCTCTGAAGTCAGCATGAGGTCTTATTATAACCATTTTTATCAAAGCATCAGCCCAAGTTAAAAAACACAAATGTAGTCAGAGGAAAGAGGTGCATTCTAGGTAGTGGCACTGCCTCCCTTGTTTATGCCCATTTGTGCTGTAGATAGGCAGGCAATATTTGTCTTTTGCTGTACATGTTAGCCTAGTTTTCTAATTGCATTTGTGCTGTTCACAAGTGTGAGAGCAAAAACATGGTTTTCAGCTTAAAACATTTTCCAGCCTTATGTGGTAGGAAACCTTAACTTCTTTATAAAGTACAAGGGGTTTTGTGTCTGTGCTAATTTGTTAACATCTAGAGAAGCTTTGTGTTTTTAACTACAGAATAAAATATGGCATGGACTGAACAGCCTACTCTATCACCATCAAAATGCAGTAGAGGTCACAGCATCTTTCAGGCAAAGAAAACTGCTGTTTGCAGAATGACTTTTCAAATAGGAAGCAATTTTCTTCCAGAAAATCATCCTTTCCAGTTTCATACAAGAAACAGGGATTTCAAACAGGGCATTAATTTAAGACCGTACATTGCCATTGCTTTCCTACTCAATGTGGTCTACTGGCTTTCTCACTGCTTCCCTTAATATTTGAACCAGAAGTTTGATAGAGAAGTCTATCAAAACTTTTAATTCCTTAATCTGCATATCTGAGCTAATGAATGAGACTTTCAAAAGGCAAAAAAATTAGTTTAGACAAGAGCAGAACAGAGTTATTTATACCATTTTGGGAAAAGGAAGCATATCTAAAATTTACGTACATTTATAAGTTCATAAAATTATAAAATCAATAAATGAGTGTAGCCTCATGCAACCATTCACTTCACTTTTTGGGCATTAACAACTATGCTAAATGTTGGATTTCAGAGGACCATGAGGGGAAGTTTCTTAAAAATGGCCAGACTTCCAATCTTCTTATGAAATATTCAAGTACAGTTGTTAATAGACACAGGCAATTCATTTTCCTACAGCTTTGCTCCATTTGTAGCCAGAATTTAACTGTTCCCTTCCTTGGTAAGGATGATCTCTGTTTCTGGACGCTGCCTCTCAAACTGCTTGTGGCAAAGTTCCAGCTCCACACAAGTGCCCTGTTTAAAGCCTGTCACTGCCTCAAAGATTCAGCCCCACTCCAGTTCAGCTCTACCACAGCCACACTCCACCTTCATGTCTACACACTATCTGAACTCTCCCTCTGAAATCCCTAAAAATAGTCAAGCCCTACAGTTGTGGATCAGATGTCATCAGTATTTTGCTTACACTTAAAAGAGCAGAACAAAAGGAAAAGGGCCACTAAGCCCGACACACCAGCAGGAATTAAATGGACAGAGAATGTTCATCTGAAAGGAAACAAATGAAAAAACCTCTTTTCCAGCTTTCAGGAACACCTGACAACCCGGTAACTTTGCAAATCACAAGGTTCCTGCTAGGTTCCCATGAAGACTTTTTAATATTGCAAAATCAAAAGGGAACACTGTAGTTATGTGTCACCAGCTGAAATCTTGGCTGCAACCCTCAGCACAAGGGCACCTCACAGTAACTTGTACCGTGTCCTGCTGCTGGTGATGCAAGGCCAGTGAGATACAGGACACACCAGTCACTGTTTTGGACTCCCTTGGAAGGCTGCCTAACTTGTCCCTGCTGCTTAGTTTTGTTTTGATTCTCCTTGAGCCAAAACACACACCTCTTACCGTGTATGTCAGTGTGGCACCCACAGATCTACTCTGGATCCAAAACAACCAGATCAGTACATTTGCCATTTGATGTGGTTGCCCCTGGAGAATTAGAGCAAAGCTGTGAGACAGGGTTTCAAGCAATCACCGCAGGCTGCAGCACCAAAACAAACCAGGTTGGCTAATCTAGTGTTGGGAAGACATTGCCATTAATATCTCCACCTCTGCTGCACTTTCAAAACCTTTTATTGCATAACCCTGGGGAGAAAAACAGAAAAGGTGCCTGTGATGCACGGCTAACATTTTTAACAAGGAGTCCCCTGATGTGTTCCTCTGCTAGTTGGTGACAGAACCCACACAGAACCATATTAGCTTTCACTAGAGAGAACCCCACAGAAGCACATTAACAGAGAAGAATGGAAGGAACAAGATCACCTGATTTTCTGTGAGTCCCCACTAGATTAGTAAGTCAAATCAGAGTAAGATAACTCACATTTGTGAACAGCAAAGGTCTTGCTTCTTCCTGTACTCTTGAGATTCCACCCAACAACCTTGGTCTTTAAAGCCATCAGTTGTCTATCAGTGCTAGGAAGCACTCGGAAAAATTCCTGCCATTGACAACATTGGCACAGAATCACCAGCTACAAGACCATCAATATCTTAGTACACGTTATGTACCTTACAAAAGGAAACTTAGGCTACACAAATGTGGAGCTACCTGGGTGCCCTTCCACTCCAGGGCTTCCAAAACTCCTGCATTAATGATCTGAATTATAGCTAATGATATAAATCCCTTACATGATGTGAGTGAAATACAAACTCATCTCAGGCAGAAACGCTGTCCATTCTCTTCACTGATAACAGCCAAAACAATAATCCCCTTTGAGGGGGATGTAGCTCAAAGGTCTAGAGACAGAACCCTCTTGATCTAATTTGGAGCTTTGTTTCTACAGCACTTTGATCCAACCAACAAAACTACCCTAAAACCCTTGTGGGCAGAGAAGCATCGTGAACAGATTTGCTTCAACATCCACTAAGAATAAAAGCAGTCTAGGGATTGCCCAAATTTTGAAATCATGGTTTGATTTTCTTGAGAAACATGACCTACCCCATGTACAGACTGTGTTGGTTATACCTGCTCGCTTAGTTTTCACCATGCCCTATGTCAGTGATATTGGGCCTTGGCACTGGAGCAGTCACAATCTCATTTTCCCTGCAGAGACTGGACTCCAAGGCAGCATCGTCTGGAGAGATCTTGGAGTAGTTTGCTGTTTGTACAGCACAACATCCCAAGACACTGAGTATCAATACACTATCAATTCTCTTCTTGGTAATATCCTTTCACATAAATCTTTCCTTCAAAGATCCTGTTGGCAGAGTTCTCTCCTTCTCGTGTCTGGAATCAGCAAACAGGCACCTGAACTCAAGACAGGGCTTTTTCACTTTCCCTGGGTGGCCTCAGAAGTGTGTCTGTGTACGGAGCTAGACAGCACTGGATAAACAATTCTCAACTGCAAAAGACTTTCAGCAGCTAATTTGGAAGGCAAAGCAGAATAAATACTATGTAAGTATAAATCCAGCAGTTGTGCCTTTTGCTTTCTGTCCTCCTGCCATTTCTAACTTTGGCTGACAGCGTTTCCTTTGGGAATCCAGAAAAAACACGCAATTCCCAGCAGCTCCAGCTGCAGTGATGAACTTCCTCTTGGTTAGAGGTACACAGAACTAAATGTCTGTTTTCTTAAACCTGGTGAAAATCCAGATAAACTTTTTTAGATTTCATTAGTCTGACTTTAGTGGGATTATAGTGAAAATAAAGATCCATTCCACAGCTTTGTTTATTTGTCATAACAACAAGGTTCAGACTTGTGAGGGCTATTCTTTGCCAGTTAGGAGCCAAAACTTAACAGCAAGAACAGCTATTAGGCTAAGAGTTATAAATGAAAACAATTTCCTAAGAGCCACAGTAAATTTAAACCCGTTTCTTTTTAGAATTCTCACCTAGGATAAAGCATTTACAGTTTGAATTTGTAATATAACCCTTATTTCTACTCCTCTACTTCCCAAATCAAGTTTTATGTAGATTGGCAGACAATTTCTACTAATTTTTGTCATAATAAAAGCTACTTTATTTCATGAATAATTTTACAAAAGTATTATCAATCTTCAGTGAATATCCACAATATCAAGCTAATATTCCTTGAGCAAGAGTAGTATCCAGTTCCTGCTCTATCCTACCTGTCCATCTAATTCTAAAAGACATTCTAAATGTGACACAAAGGAAATAATCTATTGTGCATGGATTACTTCAAAATGTTTTGTCATTAATTCAGCAAAGAGTGAAACAGCTGTAAGAGCTTGTTTCATCTAAGAAGATATTCTGGCCCAGACCTTTGAAGCAATTCCTACTACAAAGAAGTAATATTTGTTTTCCTGAACCATTATAGACTCAAGATAGGAGTGAAATTCTGGAAAACCAAGGAGTAATAGTCTACACTAGGTGGCACTGCTACACACGGCTTAAGTTTCTTTACTGTGGGTTCAAATTAAGATTAATTTTTGTACAAACACCTGTATTAAGTTCGAGGGAGGTGTTTTGGAGGAGCTTTAGCTAAGGGCAAGGAAGAATTCTTTTTTCTCCTGCAATCACAGACAAGTTTTGCTATGAAATTATTATCTAGAAACCAGCCAGTAGGAGTCTTAATGATAATGTTGTTCCCTCCTTCAGGAATTCCACACCTGCTGTTTAAGCCAATCACACACATAATCAAAGCCAAATATTGCCTTTGCAACACAGACTGGAGCCCAGTCCCTGACTTTGGCAAGATGAAGAACTTGACCTGAAGGAGCTGGACACTACCAAAGACTACAACTGGATAACAGTGATTAGAAGCTAACAGAATCAAAGAGATTGACAACACAAAATTTGTCTTTTTAGGACACTAGGTAAATAATGGCTTATTTTAGATGTCTTCTTTTAACATTATTCAAAGGTTATTGTTGCATTAATGGTGCCCTACAGTTCATATTTAGACATGCATTACTCTTTAGGTTACTGGTTTTACTATTTCTTTACTGTTACTACTTAACAGGACACTTAATAGTTACCAAAAACTAGAACAAAATAGCTGGTAAAATGGATAGTTACCCACACCCAAGTGTTGTTCATATTAATTCATAGCCCCAGTACTGCACAGCAGGATACTTACAGTTAAATGTCTGTAATTCACTTGTCTCTGAAATTTAATTCCTTCATCCCTTCACAGGGAATCAGCTGAAAGGCTCTTGGCATTGCAGCCCCAGGGGTGGGTGTGGACCTCATGGCCAGTGGGCTACCCCTTGAACTGAATAACCTTCACTTTTCTTTTTTACAGTAGTTAAATAGAAGCAGGGATTTCAACAACCTTTTGTTCTTAGAAAACCAGAAGGGTGGAACAGTCTGGCTGCACCAGCTGCCTGACAGAAAAACTTACAGGTCCAGAAGTCAAACATTGGCTTTCATTATTTCATCTTTCCCAACTCTTCTTAGGTAAACAGGAAGGCAGTGACACTAAAATTATCATAGCTATAATCACACGGTCTCAGTACAAAAGAATATAGCTTTTTCTTTCAGACTAATACCTTCCCCATCTTCTTCCTGGAAAAACAAAACCCCTAGTCTGTGAATTTTAGTGAGAACTACATAGAATATTCTCATTCATAGAATATTCTCATTCTTTGCTTGATTCAAAACAGGAAAAGAGAAAAAGTAGAACAAGAACTATGATCTTGGCAACTAAAATGTCTTCTCTGTTCTAAAAAGCACTAAAAGACAGAGTTAACAGTTGTTCCTTCTTCAAAAGAATTGTTAGCAGATATAGCTACACCATACACTGATTTGTGGGGTTGCTGTTATCTTTAAACAAAGTTTTAATCAAATTTCATGATCAGAACAGGAAGCAACAAACTGAAAGCAAACATTCCTGCTCCAGTCAGCTTTTAATATTCTTTTGCTTTGGTTTCATTTCAAGTGTGTGATTTACATTTATCCAAGGAAGGGGGGGAAAAATCCAGCATCTTCTGGAAAAAACTGCAAAATGGAAACGTTGAAAAATGTATAAACCAGCTCATTGGCAGGTCCTCCTGACAGTCAAACTGTTCCAACAGATTGCATTTTTCTTGAAAGGCCAGAGAGTATCAGGCAGCCCTGAATTATTGAACACATTCTACCACATGACTTCAATTAAAACTGTATTAGCTATTACCTTCATGAACTTGAAAACTAGAACTGAAAGAAAAAGTTTGCATATTCAGGCAAATCTATCCTGGGATAGAGCCCCAAAGCACAGAATTAAACTCTGATAGCATTCCACTATATTCCCTAAGACTGGGGTGGTGGTAATGGTGCTCATTTCAGAGAGGAAAATGGTCTCACATCCCATGACACCACGATTTGAGTCCCCTGTTCTCCCTACAGATCAAACAGGTGGCACTCAGCTTTCCTTTTTGATTTTTTTTTAAATGGAGGACAGGAAAGAAAACAAAACATGCATATGCTGATCCAGCCTGGAAGGATAAACATCCTCAAAGACAGGCTGCTCAGGGGAAGGATTCAATGGGAATTGGATGGATCAGGTGAGAACAGGAGCCTTATCCTCAGCCTGTCTCTATCCAACCACCAGATGATTGGCAAACACCACCCAGGGCAGATACCTGGGAACAGAAGGGCAGGAATCTGAACCAGAGGAGTTGCCTAAGCAGATTACAAACAGTCAGTCTCAGTTCTGTCCTGAAGGATTTTTAACACAGATAAGAAATGAAACAACTTTATGAGGTGAGAATAAAAACCTGACACACGTTACCAAGCAGGGCTGCCAGCAGAACTGTGAGCAGAGACTTCAGGACAGCCAATTTCAATGGAGAGGGAGATTCACAGTGGAAAAATCTCTCATTTTCAACTGAGAAGCTGCTTACCTGTCAAAAACACCAAGAAAATTATTTGTTCCCACAAAATCATTTGAATTTTGACAAGTCAGTATTTTCCTTTATGTATTCTATGTAAAGCAGTCATTTTAGGTAAAGCCATTAGGAAAATTCCTCAGAAGAGCTCAAATTAGTATTCCACTGCGAGGTCAAGATCTGAAAGGCAATACTGCATTCTGCAAGATTTCAAAAGAAACAGGCTCCTGCAGTTCCTCACACTGTATAAAGTCATTTACAAGAGTGCTTTTATATGTCGTTGGATGAACTTATAAGGCTGCTTTCCTCACGTTTCTGAAAACTTAGACAGCTTTTCTTTCTCTTTTTTTAAATGAAAACTTTGATTCTAATGTAATTCTAACTTTCCTTAAGAGAAGAAAGGAGAGACTGAGGGGGAGATGGGGCACAAATAACGCAGAGATGACAAAAAAGAAAAACAAATGTAAAAGTTTCCTGTCATAGAATGATTTGGGTAGGAAGCACCTTTAAAAGATCATCTCATTCCAATCCCCTGCCATGGGCAGGGATACTTTCCACTAGCCCAGGTTGCTCCAAGCCCCGTCCAACCTGCCTTGAACACTTCCAGGGATGGGGCAGCCACAGCTTCTCTGGGCAACCTGTGCCAGGGCCTCACCACCCTCACAGGAAAGAGTTTGTTCCCTAAGTTTAAATCTAATCCTGCCCTCTTTCAGCTTAAAGCCATTACTACTCCATGCCCTTGACAAAAGTCCCTCTCCAGCTCCCTTGGAGCCCCTTTAGGCACTGGAAGGGGCTCTAAGGTCTCCTCAGAGTGTTCTCTACCTCAAGTCTTTTTCCTCGGGGCTGTTATCAATGTCCTCAAGCCCATTAACACAACAAAACATGGAAACCTGTTTACATCAAAACTGAATTTGTTTATGAAATAAAAAGTTTGCATCCCAATATCTACTGACATGCAAATATCCCATTTAACAGTAAAGCCACTGCAGTACTTCAGTACAGGGTTTACTCCAGTGGAATTGCTTTTCAGCTGGCTGTACTGCTGGTCATGGGCCTGTGAAAAGAGGCCTTCAAGGCAGATTATCACTGGAGAATTTTATATATATATATATAAAACCCCCAACCCTCCACATCACTACTTATTCTGAAAATGCAGAAAACAGTAAGCACATAGGAAGCTCACAAAGTAACAATTCTGCTCTTGGAAGGGTGGAGAGCATTATTCCCTCAGATGCTAATGAAGCCTGTAATATTTACACTTAGCCATTAGGAGAGGACAGAAAAAAGTGACATTTCTAAGGGATAAATCCTTATTTTTTCATTATGGCTTCAGTTATTCAGTATTAACTGATACACCTCCACTGCAGTAGATGGAGGTGTATCAGTAGATGCTTTCACCACAGGTGGTCTTCTTGGAGCACAATGTCTAAGCTCAAGTTCCCTACCACAGGTTGGTAAAGGCAGGTTTCCCAGCAAAGATAAACAACTCAGCACAAGGCAGTTCAGCTCCCATGCAGCCACACCTTGCACCTGGCAGGGCTGCAGGCACTAACAAAGCAGGCAAAAAAACCCACACCAGAAAGCCTGTTTCTCACCTGTCATGCTGGTTTTAGGTGCATGTGAGAGAGGAGGGTGAGGGAATGACTCTCCAGCCCTGCTTGTCAGTGTTTTCAGCACAAGTGATTCAATGTTTTAAGAGTTCTTTCATTATGCTGTGCCTTAATTTATGGCATGTATTTGTGAATTCCCTGTCTGGACAAAGCTATAAGAAGTTTGGAGTGCTTAATATGTCACAAACATAAGGCAAAGGAAGGAGATTGCAACAGTCTAGTCACACAGAGTTTGAAAGCCAGGCTTAATCTGAGAGCTGATGCTGCTCAGAAACTAAAAAAGCAAACAGCAAAAAGCCCCTTGAAAAACTCCCAAAACCAAATCAAAACAAACCAAACAACAAGAACAACAGCAACAAACCCCCCCCCCCCCAAAAAAACAAACAAAAACCAAACACAAAACCCTCAAAACCAGTAAAAAAAAAAAATTCCTAAAAACTGCCATATCCAAAGGTTTGACTAAAAAATGAGAGCTTGCTGTACTTCTGGGTTAGATATCAGGAGAAATGAGAAGCAGCACATCCACGTGGCCCTCTCCTTCCTCACGACACACCCACTAGATCTGGTTCCAATTCCACCCTCTTGAGGAATTCAGCAAGCACTGCCAGTCCACCACAGCTATCTATAAACTATCACGAATATTTTGGAACAGCTGCCAACAGGTTTATTGACAGTTGATTGCTTTAAACTTTTGTTTTGATGCAAATAAAAGCTTTAATCCCATTTGCCAAACACTGAAAGGTTAAGGCAGATGAGAAGACCTTACACCACAGGAAGAAGCTTTTATCTTCTACAAATGTGACTGTCAAAACTTGCAGGGGATTAAAAAGCTCAAAGATAATCTTGTTACATCTAAAAAAAAAAAACCCAAAAAGCCAGACCCAGAACACACAATCTCAAAAGTGAACAATTTTAGGATCACAAGCTAAGCACTCTGAAGTCAAATTGCCCAAATTAAGACAGCATCAAGTAAGCTCCTGTGTTTTTGGAGTAGCTATTTCATTAAAGTTTAATATATAAGTAGATCCCATATTGGAATTGCAAAATCAATTATCAAAAAGCCTTGTCCTCTCTCTCTGGAGAGGAACACTGCAGAAGTAGGGATATTCCAGGAATGGTTGAACAACTCTGCATGGTTTATATACACAAGGGGATGAAACATAGTGCAGCACTGGCTGACAATATACAACAGATTCCATATGTGCAACACTGAAGCGGTTGGAAAAAGTGAATCACCCTGCACAGAATGCCATGAGCAGTTTATGGCATTTAACATGCACATGAATGTGGGTTCAGCACTTCACAACAGCCCTCACTCACAGCTGGACTAGTATTTATGGGGGAAAAATATGTTTTATTTAAAGCATTTTTTTCCTTTTTTTTCTTTACAAGTATTGTACTTTTGTCTTGGTGGGGTAACCAAGGTAATTTTTGTTCTCAGGTGTTGGCAATGATTTTGCAAGTGCACTTTGTTAGCACACAACAGCAGGCTTTGGGCTGAAGATGTTAAAGTGACACTGTGCAGTATCTTGTGGTTTGCAAAAAAGGGATGAGTTCTTGCAGTGCATGTTTTGATTGAGTTGGTGCCTGAAGCACTCAGTAAGTGTGGCTAACTCCAAAGATGAAGCCGATTTTTAAAATGTTGACAGCAGGGCTAGCAAGCAGAGGCTTCTTGTTCAGAGCAAAGCCTTGCTGGAGAAAATGAGTGGTGGTGTGCACTTCAGTGGACTCACTGTCTCCTGTTCTTTCAGATCTACCTCAGGGCTGCAGGTTCCTTTTCACCCCTTGTTCTCCCCAAGGCTGCTGCCAGGACCAACTCAGCACCTGGCTGAGCAAGCAAGGCAGGGAGACATTGGGGCATCCCCAGAGCCATGTCGGGGCAGTGTCTGAGCTGCCTCAGCAGCCCTGATCAGCACTTTGCTCCTCCCCTGCAACCAGTGGGACAAGGAGTCAGCAACTAATGCAGGCAAACCTGAGAGGAAGGGGAGCTGAACAAAGACTCAGGTTAAACACAAGAGAAAATGCACATACTTCTGCAATTAAATAAGGATGGATATATAGTGTTACTGTAATCGGGGCTGTAAGTCACTATGGTGGCAGCAAGCTTGAGCATAATCAAGGAATATGAGAAAAGATACAGAAACATTGTTTTTAATTATAATTTAAGAGGGTATGGAATAGGCTGTCAATGAAAGGAGAATAAACTTCTTGATATTGTTCATTCAGAAGACTTCAGCAATGTGGAAGTCTCAAAGTTCTCAAATACTCCAGATCTTTTTGAACTTCAGTACTGTCTTCATAACACATGACTAAACCAAATTTTGTTCTTCACACATTAGGGAAATGGCCTGTCTCATAAGAGAGAAGAAAAAACTTAATGCTACTCTAGGATCTTTCATGTATGTGCCCTTTTGGAGCTTAAATGGAAAGCTTCTCTTACTGGGTTGAGTCAAACCTGTTCATAGCAATGGCAGAATACTATGTGCATTTAATTCTAAACAGACAACTCGAAAAAAAAAACCCAATCAGCAGAATTTCCTTATTGAATGGGCAACACTCGCTTCCTCCCAACCCACACCAACTCAGCTTGAATAGAGGTTGGCCATGTTGCCTATGAGACAGGACCTGTGGGTGAGGAGGGAGAGGAACTGATGCCCTTTGGGGTGATGGCTGGGGGTCCCCCTCTTTGACAGCAGCCTCTCAGGCAGAACAGGTTCTGCAGCACTGGACACTCACCAGGTGCCCACTGGGAGGAACTGACACAGAAATCCAATCTCCATTTAACTCATACTGTGTTCAAACCAGACAAAGCTTGTTAGAACACAAAAGCACACCTAGAAACAGAAGTCTGCAAACTCAAGAGTCACTGCTATGTTTTCTACGATGTGGTAACAAGCTCCCCAGGAGCTTCTGCAACACAATCCTGTGCTGAATGAAGAAACTTAAGACAAATAACATCAGTGGATGAGACTAATGGGGGAAGTCAGATGAGAGCACACTGGATAAATGACTCATCCCAACAGATTTCACATATTCTTTCAGGAACAATTCAGAAATCCTGTACAGCTTTTGAACTCAAGCAATTCCAATGCTGATGGCAGAATGTTGCTAAATCCCACCAAACCCACAACCATTTGCACCTACAAAGTGTTGTCAGGTCCATATTTTCACAACAACTAAAGGGGGTTTTGATCTGCTGACTATAACAGCTTCCACATACATAAAAGGCTGTTAAGGACAAGACCTTTACCTTCCATCACCTTCAGCAAAGCAGCACTGCACTGAGATTAGAGCAGTTCTAAAAGGTTGTGGAAGGGTAAGGAAACAAGTTAATTTGTCCTGATTGTAGGATAATTTTCCCAGAAGAGCACTTGCTTCCAGAGAAGAATTCAGTTCCCATCAGCATGAGATTATGCCTCCCATATTGATAATATGATAACTTAATTTTTTATAACCTACAATTTATCTGAGGAACAAAGAAACTGTTGAGATTATGCCCTTATAACTGTTGCTCTCTTCAACTTTCATAGGAGAGTACTTGATGCCACTTCAATTATCTAAAACTCATTTGGCCAGATTCTATACTCTGCCTCATCTCACTTCCTGAACACTCTAGTGATGCTCTCTCTTATGCATTAAAAATAAAAAATACAGCTTTAAAAGTTTTTACTTAAAATTGATAATGCTGCTCCTGCCTTTAACAAAGTCCTGCTTCTTAATGTAAATCCTGACACTGTCCAGATCACTCCCAGTGATGCTGTTCAAACTGCCCAATTAATTCCCTGCTCTAATGAAGGGCAGATGGCAGTTCTGGACAACATGCCAGCCTGGAGGAGCACACTCAGATTTCCTTTTGCCTGCCTTGGACGTGTTTCCTTCCTGTGGAAGCAGGAGGTGGGTCGGGGGGAAAAGGGAGGAGGGCTGCACACACCCAGGTCTGCAAGCCCAGGACAGACTGACCCACCTCTCTTGTCAGTACTTTCCTGCTCAGCTTCAAATCTACCAGTCCTGAACAGTTCTTTTGTTCAAACTAACCAGTGTCTCTTGTTCATTCCCTCTATACTAACCTGATTTTACAGTCTGCTGCAATGCTGTAGTGTTTGCTTCCTTCCCAAAGTTTAGTTGAAACCAGAATACATATACAGGCTCCAGCTATTCCAATACAGCTTCACCTGCTTTGTGAAATTATTTTTAGTATTGCCAACTACCTATACTCAAAAACAATGTGTCAGGCCACAACACATTTTATTATAAGCTTAAAAAATTCTAGGTTTCAAAAAAATAACTTTGGGTTTCCTTTAGATGACAAATATATTTCCTTAGGTTTTTTTTTTTTAAATATGAGGGTAAAAGGCTTTCTCATGTTTCTCTGACTGTCTTTGAGAAAACACTAAATGCCTTGAGATTCCTAATAATGTTGCAAGAGTTACAACACACTGCTGTTTCCCGATACCCTTATGCACTGTTTACATAGTAAGAGCTAAAATGTAAAATTTTAAAGAATCATTAATACTTCAAATTTATGTTTTTTATTAAAATTTTAATGCACTAAAAACTTAGCTCTTATTAATGATAGAGCTCATGCTGTGCCCATTTAGTATTAATATTTGCAATCACTATGAAAACAATTTAAAAGAAAACACTTTAAGAGCACACAGGTCCAAATCTTGCCTGTGGCAACATCCACTTAAGTCAATGAGATTAAAAAATGCATATCTGCAGGCAGAACCTGGTTCAGTGCCACGTCCATGTCTCATACAGCACCCCAATGCTCTCATGAAGAGTTATGCATATTCCACTGACTTCAGAAAGTGTTTTCTCCTTTTTTTGTACTGCTTTCCTGTGGGATTTAGCTAAGTGACCATTGAAATGCTTAAACTTACATAAGAATTCACCAAGAGTAACAATATTGTGTTTTTCTAATAGACAGCCCTAGCAGGAGCAAACACTTACATGCATGGAGATATGATAAACAAAGATGGATTTCCAAATGATGTATAGAATAAGAACCTTTGTAGTTCTCATGAGAACCATCCTATAGATGGGTTGGAGTCCCATGTTTATTTACATGTGTGCTTTGCAGAACAGATTCATACAGAAATACAGAGTCCTCACTGGTGGAGCTGTTTGTCACTCACCTTTGGCTGCAATGGGTAAGTCTTCTTGTGTGTTTGGACTCTGACAAGAAACACAAATGCTAAGTAGCTTATTTTTTAGATCAGATGAAAATGTATTAATTCCTTACATTCTAAATATTAGATGTTATTTGGAGGGTATTGAGACTGAGTAGTTCTCTTGGAGAAGCAAACACCATATTTTCTAATTAATTCTAAATGATTTGTGAGCAATTAAAGATTGCTTTTTTGGATGACCAGTTCAGTAACCAAAGTGACAAAATATACTCTTTCTCTAAGCACTTCAAGTGGCTACTTTTCAAA
The DNA here is from genome assembly GCF_003945725.1 of Corapipo altera. Classification (NCBI taxonomy): domain Eukaryota; kingdom Metazoa; phylum Chordata; class Aves; order Passeriformes; family Pipridae; genus Corapipo; species Corapipo altera. Next base: position 2,859,773 of record NW_020884914.1, read on the forward strand.
ATAGTGTCTTCCTGTAGGGCACTTTGACCTTCTTTTGGATTTTGCTTGTGCAATGAAATCCTGGTCCTGCCACTCAGCCGCACACTCCTGCAGACTCCAAACAATGGCAAGATTTCTGTGGCCAAGTCCTTACTGCCCCTCTTTAATAATACAGTTTAGTCTCCTGTATTCATATCTCAGGTTAGAAGTTCTTTTCTCCTGTGTTTGATCTGCAAAGCTGTATGTTTGGAGGGCTGGGTTGCTGTTGCAATTGTTTTGGTGTGATGGTAAGCAACACACGTTTATTTGGAATGTATAAAGCCCTTGACATATTGTACTGTACTTCAGAGGCTCCACAATTTATTTTTTTTTCTGTTGCAACTTGCCTTTAGTTCTTGCCAATTTATTTCCTTTTCTTTTCCAAACAAAGCTAGGATTGTTAAACCCTAATGTTAAAGAATTTTAATAGCTAGATCCAGTTACAGAGCTAATTTTTAGTTTACCATTGTCTGCTAAAGTTTTGACTAAATAGAAAAACTCTGTAAATGGGCTAAAGAGATGTGACCCACTAGCCAACAGCATCAAAATACCCTTTGATTTAAAGGCCCCTGGACTCACTGCTTTTGCTACTCTTATCCATAACCATTTCCTGAAATACTGCTTTTAAGAAGTTCTCATAATGTGATTGCTGCACTGACAAACAGCTTTGTCTGATCCAGTAATAACATTTCCAGGGGCAGCAGTACAGTTTGCCTTGGCTAGTTTTTGCAAGAAAATTTTATTGATTTTCATAAAGTAATTACAATGTTAATAGAAAAAGAGCATTTTCCAAGAGAACACAAAGAGTGGGGAAGAAGGGAAGGGTATGCCCTTCCTTTTCATTTAATGTCATCTCCACAGATTTGCAGGTCCTGCAGATCAGCATGGTAAACAAAAATTTGAATTAACATATGCTATATGTTTGCTCTATAAACCATGTAACATGGCTCCCTGATGTGTTGTGCTGTTTATGCCCAAGTCTTTCCCTTGTTTCAGCACAGCCAAATAAAGACATTCATTTTCAGGATATTTTTGGACTTGTGCAAGAGGCAGTGAAGAACACTGACTGAGATGGAAGCAGGGAAGGAGAAAAAGGAAATGTCTTCTGATGCCTCAAGATTTCCTAAGTTTGTCAGAACTCCTTCCAAGCTCCTGGTTCTAGGTTCAGCAAGCCTAAACAAGAAGGACTTCAGCTCTAAAGGAGTTAAGGATTGTTGGGAAGCTGCTGCTCTTGCTTAACCTAATGTTTCTTTGAGGGGGAGGAGGAAATGTTCCCAGGGCTGGAGTGGGAAGGGGTATGTGAGTGAGGTTGTTTGCCAAGGACACACTAAGGTTTGTAGAGATCTGAGACACTTTCTATAAGCACAGCAGGGCTCTGAGGGATGAAAGCAAAGAGCCCTCTGATCCCTGCTGAGGGGAAGGAGAAGGGGAACAAAGCTGTGAGAACCTTGATATACCTCAGTGATTTTTAAGGTGACTAATGAAATCATGGCATGAAGGCTCCTCTGGATGGACTTTTAAAAAACCATGAAGGAGGAAAAGTCCATTTCACTCTTTACTTTCTCATTGTTCTCTCCATTCCTCCCCTCACAGAGCTGTCTGATGGTGGAATCATTCTACAGCACACTTCCTAACGTCCACAGGGGTGAAGAAATGATATTCATCTGGATTTTGAGCACTTAGCAGAGTGTGATTTTGCTCCAAAAGATGTAACACATGCTAATGGTAAATTGAATGATATTCTGTCTCTCTGTGTTTGTTTGTTTAGCTTAGGGAAGAGATGTTTCAGGGAGGATTTAATCCTGGTCTCCTAACACGTAAAAGATAGTTCCAGAGAAGACAGGGGGACTCCCTTCACAAGGATGCATGGTGACAAGACAAGAAGTGACAGAAATTACTTGCTTCATGGGAAATTCTGTCCGGTTATAAAAAAAATTTTCACTGATTGAGAAACAGCTGTGAGGTTACCCAAAGAAATGGTGGAATCTACTCAATACTCAAGACTCAGTTAGACAGGCTATTCAACAACCTCATCTAAGGCCTTGATTTCAACACCAAGTGATCTCCAGAGGTATCTGCCAGCCTAGACTTTTCTATCATTCTGTATGTGCAAACACTTAAAAAAAACCCCAGAAACACCACAAGAAAAAAAAAACAAACCACTAATGGGTGAGAATGAAAAAAGGTTCATAATTCTGTTCGTACAAATAATGGAAAGTATATTATTTGTCCCTTCACACAGCCCTTAAATTTTAAGGAAACTTTTCCATTAACTTATGAAAAAGACAAGCTATTTGAAAAGGAAAATAACATTGGTGTTTTATTACAATGGAAAACTGCACGATTTAAGCCCCATTTATTTTACTAATGATACCTTATGTATGAAAGGCCTTATACAAGTTAAGAGTCTTCAGCTTCCTGTCTGAATGCTAAATTAAGGCTTCTGTACCCCTGTTCATATTCTCAGATTGAAAACATTTGTGCCTGCAAAGAGTCCTAGTGTGTTTTTTGGTTTCTTTTCCCATAAATACATAGTTTTGGGGCTTTCAACTTGTCAAGCTCATTTCCTGATCAGTGGTGATGAGCTAAATCAAGGGTTCAGCTTTCAGTCTTGCTTACAGAACACATCCATCCATCCATCCATTCATCCATCCCTCTCTTCCTGGCAGGTTAAGAACAGTTTATCCACCAATGATAAAAATGGCAGCACAGCTATACAAGCCTACATTTGAACTCAGTTTCAGTGATAAAACCACTTACCCTTCAACACCAGCTCATCAGCGTTACTTATGTCTACACAGTTGAATATTGGCAGTAAATGTAACTTCCTTTTGAAAGGTAAGCATGGAAAGGGTCTGGTAGTGTTGTATACTCTGAATCAATAATCTGGAGGATTCTTACACAGATTCTTGAATAGAAATACAGTGTCAGTTTTGTTACTGTGCTACAAGTCTTTCATTGGTACATTGGTTTTTATTGCAACAAACTAACAGATTGGTATTACAAGCATACCTATAGAGCATGGTGCCTTATATTCCTCTTATTAGGAGTTTTGGCATAGTATTTCCACTCAGAGAGAGGTTGGATTACAGCCTATCTAGGCAGAGATATTTTTATCAGAAGCCATGTAACATTTGGACAAGTGATTATTCAATTACCCGACTGATCAGCAGCTCCCTCAGTCCGAAGGCTTCTCTTCCTTGGAGTCACTGGCAACCATGACGTTCCTTTCTTCCAGGTTTACTCATATTCCTGTTCAGATAAATCCAAAGATCTTGTTAGTCTATTTTTACTTACAACCTCTTACTGCACAGTGCATGCCCTGATCCCTCCTAGCTACAAAAATACTGAACTTGTTTATCGTTCTGAAAGATTCATGATAAAGCATAAATTGGAGCTATGTAATCACTGCATGTAAAAAAAAGAGCTTAATTACAAATTAAGGAGACCAACACTTCTATCTCTGTCCCATTTTACATGTCTTCAAATTGTCTGTAAGCTGTTTCACATTGAACTTTCACCATTCAATGCATACATATGGCAGAAGGATCAGCACCTGAGCCCATATTTCCATATACAGCCTCCCTTGTCATGATGGCAACTCAGCCTGCACTTTCAGACCTTGCCCTGAAAGCTCCTCATGTATAAAAGGGAATTATAACTCCTGGAAAAAAAGGCTTATCTTAAATACACAAGCAAATTGTGTGCACTGCATGACAGCTGGAAGTGGGAAGTGGGAGAGATACATCTGTTCACTTAAGAATTCTGTCTGCTTTCAAAGGTACTGTCTAGGGCACAGCAAGACAAGCAGGAAGAACTGGCATGGAACACTTGTCCTGTGTTTGCCCACTATGAATTCTGTTGTCAGTGACTTTGCTTTCAAATAGCTTTTCTTTCTCAAGGTAGGCTTAGCAAGGTAGAAGGAGGTACTTGGACATGGCCCCTTTTCCTTCCCACCATCATCCCTCATGCAAATGAGGGAAGGGAGAGGCAGGAAAAAAGGTCAACACCTCTTCCAGATACTTGGCATTTCATTAAAGGAAAAATAAAATTCCCTCAAAGCACATCAGTCCAACACAAGCCTGAAAAGCAGAACGTGGATAATTTGTTTCCAGGAAAAGTCTACAGTTGTCTGGCAGTGCATTGATATTGCTACAAAAATATTTATTCTTAGCTTCTAGCTAAGGTAAAATATGGATGACAACTATCCACCAATTAAAAACACAAGTAAGAGACATTGAGGGGGAAGAAGGGGGACTATTTTAATGCTAAATGTTTTCTTATAGAGACAATATTATGCACTTATTAGTAAGCAGTGCCTTGATGCAGTGTGTGATGAAGGAGAATGATCAATTAACCTCTTTATAGTACCTTAAGTTATAAACAACAATACCTTTGTTTTAAAAATCAAGTGTTCTTTTTTCATATTCCACTGGCAAACTGAGCTCTATGTGAGGTGAATGTTTTAAATGAGTTCAGCTCTAATGCTTCAGCTCAGTGGAAGTCAGGCTGCTCATGCTCACAGTGTTTGGCTCAGCCTGAGGGATCACTTTCTTTCCTCAAATCCCTGGGAATTGCAAGGCAAGGCTGCCTCCTCCACCGATACTCCCAAGCTTCTTGCCTCTGCTTCTTCAGCCCCAGAGCAATGAGCATCTCCCAAGGGCCAATCTGGACTCTCATTCCAGTCTAACCACAGGGCAATTACCAGAAAATAGGTGTTGTACAAAGGGAGAAGCAGCCACTAGCTAAAGTGCCGGTCCCTCCTATCCAGAAACTTGGAATACATGAGCACATAGAAACCTAAATTTTAGTGAACAGTGGAGACTGTTTATGGCACTGGGTATTCTTTTGTATAATTCTTAAGTGATTTGTGAACACAAAATGTGTTTGATGTTCAGTAGTTGTAACAGAACTAAAGCTAATATCAGAGTGAAAAAGACACCCTGAGGGGATTATCATGCCACCAAGTGCGATTCACCCTGGCTGAATTGCTTCTAGTGTTTGGTGGAGTTGGGGGTGCTAAGACTGACAAAGCAATGCTTTCAGTGTTCCTATAATTTTGCTTCTTAGCAAGACATGAAATTCCCAACAGCTGGACATGAGCATTAATGCTGCACTTCAGAAGGGGTAAGGGTGAAGCGAAGGAAGGTCATACTGCTAGTTTTTGAGTAGTAACCAACACAGTGTTTTTGCTCAGCATAATACTTGTTATTTGTGTGATGACTTTAGGAATAGGGATGGTGTTGCTGGAATTCACTACAGTTCTTACAGGACAGGTAATCTCTGGGACCCGGAAACATTCCTAATACACTTGCCCATACAGTTTGAACCCAAAGGGTCATGGTCTACTTGATTTTTAGGTAACATCCAAGGCAAATGTTGACAGCAACTTGTGCAGAACTGTAAAGAGATAAGACAAAAAAGAAAACACACATAAGACAGACAGCTTGACAGCCACACTGGAACAGCCAGATTTCCTTGCCAACGTTACACTGTGGTAAGGGCAGGTGAGACCTTTCAGCCCTCTGAGCAAGCAAAGAGGCTGCACCAATACTAAAACCTGCAAGGCAGCCAAAAAGCCGAATTACGTTTTCCATCCTGCTTGCGACTCGGAGTAAATGCCATCACCCCGTTGAAGAGGGCAATTATTTTATCTGCTTGAGCAGGCATTTTGTGAAAACGAAGGTGGAAACGCAATGTTTGCCAGCGGCGACGATGGTCAGCGAACCCCTCCAGAAGACGGGGCTTCGTGAGCCGCGGGCAGTGACCCTGCTCTCACCTGCTGCCCGGGCATGGCTTGATGAGCGCAGATTTCCTCAGCTCTCCACACACACACACACAGACACTTTTTCCTCTGTGACGAACAAGCCCAGACCAGCGATGGCAGCCCGGCGTGCCGGGCTCCGGGCCAGGGCGGCTCTGCCCCAACATGGCATCGCTGCCGCTCGGGGCGGCCCCGGGCTCGTCCCTCAGCGAGGGATCCGCTCGCAGCCGAGGCCCCGGCGCTGAGGGGCGGGAGGCAGCGGGCCGGGTGACGGGAGTCCCCGGCGGGACCAGCCGGAGCTCGGCCGGCTCGGAATGGCGCCTTCCCGCCCCCTCCCCCGGACGGGCTCCCCGCCGGCCCCGGCAAGTCGCCCCCTGCCCCTTTGGGAGCCGCGGCTCCTTCCCTCCCAGACCGCTCCCGTGAGGGGGCTCCGCCCTGGGCATCGCCCCGTCCTTCCCGGGAAAGCCCTCGCCCCGCTGGCACCGTCCGTCCCGCCCGTCCCTCGCCCGCGGTGCCGGGAGGCATCACCGCCCCTCGCCGTGTGCCGCTCCCCCCGGGACGAGCCCCTGCCGCGCTCCACGCTCGGTGCTCGGGAGTGCCGAGTCACTCCTGCGGGAGGCTCAGAGCAGCCGAGGTCCGAGGAGAGGGACAGGAGCCCGGCTGGTGGCATCCCGTGCACCCCGTCCAGGCGCCGCGACCCGGGGGACGGCGGGGGCAGCGCTGCTGGGACCGGGACCGGGACTGGGACTGGGACCGGGACTGGGACCGGCTGCGGGGTACGGCGGGCCGAGCGCCCCCGGGGAGGGCCGGGCAGCAGCGCGCCTGGATCCCCGCCCGCCGCCGAGTGGGAACGGGCGGGGAAAAGATCCTCCCGTGCGCGCTCCGTCCCTCCCTCCCTGCCTCCGTCCCCGCGCACTCTCTCAGCCACACACACGCTGACACGCTCACACCCCTTCTCCCGCCGCCTGCGGCCGGGGGGCACTTTTGAAAGCCGCTCTGGTTCCACACCCAGCCGCCGCTGACATCATTCCCGCAGGGAGGGCGGGCGGAGGCACCGCCGCCAGACGGTCGCAGCCCGCGGAGAGCTGCCCCCGGCCCGCGCCCGTGAGTACCGCGGGGTGCGGGGGGAGCGGGGCGCGCCGTGGGGAGCGGGGAGGGAGAAACCGCGGAAAAAGGGGGAAAAAAAAAATAAAAATCACGGGTTTGTTTACTGCGAAACGCATTTTATTTCGGTGCCCCGCCGTCGCTGGGCCGGGCGGGGAGAGCGGCCCCGCCGTCGCGGAGCTCCGGCCCCGCTGCCTCGCCCCGGGCCGGGCCGAGGGGCTCCTTGCCAGGCACTCCGGGCCGGGCCAAGCCGGCGGAAAGTTCGCGCTCTCCGCGGGATGGTTGCTTTGCTTTCTGTTCTCTCCTGTAGTGAACTCTCGCCGGAGTTCGCGTGTGCTGCAGGAACGTGTGGCCGCTCTTGGCAGCTGCTCCCCCTCTCCCCCCGGTGGAAGGAAAATACACTTAGATGTAATTCAGCGCAGATTTTTATGAAGTTTTTGCCAGCGTTAAACCTTTTTCCGCTTGAGTCAAACTGCAGTTTCACTCGCTGGTGGTTTCTGTCTGTATTTAATGTCCCACTTACACTGGGGAGGTTGTGTGTCAGATACCAGACAGGCAGCTCTCGGTGACATGGGTTGCCTGCAATATTGAGTATTGAATTTGAGAGGTCAGCTCCTTGTTTGGACATTTCTAGGAAGAATAGAGCACTGCTGGCCTTTCCTTAGCAAACAGGGCTTGCTCCTGCTCACAGAATGCTGCCACCAAGGAACCTGCAGCTCAGTCTCTCTGTTAATTTCTTGGCAGAAGTCCTTTGTTCACATGGTGCAGGAAGATCCGTTTTTTTCCCAGCACCTGGGAATAGTATGTAAATGATAGGTAATTATTGTAGTTGAACATCTTAGAAGTATTTTCTGACTTGATACAGGGCTGTGAAGAAACCCACTGAGTAGCTCTAAAATATACACTGGATTTTCCTGGAGTTTTCTTTAGGAATTTTGAAAATAAACAGCTATGGTTGGCTAATCTCCATCAGAAAGAGAAAAAGTAGAACTTTCTCTTCACTTACTTTCAGACTCTGTACATACAATGCTGGTGTGTTAACTATGTAAAATAAGCCTTCTTGCCTGCCTGAGCAGATGTTTTTTCTGTCAAATAAAAGTAGTCTGTTATGACTCCTTCATTCAGACCTGCTCTAGGATGTTGATTTTGAAGGCTTTGCTGTCCAGGCAGGGTAAGGTAGCTCAGGAAGGAGTGATGTGGCTGGACTGCCAGGGCTGAGATGCCAGATGTCTGCAGACGCAAATGGTAGGGGACTGCTGGGCATGAGTTTCACTGAGGGAAGAAACATGAATTGCAGTTTGCTGGAGAGTCCTGCTATTTTTTTGTGAGTGTGTGACAAAAGCTGTTGTAGGGAATGCAGGTGGGGTGCAGGTACTTACCATAGCTGGTGACATCAAAGTGGGAGTTGAAACAAAGATATATGGAAAACATGGTCACCAGAAGCTGATATGAGTTTATTCAGGATAAGATGTAAGGATTTGACCTTTGTTTCAAAGACATTGAAAGAAAGAACTCTTGTTGTTCTCTGAATCCCTTTGTGAGCTTGCAGAGTTGAGTTAGGAAATACTGTTGGGATACCTGAGGGAAGACTCATCCTCCATGCTGAATAAAGATGTGCACAGATTGTGTCATGCCAGCTGTGTGGCTGACATGGATGTTACCAGGTCAGCTGTCTGCCCAGCCAGGAATCCAGGAATTACGCTGCCAATAGCCATCAACATTAACTGAGATGAAATGGAGCAATACCATGAAAACTCTTAGGAGGTGATCACTTTCTTGTAAGTATGTTCACTGGGGAAGGAAAATAGTCTGTTAATGTAATTCAAAATAAAAACAACGTACAATCGGTAGACAAGACACTACTGGTGTTGTATTCTTTATTTGTGGTCTGGAAAGACTTCTGTCGTAAGCACACAAACAGTGTTGATTATGCTGTGGATTTGCCAGTGAGGGAAAACAGAGAATTCTGTTTGCTTACACAGATTTAAAACATTGCTAATAAAGGAAGTTGTTCAACAGACTGAGCAGGTCAAGACTGAAGGCTGCTGCAACATCATTCTCTTAGACAAGAGTTCTGTCTCAGTTCTTAGATGCTGTAGTTATTGTTGCTGGCCAACAGTGCTTAGAAGAAATTAAGATCTCCATCTTATACCCACTTTCAGTTAATGCACTCAACTCCTCTTGCTTTTAGTAGCATCTCTTGCTCCACAGTTGCCTTGTGTCTTTCTCTTATTTTGTTGTCTTGTTTGTCTCAAGGTTGTTTCCCATCTTGGGTTTGACATTCCTGCAGTGATTGGAAGAAGAATGTTGTGCTCATTAATCTCATGTGGATATTTAGAGAAGCAAGACTTTCCTCCACTTTTGCTAAGTATACTAGTTGTATTTTGTCTCCTTTCATGATGCTGTTTCCCTGTCCATTTAAAAATTAGATGGATGACAGCACAAGGAGACTCTTCCTTTTCACCTCAGTGGCTTGAGTATATTTTGATTTTCCACTGGCACTTCATGTTCTATTTGTGTCTTGAGCATCATGTAAGACATGACACCACCACATAAATCAGTACAAGAATGTGTTTAATTAAAGAGATAAATAGGTCTCTGGGGACAAGATCTTTTATATTGCTAGCTGGCAGATGTACTTTCCAGGTCCTCCTCCATGTTCCTGTTGGAAGAAGACCCAGCAGAATGAGGCACTGTGATACACAGGAACCAATAAGAAAGAGATTTACTCTGAAGTGAAGCAAACATTTTATGCAAAATCCATGCAATACTTCAGCACAGCCAAATTTGAAAGTAGAAAGGAATGCACAGCTTTTATTGAAATCACGTTGGTCTCAGAGGGAATGCAGGGGAAACATAAGCACAACACTAAGGAATTCCATTCATGGAGCTGTTTGTTAAGGTCTGTTTAGTTTTTGGATCCTCAAAGCAAACCAGTGATCTTTGCAGTGGAGTTTCAGTCTTGGCTGTTTTTGTTGAAAGCTATGCTATTTTAAAGAGAAGATAATATTGTAAAATATATCAAAATGTCAGGTGATGCTCATGACTTCATTAGGAAGATAAGTATCTTAATTCTTAGAAAATAAATCTTGCTGGGTGGGATTCAAGAGAAAGCCTGATGTCCTGAATTCATCCATCAAAGGAATTATTATTTCTTCACTGAATGGGGAAAATGTAATTACACCTTTTTATTTTGCCGATGAAGTTTCATGGGCAGGTTTAATGATGGTATGTGCATGCCAGGTGAAGCCTCATAATTTGGGTGTGACCTTAAAATACAACCCTCTGGCTGTGAAGAGATCTTCACAGGAGTCTGTAGGTGGGGCAGAAAGTGGCCTGACTCAAATACCCCTTAGAGATGGCTATAGGATATATATTTATGGTTTACTGCACTGATTCTTAAACGCTACTCTGTGTTTGGAACTGCACAGGCCTCAAACAGCCAAGGTGGGCAGTATGAACACTCCCTCGGGTGTTTGATGCAGGTGTTACGTGTCCTGAAATACATCAAAATTCAGGTCTTCTTCCATACAGAAAGTGGCCTTCCAAAGTCTCTGGATGTCTCTGCTGAGGTGCACGTGTTGATGGTGGTCTCTGTGGACTCACCTGCTCTCTAGGGCTGGCACTGCTCAATCCACAGAAACAACAAACCAGCTGCTTAGTTCAAATGCAGAAACAACCCCAAGTCTGTGAGAGGAGTCTGATGTGGAGCTGTGGGGAGCTGGCTGAGCCTGCCCGTCTGTCACGTGCCAGAGGGCTTGATGTGCCTTTACCTGGTGCTGTGACTGGTATGAAATGTGGCTCTGCAGGGACCCAGGTGGAGCCACAGGGCAGAGCAGAGCTGAGCTGGGGCAGGCGGAGGGGACTGGGCTGTTCCCATAGAGCACCAGAGTGTAGAAGAGCTGTGCAGCGAGTGTGCTCAAACAAGGGTTAGAAATCCTTCTACTTGGAGTTGTAAAGTTCACATAGGAACCTTAAAGTTTTACTTTAATTGCACCCATTGCAAATTAAAATGTAAAAATGGCATTCTGGAGGTGGGCTGGGTATTCAATCATATGCTACAGTGTTGCTGTGAAACAAAGTAGTAGTAGTTGTGGAAGAGTTTGCTCTATTTTATAGCCAACTGTTGTACCATCAGTAGAAATGTACTTTCACACTCTTGATAGATGACGTGTAAACTCTGAAATAACTAAAACCAAAATTTCTCAATACAGAGCTAGTCAAAGCCAAATCAAAACAAGCAGTTTGAAAATTTTACAACAGCGAATGCAACACATTTAATTGCGAGCAATTTCCACAGAGCATCTGCCAAAGTTAAAACAATATCAGCTTTCATTTCTACAGAATTAAATGCATTGCTTTCAATCTGGAAAGACAGACCTTTTCTGCCTTTGTTTGTTGGTTAATTAGGTGGAACAGCATAAATCACTCGAGCTGTTCTGTTGTATCTGGAATAATCTCTGGATAAGCAGCAGTCTGTAGTGAGTAGACTCCGGGGTCTGAAATTTGCTCTCAGAACTGTGTTAACGTGTAGTCAGTGCTGCAGGTGTGCTTTTATTTTTCTTTCTTTTCGTTGACTAAGACTGAGGATACATTTAATCTGTCAACCTGTAGAAGGTCTGGTGTTATTCTTGGTCTGTCACTCCCTGCCCTGCCAAGGTATTGAACAGGGACAACCACGACACTGAAATGTGGCCACGCAGTGATTGAGCAGGGGTGAGGCCAGGCCACACCTCACTTCAGCTATCTGCTTCAGAAGCAGGTTCCCAGGAGGCTCCTCATAGCTCGAATAGCTTATCAGTGCAGCCCCAGGTCTTTGTCCAGCTCCATGGAAGGGCTGATTCCCTGAGCCAGAGGCAGGGCTGTGCCAGCAGGCTGCAAAGAGCTCTGTGGTTCCTGACCACTGCCCTTGAGTGTTGGGAGGCAACAGTAGCCCTTAGGTCACCCTCAGACAAGGGGGAGAGGCCTCGCTGTCTCTTTGAAGCTTTGCCACCCACCTGAGAAATGAATCCTCCCTTAATGCCAATTGTGTGTTGTCATGATCACCCCGTGTTACTGCACTGCCCAGCAGGCAGCACTGCTCTCAGCAGTGCCTCGAGTCTTTGCAGGAGAGGAGAGAATTCAGCAGAGTGCCAAGGGCATGGGCATCATGCAAAAGCCTGTTGAAAACAGAGAGAGACCTCAGAGAAACTGGTGGGATGGGCTTCACAGGAGTGCAGAACTGGAGAGTCCTCTCAGGGCACCACTTCTGCAATACCAGATCACATAAATCCTTTTTTTATGGAGGCTGGTCTCTTTTTCCTGTGCTGTGGTGATTGTAAGGTTGTTCCAGAACGTGACAGCTCTAAGAGTTATAATTTACATCCTAAATATGCTCACACCTGATTTATAGCCATTTATTTTCATCTGTAAGTTAAACAGTTCTTTTTCCTTCTATGTGTTTGCCTTGACCTGCAAGCAAGTATATCCCCAGTCTGTCTTCATCCTTGAAAATGAACAAGTCAGAACGAGAAGTTCTTGCCTTCTTAAGCTTAGGAAAACAAGCTTTTAGTACTTTTGATTGTTTGTTTGATTGTTAAGAAGGTTTTAATGTATACCACAACTTCGTTTATACTGAAGTGGTATCTGGTGCACAACAAGCAAACTGGCTGAACAGAGGGGAGGCATTGAACACCTGAAATAATGTGTGCTTTTCTTCATTTTCTGACAATACAGTTAAGCTCTACCCATACATGCTTCAAGTTACAAACATTTTGTAACATGTTTTGCAGCTCCCTTTGTGAAAGCTCAGAGAATACATTTATGTTTTGTAAGAAACCAGAAACTGCAGTACAAAAGCAGTTCCTTCTTTCAAATTACTGCAGGGTTTTCTTAAACAATATGTGCCCTTTGAGAACTGATCTCTTGATCCATGGGGTATCTTTGATTAAAGACCATTTTTTGTTAGCATTTCCCAAAGGCATGTGATGCTCAGCATAAACTGAAGGTGGAAGAGCACAGGGAATGATTATGATGGGAATTAAGACATTAATTGTAACCCTTTCAGGTGTTATTTAGTAATATGGCAGCCTGCCTTACACCACTGTGGGCTGTGTTGGGATTTAGATGTAGACATAAAACAGTTTAAATCTGAGATTATCTAGCATAAAAGTACAGTTACAAGAAAAAGTGCTTTAGAGAAAAAGAATAATACATGGAAGATTTACTTTTGAGGAAGATGCTGGTTTGTGCTGCTAGAGGAGGAAAAACATTGTCTTTCTGCTGAACACACATAACCCTCTAAAGAGCAGCTTTGAAAAGATGAAGGCTTAAAGACTATAACTCAACTACACCTGTAGTCAAGGATCTGCCAGTGTAGGCAACTGATCTCAGTGGCTGTTCCATTTCTCTTCCAGGTTTAGATGGAGTGTTTGAATACATGTATCTTGAATTTTTTAAGCTTCAGGCTACTTTGTATTTTTTTTAGGACTTTCAGGTGAGACGTCAGAAGGCACATTTTCCCTCTAAGTGACACTTCCCCACCCCCCAACAGGGCATTGTGTTCCTGTTTTCCCAGAGGTCCTGCTGGTTTTCTTCTGCTCAGTTTACCCACAAAGGCTTCATGGCAGAGTGATTTTCCTCTGCAGTGCACAAAGCAGGGCCGTAGTGCAAGGAGTGGTAGGGCAAGTCTAAACCCAGTCCAGACTTGTTTGCAAATAAACGACTGACAGAGTTCCAGAAGTGGCAGCAATGCTGGCATCCCTGGGTCAAAACTTTATTAAAGGCATTCCTGAGAAATTAGAAACGTCAGCTTCTTTGGGTCTCTGTGCTCAAAGCTAGCACTTTGCATTTTTGCTGCAATCTGTTTGTTGGGTTTTTTGGAAATGTATGGAACAGCAGGGTTATAATTTCCCAGACTTTGGAGTTCTGTCTTGACAGCACAGATCTAATGAGGAGAATGGGGTGAGAAGGGAGGAGGTCCAGGGAAGGTCTGCCAGACCTGACTGTAAGCACCATCTGTTTCCCTTTTGGTAACTAGGTAGGATTTCTGAGGAGGAGCCTAGATCTAGTGTTTATGAAGGCAATTCAGAAAGAGCTGGATGGGTGTTTCAGCATCCCCTCACACCTGGGTGAGAGGTAGGCTAAGAACATGAGCTTGTTCACTGTAAGTTTGCTATTGCACAGGGAGTCCCACCAGTACCAGGAGGATGGACAGACATCCAACTGCTGTAATAAAAAAAGATTTGACTAGGCTGTAGGTGCACATTTATATTAGTCGTGGTGCACACACAAAGAAGACCTCAGGGCTTTGGTTGCAAAGTAAGATTTTCTGAAAGAAAATGGATAAAAACTAGGTTGTGTCATGTCTTGCCAGTTTGTCTCCAAGCCCTTGTATTTCACTATCAAAATACAACAAATTGACTGTAATTGTGGTGGAGGTTGCTGGGTCTTAACACAGTCTACTGCAAGGGCACCAACAAATCCAGATCTGGCAGGATGACTCTACTTTCATTTTCTGCCATTGAGTTAAAAAAAGCATAAATGTTGTAATTCAAATAGAGCTCTAGAAAGTGGTGTGGATTAAGTTTTGCTGTATTGATTTCTCTTTTTTTGCCTTACTGTGGTTGAGTGCAGGGAACATTGATTCATTTCCTTCTGATTTCCTTACTTTGTGAGGAAGGACTTTGAAAAGCAGCTGGAAGTGACAAGCTCTCTTCCTTCCTCATAAAACAGGTAGCACAAAGAGCTGTGGGCTTGAGTGTATTCTCAATGAAGTGATTGATCATAAACAAAAAGAGCTGATGGTGTCTGTGCCATCTAGGGGCTGACAGGACACTTACCCCTCTTGATTCCAAGTCCAGCATCAAGTAGGGGGGTGAAATTTTGTTTCATGAAGAGCAACACTTGGCTTCATACTAGGAAGAAATTGAGTGGGAGCCCATCTGCGGCACAGACTGTCACTCTGCCTTTGCACTTCCCTCCTGGGTCTCCATTCAGTGTTGGAGAGGTTTAGTCAGAGCCCACCAGCAGCTCTTGGAGGTGTCCTGGCTGGCCAAAGAGATCACTGGTTGAAGGAGGACATACTGTTTCTGTACTGACTGTTAGCTGTGTAACTAACCCCTGAGCAGGAAAACAGGTCAGGATGTGAATGTACACTTGAACATGAAGAATAGGTTGGAGAGGGTCCAGTTCTACAATCTGTTCAGTTCCCTGAACACAGAATATGTGAGCACAAATACAGAGACTTCCACATCTGTTGGTAGACCTATTTTGTTAATTACTGAGTTACATTTATAAATAAGACTTTAATAAAAGCAAACCCTCATTTTCTATGTAGTTTGTGCACCTGTGAGCTCTAATAGTAGCAGCTCACTTCATGCACCAGAGAACTATCAATCTATTTTTCAGGGATTCTTGGCAGCAAAGCCTTTGCATGCTGTTTATAAACCTACCTGCAGTGTTAGCTTTAAGATTAGCACTTCTGTCCTATGAAATGTTTAAAGGCTGGTTCTCTAAAGTAAGGCTCCAAAGTCATCATGTAAAATAAAACTTGATTGCTTTAACTGTGTTTTCTAATAGGCATTGATGACACAGGAAAAGAGAAAGAAAAGTACAATATGTGCTTATCCTTTCCAGACTTCTTGCATGATTGAAGGGTTCTTCTGTAGCTGCCATGGACAGGATCCAGATGTGTGGCAGCAGGGCAAAAGCACAGCAACCCCTGGGGGGGTGAGGGCATTGAGGATGGGCAGCTGTGCTGGGCACCTGTGCCAGGGCAGCCTTGCAGCTCGGGCACATGGACAGGTTAACTCTACAGCAACAAAAAATGCCAGGCAGGTGATCCAATGGGAATGGATGAATGTACAGATACGACAGACTGTGAGTAGGGTGAGAGCAATAGTCAGCTTGGAGAACATGTAGAAAGAAAGCATGAGTTTGAGTATTACCTGCCTTGTTTTAAGGAATATACTCCAAATTATATCTTGTGATGTTGGTACTCCCAACTGTTAAATTAACACAGGCAAAAAGAATAAAGAAACTGGAGTAAGTTGTTTCAACTGGTGTAATTATTCCCTTGGTATTACATTTCCTGATTTTCTTGTCCTTTATGTTGTTTCATATTTAGAGGTTAGAGGATTGTTGAAATCCTCAAAGCTTTTGCTGGTTTGGGAGAAACCCTGCCTTCTGAACTTATTTCACTTTTGGTTCCAGTTCTGAGAATCACATAAGAAAAACAGAACGCTTCATAGTTGGTAAAAGAAAAAAAAAAAAGATGAATGTTAACAGTATCACTCTGTTCCTTATAAACCAGGGACTTTTATGCAAGTTTAGAGATAATGGTACAGGCAAAACGTGAGCCAACTTCTGAGTTTTCTGTCATGAGACACGAGGAGATGTGGCACAAGAACTCAGAGCAAAACAAAATGATCATCATGTAAATCCAAACATCTTGTGATGCATCACAAGATGACAGACTTCTCATGCTACAAATATACAAACATTTTCTTCTAAATTCACATATTCAGTCTTAATTATAGCACTGAGGGGCAGAAGAATTGATAATGAAGGTTTGCTTTGATTCAGTGTTAACACCAGTGACCTCAAGAAAGTTCAGCTGAGCTGGGTGCTTGTTGATGGCCCAAAGACCTGCTGTTCGAGTTGCAATGAAACATCTCAGCACAGAGAGCTGCAGGTCTGGTAACTTGTTTAGCAGGATCGTCTGCCCCTTCTCTTGGGTGTGTCTTTCCAGCACACTAAACGTGGGTGAGGAGCAGTCTGCACACCCCCAGCCTCAGTCTGCACAGAGCAGGAGCTGTTCTGCAGTGATTTCAGTGTTTCTGAGCATAAACCAGGATTGTCTGTGCTGAGATTTTCTCATACGTGGACTCAGATGAAGATGATAGAAAAGCCTGACTTGATCTGAGGAAGTGAGGGCAGCAGCCAGTGTTGGAGGGTAAGCTTTAGCCTTTCCAATGCAAATGAGCACAGGATAAACATACTGTACTATGGACGTGTTTCTCTGGTTGCAAAAATCAAGTATGCACAACCATGAGAAACAGCCTGGCAGCAGAGCTGAACTGCATGGGAAGGAATGAAAGCATGTGTTGTGGAGATGACATCTGGGCTGGAAAGGAGTGATAAAACTTCTGCTAAGAACTGTCAAAGACTGTTTTCATTTTTGCTTACATGCTGTACTAAACAGCAGAAAAAAATCAAATAGTCATGTTTCTTTGTACTGATGGACATTAAAGATAAACTTAATCTTAAAGATAAACTGAGGCTTTTTTTGCAGGGGAGTGTGTGCATGTGTAATTTGACATAGGGAGGCAATCCAGTTTTGTAACATGTTTGCTTAGTACAGTACAGAAATGTTGGAAACCCTGGCCTGGATACCTTATTTTACTGTGCACTTTCTGTGATTGTTGTACTGTTCTATCTCGTATGAAGGTACTTGTCTCTGCCTGTCCAGAAGATTCGAGCAAAGGCCCTTCTTAGCCACTTCTTGTAAAGCTCATCAGGCTCTCACATGGAAGGTGGCAAACTACTGCTTCTAACAATCTGTGTGACTGCTGTGTTTATCCTCCCTGTGCAAAACAAGGTAGCATTGGAGTATTACCCAGAAACAGTTCTTCTGCACCCATTGAAAAAACCCTCTGCTGTTAATACAACTGGCCTTCTGTTTTCCATGTGTTTTGTGTAAGTATCCTGCAACTTAACAGCATTTGTGGGAAACCTTATTACCACAGCAAATCTGGATTGTTCAGTGGGATTCTCATAACTCACTCTCTCTGGGTTCAGTGGCAGTCTGCACTTGCTGCTCAGCAGGACCTGTGCATTTCTGCCTTACCCCATCCTTTGTGGTGTTAAGTGCTGAGCCTTGCAATTGAAAGAATTCAGGTTGACATCCAATGTCACTCTTACTCTGGCACTCAAATCTGTTTTTAATGTCACAGGTGATGAGCTAAGTCAAATGTAATGTTCTCTTTTGTCAGAGCTTTGCTGGAGGTTCATAGAGGGATGTTGCTGAAATAGCTGCAGCTTGACAGGAGAGCAGAGCTGGAAGGGGCCTCTGAAGGTCTCTGGTGCAGACTCCAACTCCAAGCAGGAGGTTAGTTCAGGACATTCTGGGCCTTGCTTCAGTCAAGTTAGGAAAATGTCCAAGAATGGAGATCCCACAGCCTCTTGGGCTCTGTTCCAGTACTTAATCATGCTCATTGAATATAATTAATACTTTTTTTTCACAATTGGAGTATTCCTTGTTGCAACTTGTGGCTGTTGCCTCTAGTCTTTTCATCATGTACTTCTGGGAAGAGTGGCTCCATCATCTCTGTTAAAAGATAGTTTAGTGTGTCCAAAAAGCCTTTCTCTTATGTGTGTGTGTGTGTGAAAACTATTAAAAGAATTCAGACCACTTCGGGAAATGATGAACGATATCTGTGCCTGAAGGCAGTGTACTTAAAATCATGAACTCCTTGACTTGAGAGCATAGTGTGTACCACTGCAAATGAGAGAAAATGAAAAATCACTCTGCCCAGGGAGCTTTTCTTCATTTTGCCCGTAATCAAGAGACTAAAACAGAAGAGTTGAGCATTGATTCATTTAAGAGAAGGCTCCTGCAAGAGCAAGAAGCCTTTAAAGCAGGATGTATTAGCACTGATAATAGGGCAGTGCTTCCAAAGCTGCTAAATAGCAATGGAAAAAATTACTACAGAGCCCCCTATCACATCACACAGATACCAGAGTTTTACTTGAAAGAGTCTGATCATTTCTATGCATCTTCTTAATACAGCTGTTTGCAGATTCCCATTCACTTAATAGTGCAAAGTACAAGATTCCCAAATTCAGGTGATTTAAAAATGTATTTGCTCTTCTTATAGACAACCCCTTTTAAGCAATATTTTGCATAAATTAATTCAATTAAATAAAATGTAAGAGAAGATAGGATTTTAATCTAACCCTGAACTGCTGATGGTTCTGTTGAGCAGAATTGGTTCAGGCAGGTTAAACAGCAGTTTGCTCTTGCAGGTACCCTCCATTTTAAAAGAGTGAGGCAAAAGCCCCTGGCAGGTGGCAGCTTCCAAAGGGGCTTCAGCTGCTGAGAAAAGAACTGGGAACAATTGTGAACCTGAAGAAAGCCCTTGAGAAACAGGTAATAGTGAATAAGAAACAAAGAGGAGTCCAGCTAGTCTGCAGAATGGGATGTAACCAAGGTGTTTGGTTAGTAATACATTATTAGAATTCTGAATCTTAATGCAAAGGGTGTTCTCAGAAATTCTCCATGTGAAGACATAACTGTTCCCCTCCCTTGCTCACAGGGAGAGGAAAGGAGCTGCCTGCTGCTACCTGGGAGAGGTACCAGGCTTTGTCCTTGGAGGAGAAAGAGGTTCTTGCTGAGGGAGTGGAAGGATCTTGAGTCTCCAAAGTGAGCTTTTAAATTTCAGCATTGTCTGGAGTGAAGGAGGACTAATAGTTCCTTCTGAGAGATCAAATCCAGAATTTCTGCCTTGAGAGGGATGCAGATACTGTAGTAGCTTCTGTGTCATTGCTTGGCTGCATCGTAGGAGAGGACAGCTGCTCTTTGCTTCCTGCCCACAGATCACACAGTTTCTCTGGATCTCTCCTGGATAACTGGTTCTTGCTGTCTTTTCCTGGTATTAATTACTTGGAAACAGCTTTTCCTTCCTTTCCCCCAGTGTACTTAATCCCTGTATCCATGTATCTGTGTGCACACAAAACAAAAGTCTGTTTCATTCAATCTTGGCTTTATTTGGGTAAAACATAAAATGTTTTCTTCTCCTCATCAGCCATACATGTTTATCCATCCTGTTTGAAACACTTCTGTTTATGGCTGAAAACAGTAAAGCAAAAACATTGACTTGACTGAAGATTAAGTGGATTTTTCTGTGCCGACAAGTCTTGATTTTGCAAGATGAGTTTTAATTAGGTTATGTTTTCCGGTCTCTCTTACTTTGTGATACTTCATGTAATAAGATGAAATTGTATTGTTATTCTTAAAATAATACTGAGTATAATTTGATTCTCTCTCCTTATATGGCAAATGACTGTTGCATTATTGTCTGCTTAGATACCATCAGTGCAAGAAATGAAACTCAGAAAAAAACCAACCACAAGAGAAGAGGGGTGCTGTGCAAACACTGGTACATTTCACAATGAAAATATTTTGGTGTGGCATTATACAAACCCACAAAATATCTTCTTTTCCTTCTTCCTTCCTTTCATTCAAGCAAGGCTCGATGGAGAGCCATGAATGACATTTCTAGAAGCAGAACTGGATTCAGAGGACCTTGAGTCATGCAGCAGAATGGGCTTGTTGGAGGAAATTGTCACTTTCTGTTCTTTATTGTGGCCGAGAAGGCAAAGTTTAACAGAGAGGAAATGAGAAGGAATACAGACTTGAGTAGCTGCTTTTCCTATTTTAGGATTTGACTTGGCTCTCCCATTCAGTCATTGCAATTAGATATGGGTATAAGGTTATCCCATCATTTTTCTCAGAAACACTTTCATACTGTTTGCCTTTGATCTTGTAACACTGTACTGCAGTGGAGATGTAAAGGATTAGTCTGGAATTTTTGTCTCACTTCAATGTGTTCTTACACTGTTGATTATGTTCTTGTTGAAGTTTTGCAGAGTAGTTATATTTTGACCCAGTGGGAATTGCTTTAAAAAATGCTGTCAAAATAGTCCTTTTATTTGGTTAAATTATCCATGGGGTTCATGATTGTAGTAAATAGCAGAAGAAAGGGGCTTAGACATTAACAAAATCATGGAAGTCCTGAAAAAAAAAAATCATAAATTCCCTTTCTTCTGAATATTTGCTGTGTTATGAGTGGATCATTTGACATGAGATGTGTCCAAAGCAAAGGAAGGGGAGAAACATGCATTAATGTATTGATGAATGATAACATGCAGATAATGTACAGAACTGTGCACCTTAAATGCAAAGAGAAGATCTGCAAGACTGCACATTCCTTATAGTATATAACATATATTAATTGGCAAGTGTTTCTACACAGAAAGAAATAGATATAGCAAGCAATTGCACTTTTCTGTCTGTTAGTAACAGTATTTTTCTCTACCCTATTTGTTTTGTGCTTGCAGATTTTCTAGGAATTCCAGTTAAGTACAGTTTCTGGCTTGCTTGTACATTTTTTTATGTGAAATGTGAAATTGTAGGAATTGGGTTAAATAAGGTATAAAGATAATTGGTAACCTACAGAGAGTGACTGAACATAAAATAACTAACTGGGTTATTACAGGACTAGTGGGTTTATTCAGCCCTACCAGTCAAGGCAATCTATTGAAGGAAATGATAGTCCTTAGGCATTACATTATTTAGTGGATAAAACTTTCAACTGTATTAACAAAGGACATGAGACCTAAGCTACAACACAGTTGTTACTAAATCTAGGAGGTAGTTCTTGATGCACTTAATTTTGTTCTACAAGCATCTTTTTGAAATCTTTGAAAGGATGGTTGAAAGAAGACTTTGCTGTAGCCTGTGGAAGTTCCAGCATCATGTGCACGTGAGGCTGTAATTTTAAAAGCACTGCTCTAAAAGCTAACATGAAAGACTTTTCCATCCTTGCTGGAGAAGCACACAGACAGAAACTTCTCTGTGTGTTTATTCACTGCAGCCATCTCACTGGAAGGTTGCAAAATGCACCTCTTGGCTTCATTTCAAGTTGTGATTCCTTTTAACACCTGTGATGCCAGTTAAGTATCTCTGGAGGTAGAACTTGTGCTGTGGAACTCAAACTGCATCCGATGTTCCTGACTCTTTAACAGCACCTCACTCTGAGATCCACTGATGCTGACCTGGACTGCTCAGAGCCACAGCGAAGCAGTGTAACTGCAGGTTAATTCACTGACAGCTTTTAAAGATTGTTCCTATTTGCCCTTCTGTTTGACAGATTGATCTCAGACTAAAGCCTCCCCAGAGCAAGGATGTTGATTCTCCTGGCTTTCATTATTGTGTTTCACATAACCTCAGCAGCACTGCTGTTCATCTCAACTATTGACAATGTAAGTGCCATTTCTTCTCTTTTTCTCTCAAACCTGCAGGCGTTTCTTCGCTTCATAAAAATAGAGTTTTTCTTCTCTAGTTGTCTTCAACTTGCTTACTGAAAGCACGTAAGGTGGAGCTATGGGACTTGGTTCAGCTGGATATGAGGAAAACGGGGGGAAATCTACTGTCCTTTTACGTCAAGTATATGAAGTCAAACAGCTCATGATTAATGTGTGGGGATAATTTCAGTCACGGTGTGCTTTGCCTCAGAAGTGGTTGTCCAAGATGCCCGGTAAATCATGAAAGACCCCTCCTGTGTCTATACAGTTGAAGCAGTTTCAGCACACAGATTTAGAATAATTTCTATTGTATTCTTTTCAAATTTCCATTTTATTTTTGTGACCAGGAAGAATTTCCCTTCCAATATTTACATCTAGCTTTTAATTGACTTTTCCTCTTTCCAAAAGAGCCCACTGTCCTGATCAGTAGTCTGTGCTCTTTCTTCCTCCAAGAGGTCTGGTGTGTACAGGCTTTTGAGATTAAAAAATTTGCTGCTGAAAATACTTCACTGTTGAGTGAAGCTGGTTTGAATCCCATGGTCTTTTCCAAGACTATGCTCCAAATGAAATGATGTGTTACCCACAACTATTTCTTGCAAAGTTGTACAAACTCAGATGTTATCTTTCAGTCAGCTGGTTGATTTGTTCCATGGAGGTAGGTCATTAATTGAGCACTAGAGCAGGTTGTCTTACCCTGTTCCTTTGAATATTTAGAAAGCAAGGACAGTGAGCAAAGCAACTTATTCTTAGTTCAAGTCTGCTACATACAAACCAAATTATTACAGAAATAAACCCCTGCTTTGTCATTAGGTACTTTTTAAGAATTGCAAACTTAAAAACTGTGGAACCACCTTCTGCTAGATTTAATGATCTTAAGAGGCTTTTTATAGTCATGAAAATAACTCTGAAAGGATTATATAGTGCTCAGAGTTGAAAAATAATATATTGAACTTGGACTGCAAAATCCAAATGAATGGCATCCTGAGAAAGTAATGCTTTTTCTTAAAACACAGCATTGTTATTACACGTATTCCTGCTACCATAATATATTATAGTTTTTACTGCAGTATTGTTTGCAAAGCTGCACAGTAAGCTGTGAGGTTTCTGGAATGTCTCTTTCAGCAGCAGATCCTACCAGGAGTCATATTTAAAAGTCATATTTTGTACAACTCTAGTCAAAACAAAGGCCTGGGTAGCTATTGGAACGGGAATGGGTTTCCTGAGGAAATGCCACTTGTGTGGAGTGCTTGTCGTTTTGCAGGCTGCCATAAAAATCTGTTCAGACACTGCAGTGCCATTTTGCCTGGAATGTTAAAACCTCAAAACAGAAATACCACAGGAGGATCTTAATTTGTCAGATGCCAAAGTGTTCATACTGCATTTGTCCATTGACAGCACAGCTGCATTACACTGAGATTTATCAGTGCCAGGAACCAGAACATTTATAAAGGATTCTGTTTCATAGATGTATACCCTGCTGTTTCCTGCAAATTAGCAAATGCTGTGCCTTCAAAGAGGTGTGCATCCTAAACAGGGTCTGGATGTACAAAGCAGATCTTGCCTAGGTGTCTTACAGAGAGAGCAGTCACTGAGGACCCAAAATTTCTGCCCAAACAGAGGAAATCCCTTGTGCTTTGGGATGTTTAAGATTCCCTCTCCTACCTTACAGAGATCTAAAATGAGAATGACATGGGGATGATACACCCCTTATTCCAAAAGGCCATTAAATCTCAAATTTAGTTTGAGTGATTAGGTATCAAAAACGAACAGAAAATCGTTCCAGCTGTTGTACAATTGATGGACAACTAAGGAATTCTGTGAGATTTTTTGAATTTTTTCCCTGTAAGAGCCCTTTACTTTTACTTTGCAGGCCTGGTGGGTAGGAGATAACTTTTCTACAGATGTCTGGAGAATGTGTACCACGAACACTAGCACCTGTCTGGCTATTACTGATCAGTTCAGAGGTGAGTGTCTCTCCGTGCCTATGTTCTGTTTCTTTAGCAGGTCTGGTGAAATTGCTATGAAATCTGCAGAGGCCATAATGTAATTGTTCAAAAATCTGCATGCTCTAACTGCACAGGTCTTCTAAGAACTTTAATACTGATTTTTGATTTTGGAAAAGCAGCTGTTCCAGCAATTTCTGTGAGAGGAAAGCAGAAGAAACTGTCACATGCATTTAAAAGCCCAGTGCAAGAGAGTAAACACAAACAACTAACAAGAAGTGCTATAAAGAGTAGTTAAAAAATTAGATCGGGTAAAAACAGTAAAGTCATCTGAATCTGACTGAAGTGATAGAATTTGCCTCAATTGAACTTGCAAAGAAGAACTTAAAAATATTGGCTGTGCATAAGAATGAGGGGGAAAGTGGAAGAAAGAACACAAGCTGGAGTTTTAACAAGGAGGCATTAATATACAACCCAGCATAATATCCTGCTTTACAAAAAATAAATGTGTTCCCAAATGTTACATTTGCTTTATTTCTGCACATTCAACCTGGGTGTATATTGAAGAGGTAGATAATTTGAAGAGCTGTGTACCCATGAAGTAATTTTGCTTTTGAGGCATCAGGTTGGTTCAGGGCCTCTAACCTGCAGTGAGATGATCCACATCACACACGGATTTAAGGGTTTGCATCTGATGTATTGCTGTGCATCCACTGCAGGCAGGTCCCCAGACTGGTATCTCAGATGGGTATCTCAGGAATGTTTGCTGCTCCCAGAGCTCAGACTGCAGTGGCTGTGCTGGAGGAGAGGGGCTGCAGGAGCTCAGCCTGGCTGGAGCATGGCTGCGAAGTTACAGCTACACGTAGTTAAAAATGTATTGGTTACTTTAGCTCCTGGTTACAGGGAAGTCACTGACAGGATAAAAATCCAGATCGGAGTAATCTTTTGTGCCGAGTGTGGATATCCTGTCTGGTTACATCTCCTGGATAGGGCTGTCTCCAGGTCTGGTTGGAGGCTGGGGTCTGCCTTTGTGAGCCATTTGGGACAGCTGGCAGTTGCACTGTGCTTTTAGTACACTGATGGTAGCAAAGGATGTGGTGTGGGAGGAACAGCCTCTTCAGTATTTTTATTCAGTTTTATGAGAAGCTTTTAAGAGTCCTCAAACCACTGACTGCATCAATACCAAGGGAGCAGGGAAGAACCACCCTAAGGCAATGCACAACGGGTTTGCTGTGTCTGCTGGACTCCTGCTTCCAGGACATAGCTCTGCCCCTCACTGCAGGAGGAGCCGAAGAGAGAAACTATTTTTAATCAAGGCTGCTTTTGTTTCTGCAGAGTATCAATCGATTCAGGCCGTTCAGGCTGCCATGATCCTATCTACTATCTTCTGTTGTGTGGCATTTCTGGTTTTCATTCTTCAGCTCTTCCGTCTCAAGCAAGGAGAAAGATTTGTGTTAACCTCAATCATCCAACTCCTGTCATGTGAGTGATTTTTCAACACTTGTAACTTTAATGATGTTTTCGTGAAAGTAAGGAAAGGGAAGGGGAAAAAGGTTTCAAAAAGAATGAGCTGCATGAGGAATTTGTAGGGCTCTTGAGGCCACAGCTTATCCTTCATATTTGTTTAAACAGTGAACTGCTCCATTCTTTAATATTGAGGCAGTTAAAACATGGATGTCATCACTGCTCAGAATAAAGTAATTTAAACTTGGAAGGGAAAGAATTTGAGATTCTGAACTTCTTGAACAAGTTAAATAACTCTGTAATTGTTACAGGCAGGTACTCTGTTTTTTGTCAGTCTTTAGAACTATCCAGATGTTCAGAATTGTTTTCTGTTCACTGCAAATGACACAGATACACAACAGCATTTCAAATTTAATCCATGCCAAAGAAACTGAGAATATGTCCTGAAATGCTTCCAGCTTAGTCTGAGGATGGAAAACAAGTGTCTGCAAAGAAAGGACATTGGTGGAAGCAGCTGACAGAAGAGAGACAGTGAATAGTTATATATATAGAGATAATATTTCAAGATGCTAAACTTTATTATTTTCTTCCTTCTCCAGGTCTGTGTGTTATGATTGCAGCTTCCATTTACACAGACAGGCACGAAGAACTGCACCAGAGCTATGAATATAGGATGGAAGTTTCTAAAGGCCAATATGGCTATTCATTTGTCTTAGCCTGGATTGCCTTTGCCTTTACCCTGATCAGTGGTGTGATGTACTTAGTATTAAGGAAGCGTAAATAAATGTCAGCAGCTAGTTATTTCTGTCACTGCAGTACAAAACCAAATTCCAGTAACCATTTTGTATATAATCCTTTACGTGGTTTTGTAGTAAAGGTGTTGTTTCTCTAAAAATGTACTGTGTTCTTGATATGAAACAAATCACAAAAAAAAAGAAGGCAGTTGAAATGGGACACCGGGCACCTACAGGTGAGGAGTCGGAGCAGGACAGAGCCAGGTTGTTTCTTTTACATATTTCATCATCATATGAATGGTTTTCCCTTTACCAGACATTAACAGTTTCTTCCTGGCCTCTTGAAGATTACAAATAAAGCCCGTGCAAATTAGTTTATAAGCAGTATGCTAACTGTATTCCTGGACCAGATGTATCCCTTTGGAATATGTTAAATATAAGGGGGTGTAAAAAAATGAGGCCCAGATCACAATGAAAAAGGAAAGAATTATAAAGCCCAAAGCTGCACTGAGAGTGTCTGTCCTGGCACTGGACCAGTGTTCTGCTCTTTGTAATGTGCAGTAAGTGTCATCAAGTTTTTATTAAAACCACTTGCTTTGCAAAAGTAAACAACTCCTTTTTGTACTCCAGCAAATGTTTCTCTTCTTCTCTTTCACATTTAATTTAAGCACAGACCCTTTGGCGGGAGAACTCACTGGCAAATTCACTGTTCAGCTGGGACCAGCACAGTCTGAGCAGTTAAGGAATACCCCACTCCAGTCCTAAATCCCTTTATTTTTGCCTTGTGTGTAGCCTTTCTGCAGGGTAGAACAGGAAAACAAGCATCACAGTGCCTTCATCTGCAGCTTTCCAAGCAAATTAGTGATCAAGCAATGCCAAATTTAGGTTTTTACAGCCAAACTCAGCATGGTTATTACACTGGACTCTTATCATGTAGTGATTTCATGGTTAATATGGCCTTTACAAAAGCATTCCCTGAGTCTGCCCATTAGGAAATTGGCCTTTAAAAAATTAATTTTAAATTCTTTTGTGGATTTTACTGGAACTAAACACTACTACTAAACAAATCAGACTGCAATTACTATGCTTATGAATTCCAGACTAGGTTTTCAAGATAAAATGACTTGGTGGTTTTTATTTTTCAGTAATTTTGTGAGCTAAATCTGTGCTGTAATACCAGGCTTAGCTGCTCGGCAGTGTAATACTGACTTTGGGTGATGGTGATTCTGGAGTTGGGAGATCAGTGTGGAGAATGAATGAAGTGGCCTTTTCTGGTTAGTCACAGCTTTGATGCTTAAGTACAGATTTGACTTTTTAAAAGCTCTAACCACTTATTTATTTCAGTGTATTCACTAGAGCTGGCCCAATACCCAGGCAATAAAATAGCAGAATAGGTTTTGAATGAGGTATTTAGAAGAAATTCAGTCTCACAAAGTAGTGCAGCTCTACTGGAGTTAATGCTGACTACATTATACATCAGTTAATGGATAATGATTATGATGTAGTAAGCTAGTTATTGACCTGATTCCTTCAGATTTATCCTTGATTTATCCCAGAGTAAAAAGCTCAGGTGCATAACTGTATAGGAATGGTCTCCAACATCAGTAATAGGTCATATAGTTCCATCTTCATTCCTTCAACACCCTACTATGATTTGGCATGTACTACTTGTCTTTTTTGGGAACAAAGAAATCCCAACAAGACTGTTAAAAATTTAGGATGAGCAAGGACAACACACTAAAATAATAATAAAAAACCCAAATCAGTTTGAAGAAAATGCATTCTCCCCAGTCTATCATTATGCTACAGTATTATGTCATGTTTTTTCCTCTTAGTGGGAGTGCTTTGAATTTCAAAAATTATTACCCTACTTTTAAAAAAAGTGGTTTTACAGTTTGCTGAATACATT
Organism: Corapipo altera; assembly: GCF_003945725.1. Classification (NCBI taxonomy): domain Eukaryota; kingdom Metazoa; phylum Chordata; class Aves; order Passeriformes; family Pipridae; genus Corapipo; species Corapipo altera. Next base: position 2,887,775 of record NW_020884914.1, read on the forward strand.
TCAGGTTCAAAACCTGAATTTTTGCTTGCAAGCAGAATTTGTCTTCACTAAATAGATGCAGGTTTAAGGATGAAAGAAGATAGACTCATTTGCTAGGCATTTTTCTAGATTTATTAAAACATGAAAAAGAGAAATTCTTAAGCAAATATGGATTACAACTGACTTGTACCTAGAGGACAGTCCTGTAAAATTCTAAGTTAGCTGTTATACCACTGACTGGCAGAGATGTTTCAATTTCTTGCCTTGATCATGCTCAGGTCATTTACAGAGCAAGTATTTAAAATACAGATGTAGATATACATGAACACACAGATTAATTCCACATTAAAGCTCTGTCCCTTTAATTAAAAGTGAAAAGCACACACACAACAAACATTTGATGCACAACACCAATACTTGAGTACAAACAGCAGCGTATACAAGATGCCACATAGAACAGACATTCAGGAATGTTCTGCACAGCAAAACCACAAGTAGCAAACCAGTGAACTAGAATTTTTAGCAGGACAAACATATTTTAGGATATTCTTTCTACCTGATATGCCTTTAAAATATACCCTTTTCTATACTCTATATATACTGGAATGTACATGAAAATAAAACATTCTTGTACTGTAATAGCAAACATTTAGCAATCTGACCTTGTCTTTAAGCTTGGGATATATTTATACTATGCTGGATGAGAAATAGTTGAGTATTTGTGTGAACAGGTAAAATTAAATTCTTCCTGCCTCTACTAGAACCACAAGCTATTTTTGTCCTTTGTTGAAGACCTTTCAGGGTAAGCAGAGAAAATAGCAGTGTATTGAACCTTTAAATGTGTGATGTCAATAGCTACTGAGTAATGCAGGATCCACAGATGCCCTGAAAAGTAGTTTACTTGTAAGGGTTTTGTTATTTTTCATCATTTCTAGGAACAGCCATGTGTTTAAGATGAGGCTGAGTGCCTTGGCCATGTGAGTAAACAGTTACTTCTGCATCTGCTCCGGTCCAAAATTCAAGTTTGCACTGAGGAACCAGCAGCACACACAGGTTTGTACAGATCCATTCAAAACATTCCTCCCAGCTCCCCAGAAATAATTTCCCAAACCCCATAAAACTTCTCTCTTCTAATCATGGTGAACAAAAGAAAAAAGTCCAAATTTTTAAAATATTCTGTAGCATCTGTGACTCTACCTTGACATTTTTTACCCAGCAAGCCAGCACTTGAAGTACAGGAAACAAACTTGGAAAAACAATCTAAAGTATTTATGTCAAGATACTTAAAAAAAGAAAAATGTTTTTCTTTATATATTCCATCCAGGACAAGAGAAAATGAAGTTGTACATTAGTTTGCTATGAGATACCTTTAAAAAACCAAAAGCACTGTAGGTGACAGGATCTGTGCTGCTTAGACATTAACTGTTTTTTTTTACCCCAGCTACATCAATAATTTATGTGGTTCCTAATGTGTTCAAAATAATGGAAGGACTGCAGAGCTGTTCTTACCTTGAGCAACATGGAAACTTGTGCCACTTGGCTAAGCAGACAAAACTAAACATCCTTCCTATAATTTCTAAAATCAGGAATAAGATGAGCCACTATTTTTCCAAACACTAAAGAGAGCTAAGATTCCTAAAATCATAGTTCATCAATGCTGCTGAAATAAAATAATGAAGCCGAAAATTTTATTTTTCATTTCATTCCTATGTGCAATAATCCCCTCTGAAGCAGTAAGACAAAAAAAAATGAAACGTGGAAGTAAATTACTTTTAAAAGCAAGACTTCATTTCCAAGGCCATAGAATCAAACTTACAGAGTAAATGGAATAACATTCATAACGGACACTAACAATTAAGAAACATGAGGAAATGAATCCTCTACAGTCTCAATGTCACAAATAACACTTTTAACTTGAAATTCACTGCAAGTAACAATATAGTACAGAACAGCAGAACAGTAACAGACCACTTAGTAAGGTACTCTGGGTCTCTTCAAGAGTTTTTAAAGTAGTTATAGAGTGTGTATCACAAAATGGTCTGTCACATCCACATAGATCTTTTCATTGAATGAAGAAGTGAGACTTTCTGGGATGATAACCTGTGGGAACAGTAAGGCAATGAAAGTGGCAAAGCCCTTATTTGGCCTATTCTGATATGCAGAATTATTCCTGAGGTTTTAATGGAACAGATCCAGGTGGTAACTGTGTAGGGAAGCACACATTGGATCAGTTCCTCTGAGGGCCCATGGCAGTGCAATTCCCTTCGGATTTTACACAAAAGCCTCTTTTAGTTTAAGGATTCAAATTTTTCAGCAAGCTCTGGACGAAAGGCAAGATGTGGATCCTCGGAGGAAGATGTGGAAATTGCTTCAAAGCCTAGGCACCAAGACAAAACCAGCTGTTAGTGCAACAACAATAACAAATACCAACTTAGGTTCATGTAAATACATAAACTGAATTGCTGCTGTGTATTTCCAGCCTAACAGCAGTGGCCCAGATTACCCAATGTTCATGTATTAATATTCAGCATGTTGCTGATGTTTCCATCTGTCCAGTAAGATTTTCCCTGAAGTAGAAAACACTCCTTGCACACCAGTAATAACAACTTAGAACCACAACTTGTGTGCTATCAAAAGGAGTGCTGGAGAGGTTTCTGTTACATCTAGAGGGATATTTGTTCACTTTGGATCATTACTGCACTGCCCGAGTTTCTAAAGGGAGGTGTGTGCGTGTGTTCTTTTTTCTCCCTCCCAATAAATTTAGCCAAAAAGTCATAAACTTGTGAATGTACTTAGTTGCTTAGTTTTAAAACAGGTGTACATTGCACAGATGAGTAAAACTGCAGATGTCTTCATGGGATTATTCACTGCTATAATAAATGTCAACAGGTATGAAACAATCCTGATGATGCCCAGACTGTATCGTGTGATGCAGATTTTGGTCTGTTTTACTGCTGCTGCTTGAAGAAAGCTTTTGTTCCATTTCTCTTCAAAAAAACCCCCAAAGTGAAACTGTATTTCTAAAATCAGACAGTTGTGTTGCTGTCATAAATGCTGAAGTTCAGAAAACTTCATTTAAACCAAGGAGGCCCATATTGTTACAAAGGAAATGGTAGGAACATAATGTGTGCACTGCTTCACAGACTCAGTCTTCTTAGCCTATTATCAGCAAGAAGTAAAAAAAGTGCCACATTCTCTTGAGAGATTTTTTTAATATCACTTAGGTATTTTTATTTGCTTTTTAGCATGTAAATTTTTAATACTTAAAGTATCAGTATTGAAGAATTAAAACTGTTTTGGAAGTGAAGAGCCTAAAAGCTCTTATGGTAAAAGTTTAAATCCTGTTGTCAAATAATGTTTTTAAACATTTTTAGGCATGACAGATTTGGTAGTGGAAGGAAAGGAAGGAAAAGGTAAAGCAGTGGGAAAAGAAGATAAAGGGGGAAGGATGGCTGGAACAGGTTTTGAGGTTTGGGGTTTTTAGTGTGTTTATTTCTGACGATGGTATCTCCTGGCATCCCTTGCTTGCTTCTGTCGAAAAATGTTTTACTGTTCCAATCTTGTTACAATGGAGCCTCCTCGTGGCCAAAGGGAAGCCTTCTCCTTCAAAGCCCAACTGTTAAAGCACTGTTCCTTTCCCACTCGAAAAGGTCTTTAACAAGCTTAACTTTTCCCTCAAGCTCTAACCGTCCTGCAGGATGCAAATCCACAATTTAAACTCAGCTGTGGCCAGTGGAAGGTCCTTTTTGGGTGGGCTAGAAATGGTTCTGCCAGGTGATCCCACAGATCCTGATCTGTTCTCACAGAAGCCACCCCTGCATCCCCCAAGACCAGAACCTTGACAGGTAACCCCAATACAGCAATGGACAAGGTGTTGTGCTGCCACAGAATTATCTTCTCCTTACAGTTACCTACATTTCTACAGAGTTACACCTCAGCCATTAAATTTAGGGAGATGCTGAAAAGTAAACTTCAAAATTTTTCTTTTACCTTCACTATCATTGTGGTTTTCTTCTTCTATATGGCTCTGTTGGGGTTTTCTTTCCTTCCTTTCATTCTGATAAAACAATGCAGAATTTCAGTGGAAGGCTTCTATCAAGTGTCTCCAAGACTACTTAGCAATTGGCAGAATGGAACACTATCTGTTAAATTCCTTACAACAACAGAAAATTATTTTAAAAATACAAGTAATATATCCAAAAGTTCAGGCAAGTAAAAGCAACACTTGATGGCTCACAACAAACTGTTTAGAACATCATCTAATTGCTTGAGGTCTTTTCTTAAAAGCTTTCACACTTTAAGCTTGTTTTAAAAACCTGAAATTAAAATTTAAATTTTGAGGCTTGTAAGCATCTTACTGGACCTTATCCTGTTTTATGCTTTGGTTACAGTTTTTGGGAAAAGCCTAGGAAGATATGAAACTAATTTTGTAAAACATGTGAAAGCCTTTAACAAGAAGACAAGACTGCATGTCTGTCACATGAGAACAAAACTACTGAGATTCCAAAGACTTCTTTCAAAAAAACATATTTCTGTAAAACAGGGATTTTTTTTCTTGCAATATATGGTCAGTGTGAAACAAGAGGCTGACAATTCACAGAATTACTTCTCCCACTAGATTAGCTAAAAGATTTTCAGCACAACAAAATGCAATCATGCTAAAGACATGAGAAATTCCTGTTCCTCATGTTCCTGATGTCCCCACAAAAAAAAAGATGTTTTGTAATCTTACCATTTTAGTACTAATGTATCAATGCCTCTCATAACAAATAATTAAGAGCTATGTTACTGATATTTTTATTTGCTCTTCCATATTTTTAATTTCATTGCCTAAGGAAGTGGTTTTCAACTTGCAGTTCATGGCTCTGATGCAATTGGTTGACTAAACAGCTGATGGAAGGTGTCAACACACGTAGTGTCCATGCCCTCCTCTGAGACTGTTTCATCAGAAAAAAACTCTGTTGTAGTCTACATTTTTCTGTTCTTTAGGCAAGCAATAACAACTGTCAAATACAGCTGTCAAAGCCACGAGATTTCAGTACAAGTGGCATCAATGCCCATGTTAGCAAGTGCACCTGCATCACACCTGAGCAACAGCTGGTTCTGAGAACACTTCCCCCTGAGCTGCTAGCACAGGATCAATACATCTCTCCAGTTTTGCTACTTTCTTCTGCTACAGAAAACAAACACAGCAGTTAAGAAACACAGTTAACCTGAAATAAGGAATTTACATATTAATGTCATATGAAGAGTAGACAGTGAAAGAACTGCCATAAACAAAGGCTAAAAACAGAACTATCAACTTGTCTTTATGTCGCACAAAATGAAAAATTTGCATACTTCTGGGGTCTTTAAGGTACCATAATAGTCATATGTGATTCACATGCAAAGTATTCCCACAATTGTGCAAAGACCCTTACCAGGAATATTTTACTTATTTCTTCATAGGTATTTGTGCATTCCAGTTGTTCGACTCTTCTCTTTAAGCTTTCTAATTTTTCATTAAACAAGTCAGCATTTAAATCCATCTGCTCACCAATCCTAAGTCTGATCTAGAATAAAGAAATGCTGTGTTTCAAATCTAAAACCACTGAAATGACTATACAAAACAAGTGGCAAATTTCAAATTTAACCGAGTTTTGCCAGACTTCTGGCATCTAATCAATGAATTCAGTAGCCTCTGCATTCTCACGTGTGTGCACAAACATTTCTTTCCAATCCTGCTGATTTTTCATCCAAGTCTGGCTCTTCAACCTTCCTACCAGCACCAAACATTACCAAAGCTCTGTGTCTACGCCTCCTCAGTACCTTCCTCCCACCTTTCTACCCAGAAGTACCTCTGTATCATCAGGGACTGACTACTGGAGTCACAGGGGTACCAGACATTGGGAATCACCAGCCTGAAAGCTCATTTTCATGGAAAAAAAGTGCTGGAATTAAGATGCTTCAGTGACATACAACAGTCATAACAATGCTCTAAGCAATGTAACATGGTTGTTGAACTGTTGGAGTTCAAGTCACATCACCAGAAAATAATGAAATCATGCTTTCTACTGAACACAGTGGGCGTGTTACGGCAATTTCAAGACACCTGACCAGTGTTTAGTTGTTAGTTCTTTGCCTTTAGAAATTTTGTCAGGATCAACTGAATGTAAGCGGCAGTTTTTCCCTTGACTGAAACTGCATAAAGAGTTCAGAGTTCTCTCATCCACCTTAGAAACTATGCTCCTTATTCTGTCTCCAGCAGTAGCACCTCACAAAGAACCATTTCTTTACAGTGGAAAGAAATTAAAGAACAATTTTCATATATTCTTCATAAATTATCCCTCTGAGTAATCCCTTCTGTTTCTATCTTCTGGAAAGTGCCTAAGTCCATCCTGTCTAAAGCAAATTATCAAATGCATGAGGCACACTTGCAGTGTTAATAGTCAGATCCACTCACAAAACAAGTATTACTTCACCTAAAATATGCCAAGAATGAAATGCATTCATATGTAAATTTTGTTTTACATGCACCAATCAGAACAGTTTAAAATTTGGGTGAGTAGAGAATGCACTCAAAATAACTTCAGTATGTTCTCCCCTCCAGACACCTTTTTGTATTCTCCCCAGAAACAATTACTAACATTTGCTAATCCAAACCATCAGTTCTCCCCACAAATAGAGCTCCAGTTATAAACAGGGTGGTCACATCTGTTTTAAAGCACATACAAAACAATTCAAACACTCGAATCACTGCACATTACCTTTTCTAAAAGAATTTCTTCATTTTTGCACATTGTACAAATACTCTCTTTCTTGCTTTCATCTGAAATCTTAGTACTTTTACATGGGGTATTTTCTTTGCTTACAGACATTACCCACTTTGTTTGAGTGTCCCCTGAGGGAAAAAAAAAGAAAAAAGAAAATGCCAGCATCAACCTTTCAAACTTATTTCTACATTACAACAGAAATAATTAGAACTGAGGGCAGTGGAGGGAGGAGTTGTACAACTCAAATCACTGATGTTCCACCTTAAATTGCTGTTTGATTTTGAAATACAACTGGAACATAGGATTTTGTGCAAGGAGAAACAAACCCCAAAACCTCAGACAAAAGTCTGCAGAGAGGGAAGAGGAGACCAGAAACAAGATCAGGTTGCTGCTATTTATTTTTTCACTACTAAACTGTATTAGATGCTTACTGAAAAGTATTTTATCCCCTCATTTTTTCCTTTTCCAGTGATGGAAACATGCTATCTTGAGACGAATAAGACAACAAGGCTTCTTTCTGCTGAAATAACACTGAGATGTGCCTGAGGGTTTTTCCTATCCTATTCTGGTCCAGTGCCTCTCATTTCTGTTTTATGTAAGAGCTTTCTGACCATCTCTGGAGGTGTTTAAAAGGCGTCCGTGTCTGGCTCTGGCTGATCTGGTTTAGGGGTAACAGCGGGTCGGCGGCCGGGCGGGAGGATCTTGAAGGTCTCTCCCAACCTTGCCGGTTCTGTGACTCCACGGAACGAGGCGGCGAGCCCGGGGCGATGGTTCTCCTCGCCCCCTTTGCCCGGGGGCACACGGGAGGCTGGGCTGGGCAGAGGGAACGGCGGGATGGCCCGAGCCCGGGGGCGGCTGCGAGCGGAGCCGGGCCGGGCACCGACCAGCGGGCTCGCCCCTGAGGGCCCAGGGGAGCACGGGGGAGCCGGGCCGGGCACAGGCTCGTTCTCCCACCTCCATTAATTGTTACCTGTAAGAACTCCTCTCAGCACTGCCGGGGAGCAACGGCCATAAACTAAACCATAAGAAGTTTCACCCCAGCGTGAAGAACTTTCTTCTGAGGGTGGCCGAGCGTGGTGCAGGGCCCCTCTGCTGTGACACGGCCGCGCAGAAGTGACGTTATTAAAACGTTATTAACGGTGGGGTGCGGAGGGTCTGGTAACAAGTCCAATTCAGTTCAGCGGCTCTGTGGCCTCTTAATAACAAGTCAAAGTGGCCCAACCCAGTTAGTTAAGACACATAGTGCGCAGATCACACATCCAGGGTGAAAAACAACCCCCTTTTGCATGGAGTGTTCTGTAAACACCCGTGCAATTAGTGTGTATATTTCTGGCTAATAAGTACTGGTACCCTCTTGAGCCACTCATGCACCTTAGGAGGACTTATCCCGTGTGCATCTAGCGCTGTAATAAAAATAATGTGTGCTTCTTAGTACTGCACTGGTTCTGAGGAGTTTTATTCCCCATTTTCAGCGACACTCCAGAGGCTTGTCCTGTGCCACATTGCTTTGTGAGGGAGCGGGGGCCATGGACTGGAGTTGGGTCCAATCTCAGCCCAATTCCATGTTTTTTGCCCCAGCTATGTGATCTAAGAGAAAAGACACAGAATTTGGAAGGAAGTTTTAAAGGTACTTATAGACTAGAGATGAAATTGGGGACATACAGCTTCCTTACGACAAATCCCAGTGACGGGAACGATTCCTTTTTTTCAGTAATGGTTCTACTAGAAATGAGAGTTACTAAAAGGCTGAGGTGGATTTAAAAACAAGAAGCCCAACCAGTTATAGCAAAGAAGAAAAGATCTAGAACAACATTTTAACTCTGATGATAGTTAATATTTTTATGGTTGACAATAGATTTTCTTTTTGATTCTGTTTTTCTTGCTGCCTATGACAAATCAGAATACATTTTTTTCAGATACTTTCCCTGTTTCCTTTCTAAAGTAATGTTTACTGCTCCTTCGAAATAAATATATGCAGTTGTTACATGTTGATTTCAAGTTGGGCATTTCTTTATTCTAGCACAGCAAATCGTATTCCATGAAGAAACTCCTATAACAAATACAGGTCTAGTGTTTGTCCTGTCCCTAGAGCTGGCTGCAGGGAAGAGAAAGTCCTGGAAGTCACAGGCTGTAGCTCCTTGCTGTCTGCTTGAGAGAGCTCAAACTTTGGGATCACAGACCCAGAGGGCCTCTCTCAGGAGCAGATGAATAGCAGTGGCAGTGGCAAAGCTCCGGCTGTCCAAAGCTGGTTCCAGGCACGGAAAATTCCTCTGTGTGAGATTCCAGGGTGAGACAGCCCATCTCTGTAATGTCCTGCTACCTTCACAACATGAAGATGTATTCAACAAGCAGAAAAGACTATGAAAAATGCTTAAGCATTTGAAAAGAAAAACATTTTTTTTTCACAAATCCTGAATCTTAAAATCTGATTGTTGCCTTGACAGTGTTTACAAATATAAACTCATTTGTTTCCTCGTTGTTTATTTATTTCCATGGATAACAGAACACACAGAACTGTTTCTTTCAGCAGCAGCACCAGTGTATGCTAGTCAGGTGTTCCTCAGAGTATAACCTCAGACTCTTCCATTTTGCAGTACGGTAGGTATTGAACTAAATTGGGGGAAATAATGGTTTCTAACAGCTGAAGGATATCTACTATTTAAGCTAAGAATTTTGTTGCTCTGTTAAACCAAGTGAACCTTGTATGATTTATTGCTTTTATTGAAACATTTGATATTGCAGTAAGAAAACAGGCTCCTGAGGTGCTTCATTTTACTGAAGATTTTTTACTTGCATAAAAGAGTAAAGCTGTGAACACTGATATGTTTTATTAGTGGCATAGTAGTGCATCAAAGCTTGTGAAGTACTAATGATTAGTCCAATGATTGATTTGCAAACAAGAATATTTTGAGTGCATTTGTTATTGTGGCAATTTTTCAGATGAGGATGTTTCAAATCTACATTAGGAACTTGTTTTCATCTATGTCCAAGAAAAGATTCTACCCTGGGTTTTTTTGGGCTTCAGAGGTTGTCCCTTTGCCTAACTGTGTGAGGAGCTGAGAGAAAGAGCACTAGGACTAACCTTTCTAAATTGCTGCATAAAGATGAGAAGCACAACCAATAATTGAGAAGGAGACCTGGAACATCATTTTAATCTAATGATAGTTAATATTTTTGTGGCTGACAGTAGATTTTCTTTTGATCATGATCAGAGAGGAAGAGTGACAGGGATTGGGACCATCATGTCACTTAGTGCTGCCTTTTGCATATCAGGGATTAAGAGTTTGGGTTTTTTGGTTTTAAAATCGTAAGAATGTTTAATTTTCTAAAATGCTGCCATTCTCTTTCAATAGTAACATTATTTTACCCATTTTTTCATATATATGTAAAGCTACTAATGAAAATTAAAATGGTATTTTAGAGACTGTGTAAATCTAAGGACATATTTATTTTTGCATTCATAGCTATGTATACTATTTTATTAGCTCACAAGGAGCTTGTGAAGCTTTTTTGGAAGGAGAATTATTTGAGATTCTCAAATGCAGTGTCTGTGAGTAGCATTGATGAATACAGCTGGGGTGAAAGGCTGTATGAACTCTTAGAAATGTAATAATTTGCATTCAGATTTTTTGTTGTTGTTGTTTTATCCTTAGATGAAAAGTAGCAGCACGGAGGAATGATGGATGATCTTTTTAAGGTTATAATCTTTTGTCTTGCTGGGTTTAGTCACAAACTCACAGTTAGAAATACAGAGGGGGTTGGGGGTTATTTTTATTTTTCTCTGAAAGGTCTATAACATGCGTGATTTCCATTAATCAAAATGATTTATTATGTTTCCAGTTTCTCTAGTTGCTCCTGCACTGCTCAGACTACAATCTTATATGGCAATTCTCATTTCCCTGGAAGTGTATGTAGAGCATAAAATGTCATGTATTTTTCCTCAGTGACTATTTAACAAACCCCCCACATACAGAGAAAGCCATGTGACTTCAGCTTGGCTGTTCCTCTGTAAAAAAATGGCTACAAAATAGAAATACTGTTTGTGTTTTACTAGGTATAGTAGAGGTCTAGAAGTTCCTTAGACAAATAGGTTGTCAATAGGCTGGATGACCAAACAATTAGTGAACTTCATGTATCTGGGATGTTCGGATATGTCCAGATAACAAATTATTTTCAGGCTGTCTGGATTTTGGCTTAAAATATATTTAATACCCATCTCACAGTTTGTTTCTTCTCCTGTAATCCCCTTCTTCTTCATCAAGTTGTTCCAATTTAGACTCTAGTTTTTACTTTAAAGCTAAATGTAAAATAAGTAAAATCATTAATTAGGCTTGTTTTTTTTACTCAGTGGCTGTTTCTTACAAGGATTATATGGCAAAAAGTTAACATCAGCATTGACACATTTGATCTTGAGCTTCATCAGGCTCATACACCAAAGTGTGGCTCTGTGGACCAAGGCCGTGTAGATCTGCTTGAATTTTTTTCAGCATATAACTTTTGTTTGAAGCAAATCTGTTTATAGAAAAGTTTCTCAGAAACTTTACTGCTGTGTAATAAACGTTGCTCGAACTTACAAATAGAAAGAAGTTATATGAGTGAAGCCTAAACCAATTCAGCCTCATAATTATTAATGAGGTTTGCCACTTTTCTCCAGGAAGGTAAGCTGAGAGGTTGGCATTTTTAGCAAACAGGGAAAGAACACTGGAAGAGACCAGATAGAGATGTTTTAACTCTACCTAAGAAGAAAATGCTTCAGAAAGTGTTTTTAAGCAGCAGAAGGGTAACTCTGCTTGCTGAGCTGAGGAGCCAGTATTTGGACTTGTTCAGTTTAGGTGTATGATAGACTGACAAGGGAATCAAAGTTTCTGAGCAGCAGGCTGGGCTTTGAACACCTGCCAGTTTTTAGTATTACTCCTACCCTTGCAAAATAAACTTTGTCTTGCTAAAATTTGTTTTGCAAGACACAGTCTATGCTGTTTTTTCTTTCCTTCTGGATTGAACTACAATACCTTTTGACTCACTATTTTACTTTACAAATTGAAACAGAACAGGGAAGAATATCAAGTTGCTGCTTTCAGAAATCGTTCATGTTTAAGCTTACAAGCTTATTCACTGGCAACCTTTTATGCTGCATTACATTTGTGTTGTGCCCAATGTGTGATAAACTCGTGTAATTCAATGTATTACATCAAATACAGTATTTAAGTGGCTGTTTCAAAGATTTAAAAAAGAAAAATTACAAGCACAAATCGGTAGAAGTTGGGTTGGCTTCTCAATTTGTTACGCAGTCATCTCCTCTTCTCTGTCCCCTGGAGAGAAGTAAAGCACGTGTGTCTCCTCAGTGTCCTGACTTCAGACTTTGGCTTCTGTCTGCATTAGCAATTAAGTTCAAAGCAGGGCAGTTTGAAAGGGAATGCCCTGATTATTTCCATTTTGTTAATGTTGGGTCAGTTCTTTAAAACACTTGTTTGCAGGTATAAACCAGACTCCATTCAAAGGAAGGAAAACCAGAAGCTCTTCTCCAAATGCATTTTGAAGCCTGGTGAGATCACCAGGTTCTGAAACTGCCCACAGAAGCTCCAGAGAGGGGACAGGAGTAGTTCCTTCTCGCTGGAGATGCTTCATCAGAAAAGAAGGAAGTTTACCCAGCACTCTGCCCACTCCACAGTGCCAGGAATTAACTGGAAGGACAAGGTGTGATGATGGACTCGCAGCAGTTTGAGCACTGCCAGCCCCTCTCGTTTTCTCCCAGCACACTGAGGGGTTGTGTTTGCATTCACTGCAGCAGAGCTGAAGCTGCCAAAGGTCTGCTGGGATAATATCAGACTTTGGGAAGTTCACATATGCTTTTTGGTTTGTAATATTGTAGCATGATGCTCCATCTTCTGGAGAAGAGGTGGTGTTTATCAGGCTTAGAATGTCTCATTAAATTATGATTACTGTTGAACATGTAACTAGGAAAATTTGTTTGCCAGTCGTCCACATTGTCTTGCCTCCTCTCCTACTGTGTGTGGGCTTTTGATCCTCATTAGCCAAACACATTTTTCTGTTTGCTTTTTTTATAGACAGGTCTTTAAAAATAGCAATGAGTCTTTTTTCCATTATATGATCTCTCTAGCTAAGAGTTTTAATGATTGCAGGTTTAAAAAGTACCAGAGAGTTTTGAATTAGCATTAGTCAGGAAGCAGGTGATTGTCAGTTCCCAGTCAGTTCAAACAGTCACAAACCCTGAAAGAGGAAGAAAAAATAAGCATAACTAAAAATGTAGGTATGGGCTATCGATTAATAAATGAGTCAGTGTTGCCGTTCTCTCCAGCTTCAGGGACCAAATCCCAAAGATTTTTACCATTTTTGTAGTGAAAATGTCAGCTTTTGACCATATTTTAAACCAAGGTCCTAAAGTTAGGGTTTAAAGTAATTTTTCTGATGTTAAGTTGATCCTCAGAGACCCCAGCACCAGCAGTTCATTCCAGAGTTCTGACATATTTATAATGGTTTGCCCTACTCTACAGGGAAAACCAGAAACAATAACAAGGTCAATTCTTAGTACATGAGCTTGGTGGAAAGAATATTTTAAATAAAATTGAATGCAGGTCCTGAATGTTACTGTAATTCACCTGTGCTGAAAAAAAATTCTGAAACAAAGAAAATTTTTACAACAGTAGTCATATGTAGTTCTAAACATCTTTTAAATCAGTATTAAAAATATGCTGTAGTACTCAAGGTCATATTCAATTGCTTTTCATTCAGAATGTCACTCACAGGTTGCCTGCAAACCAAACAGATTTAGCAGAAGAACAGAACCAGACTGTTTCTCCTCCCCTTTGCCAGCCGTGGTGTCTGACACGGGGTGGGGGGGGAATCTGAGCAGCCACTGATAACAGGGAATTCTGAGAGGCTTCTAAATGACTTAGGCAAAAGAGCTGAAGTTTCTCATGTAAATACACTTCCTTTTGGTTGAACCTTGCAAATTTGGCTGCTCTGCCGTGTGCTGACTAATGCTGGCTGTGCTGCTGTCACTTTTGGATTAAGTTCTTTGCTTTTGTCCAAAAATGAGAATTTTTTTCCTCCCCCCCACTCCTCGCTCTTGGATTTTGACATCACTTGCATCAGATCCAGGAGGTTGCTTGCAATATTACCGACAGTGGATAGTTGATTTAATTCTTAGTTTGTGGTGAGGTTACAGTCAAGGGCTTAATTTAATTTTACTTAATTTACTGTGGAAATAAATAAGCAAGATATATCTGATATGCTGGCTCCATAGTACTTCAGAATGTTAATGCTTTTTGAGCAGAACAATGCAGCTAAGCCAGGAGTCCTTGTCTGCTGTGCCCTCAGATATATGGATCTTAATTTTTTGTCTTTGATAACAGAAACAGACTTAGCTTGAACCTGGGATGAGCAGATGAGCACTGTATGGATATGTGGAGTGGTGGTGTGGTGTGGTATTTTACACACAGACCTGGAAAAATTGGCTTAAAGTCACTTGAAACTTTATATTAATAAATAAGGGTATGAAATATGTGTTCTTCACTTTTACTTTTTAAATGCAGGTGATGGTATTGTCTTGACCTGTTTTCACTGTGCATGCCTTGGCACAGAGGTTCCACACTGCCTCTCTTCATGTGGCAGAACGTGTGTGCTGTGCTTCACCTTCATGTTAATTGATTGCCAACCACAGTGACAAGCAGGTCATAAAGAATAAAAACAATATCTACTTCATCCTGTTCTGTAAATACATTTCTGTTCTTAAGTTGAGTTTAGCTCTAGAATTTGCTGGAGCTGTGTTTAGTCAGGCTAATAACTGGAGCTAAATTTTGACCTGCTGTTGTGAAAAGCTTGCAGGATAATTGGGATTCCAGTAATAGATCCATCAGGTGGTGCAATTGCTGCATGGTCTGGATACAAGATTTTTTCTTCAGAGGCTGGGAGCAGGAAGTAAAAGGAGTCATCTCTTATTTTACTGAAAAAAGCTTGAAAGAAATGCCACCCTGCAACAAATAAAGTAAATTTATTCTCTCATGTAGGGAGCACTAGTTCTGAAACTATTCACAGCAAAACATGATTCTTAACAGTCAAGAATGAACTAGCAGGTACATTATGTTAAAGTTTGTAATTGTCCAAAAGATTTAAAAAACCCCATGGAGCTGCATAAAGTAAGAGCTAGAGCTCTCTCCTAAGAGCTAGAGAAAAACTTGTTTCCCTAAGCTAAGGGCAACAAACAACCAGGGGAAAATGAAAGCCTTTCCTGCAGAAAATCTGAGAATCCTTTGTCCCCTCAATTCCACATGAGAGGGTATGACATGCTCTTCTATTTTAACTCTCATGCCTAAATGTGACTAATAATTGTGCATCTATCCAAAATGTAAAAATAAAATTTCCAGATAAAAAGCTGGCAGATACAAGACAAATATATGAAGGTTTATTTGAGACTATAGTCTTGTTTTAAAATCAGGAGGCATTTGAAGCATTAATAGAAAGAAAATATCCTGCTGTTCTCCTTAACTGCAACAAATTACACTGGCTGCAAAAGTCCAGTTCAGTGCAGTGTAAGTTTTTGATAAGAAAATTTATTTGATTGGTTTTTTCTCCTTACCTTTTGAAGGAAGGAAAATGGAGAAAGAAAATAAACTTTAAACATTAAGTAGAAAAGCAGAACTTGAATTGCACAGTAGCCCAGTCCAGATATTCACATAATGCTTTTGCCTGTCAAACATCTCAGATAGAATTAGTTCTGTTGGTTTTTAACAATCAGTAACTGTCATAAAGTAACCTGAGAGATGGGAAATGAAATGGGAATAAGTCAAGAGGTGGTGACAGAGTGCTGATAAATCATTTAGCTGTTACCTACCAACTCTTAACTTTTTTGTCTAAATACTTGTTACAGATCTGGAATAGCACAAAGGGATCTGATAGAAAACTAATTGAAAACCAATATTGATTAGACAGTTTAAAAGTTAAAATAGTTATTTTTAATGAAGAATTAAATGGCCCTAAATTTGTAGGGTATGAATCTTGGTTTCAAAACTTTGGACAATGTATTTAATCAGAAAGTTAGTGGTCATATTAAGTAACCTGCCTTGAAATGGTGTTAAGTTGCATAATTCTGCTTGTTTTATTTTTGTGTTTATTGATTACCTTCCATATTTCATTGCACTTCCAGGCCAAATGACTTATGGTTTCCTAGAAAGCCCCATTTCTTGTCTTTCATTAAAACACAAACTAAGCTTCCCTCTGCTTTCCTTCTGAAAATAATCTGGAACTTCAAGAATGATTTACAAATGAATATAAATTGTTCATGGAGCTCTCCAGCATATTCTTTAGATGTTCTGTTGTGCATATTTTCTGCTTTAGAACATTAAAGTCCTTGATGACTTGATATTTGTTATCCTTCCTGTCTTGAATGTTGGATGTACCATTATCATGATGAAATACAAACTTCTCACACGAAATATACTTCAAGAAGTATCAGTTCTCATCTACAAACTTGGAGGTAGTCTGGGATATAACTGCTGTGTTAATGTGCTTCTTTCCCCCCATTCTGGCTGCAGATTAAATACACTAAATTAATATACTAAATTTAAACTGTAGTTTTAAATGCAAAGTGACTCTCCAATCCCACTGCTGTTTAAAAAAACAAACCAAACAAACAACCCCCCATAAAAAAAACCCCAAACCAGACTGTTTCATTGATTAAGCAGAGTGTTTGACAATTGCCTTTATCTTCAGGGGGAAAAATACCCAAATTTCCTTCATACAGGGACTCTCAAATTTGAGAAAGTTACAGCTCAGTTCTAAGTACAAGGAAGGAAACAAGTTCAGCAAAATTTAATACAAATTGTAGCTGTTCATCCTAATTTGCACTGAAGTGCACAGAGGATGGCACATAGAAAATTGATGTCATCCCTAAAGGCTGGAATTTTCTCCTGAAGTCAGTACCACATCTGCAATCAGATTAATTGGCCACAGTTTCCTGAACAAAAGGTGTTATACTGGGTACCTGCATTACAACATACTGGAGACATGCTTTCCTTCTCTTGTACTTAAAAGAGACAAACAAAAATGCCTTTTTTGACCTATTGAAGTAAAAGTCTGTGCTCAGTTTTAATGCCAGGAGTCAAAATACTATGGAAGATGGACTTAGGAACTTCAGTATTGCATAGCCAGAATTAACTGTGCCTTAGAACCAGCACTGTCTGGATCACAGGGTTGGGATCTCAGTATAAAAATAACTGAGAGTTCATTGTGCTGTTTTTGTTGACCTTCCTTGAACTGCAATAATGAACTGCACTGTGTGCTGCACGACTTCAGAGAATACTAATGAAAAGGGTACAAGTGCCTCATGGTGCTGCTATGTCAACTTAAAGAAATAAGTTATGTTCTCTCTGTATCATTCTGACTCTCTGGTGATTGGAGTGCTCCCAGCCCATAGTATCAGAAGTTATCTTCCTCACCTGTGTGAGAGCACTTAAATCAGTGTTCTTACATCTCCCCAGACGGAAGCCCTGAGAGCAGGAGTTGATGTTGGCATGCTCCAAGGGAAACTTGTCTTCACAGATCTGTCATTTTTCTAGGGACTAGCTTCCAAGCTTTTCCATATGTTTTGTTCCTTTGCTTTGTCTTCTTTCAACATCTCTTAGTGTGGTGATAGAAGCAAATGAGATTATGTTTGCCTTTATTTTGCAAGAACCAGTAAGCTGTGATAAAGACACATGCTACTCAGGTGCACGCATTTCAAAACAGCTATCCCTTTTCCATCTACATTAGAGTATAATTAGTAAAAGTCCCCTAAATTTTGAAGCCTGGGGGGTTGTTTTTGGCCAGATTCAATTGGAGGGTCTGTGTGGTGGGGTGACTGATAGCCACTGGGATGTGGGAGCTTTATTAAGGAGATGACTTGACACTGCTCCTCAAAACCACCAGCCTGGTGTCTTGCTTGAACATGTATGTTCATGGGGGTGCTGGCAGGCTGGGGAGAAGGCACAAGCTTTTGAGGTCCTAGTAAGTCTTCAAGTTGTTTTGGCTTACATGCTCAGTGCAAGTGACAATCTGAGTCTCATGGCTTCCATCTTAGGTTTTCATAGCTGCCTTCCTTGAGGAAACCTTGCACTATCCAAAGTACGCCAGGCTGAAGAACTTCTGACTCTCTCATCGTTTTCTCATGTTTTCATATATTTGATTTATTGCTGTACCTGTTTCCTCTGAGTCATCTAATCTTTCAGTCATTAACTTGCTTCCTTTGGCAAAAATATTTAACAGCCATTTAAAGCTTAGGACTGCTGGCTTTGGAAACAGCAGTGAATGACACACTTTTCTTTAAGATAAAGGCCTGAACTGAAAGACTTGTGTCTCATCTAGAAAACACAGTGTAACCTGTCCTTAATACCATTAATTAGGTAACATTACATATCGAGCCTGAGGGTGGCCTAACTGTGCATTGAGATTGTTTGTGCAGGTTTGGTGTATGCACCCAGCTTGACAGAACCCGAGTCACTCAAGTCTTTACTTTCTAATCACTTTAAGCTACTAAATAAGTAGTTCTGCTGCTGTTACACAACAGCTTAAACCAACTCGAGTCAACGCTGCTGCAGTTCCACCTTCTCCCTTCCCTCCACATGACGCAGCCTCACAGTCTGAGCAGGGCACTCGTGTGATCCACGCAGAGCTCGTCCAGGGAGCTGACTAACAGGATGTGCACTGTGCTTCCCCCCCCCCCCCCCAAGTCAGCTTTGTTGGGTCAGTTGGGAGCCAGCACACGTGATAGACAGACTGATGATTTATGCTGTGGTAATGCTGACATACGTTATCAGAGTTGTTTTGGGAATGCTTGAATGTCTAAGTTGATTCAATAGCTTGCTGCTGCTGGAGGGAAGGAAGGAAGGAAGAATAGTAGTTCTCTTCCCCTGCCTCCCAACTAGACAAAAACTTGGCTGTGTTCTCTCCCTGTTTTCACATCAGTTCTGGAGTCTATGTGATGGTGTGATGTGCTGAGGAATTTGCTAACAAGGCAGAAAAATAACTTAAGATGTAAAGTATCTTGTTCTGTGTTAGCAGGGTAACATGGTTTGCCATGCACTCAAGATTAATTCCAAAGGCAGTATAAAAACAGAGGAAGGAAAGGTGTTAACAGGATTGTACCTCTGAATGAGAGTAAACTAGTTGGTAGAGTGTAGTTAAGAAATGTATCTGAGCTTGAGTATGGTCAGATCAGTGATATTTCTCAGAAAAGTGAAAAGATCTATTAAACAACACGAGCAAAATCCATGAGTTACTGTGAAGTCAAATCTCAAGGCAGTAGTGTCACACAGCATTATTAGATGGGGCTGCTGCTCCAGAAAAGTCACTGTGGCCTTTGAAGGATAAATGTGATCTAGGTCCCTGCTTTTTCTGTTTGACTTATTTGCTTTGAAGTTGTGCAATTTGATAGGTAATGAATTCCTGGCATCTGAAGGCTGAGCATTGCATGATGGAGAAAAGGCAACACATGATTCTAGAATGGTTAACTTGACACTGTAAACTGTGTTGAAACAGGTGTAGAATTGTATCTGCCTGTTTGGTATGTTCAAGGTGTCCTGTTGTTCATAGCTCAGATCCTGCATGTTTTCCTCCTCACTAGACATTCATGCCAGAAGTTGCAGGATGTGGGGATGCCAATCCAGCTTGCCTTGTGTAGGCTTCCTTAGCAAAGTGGAATCACTTTGTGTGTGTGTAACCTGCCTTAAGGTAAATGTTAATAAGAATACTACTGTACTGTTGCAGTACAGACATGATTTTTGACTCTGGGAAAACAGGGAAGTTGTTATGGGCATGACTCCCAGGTTTTATGCCAATTTGAATAGTTTTTTTGTACAATGGGACAATGATTTTGATTGCTTTAGGATTGATAGATATTTTCCAATCCCTTCTAAGGACACTAAAGAGTACAAGTATTTTAAATGCCTTTTTTTTTTTTTTAAGAATTATCTGAAAAAGTTGAGTTGCATTAAAGTAAAAAGAAGTAGGATGGTTTTGTATAAACTGGTGATCAAAATGTTGATAGAAGGACTTACGCCTCTTTTTGAAGAGTACCATGACTGTTTGATGAAATTTCTCATCTCCCACTAACACCTACATCAAAAAACTTTGATCTACTAGAAAAATACCAGGCAAGTTTCATGAGAAAGATATCCTTGAATCAGCCTTGCATGATTGGCTTGTTTACTCACAGAGACCCCTGAAAGCAAGGGCTCAGTGTCTCTCTCTGCCTCACCAAAGCAGACATTACTGTCGTGGACAGGGGCCTAAATAAGCCAAACACTTACGTATGGTGTCTAATAAAAAGTTTGCTTGGGAAATACTGTGGAACAATCCAGAAAATGGATATGTGGGTGGGATCGTAAATGTCTTTCTCTTCAGTTTGAAGCTGTTGCTTTGAGTTGAGGTCACTGCATGCCTTGGGAGTTATGTTCTTTCACCATAAATTGTCAAAATAAAGACATGGAAGTACACTGGCTAATGGGCTGATCAGGAATCTGGGAATAGAGGTCTTGATTTATAATCCCCGAGCTGTTTCTAAGGCTCAGGGAGAAAAGCCTTTTCAGTTGCCTGAGATAAATTACCACTGCACATAACAATTCGTTTTAATGGGAATGCTTCCTGCATTTAGTGCTTGAAACTTGATCCCTCAGAAGGGATACAAAGGCTGTTATGTATGCTGTCCTTATCTGAGAAGATTCCTGTTCTTAGGAAAACACTTGCTGTTCGTAGCAAAGCTCTGGAGTCTACCTCAGGTATCATTTCCAGCCCATTCAACCAAGGATGCTGTTAGATAAGTGTCCAAATTATGTCTGTTGAATTGTAAAGACTGAAACAGCACTTGGGCTTTGAAAACCACTTGAACAGTAAGTTGAAGAAAAGGTGAAATGTGACTTTTCTCCGTTACTATTTAGGAAAATCTTTAATTTCTTGAAATATAGTATAAAGTATCTCAGACTTGGAAGTGGGAGAAACTAACTTGTGTTAACAATTGGTTATTTTAAAAAGTGAGGAAAAAAAAAATCCACCTACTGCATCGTTTAGCATCTGAATTGGTATTCAGAACTAAGAATCAGTGGTACAGGTTGCTCCTAGGGGTATTATTAAAAGTGCCCCTGGAAAAGTCTCTTTTAAGAAGCAAAACTGAAGCACATTTCACCTGTATATATTAAGAAGTTCATATTCCTATTCAGCACATATAAGAGACAATGGAATAAGGAGAGAAAGATAGATCATGGCAGGAAACATTTAGGGCAGAAAATGGTCGAGGATAGCTGTAGGCAACAACAGCAGTGGATGAAAATATGTGGAGGGGAAATTGGAAGATCAGAAAAGGTGAATAGATTTTGATAGATGAAGAGAGAGTAAATTATAGGCAAATACAGTGCAAAGTGGAGCAAGCAAACAGTATCCAGGACAAACTAAAATGGAGATGAGTCAGAACAAACTGACACACCAGAGTATGCCATAGCTGCAAAATCAAAGGCAAAATGAGATTCCTGTCTTTGCCTTATTTTAGAAGGCAGGCAGTCTTTAAAGAGAAACAAGTAAATCAGTGAAGAGGAAAGTGCAGGTTCTAGAATTGCTGCTTTGACTGTTTTTGTTGTCAGGGCCCTGAAAAGCCTTGGTTGCCTTGACCAGCTTCACCTAGGGCCTCCACCCATACCCACGGGCCCAGGCTCTATTTAAACTCAGTCTGGTGGCCTGTGATGTTGGTTGAACCTGTCTTGCTTGGGTGCTGCCCTTGGTTGGAAAGACTCTTTCTCTCTTGACCTGTGCTCCCTGTCCAGAGAGGAGCAACCAGCCCCTTCTGTGCCTTGACAGTTGCTTTATTGACTGGAATATGGCAGGTTTGATGAAAATTGCCAATTTCCCTTTTATTTATTCTTTCAAAGCACTAGGCTGGCAGAGGGGGATCTATCCATTTCTAGAAGAAGAAAAATCCCATCAGTACTTGTGGTTTTCTCAAATACTGGCATTCATTTAAAACAATCACCCCTTCTAAGTCTACAGTTCTGCTGAAATGAGCTACTTTTTAATGATAATATATGTGACTTAGTATGTTGCTGTACTAGCTGGAGGAATCTAATGGTAGATGTTTGGAGAACAGTAGGCACTGATGGTACTGGGGATCTCAATTTCAGGTCACAGTTTACAAGTACTGAGCTTTGACAGTTTACCTGGTTCTTGAAACTGTGTTCTTAATATCCTTAGAGACTTCAGCTGCAGCTGTATAACAGATATTATTATGTTAACTCTTTAAGCAGAAGTTGCACTAATTTGGAGTAATTTAGATCTTCAGATATAATTCATTCAAGAGCAGTTTTACAGAACTTTTCTTCCTACTGATTTACTTCTGAAGTCTGTTGTATTCTTTTAGTAGTGTGTGAGTTCTCAGCAACAAAGACTTCAGCCTTTTTAAATAACATTATTTTGGAAAAGCTTCCTGTATTAATTTGTTCTTTATTTTGTTAGAAGAAGTAACCATGGGTACTGCATCCAGCTTTCTTCACTGCATTTACAGTATATCTTACTTTCTAAAGGAATTATGCCTATGTGCTTTAAACTAAATACTTAGTGAAAAACTTCTTCAATTAATTCAGATATGTTCAGTGTCTTTTCTATTGCTTCTAATTATACAAGGCAAAAAAAGTTTCTATTCTCCAGAATAGATTTTTCTGCTCAGCTTCTTCTGCTCAAATGATACATCAAACTGTCCTATTAACCAGCCTGCATTAAAGTGAAGATGAATGGTGAAGCAATAGCAGAGACATGAGCCATGATCCCAGGCTTTTTGTGGGTGTGCAGGCCCTGGTTTGCCAGCCCTCTCTTTGGGAGACTAAGATGGGCAATGTGGTTACAAACACAATAGGCAATATATGTTCTTAAGCATTCAGTTTATATGTAGGTATTGGTGTAATTGCTACCATTTCTGACATGGCAAGTACCAGTACTTCAGAATATCACTTCTAAACTTCAATTTGCTTTCTAGCTCCGTATCTGTTGTTTTTATATGTCCTGTGACCTTGGCAGTGGATCCTGCCCATCCTCTATTTACAGAGGTGCAGTACATGCCTCGGTGATGCCATGAACACACTGCAGAGATGAGCAATTACTTAAATTATTCCTTGGCTTTAGCTATGTGCTTACTCATGAAACTAGGTGCTTTACTCATATCCTTGTGAGAGATGGGAGGGTGGATCGAGGAGTAAAATAGAACTTCAGATCTTTGATAGAGAATGTCAGAAAGTGAACTGACTATAAGTGATTCAGCCTTATGCTGGTTTGGTAGGCCTTTAAAAAAACCAGTCAAACAAAAATCCAGAAGCCAGACTAATATACTATATTATGTTGCCAGTGGATCTTAGTGTTCTTCTAGGATTGCTGTCACAGTACAGGACCTTGATCTCAGCCTGGCTTTCCTTATTGATATTTTAGCAGGTTGAAATAACTTGCAAACTTGTTCTTAGACTTCCTGTGCCTCTTCCTTCTGTTTACTGCCCTTAGTGAAGTGCAGTTGTTTTTTGAACCCTTAGATTGATAATGGAGGGTTTGATTAAGTTTGCAAGTCTGCTGACTTTTGTGCTGCAGAGGAACAGTGAGCTCTTTGAGTTCCACTCTACCCTTCTAAATTTTCAGGTCATACTGGCTCATGGTCTTTGTGAGAATTTAACACCTTCAAGCCTTTGTACAATATGTTAGTTTCATATTGTAGAAAATAGCAAGTCACAAGCAGAGTTACATTAAATACAATAATTTCAGCCATTGTAGAATAAACAAATCCTAAAGAAGATCCATGTGGAATGAAGAATTGAAAATATTGTCAAAACTTGACCCTTTGGTCAGTTGCAGTGGAGACATAACCACAGAGATTACTGTAAAACAACTTCCAAGTGTATCCCCAGGAGATGCAGAAGCGGAAAGACTGAAAACCAGGTCTCAATTTTACTGAATAGTCACAACATTGATAATGTAAGTTAAAAACTTGAAGTGTTAGTTCATTACTTATCTGCTGATAAATAAAAGCTACTTCATATGTAGTGGCTTGCTACTGAATAGTTGGCTGATTAAAACATCTCTAAAATACTTAAATTAACTTGTTCAGTGCATTATTGAAAGTATATGATAGTGAAACATCTCAGTGATATTTTCCATATTCTTTTGTCCCCTTGTTTAACCATGTCATTATTTTACTGTGACTCTGTAGAGCAAGGAAAAAATAAGATTTTGTCATTTTGTTGTTGGTATCAAAGGATGAAATATTTCATTAGCACAACAGCTGATCTAAAAGCTTGATGTCCCTGACAAAAGGATGTTCCCCCTATTCCCACATTTCCAGGTGTGCAGTTCCTTCTTCTCCACCATTCTGCTGTCAGACCCCTTGCAGGGCCAATTGCGTTGAGCTGCACAGTCAAAAGAAGTGAAATATTATTACTGGGGTAGGAAGTTATATCATTTCAGCAGAGTCTTTGGAGCAGAAACAGGAGGAGCTGGGATCATTTGCTCTTGGCTGTCATGAGATTAATTTTATCCTCAGTCACCAGTCTCCATAGTCCTTATGATTTGTTCTTGCAAAGAGTATCTGCCTGGCTTCTTTATGTTGACTGGTACAGTTTTCTTCATTTTTAAAAAAGTCTTAAGATTGGTGTTGCGTTACTTTGAATGAGAATTCAAAGGCGATGAGTGAAACTGTATTTTTATCTTCAAAGTAGGGATTTAATTGTTTCTGTTTATTCCTGAAATGAGTATGAGCCAAAAGCTGCTGCCTTGGTCAGGTGTGGGATGCTGCATTGCTGGTCAGCCAGTGGATAGTATCTTCTTTGTAAGGAATGGTTGCTCCCAGTTCCTCTGTATTGTGAAGCTTGGAATTTAGGAGTTTCAGGAAGCAAGAAGCACCTGCCCCTCTGCAGGTGCAGAAGCACCTGCTTTTGACTCCTGCCACTATTACCTGGGTGGTTTTCTTCAATTCTCTCCTCTTCACCCAAGTTTTAGCAGCTATATTTTGAGGTTTTTTTGGTCTTTACTTCCCTGTGCTTATTAGTTTTTCAGTACTGTACTTCCTGATCTTTTTTCCTATTAAGTGTTTTCTTTTATTGCTTTCCCTCTCTCACTCATCATTCCTGTTTCCAGAGCTTTGGTTGCAGAAGAACATTGTGTATAAATTGTCATGTTACTAAAAATACAGTTTGCCTCTCCTGTTGCTTTTGGAGAATGTGCAGTGGTTTCCAGAGATTCAAATGAAACTTAGCAGTTACTCTGTTAACTGCAAATTCTAAAGAAGTTCAACATTCTTTACTATGGCATTTCATGTGCTTCAGTAGATGAAATGTATTTGCAGACAGTGAAGATGATTTTGGCTGTGCTAGTCGAATAGAATTCCTTTATGATGACAGATAAAATAAAAAGGGTTAATAAAATTCCATTAGTATGGGTTTGTCACAGCCCTTCTTTCCATGAATATAAGATACAGCACAGAGTAATCTAGTTCTTTATATAAATAATGCAGTTGTCTTGAGCAAAGATTTATGAATCCTTCTGTAATACACAACATATAAGATTGGCATGGCACTTCTGTCAAAATACTTCAGCCTGTCCTAAATTTGGGTTTAATGTCTGTGGGGGAAGAGAACAGAACACTCCTCCTCTATCAATACCTCAGGCTGTGTGGCAGCTCCTGTATCCTAAGACAGCACTGTGCAGTCCATCATCCATCTTGGGGCTGTATTTGCACTCGTTTGCTGTGGCTTTCAGCATGTTAAACTTGAATATTAATCTGTCAGGAGAAATTAAAGGTGATTGCAATCTCATCCTACTTTCAGATGTTTGGTTATGTGTCCTTACTGTTCTAGGACAAGAAATGCTTTTGTGTGTAGAACACTTAGAGCTATGGGATGTGCCATAATGTTCTTAGGGCTTCAGGTGATTTTTTTTTCCCTCTGTTTTTAGTCAAATTGTCTCATAACATCATTGTAGTGAATACTTTTTAAGCCTTTTTTCAAATGTATTAATGGTGCTGACTTGGTGAACCTCAGGTATTTATGATCTCTGCTGCAGTAACTGTAATAAGAAAATCCTTCTGTACTCACTGTACTTAAAAGATTTACTCTTTTATTTCAGGAACTGTCTCTGGATCAAACATTATAAGAAACAAGACTTCCTGAAGTCTAATTGGACTCAGTACCTTGCTTGGATAGTGTCCTACCTGCAGGCAGTGAAGTTGTGAACCAGTATTGTGGCAGGTGAGCAAAAAAACTCTATATATCTTTTCTACCCTCCTCTGTTTTCCCCCTCTTCTTTACCTCTTTGATCAAATCATAGGCAGTAAGGTAAGGTTTCTGGAAAAAGAATTACTGAAATGCAGAACACTTACATCTTATTCAGGGTATAGGTAGGTTAAGGGGTCTCTACTGTCTCCTTAAACTGTGGGGTTTTCACTGCAGACACCTCTGTTTCAGTGGTTCCTGAAATTTAGTGAGACTTCACTAGATGAAGCTTGTGAGTCTCAGTTCTTTGGGAGTCAGAACTTACAGATCTAGTGTTCCATGGGTGACTAAGTCCTGTTTTGAATGGGTAATACTCAGAGCACAAAAGAAGTTTAGGCATGTAAAGAGACACACGGAAGTGTAGGCATATAAAAAGACATAGATCAGCAAATATAGTGTTCAGTATTACTGTTTCTAATTTTCCAAACATAATTGCCTTTCCTAAGTTGGTCTCCTTATATGTATGAATATATGACTACCTTAGTCTTGTTTATGGTTTCATTATTGAAACATATATGGAAAAACTATATAGTGCCCATGAATGCTGCTTTGGTGTGGAGCCAGTGAAAACACTAATCTGTCTGTGTATGTGTTATGCTGTAATATTGCCCATACTCTCTGCACATCTTAAAGTATCCTGACCTCTGGCAACCAGTTTGAAGCTTCTTTCATTGTGCAGTGTTATTTGATCTGAAGGGATGCTTAAGTAGCTGAGTAACTGGATAAACAAAAACTGAGCTGCTTGAACAAAACTTCCTTGCAGAGAAAATGGATGTGCCTGTGAAAACAGAAGCCCATTAACTCTACCACTGTGCAAAGAATAAAAAAAATCCACTAACCTGGAGACTATTTTGAATAATCTGTGTTGTTCAGGTAGTGATTGTTACTGATATTTGACTAGTATAAAGTAAATTTAAAATTGTTGCTTATCATTCTTGTATTTCATCTTTGTATGTGGTAGTATAAATGCTCATGTCAGCCCATATTCATATGTGTGTTAATCACTGGGCTATTCTATCAAATCAGTAGGAAAGCTTAGGTGAAGATGTATTGCTTTGAGTCAACATCTACTTTTCAGATATCAGCAAGTCACTGGTTTTCTGTGAACTTCTTGGCAGGGTAGGAAAATCGAGAGATACTTAGATGTGTCCAAAGTGAGTACTTTAGGCACATGACTAGGGAAGTAAATTAACTTCAGTTTATTAATAAGTGTCTTTACTGCACAGCTGGTATCAGATTTTCTTTTTCATCTAGAGATAAATAAATTAAGTCAGTTTAGCTTTGGTGCTAATAAGCACTTAGTGTATTGCTCTTCAATAATAGAAATACAACTTTTCACATGTGATTTTAACCACTTCTAGATGCCTCATTCATATGCAGCGAAACCTTGAAATGAAAAGTTATTATCAGTCATGCAACTGCCTATGCTGCTATCTCTTTTATTTGACTGTTTAACTTGAAATTTATGAGGAGGCTTTGAAACAGAAGCTGGCACTCAGGATTTCCCCTTCTGAAATGGTTCCTTCTGGTGCACTCTCCCTCTGGCTGCATGAATTGCTGCACTGCACCTTGTGCAGCTTGTGGGCTGAGGAAATGCTTCATATGCAAAGGCAAAGCCAGGAGTTTATTGTTAGCCTAATTAAAGTCTTTAACAGTCTAATCAAAGAGTTATTATTAGTCTAGGAATAATTATTTCAGACAGAGTGCTGCTGTAGAAAAGGTCTCAGTCATAATACAGTTAAATTTATTATTCCATGTACCCTTGTATCTACCCCTCTTTCCCCTGGTGTTGTGTTCATCCATTTGCCACCCTTCTGTGCCCTAAAGTCAACAGTCACAGCTTTCCACAGCAAGGATTTGGGGGGAGTGACAGCCTGGCAACACTTCATGAGGAAGAAACTGATGTTGATGGTGGTTTTTTTTTTTTCTTCTTGTAGAGCCCTCTTGGGGCTAATCCTGTTTTCTAATGCATGCTTACTCCTCACTCCTCTTTCATGTGTTTGGAATTCCACATTACAGCTGAATTTCCCAAAAGTAATATATGCTGTATACATATGTATATTGGATGCTTTTTCTTTTTCCTGCTATATCTGAGTTTACCCAGCTCCCAAATTTGCATGCATTTAATGACCAGTAATCAACTATTCATGAGTGTAGCTGGGATCTTACTTTCCTGTTCTTGTACTTTTGATCCCTTTGTCATCTTGTGAACTACTCTACACTACATCATTGTTCTAGGGTTGTAAATGGTTTATTCCACAGTGAATAATGCTAAATATTCTAAATTAATTGGAGCAATATCTCCCAATTACTGTAACAATAGGTCTCACACCACACAATGGCACAAGGCTAAGCTATTGCTAAAACCAGGTGAGCAATAACCACCTTCTCTTTGACCTCCAGCCAGACTAGGACAAATCCAGACAGTGACTGACATTTCCTGAGGTTGGCAAGGATGGGTTAATGCAAAGCTTGGGATCTCTGACTAACAATGGCAACACTACTGGTTTTGCTACAGGCCAACAGGATCTTGCTGAACAGTTTTGAGCTCAGCCCAGGCTGCAGCCTGGGACAGAGGTGCTCCCATGGCAGGTGGGAGGTGTGGACTCTTCATCCTCACAGCTCCTGTTTGCTGGCTGACTGCCCTGCTGGGGTGCTTTTCTCTAATGTCTGAGGGTGGTTGAAGAGAAAGCACCTGAATTTAAAGGGAGGTTGATTTCAGTTTTCCTATATATGTCAATAACAAGCAGGAAAAAAATCCCAAACTCAAACACAAACCCCTGAGACTCAATATTGAGTGTGGCCTGATAGTTACATTCTCTAAAGTGAGATACAGGAGACAACTAAAAGTACCTTTTCCTTTAAATTGTGCAGGGAAGAAACAGTCCATAAATAGTTTTTGCATCCTCTTGTTTATGCTTTTTGTTTTCTTGACATCTCTGTTCTGATCCCTGTTAATTTAATCTGGACATGGTAGGAGCTTTTTGAAATACAAATTGTGATTCTTCTGTGTTTTCATTTCTTGAGAGCCTGTTTGGAGATGCATTAAAAGAGATCTCAATTTTAGGAAAAATTCTGAATATTTCAAAAATGCTAACCAGTCTTGAAGACCCTGGCAGTGCTTTTGATACAGAGTTAATTATACCCTTTCTTAATGTACTGTGAGAGGAGAATAATGCTTTAATGTTTATGGAAGAACTGCAGATACTTTCTGAAAAACTGGTAGTGAGGCAGTTTTCCAAAAATGTCCAACGCTACAGCTCTGTGTTTGTAATGGGCTATTATAACAAACGATAAACTGCTTTGTAGGATTTAAAACTGTAATTAGTAAGTGTGCTGTTGAGGATTGGGTCGGTTAAATGAGTGAAGTGGGTATTAAAATTCCTGTTGTGCTTACAGGTCACTGAAAAACTGACTGCCTGCCAACCTGCTTGACTCATCTTAATGCCTCAGAATTAAAATAAAGCAGTTCATTTATAGATTAACTTGCTGCTCAAAGATTGGAGCTAAGGATGAGGTGACTGATGGGAGATTAGCCTGGAGTTCTGTGGTGTAAATAGAGAATTGCAGTGTATCAGGAATAACAGGTTCATGTTTCCATGATTCTAGAAGGAACCAGTGGCTGCTTGGACTTGAGTACTTCAGATGGGGTTGGTTGCTGTGATGTACTTCAGGGCATGGGAGCAATGGAGATGCTTTGATGTAGAAATGAAGTTTCCTTTGTAGTTTTCTCCCATCCATTTTCTTTTCTGAGTGGAGGAGTTCAAAGCATTCAGTCATCAACCTTCAGTGGGGTTTTTTTATGCCTTTAAATTCTTCAAAACATAGAGGGTTTAGTTTTTGGCCCCTTCTGTTGTGCTACTCTGTCCTTTACCAGAGTTCTGATTTTGCTCTGAGGATGTAATTGTTAATGACAGTGTTTGTGGAGTTAACCATTGTGATAGAAATTCACTGGAGATTAAATGAGCTTTAAGATTTTACTGTTGCACAACTTGTAATGGGTTTTTTTGAGGATCCTGTACACCAGATTCCTGAAGTTATAATGTGTGCTGTAGATACATCCGTGGCTTTCTAACTCTGGGGTTTTTTTAAGGTATTTTCCCACTCTTTTTAAAACCACCAAGTGTCAAGGAAATCTAATCTCCAGAATGTGTGTGGTGCACCTTTTTCCACAGTTAAGAGCTACTTGTATGGTATTTACACAAGGCTCTAAAGTTCCTTGAAACTGTGAGTTTGTGGGCACAGGGACAAGAGGAGGAAGTT
The DNA here is from genome assembly GCF_003945725.1 of Corapipo altera. NCBI lineage: Eukaryota > Metazoa > Chordata > Aves > Passeriformes > Pipridae > Corapipo > Corapipo altera. Next base: position 2,918,046 of record NW_020884914.1, read on the forward strand.
TGGAAAAGATGTTGATTTTTAACCCTTTACTAAGGACAACTGAATGTCAGAGTAATTAATTAAATATTTATTTTAATGTATCCTAAATTATGTTCATTTTCATACTAATATAAAGCATCTGTTTAACTCTGATACACAGAAATCCATTGCTCTTACACCTTGTGCAAGTCTCATGAATGCTTTATATGACAGTCATTTCTGACATGCCTGTTAAAGATCTTGATGCAGCTTTTGGAAGAATGTCAATTTATAATTAATACTCACATGTGAAAAATAGCTACACTGTAACCAGCAACATGTGGAAAAAAGTAATACATAGCAAAGTGAGGCAAATTACTAAATTTAGATCAGGCCTCAAATTTGGGGGCTTAGCCATGAACATGAATTATTAGGTAATTTCACAGAATCACAGAATATATGGAGTTGGAAGGGACCCACAAGGATCATTGAGTCCAACTCCTTCCTTAGACACTGTATGAGTTTATAATTGGAGTCTCTTGAATATCAGAGTTCTTTTGAATGCAAGCTTTGTTAATTCTTGAATAAGCAGCAGTGGAAATCTTCATTGTTTTGTTTTATTGGAATAGGTGAATGGCACAACTCCAGACCCAGACAATATCCAATCCCCCCTGGGAAATATATAAAACAAAAAAACCCCAACAAATCTAATCATAAGCCAAGTAGGGTATGGCCTGAAAAATAAATAAAATCTGGTCTAGAGAAAATATAAGTCATTTCCTAGAAAGGGTATATAGAAATCTCGAAGTGTCACATTTCGTTTGTTATTTCAGGTGAAATTTATATTGAATTTCAGAAGCAGCTCTGATTGGAAATACTGAGTTCTACTGCCTCAAACTGTACATAGCAAAAATATAAATACTCTTAAGTGTGACTTCTAATATTTTTTTTGCCTGGATGGGTATGAGGTTGAGATGCATCCTTGGTTTTCTCTTGCTCTATCATTTACTGCACAGCTTGACTGTGGAAGCTCTAATTCATTTGCCTTTTTCAGTGAGTTTGCTTTATTGGTACCTCTCCATGTAGGTAAGTGTATCCAAGTGAGAGGGAAAGTTAAGTAGGGAGTAAAATCCTTAGGCAATGTAAATTAATTCCCTTTGCTTTATTATGTGTCCTGCAAATAAAATAGAGAAGCTGCCCAATTTACTGTGTGTGTCCTCAGCATGACAAGGATGTAGTGGAAATTCAGCTGCAGCCTGGTCTGTGTTGTGAATCGTGGACCAGGGCAGTGCTCAGCACTGTCGTCACTGAAGGGCATTATTCACCTCATTTTAAAGTGTTATTTCAGCCATGACCACAAGGACTGGATATTGAATGTAGGTTGGAAATTACCTTTGAAATTAATTTAGAAAAGCTAAAGAAGTCATTAAAAATGAACTTGTACAGAGCTGGAAAACAAACATTTCAAAGTGCCTTTTTGTATCTATGTTGTAGTGATGAATAAGTGTTAATTAAAATGGTTCATCCCTGTTTCGCAACCGCCTTAGTGGTAAATACATGTTTCCTAGTGATGCTAGATCAGGAATGTTTAAAGCAATCACAGTTACCTGAACTGATTGCTAACCATGACATTCATACTCTGCAGTTGTGAAAATCTGAGCATTTAAATTTTCAATATAATTATTAATCAGTGTGGGAACACACTTATAGGTTTGGGTTTGTTTTTTTTTTGGTAAAAACACTAATGTTTTTCATTTCCTAAATGACACTGTTGAAGGTAAAATACTCTTTGCTCAAACAATTAAGCAGAAAAATCAAGCCCATATTTTGTAATATAGAGTAGTGCTGTTGTTCTTGAACCAGGATTCAGCCAGAATTCCTTGCAGATTGAAAGGCACTAATCTGTGAATCCGAGCTGATTGGGCTAATGCCATTGTTGGTGGTGTTAATGAATGTATGCTGGCTATTTTTAAACTTAGTTAGTCTTAAGAGGTTTAGTTGCATTATCACTTAATTTTGCATGGAATTGGCCTGGCAGCCCAAGTGGTGACAGTAATGACTCAGGTTCTAAGTGTGTGACAGATTTGTCTGAGGGCAGCTTCTGATACCAAATGCTGGAGCTGGGAAGCAAACAGCAGCTTCTTCAGTGTACTTGCATTTATTTGTATACTAACTAACTAAATATGTGCTAGAAAATAAGTTTCTACTTAGAAAAATTAATTAAACACGTAGAAACAGATACAGGACATAGAACATGGGAGAAGGCAAGAGTGGGATTATAGGGAGACTCATGTGAGTCACTAGTGAAGACTAAATTCTTCATGACTGTATTGGCTGTGAAGAGTGTGGGGTTTGATTATTCCCTCCTAGGTCCTCCTTTTTTCTTCTCTTTTCAAGTCATAGTTAACTGTTAGTGTAGCAAGACAGGAAGCTTTCTCATTCTGCCTAATTTGGTTTCAGACTTAGTTACTTTTTTCTTGTTATGTGTGGAGACAAACCACCTTCTTCCAAAGCTCTTAAACTGGGAGCCAGGGTCTTCAGCATTATGTAAATTGGGGCTTTGAGTCAGAGGTTTTGTATTTCAGATTACTGTCAGTAAACTGTTGTATTTTTTTGGGCCCTTTTCTGTTTCTGATTGGGAATTCAGAAGTGTGGATTTCATTGTTTTGTTTTTGTTTGGTTTTGGTTTTTTTATTAAAGCTGGTATTCCCTATGGAAACATGTATTTTCCAGAAGAGCAGCTTGTTGAGAAATTTCTGCTATGTTCTCTCTCTTGTGAAGTGAGAGGGGTGGGTAGATACTGAGAATGCCTAAGAGAGGAAATCAAACCAAAAGGAAAATGAAGCTGTGATTAGCTTGCAATGGAAACAAATCAAAAAAAGTGGTGTTAGGGAGTTGGAAAGAAATGCATTTCTTTTGAACAGCAAAAAGGTGTTTGAGTGGGAGATGAGATACTTGAAGAAACTGGACTGATGGATTTTGAGGTTGCAAATCTTGAGAGGGAGGAGTTATTTCATCAAGATCTCAAAAAAAAATGTACAAGTGGTTGGAATAAAAGGAATAAAGATGATAGAAAGGGGTTTTGGCAGATAGTGCTGACTGTTTGCATTGTGAAAGAATATTGCCCCTTTGTCTCATCCAAAACCTGCTGTGGGACATGTGTAGCTGAAATATTCTTCTTTAAATGCATCTGTGTTCAGTGGCAGAATCATCTTCCTCTCCTCCAAATGCCTGTGCCCAGTGGATTTCAGGTGCTCTTCCACTTAATGCTCCTAAGTTTCACAAAGACACGGGAGAGTTGTTTGGAGCTGAATAAATTATGGAATCCTGATGACTCCTGGGAGAGCAGGTTGCTTTACCAGCTTGCTCATGCCCACAACAGAAGGCTGCAGTCGCCTTTGGCAGGTCCACCAGAAATTATCCATCCTCTCACCCTCGAGGAAGGCTCCTATGAATTTTTATTGAGAAGGAATGAATGAATTGGCTGGAGTAATTCTCCAGATTTTTTTTTTTTTGCAGTATGACATTTTCTGACTTGTTTTGCTTTTTAAATCTGTAACATGTAGTAGAATGAATCTGCATACTTGAAGGATAAGTAGCAGTTCAGTAGTGATTTCAGTGCAATTACCAGAAGGAGAATCTGTAAAATAAAAGTACAAAGAAAAAGCTCAACATGAATTCCCTCAGAGTATGTTTAATTTGGGAGATGGTGACTAGTTTTCAGTCAAGTGAATGGATAGTACATGTTGTTTCCCAGTTGTACTGAGGCTGCAGTGGTAGAATTTGTGTTGTCTTGGAAAGGAAAAAGTTTTATGGTTTAATTGTTTATGCCTTTTTATCCCTGTCTGTAATGAACACAATGAAAGTAGAAGAGAATAGAGGCATTTCTGCTGCACTGCCAAGAAGCAGGTGTCCCTACTTGGTTATTTATAGACCAGGAGAATGCATATCATGGAAATGGGCTGGGAATGGCCTGTTATCCATCTGTTTGATCAGCTGGGTATTGTAACTGATTGTAGGGAAATGGACTTTTCAGCTGATGAAAATTGGGGTTCTGAACAAACCATTAGGTGACTGTTTCTGCTGTCTTATTAGTCCTGAAAATTAGTCATGTGTGATTTAGGTTTTGTAAACAAGAAAAGGCTCTTATTGTAGACCTCTTCTTATTCCTGCTGAGCAAAGAGATTTCTTCCATGTGGCCTGAATGCAATGTTCTGGATTACAACTATTTAGTACAGCTGGTTTATGAGCTGATTTTTGCCTGTTTCTTCATTATGAACAGTGTTTGTGTTTACTGGTTCTCCCTTTTCAGTTTCAGATTAACTGCAAGAAATGTCAATGCCCACTTCCCAATACTTTCCCCCCCACCTCTGTATTAATCTAAGTTTTTGTCCCAGAATTGTGGCTGTCACTGAAGATATGTGAGCTCTGAATTCTTGCTTGAAAATATCCATTTTTTTAAGATCTAGGTCAGAAGCTGATTCAGATGTAATAATTTATAATAATGAAACTAGGGCAAAACAAAAAAAAAACCTAAATGCAGCTTTTTAAGTATGGAGAGATGGGAATAATCCATTACAAACAAAAGAGCCAGCACTTTGTGAGTTGAGAGAACAAATTGCTGTTCTTTCCAAATGAAGCAGTACAGACCTTCTCAAGCATCTTTAAGCATTGGTAGTTCCTGATGGCTTATTTACCTTTCAATTTGTGCAGGATGGTGACATCTACAAATACTGTTGGAGATTGCAAAGAGCAGAAATAAACTCGGCAAAGAGGAAACTATCTGACCTCCTTCAGTGTACAGTGGTTTATTAGTGTCACTGCATTAAATGAATCTGCTCACTGGTAGATGAATTTCTTTTGATTACACATTAAAACAATTAAATATATTTGGTAGTATCCATGATAATGTTTTAAATAAACCAATCCTATGCCCCCTCTGTGATAAGGTTGGAGTTGCTAATATTATTGGGTCTGTATTTAAAATATGACTATGCTGATTAAAATAAAATGTTGAATTTCTTTTCAGTTTGTATACTTGCAATGTCACAGTAGCATGTTCAAGTTTTCAAGCATCTGTTGCTCTGAGGCTTTAACATGGAGATCATTGTCTATTGAAATGTTGTACAAATTATGTGTTCTCTCCCTAGGATGTAGGACCTGTCATTAATTTGAACCGAATTTGTTGGGGAATATTTTTATGATTTAAAGTGTAAGTTCCCTATACAACTACTATATTCTTAAGTTCAATTTTGTTTATTCATCCCCTCTGGTATCAGTTAGTGGTTAATGCTCCCAAAAATGCCCTGATGGAGAAAGGTATTTAATAGTCAGTGCATAAAAGGGTTGTGCTTCCAGGTAGTAAGGCTTGTAAGATAACTGCTGTGTTGTACTCTTAGTGGTTAACTGTAATTAATCCTTCCTGATCTGCTCAAAATACTTAATGAGGAAGGCAGAGGAGTCTTCTCTGGAAACACTGGGATCCTACAGGATCAGTATCTCTCTTGAGGAGTCAGGACAATAAAAGGGGTACATAAATTGACAAGTTTTTAATGTGTTCTACTTATGAGTAGAACTGGGACATATTTTTTCTGGCCACTTATTTATTCAGTAGATACAGATTTGGGTCAGCCAAAGGTATCATATTGCCATTGAATCCATATTGCCATTGAATCCTATTTAAATTGTCCATTTGTTACACAATGGCCTAATGTTTTTGAAACAATGTTATCTTGCTTAGATATCCATTTAAAGGTTAATTTCCTGGCATTTCCTTCAAAGTAAAGCTTTGGCGTAAAATTGTTTTCCTATCTGGCATTAACCACTGAACTGAAAATATCCTTCATTTACACAGCATTACTTGAAATGCTTCTTTTGGGGGAAGCTACAAACCAGTCAAAGCTTCAAAGTAAATCTGCTTCAATGTGTTTAAAAAACATACAAGATATTCCTTGATGGGAACCAGAACAGTTCCATATTATTATATAATATTATGTAAGGATAAAGAGGCTGAGGAAAAAAGAGACTGACTCATCACCAAGAAAGCTGATGGAAAAACATTTCTCCCTTTTTTCCATCACAAGTGTTCTGTGGATAACCATATTGAGAGATGGTGAGATGCTGAAATACAACAAGTGGGGGACACACCTCTAGTTAAGTTTCACACATCAAATTTTTCTTTTCTGTCCTGACTTTTGCATAGAGATCAATTAGCTTCTATCAGCCATAAGTTTTAAATGTTTTTGCAAAGGCAACACAGATTTGGTTGGCAATGATAACATGAACAGAAATGCTCCTATGCTGGTGGGAGAAGGATGTGATGTGGAAGAGTTGGGATCTATAGGCAGGTTGGATTCTGGGTGTGTGCTGCAGCATCTTTCCCTTCTGCTTAGTGCCTTTTCACCTATTTAAAGTGATGGGAATAGCTGGGACTGCTGTGCAAATTCAGACCCATTGAAGTTAATCCATGGTCCCAGTGCTGAAGCAGTGGGAGTAATGTTGGATAAAAGTGGTAGTAAAACAATTCTTCTGTCTTGTCATACAAAGCAGAGTTGGTTTGTCACATTTGATGGTATTGACCCTTGACAAATGTTGTGAAATAGCTGAAGCCTATATTCCAGTGAGATTTCTCTTGCTCTGTCTATACTTGGGGTTCCTTTTCAAATCTTTCTTCAAAATCTCATAAAGAAAAAAATTGCAAGAATTTAAAACATATCAGAAAATGAAAGTACAAACTCAGTTATGACTTTGGGAATGGCAGCCAAAATCTGAACAACCTGATTCAAGCTCTCTCTATGTAGAGCAGAGAAAAGTGATACAGAGAGTTAATATCTGCTTTGTGTCCTTTGTTTTTATTCCCCTCCAGACATTTCCAGGCAGGCTGTGGCAGTGATGTAGTTGTAAACTTTTAAAGGGAAAGAAGATACAGGTCCAGTTATAAACTAAATACTCTTTCATAGATGACCAGGGTCACAGAACACACCCATAGCCTTCACAAACTGATTAGAAAAGCATCAGAGGTAAAGCAATCCCAATGCTGCATTTGACAAAGCAAAACACCTCAAAGCTCCAGGCAGTGAACTGAAATGTTGCTCTGTATTCAGAAAGGTTTCGAGACCTGGTTTCTTTACCAGGGTCAGGGAAGAAGGGAAGCATCATGTGTAATTGGTTTTGCTTGTGTGTATTCTTCAGAGCACTTGGAGGCAGTCCATGTGCACACATGCTGTGACTGCGTGGCTGTTGTGCTCTATAAATGTCCCTCTGCCCCGAGCAGGTTCATCTGGTAGAGACCTAAACAAGGGGATTTCTTCAATGCTGTCTATGTTCTTCCTGATTTGTTTGCTACCTATTGTGACCACCTCAGAAGAGTTAACTGTGCTATTCTTAGCTCTTATCTGCTTCTTTGCCTGCTTGTTTCACCTCTGATGCAATGCAGTGCTGGAGCTGCAATGCACTGTCAGTTTACATCACACTACACCGGTAACAATTTTTAAATCAGTGCGAGGTAACGTGATTTGTGTTCCTTTCCTGTGGTTAGGTGTCTACTAGGTAATCAGGGCTGCATGCTAATGACCCAAGAGTAGTTGCAGATCATACCTTGCCAAAGTAATTTGATGTGGACACTATGTGGATAGCTTCTCAAACAGTTTTTGTGTAAACAATATAAATATAGCTGTGCACTGGAAATCTTCAACCCAGTTTTGAATGTAGTTTCCATGCAGAATCAAACTAAAATAACTTGCTTATGCTTAATGTAACTTTGGACTGTTTCATGCAGAATAGACTGTATTTTGCAAAACGATGCAGCTGACTGCAATAATCTGTTTTCCTTGGTGTTCTACCCGGACTCATACTCTGCAAATATTAGTACAGATGGGGGGAATTCTTCTATGTAGTGCCTAGAATTTTGCTCTGAGAGCAGATATGCCCCAGTCGTGTTCGGTATCATTCTGAACTTGACTTCTTTGGCAGCTGGACAGAACAACAGAGAAATTTTTCCTTAGCTCATGCCACAGGATTTATAGCGAACTGTCTGACCTGGAAACTTTAGGGATGAATGTTCTAAATCCAACTGAGAAACTGCAGTACAGTTGCAGGCCTGGATTTTAAACTTATTCTGAGACAATTTCAAGCATTTGGTTTGAATGTATTTTAATGTCTCAACATATCACTTCACTGCTGCCTGCAAAAGTAGAAGACTCTAGAGAGTGGCATTTACGCCATAGAGGAACAGAGGAATTCTCACTGCGTGGAATTAGTAGCAATGACTCTACCAGCAACCTGTGCAGTTTTAAGGAGTCTTAGTCATTCCTGTGCTGCAGTTGGAAGGCATGGCAACTGCTGAAAGAGCTGTTTCCACACTCCAAGTTTACCTTTCCTACAGGACAAGGTGCAGCAGGTAGTGGCTCTGTGCTCATGCAAGGCTGCTGTAGTTGGGTGGCACCTGGCATTTGTTAGGTAATTGCCATTCAAGACAACGTGTGGAGCTGCTTCTTGTCCCCTTGAGTAGTTCTAACATCCTATGCCTTATAGACTATCTCTCCATCCATTTTAGGGAGTGGATTATACCCTGCTGTTCCCTTTCCTTTTCTCAGAGGGAGGTCGAACACTGGGATACTGTTCAGCTTGATAAGAGTAGTCACAGAGGAATTTTGGAATTTAGCAAGAGCTTTAACTATTCAGAAGCTCTTGTGAATGAAGTAGATTATTCTGAGCATATGACACTTCAAGAGGAGCATTTTATATGGTGATGTACTCAATACTAAGAATAGACATGATTTCATATAGCTAGATTAACAATTGTGTGCTTCAGAGATGATACATGTACAGTCTGTTTCAGTCTGCACGGACTTCTTGAGATGTGTTGGGTTCTTGCCATTCTCTGTAGTCACTAGAATGCATCTTTGTGACACTGGTTAGTGTGTTTATTTAGCTGCAGCAGAGCATGGTTTCTTGAGATATGGCTATATAGGTTGAGGCTGCATCTTGGTATAGGTGAAAAACTGTCAGATCAGACCTTATTTTAAATGGTAAATCAGATTATTATGGTCCATGCCCTCTCTGGGAAGACATAAAAAATAATTTCAATGTAAGAATTATAAGGGGAACAGTTCTTTTCTGTAGCAATCCTCTTGGAACAGTTTATCAGTAAAATATCTACTGGTTTTATAGAAGATTAATCATTTGGCTTTTAGAGAAGACATTTATTACCTTTTTAGTCTTTCTTTTAGAAACTGAGTGCTTCATACTATAATGTTTATAAGTTCAGTTAGAATTTTGATTTAATGCTCTGTTCTATTGTAAGCTAGTGTCTTTTATGGATCTATATATAAAACCAAAGGCTCTGGATCTCTGCTGATTTGTCAGATCAAATGTGTGTTTATTCTGTATATTTATAAAATTATCTTATTTGGAAAACAGTCTGAGAAGACACTATTCACTTGTCTCTAGAAACTGAGCTCTGTTGCTGCCCATGCTCTCCTAATTCAGCAGTCTAAGTGCCTTAATTGATCATCTTAAGAGGAGGTTGAAGGCAGCAGTTAATTGAACTTCAGGGAGCAAAATACACTTTTGTTTACCAGAGTGCTGTTGTACCTGTGAAGGCATTGGACCTTCCACTGCAGAGTGAACAATTCACAGACCAAACATATGATTATATCAAGGTGAGAAGCAGATTATCACAAAGCTTGTAAGAAAGAAGTATGAAACCTTAACATGTGTTGAAACTACCAAACCTTCATAGACCTATTATGGTTGGTTGGATAAAAGGAATTGTCAGTTATTCAACAATCTTGCCTGATGTTGTGTTTGGAGTATGTACATTACACTGTGCATGACAATGTCTTTGAGATAGTAAATGTGTACTAGTTTTGTATAGGGATTATTTAGGTGATCTCTTAAGGCATAAAAGTCTCTGTCATTAAGAGGATAGCTGAGTGTTCTCTTTTCCTTCAGACCATGCCCCACCGAGATTCTTGGAGAGCATCTCTTTTGGGTCAAGTCCAAATAAGATGGCTCATTGTTCCTGAAGGGAAAAAAGTTTCCTTTGCTACTCATTCAATTGTACAGCAATTATTGGCATTTTGTATTGTCACATGCATTGCTCTCTTTTATGATTTTCAAACTGACCCTTGACTTTAAAAAATTGAAATTTAATAGAAGACAAATCTGTTTCCTTGCTTTGGGAAGGTGATCTAGTGCACAGAAATAGTCAGATGGTCTTCAGGTTTTCATTGCTTTTCTTAACTCATGTACTTTGCTAATAAGGTGTGTGGGGGAATGAAGGGAAGGTTGTAACTTTTTTTAAATTTGAGGCTAAATCTGGTTGTCCTTCTACAGATACACAGAAGATAATGATCACTTTTTGTAGAGTAGTTAAGTTGTAAGAGCTAATAATCCTCTGAAGAACAAGAAACTGCAGAGAATGTAAATCTGTCTTTATGCTGTGCATGCTGATAACTAGTGAAGCTGATAAAGGCTCAAAGAAGGTAAAAGACACCACCAGATCCCTTGTAAATGATAGAAAGACATTTTCAAATTAACTGCTTAAACCCCACTCCATGCCTCCGATCTGAAAACTGAGCCAACTTCTAGTTCAAAGCATTAAGATGTCCCTGGCCCATACCCCACATGGGGTTATTGAGGAAAAAATTCCCCCCTTGTCAACTTTATAACTCGCTCCTGGAATAAACAGCCAGTCTAGGAATTAATGTCATTAAAAAGATCATTTTGTTCAGCTGGGATAAAAATGAAAGATGAAAAAATCTGTAAAGACTAAACATGGAGTCTATTTTTCGTTTTGTTTTTGAACCTTGAAGTGTTTGGGCTGAACAGCTCTTATACCTGCTTTCAAGGATGAATGTTGGTAACCAGCGAAGATGAAAAGTCAATTAGTAAAAAAAATATGATGTTTAAAGTTTTTGAGACTTGCATCAAGGAAAACTTGCGACCATGAAATAATTCTGTGATGAACTAGAACAGTGAGATTAATGAAGTCAAGCAGTTATTACTTTAGTAATTGAGGTGAATATAAATCCAGTGTGTTTTGAAATTTCTTACTTATATAAAACAGCTATATTCTTTATCTGTAATTTGGGAAACTGCATAAGCACATGCTGTTTGTCCTGCAAACACTCTACATGTTCTGTGCATTTTGATATGAGTCTATGTAAGGGAAACACAGATGGAGTAGCTCATGAACCCCTGTCCAGTGTTCTGTACCTTGGAACAGGACGTTGTTCCCCACTTAGCAAGGCAGTCTAAGAAGAAAGTCTTTCTGGTTATCATCTTCCATCATTTTAACTTTCTGGCTAAAATCAAGAAAGCAAGAAATCTGTCTGATCTTTGCAGATGAAAGATAAGATCTGGCAGGCTTTAAACTAGAGAAATATTCTTGTTCCTACATATATCACAGTTATTTTGGAATCTGTGTGATAGAAAGGACTGGTGGGAACAGAAATAGTTGTGTGAGGGTAGATAGCACACAATCGTCTGCCAAGTGAGTTTGCAGTTAATTGACTTATAAAAATTAAGCAATTTTATATTAATTCCAGAAAGTGGGGCTGGGACCAATTTTTTTCAATAGGTTGGTGAAATACCTTAAAGTGTTTGTTTGTTTAAATGATTCTTATATATAACCATTGCCTAAAAAAAACCCCCGCCCTTCAAGAGTTTGAATGTCATTGAATGTGTGCACAGTACATAGACAGTCAGGTAAAGCAAAACTGAGGATATTTTTAGTTCATAATACATACTTGAACAGATACTTGAGTTTAAGAAGTTTTTTACTTGCATTGATATCAGTGCTGTTGTTTAGCAGATGGTATTTCAAAGAGCAGTTGAGCTCAATTTAAAGAATATCAGTAATGTAAGCCTGGATTTAATTCATATCCATTTAAGTTGCTCTAATGAAGTCATGTTTATGAAGTCATTCTAGCAAGTCATAGAAGGCTCTTTATTTGGAAAAAATGTCTTTTTTTTTTCTTTTGGTTTTTGTATTTCATTTGTGCAAGTTACTTATGTCATTGAATGTGAACAGAACTGTCTTGGATGCGGAACCAGCTTGGAAAGATCAGAGTGCAGCAATATTGCAAGGCAAGGCTGTGCTCAGCATCCTCCTTCCTGCTGTGACTGAAGCTCCCAGGTATAGAGTTCACTTACTCTCAGCCTCTGAACTCAAATTCTTTTTCAAAGCAACTTTGAATGTATTGTGTGTCACCTGCAGAACCAGGAGCTTCCCAGTCCTTGACCTCTGTTTACAGAATTTACACAGGAATGAATTACTTTCTTGTGTCTCATTAGGAGAGGAGAGGAGGGAAGAACAGGATTGTTGACAGAATCTTTTCTGGGAAAAGGCCTGTTTAAACCTGTGTCTTTTGACAGTACAAAAACCACCACAAGTAATAACCATGTCTCCTCCTAAGGATTAATTCCATGAGTTACCTTGCAGATAGACAAGTGAGCAGACAATTTCTCACTTTCTAGCAACCTGAAGAAATTCCTTGAATCCTTTCTTCTTCCATCCAATTTTACCTCTCCTGCTGTAAGAAGGAGAAGCCAGTTCTTTTAGGCTTAAGAGCTCCTGTCAGACAAGAGTTTAGTGGTGGGTGAAGTGGCATTTGCTCTTCTTGGAAAGAGTTTGCCAGAACTATGGTACTTGATTTGAGTATCAGTTCCTAGAAATGTGGTCATCTGAGTAAGCTAAGCCTGCATTTTAGGTAGGAGACAAATGTGTTTTATTATGTTATTTTATTTAAAGACCCTTTGTCTTGTTCATTGTTCCCAACAGTGAGATTAAGCTGTGCAAAGTATGAAAATACAATAGAATGAAAATAATTAGGTCTGTTTATAATTGCAGTTGTGATTATTATTACTGTAGCTCAGAATTCTCCTTGGGCAGGGAAGAGGCTGTTGCTACAGAAAGCAACAAATGGGGTTCCTCTGGAGCAAGAGCAGACTAAATGATGCAGGACTTAGAACCACCATGACAATTGCACTTTACAGGCAACTAATACTCAAGCAGCTCAGTAGCATTCCTGTATGTGAACAAAAGCCATGTAGCATGTATGGCAAAAATAGGTGACAGAAGGCTCTGACTCATCATGTGGAACTGTAATTTAAGTTCAAGGGGGATTTTTTCTCTCTTGGATCTATTCCTGCTGGCTCAGATGTCTCAAAAGCCTTTAGCACCTAGCTTTAATAGAGCTGGTGCCTACAATCGAGAAATGGGTTGGATGCAAGGAGCAACATACTACTCATCTTAAAAATATCTTCCAGCTAGAGCTGAGGTAACTTTGCAGGGATAAGAAGCTTCCATTGACCTTTACTAATTTTGGTTTTCTGGATTTAGAAAAGTCTCAACTCCCTAAGCAAGAATTTGCTTAGTGAGGCACTGAGAAACAGATGCAATGTAGGCATCTTGGTGCTTCCCACTCAGTACAACTTTCTTTTAGCAAACAAGTACCACCAATGAACAGTGTGTGAGAGGTCACTGCTGGCTCTTGTCAGTCATAAATAGTAATTTTCTTTGTGTTGAATCAAATTTTAAATTAAATAATGTTCCATGGAACTTTGATTTTCAAGTAATACTAATATTGGTAAGACTCACCTATCTTCAAGATTCATAAGGTATTTTTCCAAGTGGTATTTTGAAACCTATTAAGTCTGTCCAGCCCCTTGAATACCTAATACAGGTGTATTGTTTCATCAAAAGATCAGTGATAGCCCTGACTGTCTTTGCCTCTTCTGTAATTGAGTTCAAACCCCTGACTTGAACAAATTTTTGGTAAGACTTTGAAAATAAACACCAGCTACATACACAGGGGTTTTTAGGTGCAGAAAATCTGTATAAAGATAGACCATCTCAACTGGGGGGACACAGAAAATGTTCTGTGTGAGGCAAGAGCAAAACTACTACTGTCATTATACACTTAGAGGATCTGAACATCCTTTATGCAGACTAATGCAAGGTAGTAACTACTGGTCTAGGAGGCTCATCATGCTGTCCATAATACAGATAGACAAGAGACACATGAATATGGCCCAGGGTGACTGAAGAGAAGGCTTCAAGTGGTATCTTAAAATGTTCTGGTTCCTAAAGGCTTGCCACTTCAGTTACCAAATTCAGTGAGGGTTAGATCATACTTTGACCCTAAATAAATAATGGCAATTTTTGACTGTTCCTGTACTGTCCTAGGTAATAATGAATGATCTGTATTGGCTCTACAGTGGTCAGGTGGTTTTTTGGGTGCTTCTAGATTTTATTAAAAATATACTAATATTTCACAGTTGTTGATGGGAGGGTGGGAAGGAGGAGTGCAGCAAGGGAAGAAGAGAAGCAGCCTTAAACAAGATATTTCCCTGATTGAGTTCCCTAAAACCCAGGCCTTGTACAGGCAGTGGGATGTGTAATGGGATTGTTACTGACACAGTCTTCACAGGACTGCCCTGCTGGAACACAGATCCCTTTGTTAATAGAGCAGCTTTAATTAAAAACTACAGAGTTTGTGATGAAATTGTTTTGACCCTTAAAGTTAGATTTGACTAATTCAGTGACTGCCCAGAAAAAGAATTCCTTTTGGGAACTGCATAGCAGAGTTTGGAAATACATCTGAGGATTAATTTGACACAGGAAACTGATTACAGAAGAGGCAAAGACACAATCCTGGTGAATCTCAAATAGCTCGGATAAGCAGAGGTGAGGTTGAAAGGAGGAACTCTGGCTGAGCTTCCCCGGGGTGTTCTTGCCTTGCTGGGGGTTGTTTGCAGAGAAGCTGAAGTGCTGTAACAGCCTCAAGCTCCACTCAGTGATGTTGCCTTCTCTTTTTCCATGGCAGCTCTCTCATGTCCTCTGCAAAACTGAGAGTAGCTTAAGGCCATAATTTCATGCATGACTTGGTAAATTGTGCAAGGAAGAGCACTGCCAAACGAGGAGCCGAGCCAGTTTTCAATATGAAGGCCATCTGTGACAAAATGTTTTAGCAAGTTTGAAAACAATTGAGTTCTTTCCCATTTTTACTTTGAGTTCATTTAGCGTGTAACTTTGTAGCCTCCCAAGAGTACGCTTCTGTTACTGTATCCTTGTTTGCTATGCGTTGAGTTTTTGTGGAGTCAGGTGGTTTCATTTATTTTTTGGTACCACACAGGGATCAAATCTTGACTTTGCATCAATGTCACTTTTGATTCTTGCTGGAGACACTTCTCAAGGTAGATGAAACTCAGATATTTGTGGCAGATAAGATTTGTATCAATAAATTGCTACTGGTTACAGCAGCAATGCCTAAACTTAAAAGTAGTTTATTGCTGAAAGTGGAAACATTTTAAAATTCGGGATGGATTTTATGTGAGCCTCTCTCCCTTAACCTGGCCAGTTACCTGCAATCTCCCATTACCATTTTGCTTCACAAAAACATGAAGTTGTGTGTAATGGAGTTTCCATGTAAAAAGAATTATTGAGCAGATCTACAATTTGTTCTAGAGATCTCTTGATTTGTCTTAAGCTTCTGCAATGAAGACTACCTCTGTTGAAAGCAGAGTGGCAGTAACGTGATATCAAATGTGTTCAAGTGTTTCTCTTCACTAATTTTGGTGTCACTTCCTGAGAACAATATTTTTTTTTAAAGGGTGATGGTACCTACCTTACTTAACAGTACTTTTTCTAAAAGCAAGAGAAAAATTATAGAATTGTTTTCCTGAGTATAGGGGCTAAATTTGACTTTTAATTTAGATGTCTAACATGTCTGAGGTTAAGCATCTTTCAGCTGGTACAGTAAAGGAAATGGAGAGAGAGTTACAGACACAGTGTCACTCCCTGAGTCAGCAACAGAGACAGAAATCTGCCTTGTGCCAGACTATCAGACCCCACTTTGGAAACATTGCTTCTACTGGAAAATTTGGCTGCTTGTTTCTGTTGACAAATGTTCTCTGCAACAAGTAATTTTCAGAAAAAAGAAACCTTCTTGTGACTTTAATACTATTTTAGGAGGAACTGAGTAAGAAGAAAGTTTCTGACCTTTAAATGCATGTTTTGTGTAGCAGGTGGGACTGGTAGGGAAACCCCAGCTGGAGAATATCCTCAAAAGTGAAGGATTCCAAAACTTCTTGAACTTGTGTTGTAGCTGCTTTTAGATAAGTGCAGAGCTGCCCATATGGAGAAGGCAGTCACTTAGGGATCAATCCATCTGCCTTTCAGAATAAATGTTCTCCATGAAAACACTTGCTCTCAGAAGTGCAGGGATGTAGTATTTGTTACACACAAATTACAAGGGTTAGACACTTAAATGCAGGTTTTGTTTTCTTGTTTCTGCTGAGTGAAGTTGACTTCTTAGCGTATTTGCAGCTCCTTAACTTCAAATTAAACTGTGCAGATATACCCAGAAATGGACTGTGAATGTCTGTTAAAGCAGCAGTCTAATTTTGCAGCATCTACTCAATTCTGTAGGCAGTAATCTGCTTGAATACAGTGAGGCTTTTGGGAGGACTGCATAGTACTGCCAAGATTAGTCCCACTGTGTTGGTGCAAACTTTTAATGTTTTATTTTAATTCTAATTTTTTAAATTTGTACTGGTTCATTGTGATATTTCACAACTTTTTACAAGAGTAATTGAGGAAAAATCTTTGAAATAATGCTAAACTATTTCTAAATTTAGATCAATGAAAATTATATAGCTCTGACATTAGAAAATCTGGGTATTTCTTATATTGGTCTCACATAATTAGATTCAGTCAATGTGTTGTACACATACATTGTATAATAAGTATTTTCTAAAGACACCATGTCACTTTTAATATTTTAAACATATGCTAATGTTTGAGTCACACTTTTTTCACCATTGTGAATTTCACTTGCATTTGAGGATCTTGAATCTCTGTTTTTGCTGCTGTTCCAACAAATCTGCTGAATGATAACACTGACATAACCCTTACACAAGGATGGAGCTGCAACCTCATCTCCAGTAACCGTGACAAACGTGGCTGTAATATTTACAGGGGAAAAGTGTGCATCAAGGGTGAAATGCAGAGATGCATTAAAACATCAAACATTTAAAAAAAAAAAAATAGGGCAGTTGTAGCTGCTTAATTGCTTTCCTTAGAAAGACTAATGCAATGTCTGAGGAAGTAATCCCTAAATAAGTTAGGAGGTGAGATCTTTCAAAGGAGGACAAAACCCCAGCCATAGACCTATTGGGGAATTCTATGAAGAGACTGTCAAGAGCAGTAAAGCTGATGTGTTGTTAAATGTCTGTGGGAGAGATTTCTTGGTGTTGAGTGTCTTAATTAGGTGAAAAGTAAACTTCAGTGATTGGATGCTTGGCATTTATCCTATTTGAACCCAAAGGTTTCCTCTGGCATAGGAGTGGGTCTGTCAAAATGTGTGATTTTGCCCTGCTCTGAAGTGTTCAGTGTAGAAGTGCATATGGCTGTAAAGGATGGAGCAGGAGGAGGCCATCCCCTTGTGTGGTACTTAGCTGGTACATTCATTTGTGCTAAACCAAATAAGTTGTGGCAGCTGGAGCAGGATGGTGGAAAGGGGGAAAAAAAAGCAGAGCAATGGAGAGAGGGAGGAGGCACAGTAGGGCGGTGGAGCAAAGTATTGGTGGGGTGTGATGTGGGCTGGGAGGCAAGAACTGCTCAAAGGCCAGGTGGGTCTGGCACCACGACTGTGCTGGGTGAGTGGGAGATGGAGGAACAGGCACAAGGCTTTGGAATGGGTGAAGCCGAAGGGGTGATGGAACAGCAGGGATGCCCAGAGGGAGCCAACTTCTACAGAGCTTTTTTTGTATATTTGGCTGCGGTCTGGAGCTTTTAGGGCTGCTTTTAGTGTGTGAGCTGCTGCTCCACATTCATTCCCCTGAGCCCCACGGCAGGGATTTCTGGTTGACAGCGCCTGCATCAAGGGAAAGGACAACACTCTGGGGTTTCCCGGGCTACCAGCCTTTGGCTGGGGGATGCTAATGCGGGCAGAGCGCTCGAGTTTGCCACTCCTGAGCCCCAAGCCTGGTGTTCTCGCCGCTCCCCCAGATCCGACACCCCCTCCCCCGATTGCCTGCGTCTGACTCATTCGCTGGTGCCTGTGCGAGAGCAGAGCGGGGCGGGAGAAGCGGGGGGGAAGAGCCTTCAAAGTAGCCGCGGCTGGTCTGGGTTTGACAAGGCGGCCGTGTGAGCTGTGC
Source organism: Corapipo altera (assembly GCF_003945725.1). Taxonomy (NCBI): domain Eukaryota; kingdom Metazoa; phylum Chordata; class Aves; order Passeriformes; family Pipridae; genus Corapipo; species Corapipo altera. The sequence goes on from NW_020884914.1 coordinate 2,936,172, forward strand.
CCCTGCCAGCGCAGGGCGGCGGTGCCGGGGGCGGCGGAGCGGAGCGGCCCCGGCGCGCACCCGCAGCGCCGCGCCCGCGGCCCCGGGCGGATCCCGCCGCTCCTCCGGGAACCGCCGCTGCCGGTTCCGAGGAGCTCAGAGCAGCGCGGGGGGCTCCGTGCCTGCCCTCCTGGGGAACTGCTGCGGCAGCGTTGCGATTGCCCCTTTGAACAGCGAGTAAAAAAAAAAAAAAAGGGGGGGGGGGGGAAGAGAGAAAAGAGGAAAAAAAGAGGAGAAAAAAAAAAAGATGAAGACGCTTAAATGCCTCCTGCCAAAAGTAAAGAGCGAATCTCAGTTGCGATGGCTCTGCTAAAACTTGATCATGCGGGATTTCAAGGGATAAAAAAGGGCTGCCGGGCTGCTATTTACTGCGGCGGGAACAAGTTGCAGGATGAAATCCAGGCGCTGAGGGACCTATTTTCCACTTCATTGTTTGCGAAGGAATCTACTGAAATGACTTTGAGGATCTTTAAACTGGAACTATGTGGAGGGAGAATGCAGTAAGTATTGCCTTTCGGGGGAGCACCGGTACGAGCCGAGGAGTTGGGCAGGGGCGCGGAGGCTCCGGGAGGCGCGCAGGGATGTCGGCGGTGCCGGATCCCGCGGATCCGGGCTTGGCTCTTAGTTCCCAGCCGGCACCGAGGAGCAGTTAGGGAATGCCGGCTGCCTTTGCCTGGCGCGCCAGCGTCCTACATTTAGCCGGGGCTGCTTGAAGAACTATCCTTATGCATATTTACTGGAAATAGTGAGGGGAAATCAAAGCAATTGGGCTTCCCGTGGCGGGTTCAGCTAGAGTGTCTCCCTGGGCTTGTTTATGATAAACTGGGAATGAAGCTGTTCCGTTTCAAGAGCGAAAAGAGCTTTATCCCGCACCGCTTTAGCTGTGTTCCAGGTTATGCTCGTTTCGAACCTGACGAGAAAACTCCTGCCCTTGATCATGTGAATTAGTTTGCTTCTAGCTGCCCTTTCCAGGTCGGACGTCTCTTCCCGTAGAGCTCAAACCCATCCATTTCACTTGGAAGCAGCCGGGCGGTTGGGAGCCCAGGATTTTCCTGACCTGGATAGGGATGAGGGACGTTTCCCGGACGGCTGCGGGCTCTTAGCAAAGCGCTGAAATGTATTTCTAAGGGGAGGGGGGGGGGAACTTTTGAGCGCAGTCACTTTATTTCTGTTCACATGAGGTTGAAGTACACGTTTCTTCCCCCTCCCCGTCAACCCCGCAACCTGACTAACGCCTTCTCCCCGTCTCTGTCCCGTTCCCCGTGTCCAGCCCCCCCTCGCCTGTCTCCCTGTGCGCGTAGCTGCCCTCCCGGGATGCGATGTCGCCCGCAGGCTGCGGCGGGGATCACGCGTGCGGCCGGCGGCGCGGAGGCCGCCCCTGAGCCCGGGCAGCGAGGGGCGCGACATGCCCGCGGTCGCGACATGCCCTGCACCGACAGCAGCACCGGCAGCGACACCTGCGGCCCCTCCGGCTCCTCCCGCCGCTCCGTCTCCTGAGGCGCTCGGTACGTGCGGCCGCGCCCGCCGGGGGGCGCCCGAGCGCCGCGGCGCGGGAGCGGGGGGGGGTGGGGGGGTGGGTCTGTCGCGATAGTCACGACTCCCCCGGGATTGTCGGGAGGGACGCGAGGCGCTCGGGCTGGGTTTTCTGCCGCGGAGGGGGGGAGCCCGGCCCGCAGTGCAACAGCGCAGGGGCGCTGATGTGCGCGGTTAAGCGGTCGGTGGAGCGCTCGTCTGCCCCGAGAGGAGGTGATGGTGCTGCCAGCCCTTGTCTCGGTGTGCGTTCCGAGCAGCAGACGGCTCTGACTGATGATGGAGATGGGGCTGGCGGGATGAGAGAGAGGGGAGATGTGAGAAGTGCCACCCCTGATTGGACGGCCCCGCCAGTGTGTTCTGTGTGACGCTTCGCAAGAAGCTTGGCTTTATGTGGCACAGGGACTCCCTTGCAGCTTGCGGAGAGCCAGTTATGGGGGTGGAAATCCCTCGGGGCACAGAAACAGAGGGAGATCTTGCAGAGTCAGACCTGCTCTCCCTCTTCTCCCTCCTTCAGATAGTTCAGATCACTTCTGTGCCTCATCTCTCTCCCCATCCTACTCTGTCTATATTCAGCCCTCTACAGAGATTCAGTGAAGACATGAGGTAACCAGTGCAGTGATGCTCATTTATGGAACACCCTCCCCTTCAACACCAGGGACAACTTTGTGTCCGAGATCAGCAGTTCTGAGATGCTCAAGTCAATGCTGCATGAAAGGAGGGAGAAGAATTAAGATGGAATATTGTGCTTCTGAATCCGTTCCAGAAATGCAGTGTAGGCTTCCTTGAGCAGCAGCTGCCTAGGAGAGATCTTCAGAAATAAACCAGCATGATTTTGGGATGCTGTGAGATGTATGGAATATGTGGAGTGGGGTTTCCAGCAGACCTCTGGCTTACTTGTCTCATTTTGAGCTAAAGTACCTTTCCCTGTCAGACCATGACTGAATTTTAAATAGATGTTCAGGATGAAGGAATATAGATTTCTGTTTTACCTGTTTTAGTGCAGCAGGGTTAAAGAGAAGGATGATAATGTATTTTGGTTTTGGTTTTTTTGTGTGTGTGTTTTGTTTTTTTTTTTTAAATTGTCAGTAATTTTATTTTTTATTGGCTATCCAGGAAGAATGTAATGGGTCTTTTCTCTGAACTTCTGCTACATTTTTTGCTTTGCTTGTGGGAGACCAGCTGTAATACTGTCATTATCAAGCCAACTTTTTGAGGGGATACAAGAGGCTTAAACTGGAACTAAGGTGAAGAATGCATTATAAAAAGCTGCTAAAGTTTGCATTGTGCCCAGATGCTTTCTGTTTAAAACCTTCATTGGAGCTCTACAGTATATATTTCTTTCCCCTGTGTTTTTCTTATACAATGTGATCGCTTTTACAGGGGACAAAGCTGGCAAAGATGAGGAAAATTGGCTGTGCTCTCCTGGTACTCCAAGCTCTTCTGGCGCCTTTGGATCTTGTTCGTGGAGCAGAGAAAAATTATCCCATCCTGAACATTGCAGTGATTCTGGGAAGGACCAAGTACATAACAGAGAGAGATATCAGAGCTCTCTGGACCAGGGAAATGTCAGCAGACCTGACTGTTGATGTCAATGTAGTGCCCCTTCTCGTGAACCAGACTGACCCCAAGAGCATCATAACACATGTTTGCGACTTGATGTCAGGCACCAAGATCCATGGAGTGGTTTTTGGAGATGACACCGATCAGGAGGCAGTAGCTCAGATTTTGGATTTTATTTCATCTCAGACTTCTATTCCAATTCTTGGAATTCACGGCGGGGCCTCCATGATAATGGCAGATAAGGTAGGAAAAGTTATTACAAGCTTTTATTAGTCTAATATACTTGTGTTGGTCTCTGTCTTGAGTAGTCAGTACAAGCAGTTCAAAAAAGATGTTTGTAATTGTCTCTCTGTACTTCAAAAAAAGAAAAAATATGTATAGCAGTATCCTTGTTGTTTGCTCTTCAAATACTTGGAAATACTTTGGGGTTCATGCCTGAAACTCAGCTTTTTGACACTATAAAAGCAACTCTAATGAAATTTTAGTCTCCAGCTCATTAAATGATGGTCAGCCTAGAAATTTTAAGAGCAAATAAGGCACATGGGTGTAAAACCAACCTCAAAATAGTAAGTTCATGAAATAATTTTACATCTTATCCCCAAAATCATAAACAAGTGTTCTGTGGTGCTTACATGAAATAGCAAGTGATAGACCTGGATGTGTATGAAGACAACAGTAGTAACAGGACAACAATATTAAACCAGACTTCAGTGATCTACTACAGTCTATAAATTAAGTAGTCTTGCACACTTGAACCAGGTCTTGTATTCCCTATATTTATTTAGATTTTTGTTAATTGGGTACTTCTACTTTCCTACTGTAGTCCATGCAAACCCATAAAGGGATTGCCTGAAATCTGGAGGTAATGACAGATTGTTTTGTTGGAAAACATCTCTTTATATAATCTCTTGTGAGACTGGAACGACAGAAGTGACTCATGTCTCAAGTTCTTTAACGCTGTAACAATTTTGTGGAAATTCTTGCTGGCACTGCAGCACTGATGTTGTGCAGTGATCACAGCTGCTCCTGAAGCAGGTGCTCAGCACCAGGCAGGGCTGAGCTCTCTGGTGTGGATTGCTGAAAGTCAGAGGAGCTCCCACTGTGGTGTAAAAGAGTTCAGGTGTGGGAAGTCACTGGTTTTCCAGTACATGAGGCTTTTCAATGTTAATTACAATTTATTTCCTGATATTTCCATCCTTCAGGATTTCTTATTAATGGAATATTATTGCTTCTCATAAATGACTTTTGAATAGTAAAGAGGTCTCTGAATACATCTGAAAAGGAAGTGGACCAGACATATTATTTTGTGACTTGAGGGAGAAAAAGAAGCAGGAAAGTGACAATGATTAGTTATGATTGAGGAATCAGCTTTGAACTTTGACTCTTTACCTCTGGAAAAGACTCTTTTCCACAGGGATAAGAGATATGTTTCTCTTGGTATTTTGAATGGTCTTACTTTTAAAACTTATGTCATACAAGGAGAGGACAGTAAGTGCTGAATTATGGCAGAGATTCTGTAACAACGGCTTTGACATCTTGATTTATATGGAAAGATCATTACAGTCAATGCTACTGTCTTAGATACAATTCCAGTGACCAAGTTACAGAGGCAATTATTTCATGTGCTTTTAAATTACTGCACAGATTTACTTGTCTTTATAAAGCTGGGTTTATATGTATTTTTGACTTCTATTGATACATATTTCACTCACTTGTCTCTGCCAGTGTAAGAACACTTAAAGGTCTCAGCCCATGCTGAATCAACTTCCCCACTCAGTAGCAGATGCAGGATGTTACTGATTCAGATCTATTTTTTACTTTTATATAGAAAATGAATAGACTATCTTCCTTGTCTGAGTGGGTTACTACTGCATTTATTGTAGACTAATATTGTCATTAGTATATTGCTGTCTTTGATTTTTAGGGATTATCGCAGTTTGCTGATAAAACTTTTGTGATTAAATTTGGCTTCTAAGATTTCCACTTGGGAAATCAAAATTGTCTTTTGTTTGTTGAAACAATCTAACAGAACTGCCTCCAGTAACTTGAACTGGCTGAAGGAATTGTTTGTTCGTGTAACTGGAAGTGCTTTAATTTTGAACTTAGCCTGTGCAATGTGCAATGTCTTGCAACTGGGTTTGGAACATCACAGTAATGAGACAGGCATGTGTCACTCAATTAACCACTCATTTAGGAATGAATTCCTGGGAGCTGAAGGTGAAATTCTCTGTGCTGTCATAAAGGCAGGGGAGATGAAGTCTGAGGGAAGGGGTCTGCAAATGTGAAGTCTTTCAAGTCAGTGTCAGAATTTCAGCAGAAACAGATGACTGTTGGCTGAATTGTGAAGGTTATTAGTGTTTAAAGTGTTCTGTTTTGTCTCATGCATTGGGATGTGCAAAAAAAGGTGATCCCACTCCTGCCTCTGAATGCAGTTCTCTGACACTCTACTAAGGCCATTTCATTTCTATCCTTATCATATGTGTTCTGTGCCAGGCGGCTGTTATATGATGCTTAACTGTCCTAAGCTGAACTAAACTGAAGCCACAGATATGAGAACTCATCTCTAATGCTCTGTGCTGCTGGAGACTTTATTGCATGACTCAGAGGAGATAAGCTTGCCATATTCTCTATGGCTAATAAATACTATGTCAATGTGAATCTGGCGTGATGAGCCATGCCTTTAAAAAATAAGAAGTTGTCCTAGGTTTCTAAAGATGAGAGATTCCCACATGTGGAGTTTGCAGTGATTAATGCAGGACATGCAGCTCTTGAAGCACCGAGTCCCTGGGCGAACACCTGCAGCGAGTGCTGTCTAGTCTAGACTGCCTCCTTGGCTGGCCCAGCTGGCTCCTCTCTGCTTCAGTTTACTCAGAGTTTGCCTGCACCATCTGAGGAGAGACATTGCATGATTCAGACAATGAAAATAGGCATGTGAAGCCAACAAAACCAGAATGTTTTCTGAACCTGGCTGATCTGTTGTCACCTGACGTCAGTTGTCGAAGCCCTACCAACAAACCAATGTGGCACTCGAGGGTGTACAGCACCTACCTGATCCCAGCTGTGCTGTACAGATACCCTTTGGACAGTGCCACATGCTCTACCTCCAGCTGACTTTGTCACCTGCTGTTGGCAGGAACTCTCCTGCCAATGAACTGCTCCTTGGCTTTGGTCCCCAGTTCTGCCACAGATGTCAAACATATTCAGATGTGGGATAGTCAACTGAAACAAGATGAGAATTGTATGGGGCATCTGTGCCAACCTGCTGTGCATCAGCATCCCTTGGAGGATGCTGAAAACAGGCTGGCTGTTTATTCGTCTTGTATCTCTTGACATTTGAGAGATCTCAACATAAACACTACTTAGGAACTGTTTTCTGACTTGAGTGTTTGGTTTCAAACACAGTTACCTCTGTTTCACCACACACTATAATTATAATGATAGCATTTGTCATACTTTTTGAGAACAGGACATCGTGGTTAGTTCTGTGTCAATAGGAGGAAAAAAAGCCCCTGCATATTTTAAATAGCCAGTATACAGGAATACTTGATGTCCTTGAACCACACTGCTTTTGCCTGTTGCAGAATTAAATCTTTCTAACTTCTCATTAGATGTCTTTATGAAAGACATAGCTTGAAGCATTTTGCTGTTGTGGAAACACTCACAGTTACAGTGCTAGTCAAAAGACATTAAAGGTGAGGGTAATTTTCCGGAAGGGCTATTACAAGGTGATACTTTTTGAAACGGCTCTGGAAGTGTTATGCAAACTAAATAATTGCTTTTTGAAAAGATAAGTACTATATACTATTATATTATAATTCTATAAGAGCAATGGAGGTTAGAAGGGATTGCTGTAGGTTTTCTAACCCTGGCTCAGTGATGAGCCCTGGCTCAGTGATGAGCTGACATGGAATTCAGATCTACTCAAGTTTTAAATATCTCCATGGATGTACATACACCACAGCTTTTCTGGGCAATCTGTTTCAGTACTTAACCTTTCTCACCATGCAAATATTTTCACTTTATCTCATTAGAATTTCCCTTGATACCACAGGCTCTTGTTCTTTTGCTGTGAGTCTGAGTCCAGCTCTCTCAGTGCAGTTGTATGCTGCAGTTACACTGCTCCTTACCTGTCGCTTTCCTGGGGGAAAAGAGTTCCCTTGGCCCTTTCTTGCACCTCTAGACCTCTGGACTCACTTGGATATATTGATGTCTTGTATGGGGGGACCAAAACAGGACAAAGGACTGTAGATGTGGCCTCAGGAGTACGGGAGAGGGGAGCAGTCCCTCCCCTGGAGCAGCTGTGCTCCTGCTAACACAGCCTGGTTAGGCTCTGCTGCCGGAAGGGTGCACTGCTGACTCATGTTCAGCCCGCGTTGGGCCCCCCATGTCCTATTACATTTAATAAAAAAGGCATCTAACTGTGAATAAGCAGTGAAGAGAACTGCACTTCTAAATCTCATTTGTTCTTTTGGTGGATATTTTTCAGGTATTTTACTGAAATAGTTGCAGATGTTTGCATTACGTGTTTTTTTCAGCTCATTACAGGTATAGCTTGGGATTGCTCTGTTTTTCCTCATTCCTGAGATGCCAAAACTGTGCTGCACTTGTGCAAAGCAGAGCTCTGAGCCCAGCCCTGTAACTGTGATCAGAGCCCACCCTGATTCCTGGCTCTGGTACTGGGCATTTATGCTCCCTTATCTCTGTGTGACTTTGTCCACTGCTCCTAAAGTTCCTCCACATATCTTACACCTTCTTTGCCAAAAGCACAGTGACCATCTAAAAAACCAAATAGGTTCAAAACTCACATTTCACATTTGCCCTGTGCATAGGTGTGCTTCAATTCTTACGCTTTCAAAATTGTTGTGATGAATGGCAGGGGTGTGTGTGTGTGTGTGGTGTTCGATTTGTTTTTTATTGTAGAATCTTTTCTGGAGGTCATACTTCATGGAATGTGCTCATCAATTCCCACATTGTCCATATGTGTTATGTAGATTTCTGTCCAGCTCATTTAGTTGGCTTGTAAGAGCAGTTCTGTATTTTTTTCTTACAGAAAGTCTTAAATTTAGGGTTTTCTATAATAACTTCTTATGCCTGCCCTTACTGATAACTGATATTAGCATGTGTATGGCACTGTACTTCTGAGCCTGATATTGAGTTTGGCTTTGTTACTGCCAAAGACTGGACGATTACACTGTAGGTTGACAATACTGTAGTGCAAAAATACCAGTATTCATATAACTGGTGTTTCAGGTCTAGAAATGGGAGCTTGCAGTGTTCTGTTGCACACAATACTTCCAGATTCTGACTCATTTAAAGAAGGAATTGAGTTTGATTTTCTTCCCCTCTAACTGTACTAATGCCCCTATGGGAAGAATAACTTTCAGATATTCTAATTTTTATTTTGAGCTGCAGTAAAAAAGTAACATTGACCTCCCTGTAAATCCGTGTTTACTTTTCCATACCCATTAAAGTCAATCTGTATGTACTTTTTAAGAAGATTCTTGTACATCCTTAAAGATTTTAGAACTAGAATGTAATCTGCAGTTGTACCTTTTACACCCACATGTAATAACCACTGATATTAAATGGTTAAAAATCTGCTTGAGATCTGTCTTGCCAGGTGAATGAAGTGAGTAGATGTAATGTCTTGTGGTTTTTTTTCATCAGAGGCAGTGCTGTGTGAGGTGTTGGGATGGAGCCTGCTCATTAGCCATTGCTTTTCCTGAACTGGCATCTCTAGGAGGAAGTAAAGCTCCAGCAGCTGCTGCATTTGGTGCCTTTGGTTGGGTCTTGGAGCCAGAGAAGCATTATATTAATGATGTGAGCCTTGCTTTCCTGCTCTTTCTCCCACTCTATTTCCTAAAGGATTTTCCTAGCTACTTCTGAGACGATTATATTATTCCTCATTCTCTTATCTACACAAATTTTCCCCTCTTAATTTAGCACAGGAGAGAGCATGGAGGACTTTCTGGAATACTGGGAGAATAGACCTGAACTCTCATGGAACTGGAGGGAGGGATATTTAGTTTAATTCTCCTCAGTAGAAGGTAGTTTTGAAAAGATTAGGAATTTCTGTAACTAATAAGCAGATTGTAGGAAATGGAAGTCTTCTGGAGTTTACTTGATTTTTCATGTAGTTTAGGTGTGGGTAAATTCTTATTTTTTGCTAGAGTCGACAGTTTCAGCTGAGCCCAGGGTGGGTTCCTTTAAACCACTTTTATTTAAGAGAGAGGAGTGCTTGGCTTCACTTGCATTTTAGTTCTTTACAGTAAGCAATATCTTTTCATCTCAAAGGCACTGTTTTCTTTCTCTTCAAACTGTTCTTACAGTTCTTGAAAATAGAAATCCATAAGCACCTTTGTTTTGAGCAACATTTTAAAACCACTAGCAAGTCATTGCTGTAGATCATCCATGCAGTCTCTCCAAACTATTGCCTGCCTATAGGTAATTATAACACAGCAGACTCCTGAGCTGGGAAAGTAGGACACCAGACCTTCAGCATAATTTTCTACTTGCAGATATTCCTGGTGGCATCTTTGGAATTTGTTTTCCCAAGGACATTCTCAAAAATTCAAAATTATTCCCTTTAAGCTACAAAATAATTATAGACTATTACAAAACACATAGGGCATTTCTGGCAATCCGAATGCATCCAGAGAACTTACCTGGAAACATAAAATTATGCAGTGAACAGAAGAGAAGGGCCTTTATATAATGTCAAACACATTTCATGTTTCATCTATTAATTATTTTTGAGAGGATGCTTAGACTATTTGATTAGACAACTTATTAGTGGGATTTTATTTGTCTCTTATTTGAACTAACAATTTAATTTAAAGTATTTCTCTAACTTTTTTGGTCTTCTTGGAAGAATATGGGGTAGGTCTGCCTACACTGGTAGAAAGGCCTTTGTACAGATGAACGGAAACTTTGCAGTCTGTAGCTGGTTTTATTTTTTACAAATCTCTGGTCATCTGCTTTGCATGTACTCTTCTCCTCTTCCCTCCTCCCTCTTCCTCCTCTGCCTTCATTCTTCCCCGGAGCTATGAAGTTGTGTGGATTTTACTGAGGGAGCCCAGCCTGGATTGTCACCACGCCATCTGTCACCATATTGTTTGCTTAAATCCTTGAGATATTTTCTTCTGTGCTTCACTGCAATAAATACATAAAGCTGCAGCAGCATCATTGGCTATTTATATTAGATTTAGACTTAATGTCCTTAGGAGAAAACCCCCGTGGTTGTATTTGAGGTGTATAAGCTACAGGCAGGGTGTAAAACTGGGCACGGCTTAATGCTGAGTGCAGAGCTCTGGTTACACAGCGTGTTTTCACCCTCCACCCAAGGGCCCCTCTGCCTTCTTGACATGGATGCCCAGCTGGGGGTCTCATGGCCCTGGAGAGGCAATACTGCTCGGGGATTATACTCTGGTTCTCCCCATTCTTCCTAGGGAAAGGTTCTGTGCTCTTCTGTAAGTGCAGGATGTATCTTCCTCTGTCCTGAGACTCGATATACAGGTCAGGGAAAAGTAGAGACTTGCAGGCTGTATGAAACCAGAGCTGGAAATAAGATTGGTGAGAAGGGGAGATGTTTTGGAGAGCAATTGAAGAGCAAAGATATATTATATATGTAGTATAAAACCCATAAATATATGTATTCTATAATATATTATAGTATATATGTAGTATAAAAGCTGAACAACCAACAGGGAAACTGTCTTGTTTCCTAATATGCAAACATGATATTCCAAGTTGCAGATGGAGGTTGCTTGGTATCCAGCAGCTGTAAATTTGTAGTATGCAGTTAATGTTATCTCACCTTTCCCAACAGCAATTTTCCCTGTGTTTTCCACACATGTGAAGCATAAGTGTCTGGAAGGAGGAGGTGGTTCCAGGTGGTTCTGCCTTTCAACTTGAAAATTTTGTGTCCCTTGATCTGGGTTTTGGTTAAGCTCTCTTAGAGGTGCTGCATTACCAGATGACTTCTCAGTGTTTTAGGCTTCCTGTCTCCATCATAGGTTTGGGGCAGTAATTTCCTTTTAGGCTTTTAATGCAGATAGGCTGGACTGTTTCCTTGTCACAAGTTATTTGCTGCAGCACGACTGAGAACACCAATGCTGGTCTTGCTCCATGGCCTCTGCTCAGTGTTTGTACCTATTTATAGCCTGCCTTTTGTGCATCTTGGAGCAAGGTATTTCTATACACGCTTCATTCAAAGGGTTGTTGGGTGGGAAGCTGCCTATCTTTTCTTTTTGTTTCCTTTTCTTGACAATGGTGTTTTTTTGTTGGGTTTTTTTTTTTTTAATGTCCTAACTTTTCGTTCAAGATTTCTGCCAGTAAGTTGATTAATACAAAGTTTTGTCTATTTGTGCTGTCCAGCTTGCCTCTCCACATGACTCGAACTAGCACTAGGACTGCTTTGTTTTCACTGCATTGATTTTGTGTCTAGTGGAGACACTGCATATGTGGAACCACTGTGAAAGAACAGGGATTTTACAGCCACCTTTCAGCTCGACACAACTTACAATACAATTAGGAATGACAGTTACAATTGAATAAACAGAAAATAGAATTAAGGTGATCTAAGTTGCTTTTAGGAGTTACAGAAACATATAATTAACAGACAAATTACATGTTATTTTTTGTGTGTGAGGCTAATTAAGAATTCTGAGTAAACTGTGTTTGGCAGAGGCATCAAAGCTGTATGAAGCACCTAATTGGGATGAGAAGGCTTGTGAATTCATCATAAGAAAGCAGATGCAAAAACTTTGAGAAGTGTCTGTGTTCTACTCAAGTACCCCTTAGGATGCCACTCCCTCCTCTCTCCTTTCTCTGTCTGCATTTTAGCTGCTGTTGTCTGCAAAAAGGCTGACATTTCCTATTGTGGGATCTGGATTCTAGAGAAAGATGTCTGCTTAGCATGCAAAACTTTAAGCTCTATCCCTTTACAATGTAACAGTGAGCTGGTACAGAAGTTGTAAAAAGAAAAATATGCCTTCTTCACCTGTTCCTAGTCTGCCTTTTCCTTACCTAGTCCATTCTGTGTGCAAACCTCCTTCACTCAACAGCTGCTCCCAAACACCCTCCTCTTCTGTCCTCACCTGCACCCCATCTATTTGCTGTTCTGCTTTATACTTGACTGTCACTTTAGAGTTAGGGTGGGTTTTTTTCCCCCTTTTTTTACCTTCACTTCTAGCAGAAGCAAGGGTGGGTAGGAGAGAATACACCTCTCTGCCTAAAATTATGTACCCCTGAATATTAGAAATATTGGGACTCTTTCAGTATACACAGAGCACAGATGAGAGCTGGGCTAAAATATGATTAATTGGAGCAAATTAAAATTCTCTGGATCGCAAGAATAAAGTAAAAAACTTATGAATTTAAGCCAAACCTGTTTCTGTTTAATGAGAAGAAAATAGAGAAAGGTACAGAAATTGAACCAGGTGTGAGGTAGGGTAATGTTGGTAGAGAGCTGAAGTGGTAGTAAACCAGGAATAAAAATTACTGATGAACTGATCTTTGTGAAGAAAGTAGCATGAGAAAACCAGAATTATTTAAAACTCTGAACAGTTTTTACAGATTTTGTGCAATTCTTCTTCAGTCCTAAGTAATTCCTTCTACATTCATTGAGTAGCTTTATATACTTGTACAGGAGGACACTTGCTATTCCTGGTGCAATGTAGAGAGTCTGGGCTGTTTAGTGTCTGGAAATTGATATATCAGAATGTCTACTTGTATCCACTCTAGTGTAATTTAAAATTTCCCTACTGCGTTTACTTTTTCCTTTGTAAGCCCTGAGACAGGATCAGTCTATAGGCTTTCCTAAATATAAAATCCTCCCTTTCTTTTGCTGTGCACCTGGCTGGCTACTGATGTCATTCTATGTAAAGATCAATTTCTATAGCAAATGGAAAGATTTTTTTTTTAATAATTGTTTCATTTGTAGTAATAGATGTTCTCTTTTCCACCTATGTATGCATGTATGTTCACTCAGTTGAGGTACCTTGTGGACATGCCAACTAACTTGCTTTTTTTAGGAACTGGGATCTGAAAAAAATTCATAATCCCCTTTTTATAACTTATTTTCATTTCAATTTTTCTGATTTTTCACATCTCCCATTAAAGCCTTTAGAATACTTGGGGGCAGGACAGACTGTCAGGTAAGATATGTGAAAGCAGATTCCCACAGAGTTAGTTGCTGATTCTGCAGTCCCCTCTGTATATGAATGTGTTTTGCTGTTGTTTTAAAAATACTATTCTGAGACTCATGTTCACTGGCACTTACTACTAAAATTGTAATTATGTGCACTGAGCACAGTTCTGGATCGTGAATTACATAAATGCTGATGTTGTCTAAATGACTGGTTGTATCAGGAGGCTGAAAGTGAGGATTGTCTTCAGAGAACAGAGCACAGGGAAGAGCCAGACAAGGATGGCTGCAGCTCTTTGCAGGGTGAGCTCACTTGTGGAAGGAAAAACACAAGTTTGCATGATCCTCTCCCCACTTCAGATCGTCTAAAGTAAAAAAAAGATCTTCACAGCCATTTCTAGATATACTCATCCTGTCATTGCTACCAGTCTTAACAATTTTAAAAGTAGCATCACACATTTTCTACCCTTTCTCAGGACACAGGGCTTAGGCTACAATCTCCTGTTGTTCTTAACTATCCACCACTATTTTATAGCATAAGAGTAGCTGGAATATTTCCAATGATCGGTGGAAAAAATTACACTAAATAGATAACTTAGGACAGGTGTAAATAATAAAAAAAATCTCACATTTTAACATCCTGAACAGTTACTCAGTAGCTTCTCACTATACACAAATACTTTCAATTCCCAGTTTCTCATAAAAACACATTCTCTGAATAAAAATTTAAATGAACCTGTGGGAAATTTTATATGGAGCCAGCTGTCACCTGCAGCATGTGTGCCTTTAATGGTCACTGAAAGCCTTACTAATCATTTTTGTGTGCTTATTTAAGTTGTTTTCTTTCTGGTTCCCTGTATGGAATGACAGCTGGCTGGAGAGGAGCTAGTTTGTGATTTACCTTTTTCACACTGTGAGGTAGAGATCTTAAAATAGTGAAATATTTCAGCCAGCAATAAAATGTAACAACCCAGCTCAGTAATCCTTAGTCCAGTGTAGGACCTATTGATTTGTTAAGCTGCAGTGGAGACCTCAGTGGGTACTGCCTGCAAGCAGTGGAAAACTTAAGCCCAAATAAGAATGAACTTTGCTCATTTCCCACGTTCCACTGCATTTTTTTTTTTTTACTGTATAAAGTAGGTTATAGTCATGCCAAACCTTAGTTTTAAATAAGTTATGCAGGGAAAAAACCTCTCTGGGTCAGCAAAGCATTTCTAGAAGGTGAGGAACATACTTCCATTGGGAAAAGATACCATCCAGCTCATATACAAGTGCACATGGGAAGCAGAAATCCTGCTGGTGTGATCCTGGCTGCAGTGTGATTGATTTCACTGTGAAGTAAAGGACCAAGAGCAAGTGCAAAGTAAGCAAACACTTTAAATAATTAGTCCTTTAGTGCTTGCTTAATTGCTTTTCCTGAAGATCTGAACGCTGTGATGAAAAGAGACAATGGAAGGGGTTTTGCCTTTCTAATTAGGGGTTTAGTATGTTCTTTATGTAACAGGGATAAAGATGCAGACAGTCTCTTAATATCTGAGGTGGAAAGGCCAAGCAATGCGTTAGACTTAAGGCATCTTCTGCTTAGAAGAGCAATCTCTGGTGAAAGGAATGATTTGGTACATTAAGGGCTGTAATAGCATTTGGGGTGTCCTTTCAAATGGTGTTCTGGATTGTTGGTGAAATACCTTGTTGACAAGCTAGCTGGTTTTATTTAAACTTCATTTTGATAATTAGATTTTTGTCTTACCAGGTCATTTTGAGGTTTCATTTGCATATTCCACCCAGTTAAAAATTCTGTTATTAAAACAGCTTTTCTAACTCAGTTCAGATGGTGGAATATTTTCCTTCTTAACGAGCATTCTAGTTTGTGTAAAAAAACCCCAAATTCTCCCTCTCTTAGTTTCTTTTAAAATCAAGTATGTAAAGTAAGGCTGACTCCCTATTGAGCTGGTTTAATCATTTGTTTTTCCATCTGCAGAGAGCCCGTTCCCAAGTAACTTCAAAGAGCCTTGCCTGAGTAAAAGCTTCCAGCTTTGGAGCAACAAAGATTAGAGAAATATGCTTATGCAACAGCTTGAAACCTCTGGCTATCCTGACATGGAGAATACAACTGAATATTTCCCTCTATTATTCTCTTACTATAAACCTTTAAATATTTGTGAGGGAGTGTTTTGCTGCCACTTTGCTTTTTGCCTCCTGAGGTGATTTCACAGTGTGATGGGTGACATGAGTGCACAGACGTGGCATTTGTGGGCTCAAGGGGAGCACTGGGTCTTGATCTCCATCAAAAAAAACTATCATGTAACTCCATCAAAAAAACAACCATAAACTTCAGCCTTGATGTCAATTGTTCTATAGACAAGCCTGAAGACTTGCAGCAGCAAATACACCCTATTTCTTATGTTTTAGATTTGTGCAGCAGCAAATACACCCTATTTCTTATGTTTTAGATTCGTGCAGGCTTTAATCAAGTGACGAAGAAGCTTCAAGTGAAATGGCTCCTGGGAGAGTGGGAACTTCATTTTTAAAATTTTCTGTGTTGATGTGTTATCTCTCAGCTTGCTAAAAATAAAAACAATCCCCTGCCCAGTACAGATAAATAGATATGAGATGCATATTTTATGTCTAATAGGTAAGGCATGTTTTTGAGTGCAGTAACAAATAGAAAGATGATAAAATTGCCATTAGAGTGTTTGTGAAAATCTATTTCATAGAAAGGGCAATGTAAGTAATTATCTGTTTCTGTGGCCTTCCTAGCTAGACACTGTACCTTATTCATGGCATTCCAGTCCAGTGCTTGTCATCATAATTTGGAGAAAAGTTGATTTTTTTTTTTTTTTAAAACCTTCCTCCCCTTCACCCCACCCCCCAATGAAAATCAGTGTGTCTGGGATTTGTCCCAAATTAATTTCCTGTGGAGAAAAGTTATGAGTTTGGTCTCAGTACAATGACTCTTCTGGATTATAATATCTGTCAGTAGAAATGCACTACTTTGGTTTTAACTGAAGCTATTTCAGATCTTAATTTTTGGCTTAATCGAATCCTTACCACAGGCAAATCTAATTCTGGCATACTATTTCAATTGCACAGACTTTCATTTCTGACTAAGGATTGGAAGGATTAACCCAGATTTTAGCAGTTCTCTCCATGACTGGGTGGATAGGATTAAAATCTCTATGCTGCTCACAGTGGCTGTTTATTCCAGGTTTTGATTATTAGTTATGTCTGGCCAGAAAGGGAAAATTTCTGAGAATAAGAATACAGCTAAAAGAACTATAGTTAATTCACTGGATTGCACTGTATTTCAATTTAAAAAGAACTCAAACATGGTTTTCCTGTGTACAGGACCACAATATATGGGTTAGAATATTCTAGATTACTTTTGTAGTTTGCAGTATTAACAAATATATCATATTTGAGACTGCAAAAATAGATATTTTAGAAAAAATAATTGGGTAAACCATGAATGGCATTGAGTTTAACAGGACCCAATTGTAGCATCTTGCTAAGAACTGGTTGCATGCAACACCTGTTTCTGGTGCAGAAGCTGGCAGTGTATGCCAGCATTTTGTTTCTGTCAATGCTGCTGTTAGAAATAGAGACAATTTTGCCTCACTATAGGGGAAATGCAAAAATTTCTGGAATATTGTCTGCAGTTAGTCTCCCACGTTCTAAAAAGCCCTGGCTAATCCTGTAATGGGCTTAGAAATGAGTGACTCCAGTGGGCAGGGGGTGAAAGTCTCACCTGCAGGAGGTGAGGTGGGCTGGTGGTGTTTAATCCGCTAAAAATGAGCCTGGGAAGGGGATATGGGAACTGGATACAGGATGAAGAAAAACCGATTGAACAACATCAAATGAGTCAACAGAGGACTCAAACTAAGGTGGGCATAATTTAGGTGAGAAACTGAAAGTACTCAGGAGTATTTAGAAGGAAAATGAAGAGGTTCAGTAATAGCAAGAAGCCAGCTGGTGTTATGATGGAAGCTGGTCGATGAAGAAGAATGAGGACTTGTAGCACAAAGTTCTTTCTAGTTCTGCATTCTTTACATTTCCAAAAACCTTCAGGTAGCCATACAATGCTATAATAACATTGCCTGCAAATCTAGCCGGGCTTATATAAATGTTAGATTTGGCAAAGATGAAGTGGGATGAGTAGAATCCTGATGTACTGCTCATCAGAAATTCAAGGACTGTGATTATCAGCCTTGGAAAGACAGACTGGCCTTGGGATTCTTGTAGGAATATAGAGAGCTCTGTTCTTAGAGGTTTTAAAGCCTCATCTCCTAGTAAAGGATATACTTATATTTCCTGGGGAAATGTGAATTTTACCTTTTTATTTGAAGTAGGAGAGTTTGACTATTCTTTGGGTATTTCTGCCTTGCTGTATTTTATTTTTTTTGTGCCTCAGGCAGCATCAGAATTCTCAAGAGATGTGATGAAGACATGCTCTCCACTTGGAAAAATAGTTCTCTTTGCTTGTCATCCTGTTTTATTAGGGAAAAAGACGATCCATTAACAGCCATGGAGCTCCATGGTTGGAAGGTTACAGTATCCAAAACAGTGAGACCTCTGTGAGTTCTGTGGTCCAGTCTCACTGTGATCTGCAGGTGATGTGATCTGCCTGTCAGACCTGCTGTACAGTGGTTTATGTGACATAAATTTGTAGGCAGTCTGGGTTGCAGTTGCAGCTGGACACCCAAAACATTACAGCCTTTTAATGTCTGTGCTGGACACCCATTGCCATTTTCTGGTGGTATTTCTGTGTCTGTAAATAATCAGGTATTTCAGCCCACCCAACTGTCTTTGACAATGAGAACTGACTTGGTGAATATTATGATTCTCATTCATAACTTTGGTTCACAGACTAAAATCTGTTGGTTCTTTCTTGTGCTCTGGAGAAAGGGTTTCTAGTGAGTGCCATGACACACAGGGGGTGTAGTGAGCTAATATGTACATAGTGAATATAGCAAGGTAATGATAATCTGATTATTGTATGTAACCAGGTCAAGGAACTAGAAATTGCTGCATAAGTACAATATTTTCTTTCTAGTGAGGGATAAAAGCTGATGGAATGGTGTCTGTGAAGAGATGAAGAACCATGTTTCCTCCTATCTGGGGAAGGATGTTTAAAAAAACCCCATACTTAGATAAATGTACAGATAAGTGTTTCCCTGGATTTCAGGCACTAATAACTTCCTTTCAGGGTCCTGGTCCCAGCCTCTTGTCTCCCCACACTTTTTTGGTCTTACTTCACTCCCGGGATTGTATCTGGAGCAAATTTTTTCTGTCCAGATGGAGACCTGAGCAGGAAAGGTAGGTCAGGTTGCTGTGGGGTGTGCTCCTTGCAGGTGGTGTGTGGAGCAGCACATCTGCTCCCATGGGCACAAAGGGAAGCACCAGCCCTGGACCTGGACACCAGCAGCTGCCCTGTGCCTCAAGAGCAGCAGCAATGCAGATTGTGCTGCTTTTCTATCTGTGGATGATTTTAGCTGTGAGGAAGAGTTTCAAAAACTCAGTGCAACAGAAAATAAGACCAAGAGATATTGATAAATATCCCTCTAAATGCTGAAAATCTCCCCCTGTTTAGTGTTGTTCTTCTCTACTGTCCTGAGAAAGGGATGATTTCAGGTGTCTGCTCACAGAGCTTGCAGAGCCTTCAGCTGTGAAGGATTCTTTAGAGCTAATGTACTTAATCTGGCCTTGTTGAGCAATTGGAAGTGAATGTTACTATCACTGAGAATTTGATTTTATTATTGAATAGCTCTTAAAGGCTACAGAAGGTGATGCTTTCCAGAATCTATAATTTTTGTGCAGATTGAAGCTGGGTAAGGATGTATTCTCAGTACCCAAGAGAGGCTCTGCTTCAAGGGCAGAATGTGATATACAGCAAAACATTAGCAAAGAAGTCTGTGAAACTTTAGTTATGCTGTATTATTTTTGCCATTCTGTGTGGCTGTGTTTAAAGAACTGGAATGATGTCCTTGCAGGAATGGAATATTCTTCCTAAAATACTTGAATGAAACAGGCAAAATCTTTTTACTAATAATTTGCTGTGGCTGGACAGGAAGGTTCAAATGATGTGCTAATTAATGTTACATATGGTCTGCAACACCTGGTTAGAATTTTTTGTAATATTTTTTTCTCCAAAAAAGATTGAACAGCAAATTGGATAAAATTTTGTTTCAAAGTGACCAAACCTGCTTCTTCCCTGAAGCAATTCAGACTTCTTCCAGACTTCATTAGTACTGGAATTCTAATCTGTTTAGCTCTTACAGCTGTTTCATTTTCAAGGACCAGGAGAGGCCAATTATTTGGTTAAAAAGTGCTTATTGATGACAATATGTGACCATGGAGAAAGAAAAGGTCAGTGCAGATGTAAAAATAAAATAAAAAGTCTAAGGCCCTCCTAGCTGAGCTTTTGGGAAAGAAGAAAAAATTCAAAGCAGCATCCTTGGTTTTAGTGTTGTTTTGAGTGTTTATGTGATGACCCCTGTTTTTTTGCAATGGGAGTGAGGTTAAAAGGATACATCTCAGTTTGAAAAATAAAACAGATGCATGTTCTGTTTCTTTGTGCTCATGTCATTAAGTAAGGACGTGTGAAGTGCTGGAAGAAGGTAGTGTAGTTTTGTGAATCCCTTGCCGGGCACCAGTTTCTTTTTGAAGTACATGGCTTAAGCTCTGAGGTAGCAAAGGATTGTCACTCAGTGTTTCTGTTTTCACTGATTTGCTGAAGAGAGCATGTGCAGAGTCGTGAAACAAAGTTGTGTCACAGCCAGAACTCCTGGAACTGCTTCCGTGTGCATCAACAAAGCCAGTTTTGGTGTGCTTTTCTCCTCTTGTTTCTTTTATCAGCCGAGGTTTTGCTTTTTGATTTTGAGAGGACCACCATCTATTTGCAGCTTTATGGTCTTCATATCGTGTACCTTGATTCCCCTCATCCCTTCCCATCCTGCCAGTCTCTCTGTTCTAGTCCTACTTTGATGGGGGAGCTTTGGAAAGGTATTCTGAGTTAAAGTTGTCTCTTACATTCCTTTGCTCTTTTGCTGCATCTGATCTAGTCTGACTGGCACACAGAAGCCCTCAGGGCCTCAGATAAGTTGCCTGTGGTCTGCCTCTGCTAAAAGTGAGAGTTGGCCTCCTGCCTCATTTCATTGGAAGTGCCTTGGAATGGCAGCTGTGCTTTGTCTGCTGTTTTGGACAGAAAACTTGCAGAATTTGCCGTGTTTTTTCCAAAGTGAAGATCAACATGCTGCAAAGAGAACAAAACAGTAAGAAACATCTATCTAGCAAGTCAGCAAATGAGCAGTAACGTTTATCTAGCAAGTCAGCGAGTGAGCAGTGTAATCTCTTAAGTTCAATGGTGCTTTTGAAAACACCTCCATTCATAGTTGCTGGTTTTAGTCCAAGTTAAACATGAGCTCGATGTCAGACCCTGATTTGCAAACTTGACTGTTACCTGAGTAAGCCTGGAAGTTTATAAATACCTAAGTGGCCAAATGGACACACAGGTAAATTTGTAATCCTCAAAGGACTTAAGTACATTATAAAGACAGATACTGGTGTGTAAATAGTTGCTCAGCTATGAACAACTGATAAAAGTGCTGCTTTCTGTGGTGTCATCCTCTGTTGATGTATTTATTTTCTGTTTTTAAGAGGTGATTAACTGTTAAGTGATAAATTTGCTCAAAAAGTGGTGCTGGTAATGAGATATTTCTCTGAAAAGGAGGGGTTTGAAAGGTTGCAGGCATGACTCTGAGAAGGGTATGAGGGACAGGTTCCTTTGATCCTCTGGGGTACCAAGAACTCTGAAGGTCAGGCTTGCACTTTGTCCAAGGGATGGTAAATCTGCTTTCCTAAACATCATCTGTGGTTTGGGAATTGCAGCAGTTTTTCCTTTATTGTAATTTTGGGCATGAACTGTGCAGCAGTGTCACCTTATTCCATGTACTCTCTGCTCATACAGGATTTTTGTGTATATTGGTAATGTTTTAGGGCTGAAACAGTTCACATTAGCAGACACCCAGATTTGGAAGAAGAGACTAGCCAAAGTGTTACGATAGAATGAAGCAGAGGATCCTATTATTCATGCTGTCAGAAAAGTGATTTCTGTCAGTTGTATGGTTTTAGTCTTTTTGGGGGATGTGGGAAAAAAAATCATTGACCTGACATACTTTCTCATCTGGCACTTACTAACTTTTACTGTTTTCTCCAAGTTAGTCCAGTGAACACAGCCTCTTCTGGGCTTTACTAGATATATGAAGATCTGTATTTTCCTCTGGCATTTAGAACACCTGCCATGTTGATTAAAATCTCACTGATCTGGTTCTTTTGGGAACTGCCCTGATGAAGTTTTAAGTGATCAACTGTGAACTGCCTGCCACTGCAAAAAGACTGTCAGGTAAATAAGCTGGAAATCCCAACTGAGAACCAGTACCCTAATAGGATACTGTGCTGGAATATTAATTTTGCATTCCCAAGCAGTCCCAGTAGACATGTAATCCACTGGCTGTTCAAGTAACTGGATTTTCATGTCTGAATCATCAGTATGGCAACAAGTACCTATGAAATAACGTGTGGGTAATGAAGTGCTGTCCTTCTCTAATGTTTGGTTGGGCCTTTCATTGTGGGTGAAACACCTTTGATTACTGGAAAGGACAAGCAAAACAGTAAACCAAACTAGTGTTTGTCTCTCCTTAGCTTAACTTAGCATGTACACAGTTGTGCTCTTCAATGGGAATCTTTATTCAGTTAATTCCCTGATTTATATCAGTTGTATGTGCTTTGAGAAGAAACCTAGCAAACTTGGTTTTTTTCCTTGCTAGGGTAGATAATTGAGCTGAGATATTTGCTGAAACATATTGAAATGATACCAGTATTGGTTTAAGGTATTTAGCAAGTGTTAGCATGCCATTCTGTGAAAGAACTCCTGATGTGAGGCTGCATTAATCCACTGAGTTAAACTGTAGTTATGCATGTCATTCAGTAAAAGCAGAAAATACCTGGAATCTTGAATGATGTTTTTTGATTTAAAGTATTTATTCCTTTTATATCTGTGAGAGTATTTATCTCTGTGCCACTGGCCTGTGAAAGACTAGAAATAAATCTCGTTCCTGATTTTCAGTTATTATTCTTGCATAATAGCAGTTTACTGAATTGTTTAGGGGAAGTTATGACATCATGTGTGACACAAACTAACATGAATCAGAAAATTTTTTGTGTTAGTACCATAAGACTCCAACACACTACCAAAACAATAAGGTTTTGTATCTCATCACTGGATCTATTATTTCTGTTCTTTACTTGAGGAGGGTAAGCACAGCACAGGAGAACCACTGGGCAAAACACAGTATGAGGGAAGATCGCTGTGCTTTGAAATCTGAAACAAAGCAAACAGCCTTGAAAGAAGGCTGAACAAACTGAACTTGGCTGATGCAACAGTGGATGTGTGCAAAATTAAAAAGCAAGCAGAGCTGTTTGTGTCTTGGCCATGCCTTTCAAGGAGAGAAAATTTGTGTCCCATGTGGGAATAATACCACTGTGTGTCTGTAGAAGACAAACAAAACTGAGAATGTGTGCAGTGTGCAAAGTCAATCCTGCAAGTGAGTGCTATTGAATAAGATGGTTTTGCCCAGAAATAATATTGTTGCCTCTTTTTGTCTGTTTTATACTTTTCCCTTATTTCTCCTGCTTATTCATTGTTAATGAGAATTAACATTAATTTGCTCTATAACATCAAAGTTAAAATGGCAGCACTGGTGAGACTATGGGAAAATATTTGGTTATGGGGGAAAAAATGGGTATGTGAGGTACTGTTGTGGGGGGGCAGAAGCACTGACACTGTCATATGCATGAATGTGTTTTCTGATTATCCCCTGAATAGATGTTATAATTGCTAAGAGGAATGTGTTTGATATGGTTCATGCTATGAAATCCATTGTTCAGTGTAGCTGCATGGTGTATGGAAATGCAGTATAACACCTGCAGTGCTTCCTGTTTTAAAGCTGTTTTCTTCTGGTTCATATTAAAAGGTAAGAACAAACAATATCTACATAAAAAGAGCAGTCAACAGGTACTTAACAAAGAAGTTTTTAAACAGATGTCTCAACTGATCCCTCCTTTTTGTGTGCTTGTGGCAGGAAATTTAGGGCTTTGCAAAAGCCTAAATCTTGTCTTGTTCTTGTCTGGAATACCCTTGAAGTGGTAGTTACAGTTAAATGTCCCTCTCTTGGAATATGGAATAATTTTTTTTCTTAAGAGGAAGGACAGTGCTTTGTTTAAAGATAACTGATAGCTTGCCTCCTTCAAATTGAGAATAATGTCAGGATCCCCATCTTGGCATGCACTACTGAGCTATTTTCAGGGAAGTGCAACTAAAAGCTATAATTCCCCCTGGCACATCAGGGGTGTAATGGAGGTGTCTGGCAGCATTTCAGTGAAACAATTAGGTTTAGTGAAAAGGATTCCCTCTAGGTGTGACTGTCAGTCAAAGCATAAATAGAGGGTGAGAACCTGCTACCCAGCTTTGGTACCTTTTGGACAGCAGGTTTCAAGCTCTTGCCAGCCAGCACAGGTGACATGTAATGATTATCCCAGCGTTTTGGGATTTCTAGCTTATGTGCTGAGAAGAAAGATGCTTGAAAATTAGACATGTCCAGTCTTGGAGATGGGGAAGAACCTTGGGGGCTTCACTGTTCAGTGTATTCAGTATTGTTCAGTATATTCAGGGTATGTGGCAAGGGAAGGCAACTGAGGTGTGGTTAAACTTGGGAAAGGCTTCTATAATGATTTATTAAAAATAAGTTCTAGGAAGAGATAGATCTGAAACAATGAACAACATTTGGCTCTGGCTGAGCACGATAGCATGATGATTCATATGCTTTGTGTAAGTTGAAAAAGTAGGAGCACTTGCCATTTGTCACTTGGACATCCATAGCTCATTGTAGGGCATGTAACCAGTGTTAAACTGGCACAGAAACAGGTACTTGAGTGCTTCCTTGAAGGGGCAGGACTAGGAACAAAATAGCACCTGCCCAGTGGTTATTTTGTTTTAAAAGTTTTATAATAAAGTCTTCTTCAGCAAACAGTGAAATTAGCTTTGTTTAGCTTTCATATCTGACAATTCAAGTTGGTGACATGTCCGAAGCACTTGTTACAGTGACATTAATGGTGACAGTTCCTTCAGAGTGATTGTGTTTTATCAGAGAACACAGG
This sequence comes from Corapipo altera, assembly GCF_003945725.1. Classification (NCBI taxonomy): domain Eukaryota; kingdom Metazoa; phylum Chordata; class Aves; order Passeriformes; family Pipridae; genus Corapipo; species Corapipo altera. Next base: position 2,960,662 of record NW_020884914.1, read on the forward strand.
CAGGGCTGGTCTACATGGAGCTTGCCTTGAGGGCACAAACTGCTGCTTTGTACTAGGGATGGGTATCTGGAAGTCTAATAACTTTCAGTGCTTAATTATTTAAAATATGTAACAAAAAATGGTGGACATTATTATCTTTCTAATTGATCTTGTGAAACATGAGTCCATCCTTCTCTTATTTTGTGTGTGGGAGTTGGCTTTTTAGACAGGGTGTATAGCACAGGGCATGAAAATGTTGGATGACTATTTTCTCCTTTTCACATTACCGTGACTTTCCTTAAAATACTTTTGCATTTCTTGTGGCAGCATTAGAAGTTTTCACTTTGGAGAGCCTCAGGGCTCTGTTCTTCACTGGGTTCCTCTGCCAAGGCACATCAAAGCGGTGAAAATTCTGATATTATTTCCCTCTGGTTAGATTCCACCTTTATCTTGGACTGCAGTAGTCTTTTTTTTGCTGTTGTTTCTGGCTGTGCCCGACCTTCCAGTTACACCACAAGGCTGCAGCCAAGGAGCTTATTCAGGCAAGAGGTTCTACTTCATTATATCCTCCCAGTCTCCTACAATTGACTCCCAACATGGTTTTACCCTCTTGCTCCCTCCTCCCAGGAGCTCCAGCCACAGCTCTCTCTGGTGTAGAACTCCTGCAGTGACATCTCCAGAATTCAAGCTGATCTTCAGGACTGTATAAATAATTGGTGAAAGCTGCAAGGTCCCAAATCTGGAATACAGCATGCTCTTTCATTCCAGACAGTTACCCATGGATTGTGGAATATTTAGCTGATGGCTTGGAGACAGATTTTGTAAAAAAAAAAAAAAACAAAAAAAAAACCAACAAAAAAAAAGCTCTTGCATCCTTTAGCTCTCTGCTGGAGATTACAGGATGAGATTGCTCTAAGCATGTTGTATTCAAGGGTTTTACATAATGCTGAGTCGAGGGAAGGCACGCAAGCATCAGCAAAGTAAAACTTCTGGTTGTAGCTTTTTCTGGTTTCTGTTGCTTAAGAATTAAAAATTTTCTTCTTCGGGAGCACATTTTGGAGCAGCATGTCTGTGGTATATGGGGTGATTTCTCTGGGCTGTCTTTTTCTGTTAAGATATGTAAAGGAATCTTGCTTTTTTTCCTATGTGCTACCCTGAAGATTAACCAGACTTATTCTGTGGTAAGGTGTAGTGTTTCACTTTTGATTTTAATGTGAATTAAGAACTCAGGTAAAAATAGAGGACTTTTTTTTTTTTTTTTTGGTCTTATAAATGTTCTTGGCTGCATTTTGTGCTATCAAGCCTATTTTTTCCACTGTTATCTGTTTCCAGACTTTGGTTAAATGTTGGCATAAAGCAAACACATGTAGTCAAGGCTGGCTAAACAAAGGCAGTTTTTTTATAAAGTATGCAAGTTCCTTTAGAGGCATGTTCAAGGTTTGGACAGTGTATGGAGATGTGCTAAAATTTGCACTCAAGGGGAGAGAGTGGATTTCTGCCAAACACTTACTCATACTGTAGTTCAGAGGAAATACTTCTCATAAAAAAAAATAATCTTTCTTTTGTCATATTTACCATACATCCTGTATACTTAAACAATTGAAATGGAAATTGAAGGGATGGAGGAAAACATTAAGAATAACTAAACATTATGGACCGATTTTAGGTTTATTTTAAACCAGGGATTATAAAAATTGAAAATGGGTGTGACTCTATACTTAATGTCATGATTTCATGCCTTTCTTCATATAGACTCCTTTTGTATCAATAAATCCCATTTATTTGATGTTTTTAACAACTTTGGTTGTGCCCTAATTAATGTTCATGCATAACTGCATGACTGAAGAGATGACTGTTGTAGCCTCCAGTTTCACTTATGTGGGAGATGATTTAAGCTGTGGGATAAACATAATAGTTGGGTATATTTGCTAAAATGATCAGTAGTGTTTGGAAGTTACAATTTAGAAATGAGAGCTGCACTTCCTAATGATCCCTCTGAGATGAGCGATTTTGATCATCTGATCATCTAAATATTCAGGAATATATTACTTTATCACTTTATATCTGCTTGAAGTATTTAAGGATGATTTTGCAGTGTGATGCTAATCATAAAACTTCTTACAAAAACCCAAATCTAGAACTTAGGTTCAATGTTTGGCAGAAGATGAATTTTTCATGCAAAAGAGTTCCCTTTGCACTGTTTTGCATCTTTTTGCCTGCTGAAGGTGAACAAAAGGAATCCTGGTTTTTCTTACAGTGAGGACCCATCTTACAGCTAATTTTCACAAAGTGCTTGAGATTTGCAGGTGTCTGAACATGGTGTCACGGGAGTTACATTTGTGGCTTGTGCTTCTGAAGATGAGCACTTGGTAGCCATCACTTCTTCACTGTGTCTTCAGTTGTTGCCTGTATGAAGCTTCCAGCTGCAAACTTCAGGGGCTGTCAGAACTGCTTGTCTCATGGAACAATTAAAGTAAGATCCAGTAGGAACATTTGGATCAGTCTGTATGAAGTTCTTCCTACTGCAGCTGTACCAGCTCTGTACACTTCAGAGCCCCTGTGGACTGACTCTGTGCAGTTGACTCAGTGTGTGGGTCTCATCCGTGTGTACAAATAAGACCAGAACGGAAGTTTCCAGGTGTCGGACCAGTGCTGGAACTGGGGACAGGCACCAGGTTTCAGTGCTGAGTCCCAGTGATAGCCCTGGAGTGTGTTGGGATAAGAACTCAGTCCCTGTCCCAGTGGAGTTAAAAGGGAAACTCTTGTTGATCTGTGTTTATACCAACGGCATGTACCAACTCTTGAGGGTCTCCTGGTTGTTTCTAAAACCGTGTGATTCATAACTACATCAGATCTGTACCCAAAGGAATTCTCTTGCGTGGGTGTGTGCAGAATAACCTTGGGAGGAATTGCAAAAGTTTTTCATTTCTGTCTGTTATGAGTAATGCAGCAAGAGAAAAAGGGCTTGTAATTGTGATGACAATGATGACTGCTGGTTTTCTTCCAACTTAGGGCCAGTACAGTGCGTTTGTTATATAGGGCATATAGGATTGTATGGATTGTGAAATGCCAGTGTGCTCCTTTTAGTTGTTCTAGGTCAGCATTGGTGTGCATTGGATTTCGGGATCTATGAATGTCAGTCTGCCACATCATTTATATTTGGGTTTATTTTTAGTTTTGCTAGTTGAGTAAACTTAGAGTTTGTAGAGGTAGACTTCAAATGCCCAGGAGACAGAATTTCAGCAGTTGCAACCTTGTACCTCACTAAAGAAGTAAATCTTCCTTGGCAGGGTGTCGTGACTGTATCAAATGTTCCTGCTCAGAATTTGTTGCTGATGAATAATTTTTTTTTTTTTTTTTTTTGTCCTAAGATCATGAACTCCTTCAGACTGTTAAGAGCTGTTTGCTGTGGATTACATGTGGACATCCCACTGACAGAGTTACCAAGCAGTGTTACTGAATGATGCCTGAAGGTCCAGGGGGTTTGTTGAGCAGGGGTTAACTCAGAGTATGCATCCCTACTTGTTCAGTTGCTGGGTTGCCTGCCAGTGGAGGTCATGAATCTAATAAAAAAAAGGTCAAGTGTGTCTATCTCAGTGTAAATCACCAATAGCATGAATCCAAGCTGGATTTTCTTTCCATAAACCTACCAAACCTGGGACATACATGGCTCTCCAGTGTTACCTCAGTGTTTCCTACCACACATGCTCAGCTGCACAGTCTCTTTTTCAAAACTTCCTGGCAACCTTGCAAGGAGCACGACATTTTACTTTGTGAAGGTGGGAGACAAGACAACTTGAAGACAGTTGTGGGGGTTTTGGGTTGGGTTTGTTTTGCAAGCTGTTTTGATGTGGCTGACAGCCTGCCTGGGGTCAGCCCCTCACCCTCAGTTTTCCTCTGAGCTCAGGTAGGGAATGCACTGTGTGAGCTGTGCATCCCACTGGGACTGGGATAGGGAGCAGAAAGCCTCCTTGCAGAGGTTTTGGGAAGGTTGCAGGGGACTGGGCAATGAAGAAGGAAGTCTTTGCTGATGATTGGGTCTGAGACTTTTTTGGGCTGGGGAAGAGGCAGAGGAGATGGTTTTTGTTGCTGTATATTACAGGAGAGTTGTTTAAGGTAGGTCACATAGTGGAGATACATGTACAAGTATGAGGAAGGGAATGAGATGGGTAAGGAGAAGAGGAATTAAATTGGTTTTAAATTTTACTTCTGAACAAATGCTTTCCTTCCATCTTTCTCCTTCTTTCTTGAGTCAGATCCATTGCACCTCATGCCTGGAATATCTCTTTTCCCCCAGCTCATCAGTAGCTCTTCTCCTCAGTGCACCTTTTCCCATGAGAGGAGGGAGAGCAGCTTGCTGCTGCAGGAGAGCATCTGTGAATAACTTCTAGTCGTGTTCCATTCTGAAAAATCAATACAGCTGGGAGATTTCAATCTGAGGCAGTATGCTTGTTTTCATCTACAGCTCACATGAAACCTAAAATTTATGTGCATATTTCCCACAGAAGCTCCCATCTGTTACCTTAGAGTGCATTTTCATATGTATAAATAAGCTTAATTTGCAGTTGAGAGAACATAAACAATTACCTATGGGCTCTGTAGGTATCTCAGGAGTTGCCTTCTGCATTAATGTGATGAAATAAAGCTTGTCCAAGAGTTAGTGTTACAGTAACTCTTGGGATCAAGGATCAACTTAGATTGAGCATTTCCCTTTAGAGCTGTTTTCATTTCTCAGAGAAAAGTTAAATTTAATTCAGCCAGTTAAAATGGCTGAAAATAAAGTACTTGAAAAGCAAAACATTTTGTATTTATGTTTTTGATACTTTAATACTATATCTAACTACCCAAAGGTTTCAAAAGAGGAAAAATTGCAGCTTTATAGTCACCTACATTAAAAAAAGGTTACACCTTGTTTCGAGTGTAAGTTATTGGTCTTTACATACCTCACTGAAAGCTTAATTGCTGTCATATTTCTGGACCAGAAGGTAAGCAAAGCAAGTCTGAATTAATTAAAATGAGCTGTCTATGAAAAGGATTACCAAAGAGACTTTATTTTGCAGTTTAAATTAGGAAAGATACTTTAAGAACATCTTAGTAACTTTTGCTTTGGCTAAAAGTTTGGAATTAGTGCAAACTTACCTTCCTTGCCTCACACCTGAGTTCTTAAACTTTCTACCTGATCCCACAAATACCCAGATATGTTTTCCACTACCACAGTTGTGCTTTTCATGTGTAATTTAAATTGCATGTGAAGAAGGTCCATAGATTTAAAGGACTGACTATGCGATTTGTCATGGGATTGTCAAGTTTTACCAACTCCAAGTATCATGTCCTACAGGAGAAATCATCTCCCTTCAGTTATCCTTCTCTCACAAAGCTTTCCTGGAGTTCCCTAAAAGACTATCACAGTGTTCTTTTAAACATCAGTGACTTTGGACCAATAGCCAGAGGCCTGTAATACTCAACTGGAGTGCAGGAAAGTGAAATGGGAACGAACTCGTGTTTCAGAAATGGGCATTAACTCGAGGCTGGGGACAACAATGGGTGGACTTGTAGAACTCTCTCAGTGCCATTTTGTGTTGTGGAAATAAGTACTGACTGGAAAATTGGAGCCTTCCTGGAAAGAAAAAGTCTTAAATGGTAGATTGAAAGCCTTGTCTAGGATCAAGCAGGAACTGAATCCTGGTAGGGCAGAGAAAGCATGCCTAATTCCAAGAATTTTGTATGAGTTGAAGAAAACAGCGAGAGGAAGGTTTCAATCAACAGCCTTTCCCAGTGAACTGTTTCACTGGGCTATGTGGTCAGATGTATTTTCTCTGTCACTGAAGAGTTATGCAGTGAGAGTCCTCAAATGCTGCAGTTTGAACCAGAAACCAGTTCATGTTGAAAACTTACTGGGGTTGAGAAATAGTGGCCCATTTTGCATGAGAGAGCAAATAATGAACGTTAATATGCAGTGAATTTGTCAAAAAGCATTAATAGAAAAAGAGTGTGTTAGTTGGGAAGCAATTAAACCTGAGCTGATGAGGGAAGCTCACTGTACTGTGAGATTACCTGCCAAATATGCTTAGGCAAACAAAATGTACATTGTAGAGAAACATTTCATGTCATAGCCATGACCTCAAGTGATATTTTAAAGGGGTGTTTAATGATAAAACTAACAAATTTGTGCAAGTTATTTTTTTATGAAGCTGGTTGGCTTTGCAAGCTTTGAGAGGCAACACCAGCCAAGTTGAAAAGGTCTCTTTCCAATAATATCTGGGAAGATGTAGGGTTGTGTTGTATAAGAAGTGATCTAGATTAAAGTTGCTGACGTTCAGATAAAGGCACCCAGTGAGAAAATCCCAGCAGTTCTCTTACTGGTTCTTCTCACACTTCTAAACTGTATTTTACACTTTCTTGAACAGATGAGATTGAGCTCTCTCATAGTGTCTTCTTTACTCTATAAAGAAGTGTGAAGCTGCTTCTGTAGAGAAATGGGCCAGAGTCACAAGAGGTTCTTTGACACATTCTCAATCTTCTACATTTTCATGACTCTACAGCAAGAACTTCTGAGGCCTATTTTAATAAATACAAGATATGCATTTTAATTTTAAGTGATGGTTGCTTGTAGATGAAATACACAAGTAACTTTATAAACATATTAAAGTGTTAATTAAGCATCCATCAAAATTGCCACCTGGTCCTGCCCAGTTTCTTAGTGTAGGTAAGAGAAAAAGCTCTGAAGACTGCTGGCCTTGAGGCTGCTACAATAGATATTGAACCCATGTTGATTCTGGTTATTTGTTCCTTAAGCTCTGCAGATGTTTGTAGGATTCTGCAGTATAAACTGAATATTAGATGATGGTGAAATGGCCAGGGATGAAAAAGTCTATCCATCGTCTCAAGGAACACTTAAAACTAATTTTAATTCCCAACTTTTGGAGACAGTTATCTGGACACAATTAGCTGTGTATATGTCACATATAATTTTTCATAGAGTTCCTTGAATAACTTTATTTCTCTCTGCACTGCTGTCTAAAAATAGACAGGAAAGTAAGCCACAACTTTTATCTGAACCTAAATTCTCTGTGTTTGGGTTTTCAGTGCATAACTTCAGCATGATGCTTTGAAGAGAGTGTTGGGCTACTGTACTTGTGCAATGACTGAGGAAAAAGAATTGCTGACAAAGAAAGGCTCATATCTTTATAGCAAAGGAGCTTTTGAAAGTCTATGTCAGAAATTAGTTTAGATCTTGCCTGTAAATAGAAACTGGATTTTTCCAATGAACTTTTGTTTGTTTTTGCCCTTTGCTCTCTACTTTTGAATAAGACATGAGTCAACCATTAATCCAGTTCTGCTTCTGAGTTCTGAAGATAAAAGAATGGGGGGATAATTTGAGTGCTGCAAGGAAAATGATTTATCTCCGTGTTAGATCTGCTGCTAAAGCTAGTTTATTGTATTAGATCACCTCAACTAGTGCACATAAAGTTCTAATTCCTATCTACAAACCTCACCAGTGATACTTAGCTGCATTTATGGAACATCAGCTTGAACAGCTCAGTAAATGCTACATCCAGTCTGAAGTTTGCTGGATCCTGTGCGTGTGGGTACAAATACATTTGGGAATGTGCTGAATAAGTCTCACTGGTCTGGTGTTATTCTAAGGAACCTGAGTGTAGCCAGAAAAATAGAATTGCCCAGTGCTTTGATGTTTGTAATACCAACCATTTTTCTGATAAATGCTGTATGAAGAAAGGATCTGTTCAGGCTTCTAAGAAACCTTTCTTTTCCTTCTGTCTTGCCATGAGTACCTATAATCCCTTCTAGTCTTTGTCCCCTAGGCTGGCTTTGTACATGCCAATGCTTATATCTGCACAATGAAGGAAAGAGATCTGGAAATCAAGTAAGCCTTCAGTACTAGGAAATTAATCTAATTAATATATAGCACTTGCAGTTGCTTTAGTTCTTCTGCTTGTACTTAAATGAAGAATTCATGTTCCCTGAACAGGTATTGAAGGTCCTTCAGTGGACATAAGTCAAACTTGGTGCAGTGTCCACACGAGAAATGTAACTACTTAAACTAGATGCTGGAAATGGTGATGTAAATACCTTTATGTAATGACATGGATCAGGAGAGAACGTGCATGTAACTTCTACTTTGTATTGCGAGTTGAGCTTTTAATGCTGTAACTGCGCTTAAATGCAAACCATTTCTTTTCAAATTTGAGTCCTTAAATGATGTTTTTCCAATTCAAATATCATGGTAAAATATATTCCCCCAGAGGCTTGGTACAGTGTGAAAATGTGCGAGTAATGGATGCATGTGCAGTGTACATCTTCCTACCAGATGGCACTGCTCAAATTTATAGTGTTGCATAATCACTTTAGAAGGCTGAACGAATGTGGTTAATTTTAAAATTTCTTTTGTAAATGTTGAAGGATTTTTTTCCTGCAATGTGTGATCCAGGTTTGTCTCCAGTTTTGCCACAGCAGTGATCTTGTCCACAGACACCTGAGTTAAAAGAAAATATAGTATCTGTTACCAGTTGGAGGGCAGGCAGTTTTTGATTGTTGAAGGACTAGTTTAGGCATATCAATATAATAAGACTTTTTGCCTTTGGATCTTCAATTCACATGAGAAGGCATTGGTATAAGGAATGATTTTGGTTGATTACTGTAAGGAAGCTTGGTAAGCTGCTTTTTATTGCTACTTCCCTCACATTTGTTAGCACATTGAGTGTCCAAGCTGTGGCCTTGCATACCTGTAGTCAGAATACAGCATTTATCCACTTGTAATGTATATATTTCCTAGTGAGTCAGAAATTACTGTGGAAACTGAGTGATGTTAGTGTTGGCTTAGGATGCTGTCTTAATGAAACATATACTCCTTCAAATGTGCTTAACAAATTTAGAAAAATTCTTCTGTTGTTTAACATTATGTTAAATGTAAAGAAAGCCAATAAAGCTGTCTGAGAAAAGATGCTTGCAAAAGTGTGCTGGGTGAGTCACTTTTTACAAGCAGATGTCTTCACTGCTTAAAATGAAAACTACTTGTAAAACATGAATTTTTAGAGATGAATTATCAGGCTTCTGCCAGACTTGACCTTGGATGGAATTCTGTAGATGACTAACAATCCATTTGCAGATATATCTGTGCATGATTTCAGCTTAAGGGCAGTTTACTTTGGATAAGGAAGGAAGCAAACCTGAAAGGCTTATGGTACAAGCAAAATGTTTGTCTTGATTTTCTCTGTAGCTCTATCTGCTGCTTTCTATGGGAGTAGAATGGAATAAGGTCTTATAAACTGGTCAGAAACAGCTGATGAAATAACTTGATTTTGGTTTTGACAAGAACATCTGGATCCTTGCAAATCTATGGGACCTGATGGGATTCCTCCAAGGGTACTCAAAGAACTGGCTGATGTCATCACAGGGCCTCTCTCAATGGTTTTTGCAAGGTCTCAGGAATCTGGAGAGGTACCTGTCAACTGGAAGCTGGATGATGTTGTCCCAGTTTTCAAGAAGGGCAAGAGGGATGACCCTGGTGGCTGCAGGCCTGACCATTTCACTTCAATGCCTGGTAGAATTCCAGAGAAAACCTGAAAGACAGCGCGGTCACAATGAGCTCAGGGTTCACGAGGGGGAAGTCCTACTTGACATATTTAATTTCCTGTTTTATATCAGGGTAACCCATCTAGTTGATCGAGGGAAGACAGCTGATGTAATGTTTTTGAATTTCAGTAAAGCTTTTGATACTGTCTCTCACAGCACCTTCCTGCACAAACACATCGCGTGGTGGTTGGGCACAGAAGGGTGATGGTGAGTGGGGTGACATCAGACTGTCACTAGGGGGGTTCTGCAGGGCTCCATCCTCAGCCCAGTTCCCTTCAATGCCTCCTACATGACTCGGATGCAGGACTTGAAGGGATACTAAGTAAGTTTGCCTGCAGGAGTTGGACTAAATGATCCTTGTGAGGCCCCTTCCAACTCAGGATATGCTATGATTCTACCATAAGAACTTTGCTAAGCAGAGTGAAATATTGTCTATAGATGAAAGCTCTCTGCCTTTTATTTGTTTCAGGTTATTGTGCAAAGTCTTAAAATTTTCAGCCTTGTGTTTAGTATGTCTTCCTCTCACTGAACTCGTAACCCAATTTTTCTGCTTTTCTGTAAAATCTAGGATCACTTGCACCACTTGTCTGAGGCTGATTGAGAACTGAAATGATCTATTTAAAATGCAAATAGAAAATTCTAATATTTGGTCATTAGATAGTGTCCATCTGGTTTGAAATCTAAGTATAATAGTCCAGCATAGTGCTAGACTATCTCTTCTGTAATTCAGTCTGCTACAGAATGTTCAGAGAAGCTGACAGCATCTTTTCAGTTTTTCTCTTCAGATGAGAAAGAAATGTTTTGGTTGGCTTGGAAAACCTTTGCAATACAACCACACACTCATGGTCAACTATAACCTTGTTTCCAAGTGGGCTGTGACTTAGACTCAAGTTAGCTTTTTGTTTAACCTGACTAGTTTTTATCAACAAATTTCCATTCAAAAACTCCACTCAGCTTCCATCTTGTGAACGGCATAACAAAATCTGTTCTATAAACTGTGCAAATATTTCAATAAATAGTGCTTGGTGCACACAATGTTCCTTCTAAAATGATGATGTTTGATAGCCTCTTGATTTTTGTGGTTAGACACCTCTCAGTATTTTTGAACTCAGATTTATTCAGGGCTACCTCATATACACTGTGACTGTATAAGCAGCATTCTTCAGTTCAGCCAGCTCTTACACTTTGGAAATGCTCCTCTTGCATCCCCTTCACCCAGGAGAGAGCTCTGTCAGCCTTCACTTTGCTGGGCTAAACCAGTCTGATGGGTTCTTGATTTACCCTGTTGTTCCTGTAACCTTTCTCTGTACTTGTATGCTTTCAGATATCTTTCTTGAATGTGGGTAACAAGAATTGTACAAAATAGTATTTCAGATGTGTGTTCACTGGTGCTTTGGCCACCAGCACTGCGTTTCTGTAGCTGTGCTGCACATACTGACTGATACATCCTGAGGTGAACTTTTCCTTTCTCAAGACCATGTCACATCATGATCAGTGATTAATTTGTGCCAGATTATACATTTTGGGGATGAAATGCCTCACATATCACTGAACTCTAGTGTGCTGTCTTGATGTTGTTGACCTTGTCTACAAATACACAATATTTATCTCTGCAATAAATGTTTACCAAGAGCAGATTTTATACCACTTTAAAAACCACGATTTTTCAGGGTTAGGTAGTGTTGAATGTACATTTCTCTTCTGAATTCAACAGATTTTACAGGAAAACACTCATTGTAAGAGGCTGTGAATTCTTTTATGTTCTGGGAGCAAAGTGGGAGCCTGGTTCTGCTTCAGACTGTCTTCCTTTTTCTCTACATTTACAAGGCAGTTCCTGTCCTTAATCTGATAAACTCAACAAAGCAGTTCTCAGTGCATTTAGAGTGGTATCCAGAAGACTCAGTAAAGGCAGCCTTAGGTAAAGACAACCTGTTTTCCCCAATTATTAAAACACTGTAAATTTGTGGTACCTTCATGGTTCCAGCTGAGCAGCTGGAACAAGATGGTGGTTTAAAAGCATTAAATGTAACCATTTAGTTTCATTTAGAACAATGAAAGTTTTGTTCATCTGTTTCTTATTATAACTTCTGAGAAAGTTCTGGTACGTGCACTTTTCCATAAGATCTGTGGGTTTGTGCAAGGGGATTAGTCAGGGCTATAAAATTAGCAGTATTGTTTCTGTCCTCCCTTTTCTAGATGATGAGATGCAAGCTCAGATTATAAAAAAACTTAGGTAAGATGTATCAAAAAGAGCAGACTACTTTGTTCTTTAAAGAAACAACAAACAATTTTTAAATCAATTTAAAACCAATTTAAACATTATCGGTTTTAATTGATGAAGAGGGAATTGTGCTGACCATTTTGCTTCTAAAATATTGACACAAAAATACTGACTACCACCAAGAGGGGCAAAATGTGAATAACATTAAAAGCACAGTGGTGACAGCACTGATTGCTTCCCACCAACTTGCTGTACCTAATATTATGGCTTTTTAATATAATAATGTCTTCTTTTGTAAGGTTTTCTAGAGAAATCTTGTGATTTAAAAACAATTAAAAATCTCTAGAACTGTGTAAAGGTTACAAGAAAGCGATAATTAAAAAATTTATGTATCTGCTTTAATAAGTTAGGGTTCAGACAAGATCTGTGCAATTAGACACTCAGTAACACCAAACTAACCCTTATGTTAAGCAGTATCTCCTTTGGCCAAACTCTTATGTCATCGGTGGTGAAAACACTGCTAATGACTGTTTACTGGGAATGGGTTCTCTATCTCAGAACAATTCTGCAAGTGCCAAGACCAGCTTTCCTTGATCTTTCCTGCACTCTGACAGTTGCATAACAACTGAATTTATACCTGTCATTCAATTTGTCTGTATTTTGGTAATTGCACAGCTTGCTGAACTTTGTTCTGAATCTGTAATTAGCTACTTCTCACAGAAAAATGAGTTACTATTCCAGTCCACTCAAGACTTGTAACCGACTATATTTGGATCTTCCAGGAGTCACTATGTCTGTCTGTATTTTAGCCTCATTTATAACTTCATGGAAGGCTGATCTTTGCTTTGTACTTCATGGCCCATTGTGCTCCCATAAGGTTAAATGTAGCCTAATCTGTGTAACTGTTTTATAGATCTAAAATAATATTATTGGTCTAAAATAATATATTTCCTTTAGTAATTGTTAACTTTTAGACATTTCAGACATACTCGTTCCTGTACTTACAGAATACGGGTTTTAGACTAAAAGGTTCATACTTAATTATATGGAATTTAATAAATCTAGCAATCAAGGGATGCAAAGCAGAATTGATGTGTGGCAATGCAGCCAGACTGTCTAGAATACAGAGTGATTTAGGGAGAAAAGCAGGACCTTGGAGGAGAGAAGACTGTGCTATAACTTCTAAGCTTTCAGATGCGTGATTTATATATTTTTTTTTTTCTTTTTCAGTAGAGGGATAAAAGAATAGTGTCTTGTTAGCAGAGCAAGAGGCAATCAGTGGGTTTAGAGAAAATATTTTACAGCTGCACAAGAAAAGTAGATTTGCATGCATTAGTTCTAGTAGTAACAGGGTGCTGGTTTTATATATGGCCCTGGATATTTGTGATAATTTATGCCTTAATTTCCTATCTCTAAAACAGATATTGAGAAGGATAACTCTTTATGAATCTTCTTTTGTGACACTGCATGATACTGTTAATTTTTTGTCTTCACTGCTCAAGATTTTACGTGGTGGATGGTTTTACTGCATAGCAGAACCTTCACCAAGTTTTATCCTTTAGAACATTACAAAACTCCCTTGTTACTTAGTACAGAAGTACTGCAGTCCAATCTAGAGGCAATAAAAACTGAAGTCAGAGGGAAAATCATGTCCTAAGAATGACAGTTTCCTGGAGAAATAATTCACCAAGGTAGGGAAGTTGTGCACTGTTTTGATGAGCTCTTGTTCTCAAGCCGAAGAATGTCTTGAAGTAGTAGAAAAAGGGCTTGGCACCATTTGTTCTCTCTTCCAGACGGTCCTGGTGACAATATAGGTTACATCTGTTTGTCTGGACATGTGATGCTGACTAGTGATGACTTTTTGAAGTCTGGCATATGCGTCAAAGCGAAGCGATGAAGTGCTGAACAAGCCAAACCATTTAATGACTTTGGTGCGTCCTGGAACAGGTCCTGGGCTATTTTGGTTCTTGGCCTGTGATGGATCTGTCGTGCAGGTCTGCACCTCCAGCAGCATTACCAAAGCGTGAGAGAGATCCTAAGAATAAAAGAGTGAGAAAGTGGTCTCTGTGAAAGGCTACAGGCAAAGCTATTTTGGTGGAGGAGCAGCTCCAACAGCTGTGACGAGCAGGGCAGTGTGGGGTGGGAGTGCAAGTCGTGCTGTGTACAGCACAGGGGGGCAGGTGCTTGTGAGGAGCCTCTCCCCTCCCTCTGCTGCAGCCTGACGTATGTGTTGGTAGCTCTGGATGCTGCAGTCCTTGTAGGAAAACTGGGATGAAGGCAGAATGAAGTGTTTCTGGAGAGTTGTGAATAAAAATATATATACGTATGTACATACTCATGGGGAAAAAAAAAGACATGGCTTTGTGACATGACATCAAGAAATGTGAGTATTATGTATTTGGAACTCCCCACTATGACTCTGCCAGCTTTACAGGGGGAATATCTAAGTCAACCTGAGGCAAAAAAATCAAGAGCAGTGAATTTCCAGATCAGTGGAGCATATTTCACCTCTTTCCCAAGGAGAACTGTAGAACACTTCCTTATAATTCAGGTGTGTAAATGAGAAGCACTCCAGGTGCATTGTATCAGTCTTCTCTTGTGGCTGCAGCTTACTTACAGAATCAGTTTTTCAATGGTGGTATTTAATCTGTGGTCACTCTTATTATAAAAGTAAGTTGGTTGTTCTGATTCATTTGCAGCTGATTTAGATGTCAAATAAGATATTTAGGTTTAGCATGCTTATTTGCATAGTTTTACACATTGCAGGAGCACAACCCTAGCATATAAAAGATACTTCTGGAAAGGAATATACTATGTATGAACGTACCAACTCTTTCTTTAGACTTCTGCACTGTTGAGTTAAATTAATGAAGATGCCTAATTTATTAGATGACAAAATCCTGTTGATGCTTATATTTCTAAAGAATCATGTAAGGTATATAAAAAGTGAGTTTTGATCCAAGCTGAAATGACAGCACTGTCCTACCCTTTTATTCATTAGATACTCTGAGGAAATAGCCTTTGACACATACATCTCAGAACAAATGTATTTTACCGTATTATTGACAGACTAACAGCCCTGTGTAAGTCAGTGTTTCCTGCAGTTCAGCTCAGCCTAATTTGCTCTAACAATAAGGTGCCCATGGGCTGAGGTTGCTGTACAAGGGCTGATTCCTTGTTCTGTTCTCTTCACGTGGCTTTCATCAGTTATGGTTTTGTTGTTTCAGTATTGGTGCACTATCAACCAAGGAACATTCATAGAGATGCACAGAGATATTGGAAGAATTCTCTGGATCAGTGAAACAAAATGCCAGAGTGGTTGATGTTGGAGGAAACCTCTGGAGGTCATCTGGCCCAAACCCCGGGCTCAGGCAGGGTCACCTCAAATAGGCTGCCCAGAACTGTGTCCAAGCAGATTCTGAATAGCCCCAAGGATGGAGATTCCACCACCTCCCTGGGTGACCTGTGCCAGTGCTCACTCACCCTCACAGTGAAAAAGGGTTTCCTGATGCTCAGAGGGAACCTCCTGTGTTTGTTTGTGCCCATCTTTTCTGATCCTGTCACTGGGCACCGCTGAAAAGAGCCTGGCTCCATCTTCTTTGCACCTTCCCTTCAGGAATAGAAAACTGAGAAACATTAATAAGGACTGGAAACAAAAGTGGAAGGACAGAGGAAGCTGTCACACCGCTCGCAGCTAATTCAGAATGGGTGTGGGAAAGTGTTCAGCATTTCAAGTGATAAAAACATCGCCTGCCTTGAGATCTTTATCTGGATTTATCTTAGTAGTTGGTACAGATGGCAATACCTTCCTTACATTTTAACATCAGAACTGAATGTATTTTTATCTTTTTGCTATTCTGTTTGTATTGAGTTTGTGGTACAGGAAGGATCAAGTGTTACAGCTGTCCTGGTTTTCTTGTCTGAGCATTCTCAAAGATGCTGTGCTTTCAGTGAGGGGCAGCACAAAATGAGGATTGAAATATTGTGAGCGTTGCAAATCTACATAAAAGAAAGATCATGCAACTGGATGCAATATTATCCAAGTAATGAATCCCCCATGCCTGGAATAAGGTATTTGCATTGACTTGTTACCCTTCCCTGAACCAAGACTTTCCCCCCTTTGCCTTTGAAACAGAAATTTTCTTTGAAAATGGTTCTATATACACCAGGATTGTAAATAGAGTGGAGTGCAGGTGACTTTGAACAAGATTGGTATGAGCCTTGGGGATATTTGCTTATTAATGTATTTAATTTTGAGAGGTTTTTAATAGACTTTTTCCTTTTGAGTTGTGGAGCACCTTAAATTGTCTTGAAAACTTTTCTTAAATTCACTGTGCAAGACAGAAAGTTAGATGTGCCTGTTTTGGACAAAGGTATAGATTGGGTCTCATTTGCATATCCTGTGCCAAAAAGTGGAGAATTGCAGTGCTACAGGGGATGAGTTAATAGTTTAAATGTTTAGATTCTAGAACATGAAATATAAAAGGCTGAAAAAAAATGTGCAAGACTGTCCCCTAAATCTGATATTTTACTGATCACTTAATCTAAGTATATTTTTAAATTGTAATCTTATTAGTGCTTGAAACCAAAAGTTTTGGGTGAAAATGATACAATCTCTGAAGGGGGGAAAAAAGTAATATAATATTACCTTTTTAAAAGTAACTTGGATCATCAAATTTCATTCAGGTCAGCTCACTATTCCAGCAGGCTCTGCAGGATATTTCAAGTAAAGACAGTCTGCATATATGTGAGTACTTGTTAACAGAAACAGTAAAGAAAATACTGCTTCCTTTGTTTGGCTCCAGGAAGAACTCAGCCCCCCTTTTTAGTATGGCACAAAAATGCTCCAGTCTTGCTTCTGAACTTTCTTCTTTTCCCTCTGTCCTCATGTGCAAAGTGATGTGGAAGTTCTCTAAGCTGTAAAAATCCATGGGCTCTGGATATATCTAATCTGTTCCTAATAACATGGACTGTGTGAGGGGATAAATCAAAATTCCAAGCAGAACTCTAAATTTTTGGAACAATTGCAGAGTATAATAGGAACTCAGCAACTGAAGTGTGTGTGAGTGTACTTGATTACTGAAGCACAAAGAAAATCCAATAATCTACTAGAATCTAGTTCAGCGTTGTAAAGTTTTATTATCTGTTAGTTTTAATATGATTGCAGGGGAATTAATAATGGAAGATTTATGTCATCTTCTTTTCTCTGTTTATTTTTTCTTTTCATTGCTAAAGTACTTCTTGCAATAATTTTTCTCTGGGTAGCCCCAGAATTGTTTTTCTTGACAGAAGGTTGTATTTTGCAGCTTTGATAATGATCAGAACACATTCAGAGAAGGTCCATTTGGTTCTGAACACATTAGAGATGTGAAAAGCATTTAATCAAATTTCAGTTCCCCCTTAGCCTTTTTATTAACTACGGTGATATGAATGTGTTTCTTCAGTATATTCCTCATAATTCAATTTCTTTTGCTGTTTAAATAATTTTCTGTTCTTTAAGTGTCCTTCTTGTGTCTGGTTTTGAAGCAGCAGACAGTTTTATAGGTGAAAGCTTAGTGGTGCCTCAGAGAGACTGTCTTGAATGTCTATAAATGTGGCACAAAACGATAATGGCTTTCTCTTACCTTTGGTACATTCTTTTATAGTTGATTGAAAAAATGGAAAGCTGCTTAAGTAAAAACTTCTTTAACTGTCATTAATATTCAGATAATTCATTTTTTACACTTTCAGTGATAGTTTCCTGATGAACCACCACTTCAAATGGCTTTCAGCTGCTTACTATGGCATTCCTATTGCCCACTGAGTTATTCCAAGTTTTATGTTTTAATCTTTAATGAAGTCTATAGAAAAGTTTTAGTGGCACATCCCTGAACAGCCCTTTGCCTGAAAAGGGCCACCTTCTAGCCCGTGAGCTACATTGAAGCTTTTGTGACTGAAAACACATTAAAAAGGTCTTTGGTCAGAAATCAAGCTTGAAAAAAGCTCCATTCTTACAAATTCACTTATAGTCCTTAAAATATGTAAGCAAATGCTGAGAAACTTGACTAAACTCATTGTAAAAATATTACTTTTTTTTTTTTTTTTTCCTAAGGCTACTATAAAGAGCTTCTCCTAGCACTGAAAAAACATACTTGAATGAGCATTCTGGATGTAGTGTGGGATTTGCTTTTGTCACAAACTGCAGAAATACTGGCTGATATAAACCCAAAGCTGACAGAAGCCAGATCTCTAGATGGTCTTACAGGACATTGTCCAACATGAGAACTCAATAATCAGCTGTCAAAAACCCTCCTGATTCTAGTAACTCAAAAAGTTTGCAATTAATTTTAGGGAATTTATGTAAGCCTGTTTCCCAGTGCTGGTATTCCCATGATTCTGCAGTGTTCTCATTTAACTTACAAGTCTGCAGCCTGCCAAAGACTAATCTCTCTGCACCAAAGGTAACAACTGCCAATATTTACATTAAGAACTGGGAGAAAATTCTATATGTAGAGGTGTAATAATTTTTCTGTTGTGGAAAGGACAACCATCACTCATACCCAAGCACATCCATGTGCACGTGCAGCCAGTTCTGCAGAAGTGTAGACTCCATTTATGAAGGTGCCATTACCCAAAGCACTTGACAATGCAACTTTGCTTAGTCTTGAAGCCTTCTCTTGGAATTAAAACATTTAACCTCTGAACCTGCTTTTATGCTGAACAATCTTAGTAGAGATTCACCTAATTATTCACAAATGTTAATAATTATGTTTAGTTGGGCTCTTTAAAGATAAGTAAAAGGACATGATTTATTCTGAAGGAATAAATCTGATAGCTTCTGATAGCTTCTCACTTTTTCATTACTTTCTCTGCTGAGAACTTTGCTCTTACCAAAGAATTCTGGTAGGAAAGATTTTCCTCTTCCAGATGTACTCATTGATACTTATTTTTTTAAGTGCTATCCTTCTTTATGATACCTGGGCAAGCCATGCCAATTTACATGTCAAATGAGCACAATACCTGCTGTGTGCCTAAAGCACCTGAGGCATCCTGGGTGCAACTTGTGGGAGGCTGAATCATACATTTCATCACAGGCTTTAGAGAAATTTCTGATCCTTCCACAGAGAGACATCACTGCAGTGTCTCCTGATAAGGGAGGAGATTGGTTCAAGCTATTTTTGCAGCTCCAAGAAAATTCACTAATACTTGAAGTAATGATAAATGAAATATGACATATAAAATATGAAATGGAATCAATTCCAGTTTGGGCTGTGGTCTGCTTACAGCACACAGGCAATGTGGTGAGAAAGGTGTGGTTTATGATGAGACAGGTATGGGAAACACTCACTGATCCTTTCTGAGTAGACAAGAGTGTGTTTTCTACTGCAGTATGAATATTTTCAGACACACTGGTGGCTCATAATAACCTTTTTTATAAACCATAGGTGACAGGCTTTATGCTGTGTGGTTGTTCATAAAAAAAACTCTTAGGGCAGAAGGGCATTTGCACAACTCTTGACTGCTGATGGAGAAAAGGAAACATCAGCAGTGACAAGTCTGCCTCTGACATATGATAATCTTGTGAAACAAGGTTGTGGGGCTTGCAAGGGGTCTGGGGATCACAGGATCTTGTAGCAGTGTCTGCTGCACCATTCCTCTCTGAGGAGAAAAGGAGGGACCAGGGTTCTTTGTCTTCTTTCAAGTCCCCTAAGACAGCAGGCAGTCATTCCTGTAAATAAATAAGCCTTTGTTTGGCTGCTTTTTAATTTTGCTTTTCTTTCTTTTTTGTGCTGCTCTTTCCACCCTCATCCCTTTAAGTGTTCAGTATGGTTTGAGTTTTAAGTAATAATGAATCACAAGCTTAGCATTCAACTAGCAGGAAAGAAAAAGTAATGTTTAAGACTGAAGGGTTTTGCAGGTCTTTTACGTGGTTCAGGAATTCAGTGTCAGTGACATAATTTCTGTATTTCAAGGCTGAACAGTAGGAACAGACTTGTCCTCATGTTATTCTGAGCCTGTTGCCTGCCTGGGCAGTGGAGGTGGGTGGTTAAACCTCATCCACAGCGTGAACTTGTGGTGTTCTGCCACTGTGTTAATAGTCAGTGCACGCTCTCAGTGATGAAATATGAAAACATTTTGAAGGTACTTAGGAGCAGGACATAGCAATAAAATTTGCTTTCTACTGTGCTGTCTTACTGCTGTCTCTTGAGCAGCATATGCTGCTGCTTTGCTTGTTTGCTTCATCCCTGCCTGTGTTGTCGGGCAAACAGGTTGTCACAGGTAAATCTGCAGATGGTTTTCTTAGCTTTGATCCAATTTGTCTAATTTGTAGGTTCCCTGTGACTTCCTGCTTCTCCCTGAACTGTGAGACGTAGCAATATTAGAGCCACCTGAAACCACTATGCAGCTCATTTTGAACTAAATTACCCTGAGCATGTAATTATAGCAATTAGTAAAGCTCCCTCTGTCTTTCAGCATTCTTCAAAAAACACCCTTCTCATGCAAGTTAAGGAAACTGCCCCAGGCCAGTAGCTAGACAGTTAGACGAGTCATTTAAGAATTCTTTTGATGTGACCAGGATAGGGTTTATTGCATGCAGTAAAACAATATATCAGCTTGGCAAAAGATGTGTAATGATACTGTTGTTTAGGATTCCTATCTGGAGAAAAATGAACTCTGTTTTACAGGTTTTTGTAGTTGCCTCTTTGCAGTGTCCTCATCCATTTCAGCAGTGGGGAATTCATAAACACCATTGGAGAGCATTCAGGATGCTACAAAAAATATCTTCTCAGAAGTTAGCCTCATTCCAGGGATGTGGTTACTTGTCCACTTCATGCTCTGGGATATAAACATTTTTTGTTTGGAATTTCATTTGTTGGTAGTTTCTGTGTGTGTTTGTTTTTTGCTTCCTAGTACTTGTTTGTTATTAAATGTTTATTTCAGATTAATTTAATGTCATTATCTGCCCAAAGCAGAACACTTAAAATAGTTAAATATACAAACCACTGGGGTTTAACTTCTGTGAGGAAACAAGGCCCTTAAAGTAATATCTGTATTATGGCTGATTCCATATTGAGGTGGGATCCTTCTTCTTGTTGGCTTAGCTAACAGTCCACATGGCTGTGGTGAAGTTCAGCACTACTAAGAGCTGGCTTGATCTAACATTTTCGAGGAAAAGACTATTCTGTGCCTCAGGAAAAATCTGCCTAGCACTGTGGAGAAAGCTGAAAACACCAAAAATTCCAGCCATGTAAATGACTTCAGTTCAAAACTTTTGTTCAGATCAAAACATTGGCTCATTTTGACTGGTTTTACTGCTTTTAACTCTTCTGGACCAAATCTCTTTGTCTGTGAGTTTTGTGGTGGGATTGTGAATTCAAAGATTTGAAGTGTTGCAAGAAGTTACTGGATGGAGAACTGGTGACTGTCATACTTGCACCTCTGCCCTCCAACTTACTTCTGATTTAAAGCAGAATTTAGTATTGCAGCAGATTTCTTGCAAACTCCTGGCTTTCCCTGTGTGTCTTTGCATGAGTTGATAGGGAGTGGGCAATTTTTTCTGCAGGATATTTATATAGAAGCGAGCTCTTGCAGTATGTATGCTGCTATATATTAGCTCTTTCTTTTTATAGACTGGTGATCTGAAATAGAAGTGACTGGCAAAGAGAAATGTCTTAAGGCACTTGAGCATCTTAACAGAATACAAACTATTTTCCATGATATATATATTTATCTACCTAACCAAGAAACCTTCTTCATGATCCCTCTCTGAGGTTTAAGTGGAATTGTTAATGATTCACACTGGTCTTCTCTCTCATGATTTATCTAATCAACTCTGCTTATAAGTTTTCTCAAGACAATCAATCTTGAGCTCAGTTCTTTTGGTATTTCCAGTATTTCAAGGAGTGTTCATGCAGTTTGCCAAGCAGTGTGTTGTTCTATGCACCTGGACTGGTGTTTTTGTATGAATCCCACTTTTTGAGCTCATTGTAACAGCAAATGTGCTGGTCTCTGGGGGTGCAGAGGTTCACTTCCCTCAGTGGTAGCAGAGGGGTTGTCACTGTAGCACACTTGCTACTCTGGAATGTGGTGTGGAGCATGAGCATGTGGTTTTTCTGCAGGGGGTTCTCTGTGTACTTTAGAAAACCAGAAAAGACTATCAGGAAGAAAATAGAAACAGCTACCCAGGTCAAAAAACCCCCAAACTGTTTGTTTAGCAATTAGAAATGAAGTGTGCCATGCTTTGTCTATGCAAAAAACCAGTTGTGTGCGAGGAATTTACTAAATCAAACTTTCTGGTTTGTGGAATAGTGAAACTAAGATTCTGTGAGCACAGAAGAAGCTTTTCTGCAGCAGTGCACTTCCTCCATGTTTCTTTGGACACTTTCAGCCTATTCCAAAGTACAGGTGTGAACCTGGGGCTTGTTTAGCTGACGGTTTTCTTGTATGCCTGATAACTAGTTTTGTGACCATGCTGTGTGTCCATAGATATTGTTTTTAATCCTTGTCTCCTTTGCATAATTTGGTGTACATGGAATCTTTATGTGTACACAAGTCCAGGACAGGATGGTGCATACAGAAGCCTGACAGGTAAAGGATAAATTAATAGTAATGATGGAATTTATATTATAATTTGGAAACATCCCCCAGTTTCTTTCTGACAAATGAACCTATTTCTACCACTTTCTTTATCTCCTCTTTACGCCTTCTGCATGGTTTGCTGTAGTTTCTCTTTTCTCCAAAGAGAAAGAAGCCACAGTTCTTAGTTTTCTCCTGACCTTTCCAGCTCAGCTCCTGAGGAACTCTGGGTTTTGACATGTTTATTCAACCACATCTCACATGCTGTAGAAGAAATATATTGCCTAATTACATTTGTGTGCCATAGGCAATTGGTTGTAGTTATTGGGGTGCATAACTGGCCAAAATATTTTTATAGGCATCCCTTGATCTCTTCTGTGAACTTTCACTACAACAAGAAAGAGAAGAAATCTAAATGTCACCAGTAAGTCTATTAATCATTATAAAAATTAAATCCCTTACATTTATGAAACAGATAACTTAGTTTGTGTCTGCTTTCGTAGCAAAGCAGGCCTTGCTGGACTGGTTGCATCCCATACACAATCCATATGTGGTTTTCTTGCCACAAAAAGTAGGAACATTTTCTTTCCAAACCATTTTTGCTTTTTTTCCCCCTATAGTTTTGGTCTCTGAGGTAGCTGAATTCAACAGAAGTGAAGTACAGACACTGAAGTAAAGCTGTTGTTTTATAAAACTTCTTGAAATGTTAAAATAAGAACCATTTTGGAGGTGGAGTTAACCAAACTGATCTCATGAATGAATAGCAGGAGAGTGATGAACTCCCCCAAAACAAACTTTCTCAGCATCTAGAATGCCAAGTAACATTTATCAATAACCAGATCAGTTCCCTACCAGGCACATTGTAAATCTTGGTGCACCAGGTCCCCTTGTGAATCCTGCAGTGATGAGGCAGAGTTATGATGAAAATCTCGCACTTACTTAAGAGATGCGATTCTAGTAAAATTAGATATGATAAGTAAAAGTCTGTTTCCATGCAGACCATGTAATTCCTTCTTTTTTATAAGAAACACTGTATTTTTGCATTTCTCAAAAGTACTGCTGAGCCTTCTGTGAGTGATCAGAGCCATATACAATTATTTCCTTCATGGATTTTTAAATTTTTTTAAAAGACATTTGTTTCCGGTACAAAGGAATTATATAATAATTATATAATAATTTTTGAGTCAGTGCTTCAAATCCTACCAAGAATAATTTGCACTTTGACTACACCTGCACTTTAACTGCTGTTGTGGGGTGGCTTGAGGTTTTCATCACAGTTTATACTCAAAGGGGAATGGATATCTTCTAGCAGTTCAGAGGGAGGTGGAGTGCTGTTTATTTTGTAACTCTAAGAACTGTTTCCACATTCAAATACGGGGTAAAAAATGGCATAAATATAAGTCCAGAAACAAGGCTTCTGGGTTGTTTTTGTTTGTTTGTTTTTGTTTGTTTGTTTTGTTTCTTTTGTTTGCTTGTTTTTTTTTTTTTTTTTTCCCCCCCCCCCCCCCCCCGCTGTGTATGGAGTATTGCAGTGGCCAGGATGTGCCAATTGCAGAATAGAATAGACTGTTTCAGTTGGAAGGGACATGCAATGATCATCCTGACCAATGCAGGGCTGACCAAAAGTTAAAGCACCTTATTAAGGGCATTGTCCAAATGCTTCCTAAACACTGCCAGGGTCGGGGCATTGGCCACACTCTTCTAAAAATCCTGTTTGTGTCCGACCACTCTCTCAGTAAAGAAATGTTTCTTAATGTCAAGTTTGAAACTTCACTGGCATAGCTCTGAACCATTCCCATGCCTGCTGCCACTGGATACCAGGGAGGAGGGGTCAGCTCCCCCCTCTCCATGTCCCCCCCTCAGAAAGCTGTAGAGAGCAATGAGGTTACCACTCAGCCTCCTTTTTTTCCAGACCAGACAAGCCAAAATTCCTTAGCTGCTCCTCACAGGACATGCATTCCAGCACTTGTGCCAGTTTTATTGCCCTCCTCTGGGCACACTCAAGGACCTTCACATCCTTCTTTGGTGGTGGGGCCCAGAACTGCCCACGGTGCTGCAGGTGAGGCCACTCCTGTGCTGAATTGTCTCTTTTGACAGGCTGGTCATGCTGTGTTTGCACCCCACGATGTGTTTGCCCTCTTGGCTGCCAGGACACACTGCTGACTCACATGGAATCTGCTGCTGACCAGCACCCCCAGATCCCATTTTCCTTTCAGTTGTGTGACTTCAGTGAAACCAGATGGTTAATGTCTGACTGATCTACTGAGAACCAGCTCTTCTCCTTAGTCCAGGTGTGGCCACTGACCCTGGATGTTTGTGGCAGCTTTGTTTGCCTGTGGATTGTTTCCCCTGTTTCTTGACCTTGAATGAGAATTGTGGCTCTGCTGTCACCATGAATAGTTTTGAGGGGGTGCACACAACCTTTTCATCAGCATACTTGACCACAGGCAGATGCTTCTTCAGCGTAAACCTTGGTGACCTCACCAGGTCTCTGTCATTTTGAATTCTGTTCACCGTGGTTGTTTTGTTGTGTTTTAGTGTCCTCTGTACCAAAATAATCGTAGGATGGAATTATTCAACAGCTGCACTGTAGTTTTTTTTATACAAATAGATGAGAAGTGCACAGAGAGCTGTGCAAAGTGTACATGGTATCTACTAGAAGTAATTATTAAGAGATTCTTGGTCCTAAGTCATCATAATTATAATTTTATAACTTTCTATCAGCAGTTCAGCTGTATGTATTGTGCTGAGCAGAAGGATTTTTTTATTTTTTAAAAAGGTCCTTAATAACATGAGTTAGTTTTTAATGTCACCACCTACTCTGCCAAGTCCTTTGGCTTCATGACATACATATCAGCCATTGAAAAAAGTCCTTTTTTTACATACAGAATTATCCCAGCACCTTTTATAGTCTGGCCAGAATCCATCTGTGGCAAAATATAACTAGAAGCTTTGATTCAATAAAGAATTCTTTAAGTAGCTGATCACTTATATTGTTGCTTTGCTCTTGGAAAGACTTTCTGTTCTGAAACAGAGGTTTCCATGTTGGGCTGCAGCAAGTTTTTCCTGTTCAGGATAATGATTTGACACAGCACTAGTGGAATGATGCTGCTGGGTTTTCTAATGCAATTTACTGGTGTGATCTCTGGTAGAAGATCAAAACTAATCATGCTGTGTTTGATAAGCTGCAAATGTAGTGACAACCATAACTGTATGTTTTCTTACTTCACAAAAAAGGAGTTGTTATTATATATGTATAATTATAACTGTGTTTTATAACTCCAGATCTCTAAGATCAAGTCTTCAGGATAACATCAAGGTTTGTGCTCAGTTTTGTCACCTGACAGAGGTGAGAGAGACCTTTCCATTGATGTATCAGTTGGTGTGTGTAGGGGAAAATGAAGGGATGAGGTGAAGGAAGGCAGGGAGGGAAGAGGGCAGAGCATTCACTGACTCTAAAACCAGAGCTCTGCTGACTGGAGTTTTCTTCCTATGTGAGCATGAAGAAGTTGTTTAGTTGTGCTGTGTAACTGCAGTGGCAGGAGTCCAACTTATTCCCAGCTTCTGCAGCAGTTCCCAGCTTTCTGGATCTGTTTTTCAGTAATAAAATGATTATCAAAAGAGCCAAGAAGGCTGAAGGAAATCTGAAAGTCTGCTTCATTTTGTCTCCACTTCTCTCAGTATTGTGGATTATTAACTTCTGCACACCCATGAACCAGGTCCAGTTGGTCCAGGAGAGCTGCTTCTGTCAGAGAACACTCTTCTGTTGACTTGAAAAATGGCTTATAAAGCTGTAAATGCTGGACAGGTTTGTGGATTATCATCTCGAGGTTGGAAATATGAATCTGATATAAAAGAGAAGTACCACTGACAAAAATCAAAGTACATTGTAATAATTAATGTAGTAGAACAGTAATGTTGAAGTAGTGAAAAGAATTTATAGAGCTGCTCCCCAAAAATCCATTTCATACTGATAAAACAAACTTTTAAGTTAGTAACAGAAATAACTTGGTGATTAAACACATAACATTAGAAAAAATTCTGCTTTTTTAAAAAAAAATATCTATAATTAGGCCTACTGTACATAATGTTTTCGAATTTTTTTTTGTTGTTATTTTTTTTTCCATAAGTGTTATCTTGCTGGAATTGGAGCATCTGGGATGTTCGTTGAGGCCACCTGGAAATCCTTGGTACATCCACTGAATTGTGCAGATGACCTGTTCCTATATAGTAAACTAATCATGTTCTGATATGTTATATTTCCTGTCCAGGTGGGTAACCTGTGAAACACATGTACAAGTTTGGGAAATTCTAGAATGTAACATGGTCTCCTCATTGAAAAACTTCTGTGGAAAGCTCAGTGGGTATTGTCCCTTTTTGCTGAACTGGGAGATGACAGTGTCTCTCCTTTCAAGCTAGAATTGATCAGGAGTTGTTTTTCTGCCTGTTCTCAGTTAATTCTCACATTGTCTGAAATATATTAAAGATCTGTTGAAACAACTGTGGAGATAAAAGTGCAGGAGAACAGTTATAGAAACTACATATGCTATATGAATGTATGGTGTATTAACATTACTTATAGAAAAATACTACTAAATCTTTTATTTTCAATGAATTCACACAAAGGGGAAATTTTGAAAATTTCTTAAAAGTCAACACTAAAAATAAGGTGATTTTTTTTTTAATAAGCAAACTACTGTTGGGAAGAATACCCCTATCTATTAATTATACAGCAGTTCTAATAACCTCAAAAGTTGTGTGTAGTTGTTTTTGTTTGGAGTTTTGTTTTTTGAGGGGAGGGTTTTTCTTTTTCCTGATGGCAGAAAGATAGAAAACATGGTTATCTCAGAAAAAAAAAATGATTAGACAAGCACGATCAGAGATGAGGGAACACCCAAGGGACAACATCACAAGCCTTTGCTCAGTCAACTGTGCAATAAAGTGCAACCTTGTGGAAGTAAAGACACCCAAGAGGCAGAGGCAAGGCTTGTCCCAAAATTGAGAGTCTCTAAGTCTTCTGTAGGTGCAGTTTGATGCTAAATACTTTAAAATTTCCCTAGATTCAAGCTGTGATTTGTTGCTGGACTTGCCAAAGTGTATATATTCTGCATGAAATCAAAAGCAATTTTATTATAGCACAAAGGTACAAATATATACAATTAAGACTTCTGAGTTTTGTTGCTCTGGCAAGTGAAGGACTGGTCACTAGTCTGAGCTTGTTAACTCTAACAGCATGCAGGGATCACTTTATAAGGTAAAAAACTAAAAGGTTGCTTATGGAAGATGTCACATTTGATTTGATATTTCCTTTATCTCCTAAAATGAGTTCTAACTAATATTCAAGAAGTTGTAGACTAGATCAAGCAGTCATATTTTTGTTAATGTATCACATAAACCCCCTCAAACTATTTTCTGATCAGAAAACCTATTTATACTCCATGTATTTAAACAAATAAAGGGCATTGATATCATCTACCAGGAAAATGATTTGTTGAAACTTGACTGGATTCTAGCAAGTGTATTTTTATATTCTTTCTGGAAGTGGGCAACATGAATGTGACAGTGACTTGGAGGAGTGATGGTTCAGTGAGTGCTGGTGGGATCAGACTGTGAGGCAAGTGTTGGTTTGATAGATCTCGGGGGTGCAAAGGCTGTTTGCTCACTGCAGAGAAACAAACGGGGCTGCGCTTTCCGTGTGGGCAGCGATCCCACAGTGAGCCTTTGCTCATGTGCCTGGATGTGCAGAGATCTCGAAGGAGTTTGCAAAAAAGTTAGGAGGGTTTGGTCCTACTGGAGTGGTGGGCAGTGATCCCACAGACAGGATAGAACAGAGATGCATCCATCTCCAAGGAAAAGCTCCAGCGCGTATCAAAGCGAGAGAGGAAGGAATCGTCGTCGTGCAGTGATGTTGTTACAGAGAGTTGGTTATGACTGAGCAATTATAGAAGTTCTACACTGGAATGTCACACTGAATCCAGCAGTCAGCCTTAAATGGCAGTAAGTAGCCAGCTTCCCACTAAAACAGTCATGATGTTACCCAGGGAGCTGCAGAGGCTGTTCTGCACCTGGCATCCCACGCGTGCCGAGGGGATGGAGCGCCTCGTGATGTTGGATGCTCATTGTGCATTGGTGCATTAGCCATTTCTGGGCAGACTTTATCTCTGCAGGCAGATGGTAGTTCAGCAATGTCAGAGAATTCATTCATTAAATGGTGCTGATACTTAGTTTCCTGAAAAGAAATGAGCATTTAAATTTATTTTCAAAAATCATTAAATGCAGGTTTTCGCTACCTGCTTGAGATGTGGTGGGCTGTTTGCTGTTATGGATGTTTTGTATAGGTTTGAGATTTTGGAAAGGTTTAATAATACATTTTCATTGCATTTTATAATGTTTTCTGTTTCTGGATCCTGCATTGACTAGCTCACCCAAAAATTGGAAGTACAGCTAAAGCTCAGGAAGCGGATCAGAAGTAATGTTGAGTCCAGACATGGATATCCATAACTCTTTGGTGGTTCTGCTCCAGACTTTCAGCAAAAAGATCTGCTTTTGCTGCTTCCTTCACAATTATAGTCTGACATACAGATGGAGCAAAATGATTTGACTTTGTTGTTGCAATCCTGTTTGTAACTATTTAAATTCCTGTGCTCTGAGCCTTTTAGAGGTGAAGAACAATTGCACATTGTACTCCTGTGGAGGTGTTGGTGTTTGCTGCCCAAGGGAATCCTTTGCAGTAAAATTGAACAAATGGGTATGAGAATGGCTGGCACACTTTTACAGTGGTTTGTACAGTTAGTTATCATTTTGTTGTTTCACTGCAGTTGAAGATAAGAAAAGGGAAAAGTTGCTTTTTATTTGGCTGAATACATAAAAGAGTTCCTGAATGGCTTTCATCAGACATTCTCATTTTTAACATTTGTGCGGGGAAGCAAGTATGTAAAAACCCAAGGAAAAGTTGAGTGAAGGTCAACAACAAAGGTCAATATTTACCT
Organism: Corapipo altera; assembly: GCF_003945725.1. NCBI lineage: Eukaryota > Metazoa > Chordata > Aves > Passeriformes > Pipridae > Corapipo > Corapipo altera. Next base: position 2,990,002 of record NW_020884914.1, read on the forward strand.
AGGGATTTCCTCTAGCATGTCTGTTGTGGTACAACAATGTTTGGTTAAAGAATTAGAAACAAATTTGATTACTTGCCATGACCTTTTTAAACCATCTGCCCTTTTGATCCATGTGATGTCTGCATGTCTGTTTAAAAGTTTTGGCAGTTTTTCTTCTTACATCATTTTTTTAGGCAGGTTCTTGCTGCTACAGGAACCTGCTGGTGGAAAACTTTCTAATTTAAAGTGTGTCTTCTGTGCTGATAATTTCAGAGCTGGCCTAGCCAGTTCTGCTTTCAACAGATTTTGTGTTTTCGGGCTTAAGATAGGCTGCCTAAATCTTTGGCTTCTAGATAACTGTTGTCTTAAAAATAAAACTAAGTATTTGAAATTCATATGAAGCTAGAATAGAAACAGCTTCTCTCCAAACTATGTTTTGTACAAAACTTCATAGATAAAATTAAAGCAAATGCATGTTTGCCTGTTTGAGCTTGCTGACATGTTACCCACATGGTGCCTGATCTGTACTGAAGGGAGAACATTTTCTGTGCTCCACTGTTGGTTGTGCTTCCATCACATGGAATCGAAGGAATGCAGGGCCATGAGCTAGAGATAGAGGTTGAAAGGAACTTTATCTTGTTATTACTTCCTTCAGGCTTTCTGTAAAGTGGGCAAATTGTTAAAATCTGTTCAGAGCTTGTTCAGTGTTGTGGTAAAGTGAAAATACACCCTTGCATGCCAGCTGGGTTGGGGTTTATTTGTGCTTGAATGATGCTCTGGAGAAGCACCTTCCACACAGGCCCAGGTGTGTGGTGCTACAGCCAAATGGTAGAAGAGTTCACCTGGTAAACATTGTAAGTTTTATTTTTGCTAGAAACAGTGGGAAGATATTAATGGCCAGTTCTATGTGTGTGTGACAGCAGCATTGTATTTTGGGTGTGTGTATGTACCTCAGGTCTCTGACCTACACTAACATCTCATTGCTGTACAAGAGTGACTGGAATATTACTATCCAGTGGCTGAAATTTCGGAATTACTGAGCATGAGCTTTGACATTATACAGCTGTTAATGCCACTCTTTTTTTTTTTTTTTGTCAGGTTCTACTTTCAAATGTCCCTTTCTGGAAATGCTGGCCACTGAGAGGGCAAGTGTGTGCCTGGAAAACCCACTGTGGAGAGCACACATCTGCATTCTGGGTTCACTTTTGTGTATTTTAGATACTTTGCTAGTTTTTTCATGCACTCTTTTAGTTTCTGAGGTATGTGTGCTCCCTGCAGCACCCTGCTGAGTCCCCTCTTGGAACAAATTGGTGTTCTGTATGGAAAATCAGGGGCTTTGCCATGTAGGCAATGAAACCTATTGATACACTTACAAGTGATGCTCCCTATTAGGTGTCAGATCATTGTCTGCTTAAGATGCCAGTCAGCAGGAGAATATGAACTTGCTGGAATAAAAAACTACAATATGAGTGAGAAGCAGGCATGGTGCCCAGATGTCAGATGAAATTTTTGGCAGATCCTGTACGATCCTGTGACCAAGCATTGTGATGACCATTTTAGATCTCAAATACGAGTATCCCTCATGGTGGAAGCGTGGAAGGTGGTTGGTCTGGGGAGGTCTGTGCACAGGGTGGAGGACTGGAAGAGACAGGGCTCTTTTCTTGGAAGAATGCCCTTGGCAGGAGTAGCTGTTGGTGGAGAGGATAGAGCCAGGAGTGCTGCTGGGGCTGCAGAAACTGTGGGAACAGCTCTGGCAGCACCAGTCTCCTGTGGTTGTGCTCTCCCAGCAGCATTCACAAATGCTTTCTTGCAAAGGCTCCATTTCCTTACCTGTTTTTCGACCTGCTCTGGCAACGTGTGCAGCCTGAATAGCCACATACATGTTATCAGGAATCTCACAGAGTGAAGAAAACGAGCCCTTTCTGTGTTGTTACCGTGTCTGTAATGGACTGGCAAGGGGCTGGAGCAGGGCCAGCTCTCTCTGCCAGAACAAACAGCATTTCTGGGGCTGTCAAGCTACCCTGGCACTGAATATTTAGTTAAAGGGTTAGTACTGGAAATGCACGAACAATTAAGGCTTCATTTCCTAAATGGAGTGCATTTTGTGATTACAGAAGAGAACACACCAGTTGGGATTTACTGTATTTGGGGCTGAAACATGGCCTTACACAGTGAAACCTGCTCTTTACAGAAGAGCCCACTGAAGACAAGACGATGCAAAGTTTTCACCGTATTGTACTTTATAGAGTGAGATTTATCTACACCAAAGAAAACTGCAAGTGTAATTCAAAACACTCTTTCAAATTATGTAGGTTATTGCCTCTTTTGTAAAGCAAGACAAAATGTTGCTGTAGAGATAATTTTATCTTTTACTTGTATTTATATATTTTTTTCATACTTTTAACTGAGCTTTTTCTGTGTAGAGATTTGCTTGTACCTTCTGATGGTTGGGAATTGTGACATCAAGCAGTTGTAGTGGTAGATAAAATAGAAAATGTTAAAATTTTAAGGTAGAATGCATTTATCGCAATGAATTATTTATTTTAATCATATGTTTATTTACATTTGTGGAGAAACAAAAGAAAGGTGAAAATATTTCTGGATACACCGAAGGCTTTTTTAGTTTTAGTTCAGCTATTTCTATGCAGATCTTTCACCGTTCTTTCTTGATTTTTATGTTCCCTGTAAACTGCTGAAGTGAGTGGTGCATTACTGCAGGTGACATTAGCCAGCGTGAGCAGATGTGCCTGTCTCTGAAATTGTTTGGAAATCACTGCTCTCCCCTGGCTGTTCTCCCCCTCCCATAGACTATAACTCTATTTGGAACTGCTGCAGGTAGAAGCTGAGGTGGTGTCTGTTTGGTTTCCAAGCAGTTTATGAGGCAAAAATCTCAAGGTCTTAACTTAAAAAAGCCCTGCCAGTCGTTTTGCTCTGGAGCAGTGCTCTGTAGATGGCAGCATTGATAGGCCTGACTTCCCTCTGCTCTCAAACGAAGCGCCAAGAGTGGGTAACTGCAGGCATGTTCTGCTTCTGCATACAAATATAGAAGTAGCTCTTGGTATTTTACTTACATAATAAATTGAAGTTGCTTCATAGCCCAGTGACTTATGGCTCATTTCAAGGCTATACTACTGTACTTTTTTTTTTTTTTTTTTTTTTTTTTTTAATAAATCACTTACACTTCTACTTGGACACATTTTTTTTCAACCTGTGCATGATAAGCTTTATTTGTGAGACTGGAAGGTATTAACTAGATCAGTTATTGGTCCTCTTATCTGGTTAGATATATAATATTTTCTGGCTTAAGCTCTTTAAATAGCTCTATTTAAATAGCTCTATGATGCAGGCATCATTATTGTTCTGTGTACTCCTGCTGAATTGTTTTACACCTGGTGTTTTCTGGCACTCACATATCCTATTTTTTTATTTTTTTTTTGGTGAGCAGCAGTGAAACTCACTCTAAAAGCCTGGACTGGCAAGATGCCGTTCCCCTATCTTGATTAAGATATTTTTTCTTGTTAAGGATCAAATAAACTTTATTAGGAAAAGATTATTTAGCAGTGTTTGTAAGAAACAGTTATATTCCTGCATGAGGTCATCTGTTTCTGCCTATAGGGTAGGGAGTCATGATTTGATGTTTTTAGAGTCATCTGAACACTACTCTGTTCTTAATATTATTTCTAAACTTATGAAAAACTATGGCTGTTTCTGTCCTCTTGGATGCTTTTAACTCCAAAAAGTTGCACCCATAGCTGTGTTTTCGGAAAAAATGCAAATGATGCAAAGATGAAGCTAATTTTTTTGTTTCAAGCTTCCAATTTTGCATCTGCTTATAGCCACGCAATTTTATTTTCAAGGGAGACTTAATTATTGTTCATTGGCAGTTATACTTGCTGCGAAATATCAGATTGAGAATGCAAATGAAGTAACACTTAATGGAGTTGGAGGTAGGAAAGTAGTCTGAATTTTATGATTAAAAAATTGTCACTTGGCTGTATAAGCATTTGTAATTGTTTTCCTCAGTCACTTGTGATTTTCAGGGCATGAATTAAGACATATAGATTGTCATACCCAGAAGTGTGGACTGTATGCAAATCCAAAGCAGAGCTGGAAGTTAATTATTGTGTCACTTCTCCAGGTCTGGATGTTGGGTCAGTTTTGGACATGCTGTATGTTGCTGAATGCTTTGCTTTCAGCCCTTGAAAAACAAAGATACTCCTGACCTTGAGAGGTATTGGGAATTAATTCTTTTGTATCAGTAAATAGCTTTGAAGCTCTAGGCAGAAGAGTCAGGAGGCTGTCAGACAACTGAAAAGTATTAATTGTTATTGCAATATAAGCTTTAATACTTTAATCACTGATGGAAGTGCTTACAACGTGAGGCTCCCTGAGAATGAAGCAGGAATGTTTTTTGGCTCCCAGCATGTTAACATGCTAAATAGTCTGCTCTTACCTCCATTTACAAGTGAGGCAGCTGAGATATTTGCTTCAAATAAGTGCAAACCTGTTTTGATGACTTTTCAATCAATGAGACAAAATAAAGATATGTAAGGAAAATCAATAGAGTAGCAGCTGCTGTGCCCCAGCACCACAGAATGGGCTGAGCAGCAGCGATGTACAGAGATTAAAAATGAAAAGCCTCTTCAGATATGTAGAAATCACTACTACAAAAGGTGTTAATGAAGTTGTATTAATAATAAAACAGGACTTAGGTTTTCTTCCTAGTACTGCTTTGATGCCTACATGGGCTTTCTCACAGTAATTTTGAGGAAAGATTTAACTTAAAGTGACTTTTTTTTTTTTTTTTGGCAAATTAAACCTAACATGATTTGGTAAGTCATAATATCTTCCAGTTCAGAGCAGATATTGGATGGATACTTCATTTGCTGTTCCATTTCTATCAACTGCAATGAAGTCATATTACTCTGCTTAGTTTCTGCTGTTACTTTCTGCATTATGCAAACTACTAAAAAGCCATATGAATTAGGGAAGAACCTTTTATGCACAGTTGAAGTGACACAAATGCACAGTCTAAAAATAAATGAACTTCAGTTGCCTATTGTCATGTTGACTTTTAATTTTTACATGCTAAAGTCTGAAATGTTTTATTAATTGTAATAGGCACAATTTTTGTTGGTCTGCTGTTTCCATTTTAATTTGCCTTTCCGACTTGGAAAGCAAAGGTCTTTTTAGGTGATTGCTTATATGTTGGTGCAGAACACTTGCACTCCTGGCCTTTTCCTCTGATGCTCCAGTCCTTTCCTGAGCAAATTTTGGAACATAAGATGGGATCTGCATTTGTCAGTTTAAAAATGAGTTAGCATCATCCACTCTGCATCCTGAAATCCTCTTGGTGAACTGAACAGGTACAGAAGGCACAATAACAGGCCATATTTTCTCATCCAACCATGTGTATTCTCCTGAAGTCTGACCTGCAAGGCCCTCTTCTAAAATTTCTGGGATAATAGTACCCCTGGGACCATTTCAGTTTTGGACCTGGTGTTTCCTAGCAAGTGCTGCTCAGCCCAGGTAATTAGGTGCTTAGAAGTGCATTGAGATCTTAGAAATTTTCCAGTGGAAAGTTCTGGTTTAATTGGTCATCGACAAAAATGTTTTACGTTTTGTCCAATGACCTTGTGATTGCCTTTTCTTAAGACAGTTTTTATAGCGTGGCTGAAGTATATTAAGGTTATAGGAGAGAAACAACAGTGAAGAGGAGGAGAATCAAAATGATTCTAGAAAGGGCTGGCTCTGTTGAAATAAGTGTTGCTCCCTCTCTACATACCTTGCATGATTTTAAGGCAAGAGAAGAACTCGCTAATATTAGCACAGCTAATTACTTAAATCAATTAGCATGGGATTTCCTAAAATAGCAAATGAGATCAGCATGATTAGTACTACTTTCTTTAGGCACTAACAGCTTTCTGCCATTGTTTCCTCGGTGCTATGTCAGTATTTTGCATGAAAATGCAAAGCTTTTCACGGTGGTGTTGCTGCTGCTCTGTGGTGTGAGGAAGGTGCAGCAGGTGTAAATCACCCACTGGGCAGGCTGGCTTTCACCGTTTCAGTTTCTCTCTCCTGAGATGGACTTGAATGATCTCTTTTTTTCACATTTCCTTTCTAATTTCTCTACTCTGACCATGTTTTACATCAAATTCTTCCTTATTAATTTAGATATTTTACCATCACAGTGATTCAATGAACTGCAGCAGAGACCAGGACCAAGAGGCATCACTCAGAGACAGACCATTAGAATTTGAATCTAGATTTTTAGCTCAATACTCAGTCTTTTCAGTCACAGCTTAATCTTGAAGTATGGCTTAAAATAGCTACCAAATGGGGAACAAGACAGTTAATGTAGATGTTTAAGGTTTCTGTGAAATGGAGATGGAGGAAAAAGGAAATTGGGGCTCTTTAATGGGGTGTCTCTCAGTGTGACACAGTTTCCTTGGGTGAGAGTGACACAGAAGGGCTGCTGACACCCAAGTGGCATCTGAATGCCATGGCAGAAGCAAAGGTTTTGTCCATCTGTTTGTTCCTGTCTCTGAAAAAAAAAAAAAAAAAACACGGAAAACTGGATTTTTATACTTCCTAGGGAAATTGGTTTGAGAAAAGCTAAGTTTTCATGTGTGGTGATATCACTCTTTGTCACAGCACAAAGGAGGACGTTTATGCCAGAAGGAGCCAGACACTGCCATTTCTCAGACTACACAGTTTCTCTCAGTATAAAATGATGCATGAAAATGTTATATCCTGATAATAGACTTTCCTTAAATGTGAAATGTGTCCTTGGAGCTCATTTTTATAGTGTTGTACTCTTTCTTTGCAACAAGTCCTTCTGTAAAATTGCTCAGGCTTCCATTAATGCTTCTGAACCCTCTCCTTGGAACAATTTTTGCTCCATATTAAGCCCTACTTCTGTGGGATGCCTTAACTTTTAAGTACATGCCATAATGCTGTCTTGAGTTTAGCTGCTGGTTTGGGTTTAAGTTGTTCAATATCCTGCTTAATAGTTTTCCTGAGCACTACCTGTTGGCATCTGTGGGGAAAAAAACCCTGAAACACTCACTCTTCTATTTAAACAGCTAATTTAGGAAGGTAGCATTGCCATATTTATTCCATTATATCTTGCAAGGAAGGGATAATTTAAAATGATTTGCTAAGTTGATCATGGTGAGTATTTTTAGTTGTTAGTTTTCATCATCCCTTTCTATTTAGCTGGACAGCAGTAATGCATAGAAAACACTCATTATGAAGCTACTGAAGTTCATTTGGTTTTAAAGGTCTCATTTTTCTCTGCTTACTTTGGCTACATCCTTGGTGCCCACACTCAAAACACTAAAACTCTTTAATTAGTTTGTCAAATTGGTGAGGTTCTCAGTACTCATAGTAGTGCAAAGAAGTAGGTCAGGGTTTGCATGACCTGACAAATGTGAGCTTTAATTATATCTTCATTAAAAGAACTAAATTTTGCTGGGTATTACTTGGCAAGAAAGGGACAGTTGAGTTGACATGTGTCTTAGCCTGCAGATTGCAAGAAGTAACTTGGAAAGAACAGAGGACCTCTGAGGACTGGAAGAGCTGAGGTTCTGGTCTTGTTCTTGTTCTGGACCCTCAAAGTACACAGAGGTGATTTAGCACATTTTATGTGCTTGCAACAGCTTAGTTCAGTAGAGGGATGGGAAGGGAATAGTGCCAGGGTGGCTGCATTATCTTCTGTTGGTGACTCCAGAGCGCTTTCCAGTGAACAATTGCTGTGCAGATCTGGGTAACTGCACACTTCTGGGTGTCACTGTTAGCCTTTCACATCAGTGAGTCCTGAAAAGACTCCTACTATGGAGCTGAGACTGCTGAATCGCTTCCAATTAGGGCTGATATGATGTTAATTAGCCTGATGCTGCTTGGTAAGCTGTTTAGCACTTGTGTCTCACCTATAATATGTGCTAGGGAACTGTGGCTTTCCTTGGAGTGAGCCAGTGAGTTTCTGGAAGTAGCAGCACTGCCTTGAGGCTTAGTCTGGTTATGTGAGGACTGATTTCAGATGGGCAAAATTTCTCCTCATTTGATATTTTGCTTGTGAAGCCCTGTGATCCATAACAAAATGATCCATTGTTGATAATCTAAGTGGAAATTCTCTGGGAAATGGTTCACAAAACACTAATGTGTTTACCTATGTGTTTAATCTAGAAAAAGAATTAATATGGATCTCTGCGTGCAAAGCAGCTGAATTTATGATGCTTTCATTCCACATTTTCTTTGCTTTTAGCTGTGTGATTTCAATATAGCTTTAATTGCTATGTATGTGTGTTTTCATATATTCATTCTTATGGAGATGGTGGGAATCTTGGAGTTGGTGCTGAACACTTAAGATGCTACCTACTGAAGAAATGTCAAGTGCCTTAAGTATTAGTAACACAAGAGAAGCTCAAACACTTAAACTGGTTGAAATCAGGTGCAAGGGTTTAAGGCAAATAAATGACTAAGTACTTTGTAGCTGTGGTGTCAGTTTTAAAGTGCTGTTGTTTGGCCCAAGCAAAATCACAAAATGACTCCAAACAGAACACCTGCTTATTCCACATATGATCACCTAGAATGGATATGGGAATGTGTGTAGGATTAATGGAGCAGGGACAGTGTGTATCTCATCCCATGTGAGCCTGCTCTCTGAAACTAGACTGATACATTGGCACACATCCCCTCAGGGAAGAAAAGAAACTAACTTGAATTCCAGTTGTCTGTTAAAAAAAGGAAAGCTCCCTCATCCTCGTGTATAATTTAATAAGTATATATTTTTATATGCTCTGTGTGTAGCAGCCAATACCTGTTCCACGTCTTTAATATGCAAGATGGGTTTTTTAGGCTTTTATATAGGTACTGTTAACAATGCAGCTTTGATAGTTCACCTGTTTGATTCATCTTCCTGGGAGAGTGTTTGACAGTCCTGCTTGCTCAACCTTCTGAAGTAATGCTGGGGTTTTGCTCAGAAGTTCAGATAGAATTGCATATAGAGCAAAAACTTCATATGACATGTCAGCCGTGGAATGGCAGTTTTTTTATCTGTATCTGTATGTATTTTAGAAAGCTGTACATGTCAGAGGAAATGTGGTTTAAATATTGGAAAGCTCTTTGTGGTCATCAGCTAAATCAGTGCTATTGTAGTTTTAACAGACAGATGTAGGAATTCAAGGAGTCCTGGCTGATTTGTTAATTCATATCAGTTTATCTATTTGCATGTAATTTGAAAAAGATTGGCAACGTGTTAATGGAAAAGGCTCAGTAACAAAGTGTGGAAGCAGCATCCTCAGCTGAGCACAGAGTGCAATGAATGGGGTGGGGTTTATTTAGTTGACTTTAAAATGTCTGTACCTTGAGGGAGCTGTTCAAGAATCAATAAAAATACATACTTGATAGATTAATAGAGCTCATGAATTCAGAATGAAAATACATTGATCCTAGGGTGTGGTTTTTTTTTTTTTTTTTTCTTAGAAAGCTTTATTAAGTACTCAGGAATGGTTTGGTAGCACTGCAAAGTAATTTGGTCTGTTTATGCTTGGTAGGTATTTCTGTTTGGCTTGGCATGTTCCTTAGTTTAGGTCTGTCACAATTGCCTGGTGAAAATGAGAACTGACATTTTGCAGGACCACACTGGTAACTGTGACTGTAATAAAACAAATATTTTGCCATTCCCTCCTTTCAATAAAATCAATGTTAATAATAAAAAAACCCATTCTAAAATCTGACAGAAATATGCCTTGCTATTCAGCAGTTTAGGATTAAAATTTACACAATCATTGATGCTGCTGATTAAAATTTTTAAATTGTGAGAATCCTGGGGAAAAAGCAGCTGCAACTGTCGCCTGTTGCGGTGACACTGTTCCTTTGAACCCTTTCTCCCTCCCATGCTTCTGTGAAAATGTCCAAACAGGATGACTGGTTGTGTTTTGCAAGAGCTAAATTTTACAACGTATCATGGGCTCTTTGGTTTAGAGAGGGTGGAACCCTCCAGTTGATGATGGCACACTCAAAACTTCCTCCTGAGCCCCAGCCCAGGTCCTGTTGGCCTGGCAGCTGCCACCAACTGCTGGTGGTTCTTGGTACTAAGAACTTGCATCTGATGCATTTCTAGGTGGAGATCTCAACAGGAAAGAATCAGGTATTCAGGCTCTTAGATGTAACCTATGTAGAAGCTGTTAATTTGCAGTTGTTAATGGGATGGGGAAAACTAAAAGAAGAAACAGATCTTCTGCATTCCAGGTCCATCCAGCAGTCATTTAAAGGGGTTCTCTCTTTTAGTCATAACTCTTTCTTGATCATCTTATTTTCTTAGCATATTGCTGCATTTGAAATCCTCTCTCTAAGTGATGGTTCTCCTGGGGAGCAGGAATATGAGCAGAAAACTCGTGAGCTTAGGAAAAAGAAACCCTGAGTTATTACCAACAATGTAAATACTGCAAAGTGACTCCCTGAGAAGGGAGTCAGATCAGTGTGTGGAAGATGAACAGTGCTGGGCTCCTAGTGCTGTTATAAAGGTTTGTGTGGTTGTATTAGTCACTTAAACCCTTTGTTCTTCAGATTAATACTCGTTTGTCCTTCCTGACTCTTAGGAGTTGTCTTTATTTAATTTGTGGGTTTATGAGCAATGCTGAAAAAAATCCTTTGAAGTTCCCCAAATGCTTCCTTTGTTTTATTTTCTGCTGAAAAATGCAACACGGTCATTTTGTTAGAACAGTCCAAAGGGCATTACCCTTGAATATTTGGGAGTTTGCAGATAAAACATAGACACTATAAATAAAATTAGTGGTGTGGCAACAACTAAATGTGCTGTGGGCCTGGTGTGCCTGTGTTGAGGATGGGCTCTCAGACTGGGAGGTTTATCAAAGGGCAGGTGTGTGTAACAGGGGATGCTGAGTCTTGGTGTCAGGTCTGATGGTGGCTGTAAGAACCACCAGCATGGTAAAAAAATGTGGCTCCTCAGGGAACTATCATTATCAAGTACTCTTTGTTGTTGGCCAGACAATTCTGTAACAGGCATGGCAGTTTTTAGTAACAGAGTAGAAAGTGAGATTTGTGTAATATCAAGTCACATCAGACTCTTCTCCTTTGACAAAGCTGGGGAAGACTCCAGCAATGACAGGTGTTGCAGAGATTTTATCAGGTTCTCAGTATAAGCAACTTGACATTTGCTGCTAGGAAGAGACAAGCAATAAATAAGGGTGGTGAATGCCCAGAAACGTTCTTATCAGATTTAAATGAAGTGAACAGCATTTGCTAACTGGAGATGCTGAGTGGCAAGGAAGGCAATGTGCTTTAATCGCTTCTTTTTAGTCAGGCCTGGTTCTGTGGGTTTCCTGCTGTTGGGTATCAAACTTCTGAGTGGAGCCTGAAGCCCATCAGCTGAGTCCTGTCTGGATGGGGCTCCCAGAGATGTCAGCTCTTCATCAGCTGCCATCACGGGGAGGTTGGTGGCTGAGAGCGGGGCAAGTCTTAGTGCAGAAAGGGCATGGCAGGAAAGGAAAAATGAGATGCACATAAAAGGCTTGTTCTGATAATTTGCACCAGAAATATTGTCTTGTTTTCATCTGTGTTTGCAGCCAGAGCACGCGTCCCTTCAGAGTACTGGGTGTCGCAGAATTTTTGTGAGAACTTGTTAAAAGTTTACAAGTTGAGTAAAAGAGGAAAGTTTTGGTATTTATTTTCATGTTTTCTTTGAAGTTTTTGTTTGTTTGATTTGGTTTGTTTTTTCTTTTTTTCCATTTGAGGCTTGAATGGACTCGGATGTAATTTCTCTTTCAGTCCCATTATCCTTCCTTTATATATTAAAGAGTTTCAAATTCGGTGTCTGTTGTGTACTGGATGTTTGCCACAACAGATTCTTTTCAGTGTCTCCAAGACTTTTTAATTACAGTAACACTTTCAGATACCTTTTATTACAGTATGTAGCTGGAGACAATTAAATGTGTAATTAGTAGAACTTGGCTCACAGGCAGCTGTACAAGAACTGTGCAAGGCTCTGCACCAAAATGACTCGTTAGGATTAGAGAGTTTGGTCTATTTTCTTCACTAGGGGAAAAAAGTGCTGCTTTTTCTTTGGGGAATTTCAGCTGTGAATAGCAGTAGCTGAGGGTGGAAAACCCAAACGCCTTATCTTGCCCCTCTTTAATAAGGTCTTCCAGGAAGGGACTCTGCTGTGTTTATTCCTCCTGGTTTCTGTAGCTGATTTTGATTTACTCTTACAATGGCTGTAGCAATTTACAGTTAAAAAGGTACAGAATATTTTAAGTCTTCTATCATTAGGAATCAAACACACGGTTTTCAAGAGATGTTTATTCTCTAAGTGGCTACTTACTTTTTACTTATATTTTTGCATAAAATAGATAAGAAGTTAAACCCTGAAGCTTTTACGGTATAAAGCTGTAGTCATTCAACACAGTCAGGAAATCATCAGTAGAGAATAAAATGTGTTTTGTGTAAATAATGCATTTTATGCTTGAGGGTGCAGAATAATTAAATAAGGGCATGAAGTTTGATAACTGAAAAAATGCTTTCACTGTCTGAATCTATCAAAGGTCCAATTATATCTAACTAGCACCCGAAGCAAAGCAGAACAATCAAAGTTTCCTGCCATTTGGCAGTCCAAAAATCCTGGGCCATATTCACATGAATACAGGAGTATTTTTATGTAGTGAAATAGTTTACATAGAAGTTAGAACCCCAGTCAGGAGGATTTTGTTAATTTATATGAAGTACTTCTATAAGTGAACATTCTCCTCAGCTTTTCTTATGACCAGTGGCTGTACTGGGTGCAATCAGTTGTTTCTGGATAAAGGAGATCAAATGGTGGACTTTGCTTCCAAGAGACTCACCTGTATTTCGTTTCTGTATTTAAAGCTTTTTGTATTTAAAATGAAAATAAAAGTACAACACTTTATATTTTAGTTTAAGAAGCAAGTATTTGTGCTGAACCTTCTGCTTGAGCTGATAGCTATTTTGTTTTATTTAGCTTGTCACTGCAGGCAGGCTGGATAAGTGAGTGTTCTTTGTTAACCTCCAGAATATCTTTTCTCTCTTCTACTCAGCAGTCTGTGTATCAGTAATAATAAATTTTAAGCCATAGCTGATTAATGGTATATTTACCATTATATGTGTATCCTTTTGAGGGAGTGGACTTATGTCTGGAATGTGTTTTGATGCTGGAAAAATCCCCAGCAGCTAAACTATTGCTCTTCAGTGGCTTTCATACACAGAAGCTTGTGTATGAGATGATTACATATTGTAGTTAGCTCTACATTTTGAGTAGTGGAACTGAAGACTGATAAAATGGTTCTCCTGTATAAATAATCTCAGCATAATCAAAATAGTTAGGTTATGAGTAAAGTTGTAGTATTTTCTGGTAAATTCAAGGAAGGAGTATGTCTGCCAGAGAAAGCCTTAACCAGTGGCCTTTTCTGGGCTTCAGGCATGTCTTTTACAAAATAGAGATATCACTTCGGTCCTCTGGTCCAACCTTAGACTAGAAGGGAACCTTGTTTAATATCAGTGTTATGTAATAGATTTGTATTCAAATCACTTCTTATGTGCAGTCCTGTCAAAATTTTTGGTATCATGCCTAGGGCAGTGCTTATTCTCCTGACCGTAATGATAGGAGAGCATTTAGATTCTTTTTGTCCTTTTTTTTTTTTTTTTTGGTAATGTAACTTTTGGTTTAAGCTAAAATTTGGAATTTTCTTAATTATAAGTTTACTACATTTGAACAGTAGACTTTACAGAAAATGGAAGATATTGGAGAACTTTTGTTTTGTTTCTTTGTCTGTGAGATGCTGGAAATGCTTCAAGTGACTTCATCTTGGATTTGTTTGTATGTTGTCTTTTTAAAGAGGCTGTGGCTCTGTGGTAGGTTGTTTTTGATAGCAATACAACGTGAAGTTTGCCTGTTTCCTCACCTTCCCCCAGACATCTGTTGTGCCAGCACATTTGTACGGCTGTGCCGTGAACCAGATCAAGGAGCTGATCTAGCTTTTAAAGCAGCTTTGTAAAGTCTATATGATTTATGGCCTCTTTCCAAAATGTGAATGAATTTCAAAAGGCAAGGACTGTAGAAAAATGTGCCCATATAGGTATTTCCTGTGGATGGCATCAACTTCTGTCACAATCAGAATGAAAGCACAAGATCTTCTCTTCCAGAAGCATTTCAGATCTCTGCCTTGACTGGCTGGGAGAATTGATAAATGTTGGATGAGGATTCAGCTGTCAGTGAATCCACGTACAAGAAGAGGCTTGATGATTTTTGGGATGGGAACAGTAAGGATCACCCCACTGTTTTGAGAAAACTCCTTGGAACACTTTATGCTCACAAAAGTAAATGTTTATAAAACCCTGCAATGCCAAAACCCACTGTCACAGTGGTGTCACTTGTGTCATCAGTTCCTAAATTGTGTGTGTGCAAAACTTAGTTTCATTTTAAATCTTTGAGAGTGTATTTTGACCTTGCTCCCAACTCCTCAACTAATTGGAGTTTCACAGCTATTACAGAGCCAAGAACCAGTTCTTGGTTTGAGTACTTTTGTGTGGGATATGACACAGGCATGGAGTTGGGTTTTTTGTTTGTTTGGAGTTTGTTTGTTTTTTAGTATATAGCTAATATGGGATTTGATCAGAGATGTAGTGTGATACTCTTACGAATGCAGCCCTTAATTTAGCAGAACATGCTAGAGGCACTCCCTCACTTCTTCATCTATTTGATTAAGTTTTCACTCATTTTCCACTATAATGGATATTTTCTTTGTAAGAAACTTATTGAAGTCCTTAGGTGTCCTCCCACTCACCCAAAGCTACATTTGGCAGACTGAAAACACTTTGACAGCTGGCTTTTTGGGTCAATTAAAAATAATGCTACAATATTAATGGTAGTTTTCTCTTTACCGTGCTTGGTAGGATCCAGCAGTCCTGAGGGAGCTCATGTCTGAATGCAATGTTTAGTTTTCCACGGTCAGTTGATGGATGCCATCACATGGACCCAGTCCATGTTTTCTTTGGTTTAAAGATACTCTTTTCCTACCACTTCTTTTTCTACCAGCGACTCTCCTCAATGCTGTTCAGGCATTACCCCCTTGTAGGTCTTTACTAGAGACTCTGTCCTTCTGTACTCCAGAAACACTTGCTTAGACTTTTAAAATGAGCCAGGCAGTGCCTCTTTCTGGTATCCACAACTATTCTGCTCCTCACTGAAAAGTGTGTAAGAGCAGCAGTTGGAGTCTTCTGTTTTCAGCTGCTGATATTTGGTTGACATCAATCCAAGGCACAGCCTGTGGCCAACCTCTTGGCTGCCCAGGTTCACTGGACTAGAACAGTTTAATCTCCTGAGCTGGAAGGGGTGAGGCCGAGTTTAAGGACCTGTCACTGAAAGGTTGTTCACTCGTGTCCAGCTCACGTGGGTAAAATCCTCTGAGACAGCACCTCAAGTGCATCAGATTTTTTGCTGCTTTGATTCTGCCTGTGTTTTCTTGCCTCTGTGTATGAATAGTTTAAGAAAAAGTAATTATTTTTGAGCATGATTGTCTGATACTCATACAGCATATTCAACAGTTATGGGCTGCCTTTGCGGGTCTAAGACTGGTGTGTTGATACATTTTGCATTCTCAGCTAAAATGGTTTGATTTTTTGGTTGTTTTTCTTTTGTCTTGTGACACCTATCTCAGGTACAGTTGTATTTTTCCTTCCAGTGATTTTTGGATGGGTGTTAGGCCATTTATGCAATCTGTTGATGAGTAGAATACTCTGGCCTCAATATCACTCAAGAATTAGGAAGCGTTTATACATTTCATTGCTGTCCTGGGGGGTTCAGCAGTTCATTCTATTATAATTTCTATACTTTTAAAATATTTCTCCTGATTATGCCTCAAAAATAATTGTGACCAGGGCTGGAAGAATAAAGACCTTTGGAAAATATGGAGGCACATAGCTGTAAAAACTGTATGAGGAATTCTATTATTTTTGAGCCAAATATAATAACTTTAGGCTATAGGGACTAATCATAGTTGGGGCTTCATTCTGTACTGGCACTGCAAGTGATTCAGTATCACTGTGAAATATGACAGGAGCACCAACCTTCTGAGTTGTGGAGGCTTGTGTGTCACCTCAGTGCCAGGAACTTTCTGCAGAGAATTTGCACACTGCTATAATTTTAATTGAAATTCCCATATGCTGAAAAGGCTTCCACAAGTCTAAGCTGACAAACTAGCTCAACTCTTAGGAGCTACAGATGATGTACCACTTCTTGTTGATATGAACTCCCTTTGTTAAAATAATTGAAATTCTGAAGTAACAGAACAATGGCTTGGGATGCATTTTTTGAAGCTAATCAAGAACTGATTTTTGTGCCATCCTCTGAATGGTTCTGTGTAACCACACTGAACCCTCTCCAGTGATGTAAGTGTGAAACAGCAGATGTCAAAGTAGTCTTGTAATGTTTTGAAGCAAAGTACTGTGCTGGCTCAAGACATTTGGATATAAACATCCAAATTTAAGAAATTTTTGTTAATCACAAAGGATTCCTTAGTCATTGGGGAAGTTGATATGTAGATTGAACAGTCAAAGAAAAATTCAGCTTCCAAAGGGCTCTAGATGTCCAGTCCTCTGCTCAAAGCAATGCTGACTTTGGAGATCAGGTGGTTTGCAACCTTACATGGCTTTACTGTTCTATCAGGCTCTCTTCCATTTTCTCCATCTAGATGGTTACCAAGGCTGTGCACTCCTTTAAAGATGTGATTCCCTGCAGTCTATCCGTAGCTCTGACTGCAGTGATCTCAGTGTTGTGACATCTTTTCCTTTTTGCATAAACTAAAACATCCAAGCTAAATTATTCTCTGAGGGTTTAGCAGGAGAAGCAGGTTAAACTGCTCTAAGCATCCAGCTGTTACAAAGGCAGACATTGGGCAAAGGAGATTGATTTTGTGAAACTCATAATATCAACTATTTATTCCACTGCAAAATGGTCTATTTAAGACTATAACCACAATTGCTCTATTTATGCACAGTTAATGAAGGTAATAATTTAATATCTTCAAATGTGTATGAATAAAGGTAGATTTTATGCCTTGTGCAGTCAGCAAACATTTGTACCTGCATGACAGTAAATCAGATGCATCACACTGTTTCTTTCTTTTTCTGGCAAGTTATGAAGAAACAGATCAAGTGTTGGCAGCTAGCACAGCCTTTTAGGTCTAGGTAGCTGGTAATATTCTGCCTAGTTTCTTCAGCTCTTGCCAGGGAAAAGAAGGAAGAGTTGGAACTGTATTTGATTTGTGCTGTTTTGATTGAAGTTCTCTGGTTTCTGCTGAGGGAACAGAATCTCCTCGTTGCTGTACGTGCTGCAACCTGGTGGCAGATGTGGCCTCAAGGATGTAGAAATCTGAGATTTTAGTGTTTGGTTCTCCCCAAGTGATGCCTAATGGTGCTGAGGAAAAAAAACTCCGGAGCAGTCAATTGAGGATGAGATAAGAAAAGGGTTTAATTTGTGCCTAGGAGTAGATGTTACAGGACGCGCGCTCAGGCCGTGTTCAGGTGTTACAATTTATAATAATGTCTGTCCAATCCAAGTTTTGCCCATCCTGTAGCTTTTGTCCTAGTCCACCCCCTGGGAATTGGGTCTGGGGGCTTTTCTTCATCATCTTCACCTTCTTCAGAGCACAAAGGGTACATGGTCACCCAGTTTCTGACCGTGTTCTGTGGTTCAGGCCAAGATATGAGTGTTCTCTAAACAGCATAGGCCTTGCCTTGACAAAAGACTAAACATTTTCTACTGGAATTCAGGGGTAGGATTGATATGGGGTATATAGAATGGGGTAAGAGGGTTGAGGAATGTATAAAATATTGTGCTACTGCTTTTAAAACCTACTTCTACTACTTAACTACTTATAAAGCTTATAAAATTAGGAAAATCAGAAAACCAAATGGACCTTATGGCATCACAAGTATCATCAAGTATTAACCTTCTTGTGAAAATACCAATTATCTAGATGAGTGTAGCCATGGAGCCTCAGAACCTGTTGAATTTCATCACTAATAAGAGTTAGAGATGAACAAACTGTGAAGTTTGTTCAGGCATTGTTCCCACCATGCCTCGTGCATCTGATTCTTCAGACACAGGGCAGAAGTCCTGCTTAGGGCAGGAGCCCTTAAGTGGCAGGTTCAAAGTCATTTCTCTCTCAACCATATGTTCCTTTAATGGTGACAAGTGGGAGTGAGGAAATCTACCTCTGCTGCAGTTTTAAAAAGTGCTTCAGCTCTGTGTGTTATGGACTCTTACTTCAAAATGTGCTTAGCAAAAAAGAATCAGAAAATCCAAGAAACAGGATGCATGGGTGATACACTCTTTGGTATCTCCTTCCTCTTTAAGGCTTCAGGGAATTAGGACAGAATAATAAAAGCTTCAAATTGTTTACATTGATTCCAGAGGAGTTGTTTTGCCTGGCTGGAAAGGGTATAATTCAAAGGTTTGCTTTGTGTTCCTGCCTATTAAAGTCAGTAATGTTTATTTTCGCTGCCTTCCAAAGAGTCTTTGCATATGCTCAGATATGAGTATCCAGTGTCTTGATTTACCTTTAAATTGAAAGGTAATCTTTCCATCTTAAAATTTACCTTTTAATTGATATTTCAAACATTTTCTTTCTTTGAACAAGAAATTTTTGTTTTCTGAGAACTTTAAATGCATATCATTGAAACCTGAGTGACCTCCAAGAAGGGTGTAGAAACCCAAAAATAAGGTGTTGTAATCACCAAGTTAGTAATTCTGAACTTTTTTTAGGTTTATTCCAAGTCTTCCCTGAGGTTTAGTCAGTGCAGAGGGTGGGGGAAGAAGGATGAGACTATAAATACAGATGTTAATGAATGATTGATGGGATGGACTGTGAGAGAGGTATCTCAGTATGTGTTTAAGATACAGATCTGTGGCAGTGGTAGCTGAGCAACTGTTTTCCAAAAGCATGAACTGCTATTAAGGTTCAGAAGCTTGTAATTTCTCTTTGTTGGCAAAATTTCCAAATGTTTAGATAGCTGTGGAGCTGTGCTTTGCTTGCAGAACTACATTTAGTGGCAGCAAATACAGTAAGCTTGAAAACTTATCGTGTTCCTGGTGTCTCTTTTCTCTGTTCCTTTTTTTTTTTTTTTCCACTCCCCCACAAACTCCTGTGGTTTTTGTACACGTAAGTGATTATTTTTCTATACAATTTTTATGGTAATCTTGTGAAAGTTGCTTGGCAACTACTAATTCTCATTTATGAGGAGTTTGCATAAAACAATCCTGGGCTTTAAAGTGTTTATAACAATGTCAGAAGAGAGTTGTGTCCAGAAAGAATCCTGCCTTTCATAACCTGGAGGCTTATGTAAAGGCTCTTCTGTGAGAATTCACTTCAGCACAATATCTGCTGACCAAGATAGTTCCTGCAAAGGCTAAGATATGTTTTCAGTGCTTAAAATGATGATTACAATTAAATCAAAGGAGTCAGTGAGACTTCTTGCATAATAAGTGGAAGGCAGGATTTCTACTCTCTTGCTATTCAGCCCTGTGGCACAAGGAAATGATAGGGATTTGGCCAGAACAGCCATGACTCAATCTTTTATTCAGTAGGAGCTTTGCTGACTGCTGGGAAGAGACTATGCCCTGCCTCTGGCTTTATTCCAACCTTCTGCTGAGACATTTCTCCCCGTGAATGGCTCTCGTGCTTACTGTGTTCCCATAGGAGCAAGAAATGCTATTTCCTGCTTGTTTTAATAGTGAAGGATTTAATATGAATTCAATCTTGACATCAAAAGAACATACTTTCAGTTTTCTTGGTGGAGGTAGGAGGTCTTGGTACCTGAGTTGTCTGTCCTTATTTAAATCCATCCCTCCTGGCAAGTGGTTTGACTTTCATCCAAGCTGGCAGTGGTGGACTAACATGTTCCAGTCTTTGGTGATACCTGCATAACATATGAGTGTTGTTTGCCCTCTGTACACACAAAATAATTCTGCCAGCTTATGGTTTCTGTGATTCTGAACCTTGTGCTTCCATATCTTTTAACCAACTCTGTCATATTTAAAACTGGTTTACAAACTCCTTGGGGAAGTCTGAAAACACCTATAATTAGTCACATCAAGCATCTAGCAAGGGTTCAGTAGAAGATAAATAGCAATATGTGCTTTCCCTTGGCACTCACGTGGTCTGTGAAGTTGTGCTTATCAGAGAGTAAAGAATAGGGGGGATTTCCAAAGCCAAGTCTACAGATCAAGGCTTTGCTCATACCCATATTCCTCTACTGAAGTTTCTAAGGATATTGAGGCTCCACAGTTGTCATCTGACAGTGTTCAGAAGCGTGATCTCCACTAGAAAAGCAGCTGGCTGTGGGATTTGCCTGTGATCTGCAGCCTTTATACACTTAGTTCCTTGGCTGCTGGGATGGAATCCATAGGACACACAGGCTTTCACGTTACTGTTTTTGTTGGCTCTGCTGACGTTGCCCATGTAGATGATGTCAGATTACTGTGATAGTCCTCTCAGAGGAATACTCACAGTTATTAACCACAGAACGCTTCTGGAAAATACCGTCTGTGTTAGGAACATACGAGTGCCTGGATCCCAAAGGAATTTGGGCTCTGATAACCCTTTGAACTTAATTGGGCACCTACTTAAATGTCTTGAAGACTTTCATTCTTAAGCCCACAGGATGTTTTACTCCTGCAGTGCGTGTGCCTTTGGGAACAGCATTCAGCTTTCAGAGGATCTTCTCTCCTGTAGGGTGACTTAAACCGAATAATGTTTTGTTCTTGTAAGAGACTTTTTTTTCCCCCTAAAGGATAAAGAATTTAAAGCCTTTAGCAGTGCTAAACACAGAGTTAAAGTACTAAAGGAGATAGATAAGGATAGATGGCTTCTTTGACAGTTTTGTTTCCCTGCTGTGCCAAGTGACAGCCAACATCTTATTTTAGAGGGAAGCTTTCCATGCTGAAAATGGTGGCACAGAAATTCTTTCATTTAGCCTCATTCAAATGCAGCTGATCGTGGTGAGGTTTCATGCTGATGGCAATTTAAAATATTATGCATCCTAAGATAATAGAACTTATTCAAGGGCCATCATAACCAGGTGGGGGCAATGGGAAAAGTTAGATTCAGTTTTAGAAGATCACAGCAAAAAGCACTCTTAATGAAATTAAATTTCTGGTCTCATCTGGCTATGCATCTGGAAGAACTGCTAAATTCAGCATTTAGTCATGAGAGAGTAAGTTATCCTAATTTTATTTATTGATTGAAGCAAAGCTAGGTTAAACTAATATCATATTAAATTCTTACACTGTTCAGTATTGATGTAGCATTTTGCAAAAGCACAAATAAATATGTAGGTGTCTTCTGAAAATCTGAGAGATCAATTTTTAGACTGTTTTACAGACCTTGCCAAATTAATTAGTGTAGTCATGAAAATGTTTGCAGGGGCACTTTTCACTAGGACTATCGGTGAAGGGTTTGGAGCTTTAAAAGGACACTACCTGTTTTTAAAACCTGTGCTCTGTCATTAGCATTTTTTTCCCAAACAATGTGATGTACACTGGGAAGGATTCTGTACGTAAATACTGAATATATGTTTTGAAGTACGCAATTTTGCTGGTGGACAGTTTGAAAAGTCCATGGTTGAGACCCTATGAGAGAAATTGAGGGTTTATGGAATAGCTTTTCCCACAGGTGAAAACCTCTCCAACTGGGTTTAAATAAAGAAGCATCTGTATATGTTTCCATAATGAAAGTTTGATGCAAACTAATTGGCTTTCTGTGCGTGTTTCCACTTCATTTTTCAAGATGATGTAAAGAATCTTGAATGTTGAATGGAGAGAGCAGTTTGGTCACAGTTTTGAAGTGACAGGTACATTCCAGAAATCGCGCTTTGGCTGGTGGATGTGCTTTGCTGAGCAGCGACGTTTCCGTATTTACTTGGATAACCACATGTGAACACATCAAAAACTGGGGAAAAATCCTCAAACACAAAATCAACCAGCAAAACCCCTAAAACTTTAGGGATTTTTACTGTTTGTATCTTTTCTATTACAATAGAAATCAGTGGGGAACTGAAGAGGTCAATGACCAAAGAGCAGGTGCCAGCATGAGAACAGAAATGCAAGCTGTTCTTAGCCAGAGTTCCCTTCTATTCTGCCTGCAGTCCTGGTGACTTCTTAAGCATTGAGCATGAGTTTCTTTTTGCTTGACTTGCCAGCTTGAACTGTTGTTATAATGAATTATTGGACAGCCAAATCAAAAGTGTGATGATGTAGTAACACTGTAGTGAAAACTCAGTGCAAAGCAAAGGTAGTAAATCACACTAATTGTTTGTATTATTAGTAGTAATTTAATAATAAATCATTATCATCACTTTTTATTTAGTTCTAAAGTACTAAATAATATAATATATAAAATATTAATAAATTGCAAGAGTGAACAATAATTAAAATACTATACATTTTCCTTGGTATGTTAGTGGTAAATCTGACTGATGTTGAATTTGCTGAGAACTTTTTCTTGAATTCAAGTGGGACTTGGAGTTGAAAGCTACCTACCTCCTCTTTAGTTCCTGGAAAACTGAGAGTCAGGTGTTTCAGTCTGTGATTTAGATCTGCCAAGGTTTATTTTTAAATAATAATAATTAAAAAAATAATTAAAAGACTGGGCAGCAGCTGTTGAGTCCTGGTGTGCTTCACACTCCCTGTAGTACCTGTTTTGCAGTCAGAGCACTGCCTTGTGCAGCTTAGACATGTGCATTCTGAATTTAAATACCTGCTTAATGAGGAGTTGGATGGGAGGGATACAGGACTTTCTCATCTTTAATTGTGAACCTGTTTTGTCTTGATCTGTTGGACAGCCTGGCTCTCCTGGGAGCCGGTACATCTGGAATAAATTCTGAGAGGAGAGAGCTCTTCGTGTCTCTGCAGCAAACACGGCATCTCTGGCTGAGCCACTTTGTAATAATTTCATCTAATCAGTGCTGCTTTTCTAATTTAAAAATGAAGGTTTCCTGTTTGCTAAAAAATCAGCAATTCCACTCAGATATTTTACCTTAGCCCACAAGGAATAGACAACAGCATGTGAAATTTTTTGGTCAAGCAAAAGCAATTGCCAGAGTTATGTAATGTGGATTCTGGTTCAAGCTGATCCAAAGGTGGATGTGCTTAGCTAGACCTTTCCCTACGCAATGGGCTTCTCCTCAAAATTCAGATGGTTTTAAACTCCAGGCAAAGATTTATTGTAATGAGTAGATGTTTTTAAAAAAGTGTTAAGCAGCAAAAATTTGAAAAATTTCAAAAAGAGAACAGAAAGAGGAAAGGTTTATATGCTAATTTCCCAGGAATCACTTTTCTTAGATGTGATTACTCTGTCTGCTTTGCTTTCCTTCAACAGGATAATTACAGACAGACGTGTTGGGATAAACTCCTCTATGTTTAGGAATCATTGAAACACTGTAATGCTATGTTTATGGAAAGCCTCTAAATTAGCTGTGAGCGCTCCAGGAATCATCATTGTGGTTCAGCACACGTGGGGTTCAACACCCACAAACAGGCTTTTCTTGCTGAAAATGACATTTTTGTTTGTCTCAAATGAGGATCCATGCACGATGGGTCACTTGGGAGCTATGTCTGTCTTCCAGTTCTAATTAAAACAACTCATTTAAAGCAGGAGGAATTTAATTTTCTCTTCATTATTTGTAAAAAGCCCAAAAGTGATTTCTGTCATAGCCTTTTAATGACAGAAGAAAATGCCTTCCACAAAACATCAAGGTTCTCCATCCAAGAAAGCATTCTTCTTTTAAAAGAGTCCTTCACAGAAAGGAAATAAAGGACTTTTTAAAAGTCTTATAAAAGAGGTTTGTACCCTTTTCGTCACAAGGAGATGGATACTTGCTTTTCTGTAGAATTTAAAATATTTTCTCTTCTGGATATCAAACACCGAAGCACTCAGGTACTGCAAGGCTTTAAATTCAGAATGTCAGAATTTTCTAATCTGAGATTTGTCATGTATGGAAAACAGGGCATGCCAAATGTGCATAGATGAAAAAGTGTTTGGTTTTCTTCGTTTGTTTTTCCCATTTATTTATGTGTACCACATTGCAAGTTTTCATATGTGTTGGTAAAACCTGAGGAAAAAAAAAATCAAGTTACATGTAGTTTAATTCCATAAATGAACCATAACATGCCACTTCCTGGTCAAGAAACCTTAGAATGTGGTTGGGTTATGTTTGGAAGTTCCTGTGAGCGTGTGCCAGTTCAGGTATAATCCTGCCATTAAATTCCAGTAGTGTCCCCCTCCACCCTCACTGCCTGTGACACTCTGTTTTTTGTATCAATTTTTTTTCCTGAGCCAAGTTTGAATAATTGAGCATCTCTGAGATTGTTAGTGGTGATGAATGTGATGTATCAATGATAAGAAGACTTTGTATTTTGGAGGAACTTGCTCTTCACATGAAAACAACTCTGCTGGGATCCCTCATAGACCTAGAAATTAAAAAGTCATTTAGGTTAAAATGTTATGCAAAAGGCTTGTGTAATTTGTCACAGACAGTAAGGTGGGTATTTGTTTTCATTTTATTAGGAGTGTGGGTTTTACAGCCAGAGATGTTGATCTGCTCTAGAACCATCGGAGATTTTGGATCAGGCCTTTACAGTTTTGGGATTTTGCTTCTGAAAAACTGCTAGAAATATTATTCTGGAAAATGATGAAGTCTTTAATTTCTCATCAGTGCTGATGGAAAGAACATCCCTGCAATCTCTTTGTAGGCTTGATCTGCATGATGTGTTATGAAATTTGCTACTCCTTTCTGTAGTATCTCATCAGTCTGCCTGTGTGCGAGCGGAGTAAAGCTGAGTTAAATTTCTGTGGCTACACAGAGTGTTACTGACGTGAAAGACAGGGATGAAAGCACTGGGGAAGAATTGTAGCCTGAAGGAAACTTCAGCCAGTCCACCTTCATTAACTTTAAGTGGCCTTGGCAAGTCTGAGGTGTAATCCAGAGAGAAACTTGATGGCAGGACTGCGGAAAGGGAATTGGGCCACGATTCCTCTTTATATCTCATGTTGGAGAGGGAATATGTACAGAGGTCAGAACATGACGTGGCTTCTGAAGAAAACAGGCAACAAAATGCTTTATCCCTGCTTACCTTCAGTACAAATCTTCAAAACTTCTGACTAATATTGCTATTCTAGTGCTTGATTTGGCTGATGGGTAAATTATAGGTAATGTTCTTCTGGTAGTAAGTGAACTAGAAATCACTGTTCCCTCCTCTGGAAAATAACTGAAATAGTTTTGGCATTATAAAACTTGCTTGATTAAAATAGTCTTATACTTCAGCTTTTAATGTCTAAAGTAATAAACATCTTTGGTTCTGTAGTGGTTTCATAGTTTCTTCAAATTACTCCTCAACTCTTAAATCATCATTACGAATGGAGTCAGTATGACAGGAGGAATATGTTGTTGCTGTGCATACATAAATATATAGGTATTCTGCAGTATATATGGGGGTTCTGACTGTGCATTTTACATATTATACATGCTATTGTCCATATTTTTTGTATGCAGTAGTTATATTATGTAAAGGAGTCCACAAACAGTCTAAAACAGATGCTGAATACATGGCCTTCAAATGTTGGATGCAGTGGTACCTAAGTGTGTGTAATGATGTGCCTTGGAAAAGACAAAGTATCCTGCAGGGAACTGAGTGCTTAAAATGTAGGACTTGGTTGAGGAACAGATTATTCCAGAGGTTCTTGTAGCTGTAGTGCTTACTTTTAGTCCTATAATTCCAGTCAGCTGGTGTTACTTACTCACAACACTCCAATTAGCTGAATTCTGCTGAGCATTCTGTTATGCAAGGAGAAGTCTGCTAATCAGGCCTGATGAACTGTCATGACCTTACCTTTGGAAGGTGCATGCATTTTGTCATCTGTTTTGATGCAAATTACATCTGTTATTCTTTTGGCTTATTCCCTTCATGTAGTTTACCCAGAACATTCAGTTGATTGCACAGATTAATTGGTTGCATCATTAGTATTTGGTTTTAAATGTCCAGGTTTTTGTATTTCTCTGCAAAGACCTATTAAATAAAACCCAAAAAACCAACGAAAACACAACTGAAAAAAAAGACAACCCAGAAGCTACTATGGGTGCTGGTCTGTATGGCCACATCAGAAATACTAAGGGATGGGCAGAGACCTGTGTTGTCTTCTAGAGTAGCAGCATTACTTGGGCTGCCTGTTCAGAATATGGAAAGAGAATGTCCCAACTTCATGCTGGGCAGGAAAACCAAAAGAAAAATGAAATAATTATTTTTCATTTCAAGGTCTAAATAAGAGTACAAAGCAGAATGAAGCCAAACAGTTGATGTGTAATACTGTACCTGCAATTCTTGACCTGCAGGAACTGCATTAAATAAGTGCACATCTTGACTGAATTTGTGTTAGTGTCTGTTTAATATTTCCATATAGTCCCTTAACACTGAAGCTCAGCAATAGAAAATATAAATCCCGAATGTGAGTTTAAATAGGCAGACATGATTCTGAGATAGTCTCCCTCATCTGATTTCTTAGAATTGGAATGTGATGTAATTTTTGCTTTGATTTGTAGCCAGGAATTTATAACATTAAAAATATCACTGAAATTCTAATCACTAGTGAATTTTTTCAGTGTCAGTTGAAATCCAACCTAAACTTTAGATATGTAATTAGTTTAACAAATTTCAATAATAGGAGGCTAAGTCTATGATCAGATAACAATTTCAGAAATAAGCTATTTCACTCCAGTCTGCATCCCATACTCCAATCCCTGCAGTGTTCATCTTACCTCTCTCCTTTGAGGTTACTCCTCTGGCAGCACTGAAATCCCTGCACACCCTTCAGCATCTGCAGAGCAGGGTTGGTCATTTTTAAGAAAAACGAGACACCAGAGCCTGTTTCAGACAACCTGACTGATTTTTGCACTGAAGCAACCCAGGGGTATTCACATGAATCTGATCCAGCTTTACCACAGGGGTGACGGCTGCCAGTGGGAGGAAACAAATTACAGGTGAATAAAAAAGGAGAGATGGGACACAGTGGGTTATTTATTTTAAACACAGGTGGCTTTAATATTGATTTTCATTCACTGACCTGAGAGATCTGAGCAAACTCTGCCCAACTATCTGTTCTCATGATTTACAAGATTTCCCAGTGTGTAGATCTTGGAGTACAGAACTTCTGCAATGGCAAGACTTGTTAATGAGGAGGTGTTAGGGCTGTGTGCTCACCCAAACTTTGATTAGAAGCTGAAATACTTTTTCTGAAGGTCTTATAGTTGAATCCCATACCTTGCCAAGAAAGTAATGGGAGTTCACATAATACAAAGACTAACATAATTTGTATAAAGTTCCACTCAATCCAAATGTCCTACAGTTGGCTGTAAATTGGTAATGGTGAGACTGCAGTGCCTTCCCACAGGATTGTGGTA
This sequence comes from Corapipo altera, assembly GCF_003945725.1. NCBI lineage: Eukaryota > Metazoa > Chordata > Aves > Passeriformes > Pipridae > Corapipo > Corapipo altera. The sequence continues at coordinate 3,017,470 of NW_020884914.1, forward strand.
TATTTGTAATGATTTAGACTTGTCATCCACCTATCCCTACCCTCCCTCACAGTTTTTTCCAGTACTCCAGTACACAGAAATTGGTCAACACGCACTTTTAAAAAATGTACATTAAGCTCTTGGTGAGTGTGGGACAACAACCTAATCTCTGTGTAGGGACAGGGCTCTGAAACGCGGGTGATGAGTGTAAGAGAGATTGACTTTGATTGGTGGGATTAAGGGAATAAATTCAACTGTTTTATGAATCACATTCACTAAAGAAACTTTTGCTTCTCATCCAATATCCTGAATCCACGTGGTGAACTCCTGAGGAGTTAAAGTGCATGGGTCCCATCTTTCTGAGTCAGGCAGGAATTCATCCTAAGCATTGTGGTTGCTGCTTGGTGGGCTAGAAGAGGTCTGAGAGAAATATGTTAAGAAACTGTGGAAATACCTTAATAGTGTTGGAAATTACCTCAAATTCATGGGTAGGAATATGTACTGAGCTGTGGGATGGTCAGTGCACCCTTGTGGGTTTAACAGTTTTCTGAAAGAAACTGAAAAGGTGACAAATCTCTCTCAAATTCCCAGATAGTGGTGGGAATCAGGCCCCATTTGTAGCTCTTCTGCTTGTTGGTTGAAAAAACCACAACCATTCTCAGCATCGTCTTCTCAAATTCTTCTGCTCATTGTATACCAATTTATACAAATGAGTTGATGAGAATATCCCTTATGCATCCATTTAATTTCCAAATGCACCAATGTGTGTACAAATATCATTGCTCAGTTGAGTGCTAATTTTGATTTGGTATTCTCATTTTCAAGTAATAATTTGAGTCCTTCCTTATGAACAGACAGTTCTTCTCCATATATGCTAATTTCTGCTATAGCACCAAACATCTTTATATTACTTTAATTATGTTATTTTTATTTATACCTAATTCTGTGCTTTGCATTGGGTTTTGCTCATGAATACTCCATAAAATCTTTTCTTTCTTGGGGGCTTAGCTGAGGTAGTAAAAACCCCAATTTTTCATAGAAAAAACAAATGCAGTTTTGTAACTGATCACTCCAAGCTGTTTGATATTTTCATAGTGAGCAAAAAAATGTGACTGTATAATACTAATAAATTTAACTCCTTTATGAGACTAGTTGGGCAAAAAATTACAAGGAAAATGTGCTTCTTAATCTTCTGGAGGGGGATGAAACAGTGTGCAGAACTCTTTCCCTGTACATAATTCTACACATGGTGTATAATATAGTCTGTAGAACACAGATTTTACAGGTTTGAATTTTTTATCAGACTTTATGGAAGTTACAATTTTTTTCACCTTTAATTTTTACTCCACCATCAGATGGTGTATGATCATTTGATACACTGAGATAAATTAAGTCAAGCTCTATCCTGTACTGTAAAGTTATATCCTGTATTATGGGCATCTACAGCAACACATTATCATCCATATGTAGTAGTATAACCACTTTTTAGACCAAATTTATTATCACTTGAAAGAGGAGACCAGAAACTATTTCTGTATGGATGGTTTCAAGACGTTTCATGAGGTGTGGCATTGTGACATGACTTGTGCTAAACTCTTCTACCTATTCCTGGGGATAAGTAAATCTTCCAGGAGGAAAGATTTACAAGGATATACATTATACTGTCTTGCTCTAAGGCTCAGTGCTTATTACAAAGGAAGCCTGTTATATGTTGAAAAACTGATAGCTGTTGAAATGCAGCTTTTGTGAAAATGCCTTTTTATGATACAGTCATTGTGCAAATGCATCTGAAATGACAGACATTATTGCTGGCTAAGCTACATTATGAAGACTAATGGATAATTCCTGCTGTAATTTAGTGAGTTAAACTTTTACTGGCCCTCACTAATTTTATTTAAAATCATGTTATTCTTAGCATTTGTTTAGTAACAAGGGTGATTAACTTGAAGAAATGGGCTTTTGTAAATGGCATCCCTTAACTGTTTGTGATTTGTGTCCGGTCACCTGTCACATTGCATTACTTCTGGTCTCTGCTTTTCTATATTTTCTGAAAGAGAGGATGAATTCAAGTGACAGGATTTCATGTTTGTGGTTTCAAATGAAGGTGTTTCATTTAAAACTGGGTGAAACTTTCATATTTAATATTTTTATCAAGAACTAGTGGTTGTCCAAATTTTTACTAACAATACGTATACTAATAATCCACAAATGGCAAAAGAAAGTATTTGCTGCCACCCATGAGGGAGCTAATTTGTTTTGCACTGTTCATCTGTCTCTAATGGTGTCTTTGACATCCTGGATGTTTCTCTGGCTGTGTGTCAGCTCCAGGCAGCAGAACATGGTCATTTGTTCTATGCATGTTTTAGAGACACTTTTGTTCCCAGTACCTGGTCCTGACCTGACCTTAACAACAAATTTACTCCCATAGAAGTGAGAGAGCATCAGGATGGAGCTTTTCTCTACAGGAGTTTCTGCTTATTTCTCTGAGGTTTCTAATGAGCTGTATTAGAATTTGCTACATATGTAGCAACAAATGTCTATCCATCAGGAAGAGTCATGGATCTCATGAACTTCCATTCATCCAGGTATCCATCTCCTTAAGAACTTCATGTATTTGAGCAGTTCAACTTTCTGTAGAATGGAGCATGTCAAGAAACACGCCATAGATTTTCTTCTCTCTCCCAATTTTCAATACATACTGTGCAGGAAGGCTGCCTTATTTAGTAGGGGTTTGAAAAACCAACAGTCTTCTCCTTAAAATGAGCTGTATCTGCCCCTGAACACAGGACAATCCCTGCTTGCCCCACAGGACCATATTCCTTGCACAAAAGGTGGAGGTTTGGTTCAGATTAATTATTTATCTTTTTTTAATTGTCTGTTAATGTAACATGAAGTATCATCATGTGGCAAACTTGAAGTCATGTTGCTTATATGGAAAGTAGTGACAGAGCTGTCTAGTGAGAGATGTGAAGTCTTCTGTTCTTCCACATTTCATCCATATTCCAGGAGTTTTGGTGGAATATATTGCAAAGACTGAGGTCACAGCTTTATCTCTTCCTTTTTGGTGATGCACCATATCACAGTAAGCTGTCACAGGTTTGAGGATCAATCCTAAAATACTTAACAAGATGTTTAACCATAGTGAAATAATACACCTGCCGTGAACAGCAAGTATCAGATGGAAATGGCTGGGTTGCTGCTTTCAACTCAATGTTTTTCAGGCTGGATTTTGGACACCAGGAGGTCTGTGGGTTATTTCTAAAGGACCTGCAAAAGAAGAGCAATCTTGTACTATGTAAACTTAGCACTGTTCTAGAGTGTGGCACTGGGGGACACAGAGACAAATCAAGATACACTAGCTTAAGGCAAAGCACATTCCCTTGTGCCTGTTACAGGGAAATCTAAACTGCAAATTTCTTAACAAGCTTTGTTACATAAGGTCTCTGGAATGCAACATCTTTTATGCGTGGAACCAAAAGCACTTAACAACTTGTAAGGACAGGTGTTTTGTTTGTTAGCCACCTTCCACAAAAGGCTTTTTTTCTTTTTCAAAGGAACCCAAAGGATTGGCATCTAAATCTGTTGGATGAAAAATTCTGTTAATGAAAATGAGCAAGGACCACCACTTTGTATTTGTAGACAATCTACTTCAGTTAACTGAGTATGAAACTCTTTTCTGAGGACACAAAGAGTAGCAAAAATAAAATGGGCATAGCCAAAATCTCACATTTGTGCAAATGCTCCTTTCTGCATAAATCTACCCACCTTTGGAGGCTACTGAGCAGCATCCTGAGCTCCCATTGAACTTGGATGAGATGGCACAATTTAGTTGAATTATGGATAATTGAAGAAATCTATTACCTGTTGTAATCTATACCAAGATTAGTTAAAAACTTTGTGTATTTCATACCTAGGTTAGAAAAGCTCTGAAGTTTAATTTCATTTTTTCAGAGGAAGCTATGAAAATCATTGATCTGTGTGGTGTTGTACTTATGTAGGCAAACAGTATTTGCATTGTGTTGTCAAATGCAGCTAATAAAAATGTCAGGCATTAAAAACATCAACCCATGAATAAGTTTCTTTAATAAAAACACTTATTTGTGTTCAGAACAAGGATTATCATGTCTCTTCAAACTATAAAGGTTAAGGAAGATATCTTCCAATCTCTTCACTGAACATTGTACTGAACATTGTACAAACATGGGGGTTTTTTATAGCTGGAAATGAGACACTCAATTTGCTATAGCACTGCAGTATTTACTGTATCTGGTGTGACTGTCAAATCTGTAATAATTTCTAGAAAGAATTACTGTGCATTGTAAGAGATAAACAGCATTTTGAACATTTCCTTTCTTGATGTTTTATCTCTGATATTTACTGTAAATCAGAACCATGCTTAAAGATGTTTTGCCTCTGCGTAACTAAGGAAAAGTAGCTTAAGCTGAGCTATTTCACAAGGAGAAATAGTTTTACTACCCGTGTAAAATCTCAGTAATTTGAATATATGTTGTTAAAGCTTTTCTGCCTAGAATATTATTTGCTCATGGGAATAATGCTTGGCAAATCTCTTGATGTGTGATATTTTTGCAACTAAATAAGTCGATGCATCCTTAAAGACATTGCCAGAAAGAAAATGCAGATTTAAGTCAAAGGTGTGGAACAGTGTGGGTAGAGTCAGAATGAGTAGGTGCCTCAGAGGTTTTTTTGTCTGCACTTTTCTGTTATATTACCTTACCATCCATCCATCACCAAAATGCAATGCTTATGTCCTTATCTGGATGGGGAAAATTTCTGTGTCTGCCTATATCTAAATTCCACATTTTTCCTGTGTTCCTTTTGGTGTGGATGCAGGAGCTCTGAGCACTGGAGTCTCTGTAGCTACTTTAACACAAATGTAGTTTCTCTTGTGATTACTCAAAAGCTCTGCAGTGAGTACCAGTGAAGTATCATTCGCTGTTTGTGTATTTTGCACCACCTTCTTATCAGTAGGATTAATTCTAAGAATAATCAGTCTTAGATATCACTCTTGAGCAGGGTGATATGTAAGTACTGATGTAGATCACATATCAGAAATTTTGTAACTGAATTTGCTTCTGACCTGCTGCTATTAAACGTACAATGGAAAAAGATATTTGTTGATGGGCCGTTCCCTCACTTTCAGAAAGCATGTAATTTTTGTTAGCATAGCAGAAGAACAGCTGTAGCTTTGCCCAGAGGCCAAAGATGGTGCCTAAAGAGGAGAATATAAAGGATAAGCATAAATGGAATTTCCCTTGAGTTGGTCTCTTCTTCAGATCCACTGATTGTGCATAAGAGCAGAGGAGCACAGTGAATACATTGAAACACTGCTAGGAGAACTTGAAAGCATGTTTGCTTTGGGCAAATTATATGAGGGTTTTGTGAATCTGCTTTCCCAAAGCAGGTGAGTCAGGTTTGCAGCTCTTCTTGTTTAGCACCCAAACCACCTGAGGAACCAAAATGCATGTTTTCCTGAAAAGGTCAAGAATCTTGAATCTCTCATCATCAGCTTCCTCTGATACTTAAATATATCCCATAAATCTCTGTTGCCATGGAAAGCTGCTCTGAATGGCTCCTTGAACTCTGTTCAGCCTCCCTCTTAAAAAATTCCCTTCCTGTCTGTCTGTTTGTCCTCCCCAGGTAGACTCTTGTTGGAATTCTCCCTTCTGTCCAGTGCTACTCGAGCAGGTACACAGAGGTGCCAGTCCAAGAGTTCTGGCTCATAAAGGAAAAGCACGTAGTTACAAGAACACAGTAGAAAACTAAATTGGATTTATATTTCTTTTATTTGCTTAATGTTTTATACTCACCATTTGGTGAAAGGGGGTGGAGGAGGAGGTTGTTTGTTACCTTCATTTTTACTTGTTAAGTGGAGATGTATGGAAATGACTTAGTTAATGGTTTTCTGGCTTCTCATCCTCAACACAAATGAGAAGTGTTTTAGCATTCAGTTGAGGCCAAATGTTTTCAGATAAGATGATGTCTTAAGGCATTTTTATTGGTATTCAATTATGCTTATCTTTCTATATAGTGTATGGCATTTATGCACACATACAATACAAACTATAAGTAAACAGCCTGTTTGGCTTGATTCAACTGCTGTTAAACCATAGATTGTTACTGATTTTGGATTTAATGCTGAATCCTTGGCCATAGCATATTAAAATGTTATTGTGGGTAAGTATGATTCTGTTTACAGGATTAGCAAGATTGGATGGTGTTGGTTTTAAAGGTCCTAATGGCAAAAACTGTATGAAAACCCTTTCATGGATTTTGTTGATGCGTGAGCTGTAAGTGGTTTGTTATTGCAGGATTTTCTTGTGCAATACTTGTACAAGATAAGATGGAAGATTTGAACAGAGAATCATACTTATCCTCAACTACTCTAAATCCTTGCTCTAAGCAAATTTTCCTATAGGTTGGGATATACAATATAGATCAAAATGACAATGTGACTTCATCCTATAATTAAATGAAATGCTTGGTGTGCTAAATACCAAATAGCTGGAATGAAAATTTGTCCCAGGGATGAATTATTGCATAGCATTGATTCTTGAAAATTTCCATAAGCCATTCAAACAACTTACAGTTTTTGATTGCACAGCAATAATAAACACATCAGATTTTACTCAGCTAAAATATTGCTATTAAACTGAAAGAATATTAGCAAACCTATATATTTCAATTTAGCAGATACTCAAAAACTTGTCAAATAAATTGGATTCTAGCACATTCTGTAGCGTGAAGTCGATTTGGGTGACTTATTTTGAAAAGAAAACAAGTTAGGCTGGTGCTGTAAAAAGCTGGTAATCAGACAAAATGTGACCATTGCACTTTTTAAAGACTAATGACATAACCATTTGGGGCAGTAAAATATGTAAGACTCAAGTATTAGAATGAAATTTTATTTACTAAAAATTTTAAAAATACAGATTAGCAAACTTCACTTTTTTTTTTTTTTTGAGTTGCTTGGAAATTTGAGAATCTTCCTTTGTGTCAGAGATCCATCTGCCTTTACCAAAACCTGGCTATCAGGGACTCATTTTGAAACCAGACAGTTTAATCCCGTATACAGGGTTGATTTGAGTTAGCATGGCTGGTACAGCAGGATTGTTTTCAAAATTTATAATTAGAACTAGCTGTCTGCTCCAAGAAATAATATAACGTACTCTTACCTAAATGCTTGGATTTTATATCTGTTGGAGTTCCACAAATTGCCCATGAATCAAGGGAAACTCATCCCTGATGGCCTTGTGGGAGCAGATGTGGTTCAAATTAAATGAACTAATTGATGTGATAGATAATTCTCTGTAGTCACAGACCTAAAGCTGAGGAAGGTGAGAAGCTCCCCATAGCCCAGCATGTTGTTTTGGTAGGAAAATACACAGAGTGTCTCAATCCTGATATGAACCAAAGGGAACACTGGTAAATAAAGCCCCAGTGGAATACAAGAGAAGTGGGATAGTAGGGATGGATAGTCTATATACCAAGAGTTTTATTTATTTTCCAGAAACCCATGTGGCTCATTTGGCCGGTGTCCTTCATCCTTCCTATGTTCTTGTGGTATTTTATTTCTAGAGGTGAATTATGTGGGTTACAATGAGCTGCCTGTACTAGGAGAGGAAGGTTATCTAGACTTTTCCTTTCTTCAAACGTCTGTGTCTAACCCTGCTGGATTTCCTGAGCCTTGGCCTTTCACTGGGCTAATTCACAAGCTCACTGATGCTCTCTGAATGCTTTTTATTTCTGTTACCCAGTGAATAGGTTTTGATGAGTCTAAAAGATGATTTATATTTTTTTTCCTGAAAATACACCTGGGCTTTCCTCTTTTCAGCAAGTGCATTTTGATAGTTTTGCAGTAAAAGGATGGTTTGGGTTTCTTTCTGCCTCATTTTACAGCATCATTTCATTGTTTATTTTTCTCAGCCAAGTAGGTGACCTGTTCAGAACAGGTCATCATCAGTTTTTTCTAAACCTTCTCAGGTTGCCACAGGGAGAACAGGAGCAGTACCCCATTATTTTTTAATGCTGTCACCAAAACTTTGTTGTGGTGTCTCAAATGTGAATTGTTGGCAGATGGATGTTTCCACACAGGAAAAAGCCAGTTACTTTCACCAGTAACTTCACAGGAGTTGCCTTCCCTGTCTTTGGAAAGTCATTAATTTTCCTGATTGCTCTCCCATCATTCACAACAACTGCTTGAAGAAGTTTCACTGAAAGGACAGACTCAAGAGCTCTCCATGTGAACTCAGGTGTTCTTTGAGGTGAAAGATGTGCTGCATGGCTAATTTAAAGTCATTTTCCTATGGAAAATGAGATATTCTTGGGCTCCTGAAGAGACTATTTACTTACATCAGTTTAGTGCTGGCTAATTACATGAATAAAGCACAAGGACACTGCTTGTAGAAACCATGAAAAAAATCTAAATTAAAAAATGGCAAACCATTTATCTCAGTCATGACAAGGGGCAGAAGAGAGATGATAGCTATAATATATGGCATAAAATCTGTCTTCCTTGGTACCTTATCTGTTAGGTCACACACATTTTTCAATATTTATTTTCATGGTGAAATACTGAGAGGAAATGAAGCTTTCATACTAATCCCATAAAGGAAAAATATTTCAGGATAATAATGATTACACTGATGTACGGAACCACATGATCCAGCAATTCTTAAAGAGTCAGTGATTTATATTCAAGAAATATTTGAACATACAAAGCAAATACAATTTTTCTGAAAATACTCTTTATTTTCTCTTATATTCCTTGCAGACACCAGTATTCTGCTTCATATGTTGGGATTTTTTTTGGCCCTAAAAGCTGCACAGTAACTGTTACTTGTTCAAATAGCTATGGTACAGCCAGCTCCATGCTACCTTTTCATAGAACCACAATATTTTCCCTTCCTCATTAAAATATTTACAGTGTAAGACATTTCTGTAACTGTGGAATCTGAAATCTATCTAGAAAAGAGACATCTCATCAATAAATCTTTCATCCCTGCTGATCAGAGGCTTGGTATCCTTTCAGCCTTCAAAAGCATTTTTCACTCTCCTGTCCTGGTGAACAGGAGCATGGACTAAGATAGCACAATTTCCAATGTTTGAACAATCTGTGAAAGAAAAACCAGATGTGATGAAAACCCAGATGGTGAGTTCCAGCCCAGGGAATGGTTCATGAGCTCTGTGCAAAACTAGTTGTCTTCCATAATTAGGTTGTTTCACTGCAATGACCTGTTGAGTTGCTTCCATTAGACATGACAACTGTTATTGGAAGAATGTAAAAGATCAAAAACCAGGGGACTCTGCAATGATCTGTAGAAACCCTGTTCTCATTCCTTTGTAGTTTTTTTCTTGCCATTCTAGTACAGATCTAGTGACAGATTTCAGCTCTTGTAGCAGGCCAGTATAAGCCAAGGAGATAGTATAAAACTAAATGGATATATTAAAGAGAAGAAAAAACCTATGAAACCTGTTACCTAGCAAAATTCTTGGGATAAAACCATGACCTGAAAATACAGAAGTCTTTGTAAAAATGAATTCCTGCAGACTCCCTCTGGAAATGGGAAAGAACATGCTTGATTAAGCCAGTGCTGACCTTTTGAAATCATGTTTCTCTGATATTTATTCCTTGAAATAATAAAAGGGGACATGTCAGATGTTGGAGAGCCATAATGTACTCCCTTGCTTGCTACTGCCCTTTTCTAACTTCAGTATTCCTCTCCTAGAGCAAACTTTTAAAATAAAAAGTAAGGCCTCGTTTTGTCCTTTTAGTTGACCTTTATACATTTGGTGGCTGTGCATTTGCACCAGTTAAATTAGAGAGGAAAGAAATTTCCATCCTTTTTTCTGCTCTCTCAGAAAGCCCCTACCTTGGGAGGGCTGGCACTGGGGGTCCAGGTGTTGCTGGACAGGGGAACAGGTTGGACACAGTTTTGCCATGTGTGAGGTGACAGGTCAGGTCCTTGGCAGGCAAGTATTTTCTGCTTTTTTATAAAAATGAGTAAATTACTTCCACCCTCACATGTTGCTATGCTTTGTACAAGAGCACAAAATCGTGTATAATTTCCCCCAAATTGCTCCCATGGTGATAATGGAGGAGTTTTCTCCCTGGGCACCTCAGTGAGATGTTTGTGTTGGGAATTGCGTGTTCTGTGCTGTTAATGAATACAGGGGGAATTAATAACTTAAGGATTCAGAAATGTGCAGGGTGTCTTGGGGGGAAAGGTTTCCCTTTCAGTTCCTCCACTTCAGAGTTTGCATTTGCTGGAAGTTTGGCAAGGATCTGTGCCCTTCCACAAAGGAAGATCCTGTGGCTGAAGCCTGGATGTTCCTGACAGAGAAACACAAATTCACTCCATGTTTCCCAGGGGATCAACACATCACTTCAAGAAAATTTAAGAAAAATGGTACCATGTTAACACACTGCAAGATGCATTTTTTGTTTTAACATATATCTGAGATCAGTACAAATAATTTTCTTCAGGATATTTTTGATGTGATGCTGAATTATTCAGGTAAATTCATGACTAATCTCTGGCTTTCATTTTCCCCCAGTCTTTATAAAAATGCCAAATAACTACTATAATTCATTAAACAGGAAACAGCTTGTACTGTATATGTAGACCTGGCACCACATGCCTTAAATCTTTGTAAGAATGGAATGTGGTGTAAAACAGGAGAAAAATGATTTTTGCTGGATCTCTGTGGAAAATAGAGAGTAAGTAAGAATGAAACAATTAAGATAACTTTAAAGTCCTACTTATACTCCTGTCATAATAATATTGTTGCTAGCTGAATAAAATCATACTCTGGATTGCTTTTAAAGGTGTTTCGTATTGGTTTTTGTTTCCTGTCATAATATTGTCTTACCAGTGAAATAACTGTCCTTGATGAGTCTGCCAAGTGGAAAATTGATTTGGTCTCATGTTGCCCCCTGTTTTGTTCTGGTTTAGCATTTAATTTTCATTTAACAAAAGGCATGCTACTTAACAAATGTTTCTTACCTTAACTGACCAACTCTTGCAGCTTTTTCCATAGTAGGCACAAAGTCCTGTCAGGGCTTAGCTCAGCTGTTACAACAGCTGTGAATATACCCCGCTGATCTCAGGGAAAAACCAGAGCCTGGAAACTAAGATGTCATGAAAATAGCTGAGGATGAGGTTTTGAGAGAAATATTCCTGTAATTTGTTGGAACTAGGGAAGTGAAATGTGCAATTCTGACAACAGTGACAGATTTATAGACTCAGTACACTAATTAAAAAGCAACTTACTCTAATATATTAATCTGTAAAATGACAGCAGCAGAGAGAGCTGCTCTGTTTTGTGCACAAGTGTGAGAACATTGAAGTGCCCTTCTCCTGTAATGCCAGAATTTTATGTTGTGTACAGAAGTCAAGGATAACATTAAGCAAGAAGCAATTGGAGGATTCCATCCTTCTGGTGTGAAACATATGGGGAGATGTTTTGCCATAAACTGTACGTTCATGTGCAAGACAGAAAGAAACAAAAAGTTTGCATTTGTTCTTTCCCTTTTCATTGCTGTTTTTCGTTCACATGTGCTGGGGTAGAATCCAGCTAAGAATTTAAAGCAGAAAAATCAAATAAAACCTTAATCATTTCCACAACTTCCATGACTAAATTTTTGCTCATATCAGTGTAACGATTTTCATGCTTTGAGATTTATCTGTGGAATTCATCTGTAAAATGTTTCTTGCCCTTAATAAGTGGCACCACTTCCTTGCATCCTCCACCAATAATCTCAAGAGCTGGAAACACTGAGGAAAGAAAAAGAACATATTTCTGGTGTGCATTTCAAACACCTCTGATATTACATCTGTATTCCTACTTCAGCAATGATTTAGATGGATGTCTGAATAGATGACAAGATGACAGTTAAATGAAAATAACTGAATAATTTTGGTTTTATACAAACATCACTCAGGTTTGCATTTGAATATAGAAAAGTAGAACTTAGTATTTTGTTACACATATGTAATTTAAGTCTCTATAATGCAGAGGAATAATAATGCTTTTTGGGAAGAATGTGGAGCTTACAAAAACCCTAAATGAACAGTTCTGTAGATGTTTAAGGATATGATAGTTCAATTTGTTACAGTTTTATTTATTTATTTACTGTTTCTTCACAAAACCTCCCCGTTCCCTACCCCCAGTTTAATGGATATGTCCTTGAATATTCTCCTTATAGGCATTTAAATATCTACTGAAGTTCCTAAGGCTGCAATTTGCTTGTAATCTTCCATCTGTTTCAGATTCATTGTAAACACACACAGTCAGGTCTTCAGCTCCATAAAAGCACCAAATGAAGTCAGTGCAGTTACATGGGATTTCTTCAGATGAGAATCTTGCTTGTGATATTTGTGTCTCCACTTTTCTTGAACCCAAACTTGTTTTCAGCATATAATTACAGCAGTTATTTTTCACCATTCCAATCCCAAATTGATCTTAATTGGCTGGTTTAGACTGGCCTTCACATTCAGAATTACATTAAAAGGATTCTTGAAATATGAGTGTGACCTTTACAGAAATGTTTAGTCGAAACTCCTTTCATAAACTGTTTTTTCTAACAAAATGTTTACAGAAAGAAAGGATTTATTTTTAGTACTTTTCTTTTGTTGTCAGGCTCCTGCAGTGGTGACACAGGGTGTTGTGCACAAGACTGTTGTTCATTGCCAGGGAAGATGTCAAGGACTGCTCTAGGTTAAAAATCTGTATTTACTTGTTAGAAAGGTCACACTTGGAGATGTCCATGTTCATTGTTTTTTGCCCTCAAATACTTCATCTTCAGTTGCCTCATTGGAGAAGTTCCTTGTCATGCATGGAGGACCAAGGTGTATGTATTGTTTGAAAGAATTATTCCACTGCATTAGTAGCCATGAACCACATTCAGAAATGAGGGAGAATTAAAGGATATGGTGTATCTAATCTATTTAATTTACTGTAAATCGTTTTACAGGATATTTCACAAATAGAAACCTGGATTAGATAAGAGCTGGAGAAGATAACTGAAGTGATTGACTTTGCATTACAATATTTTTTATGTTCAATTAGGAAGTTGCAGCAAAGTTGGATTCATGGCATTTTCTCTAGATATCTAATTTACTTTGTAATAGTATATCAGTAATTAAATTATTAAATGCTGACTCTGAGCAGATTTTCTGTGTGCTGGGTTTCTTTAGCCATAAATGTCCCCAGATAAAAAGCTCGTTTGCTTGTTTTTAAGTATCTAGTGCAGGTCACCAGGAAATAGCTCCTAAAAGCATTCAGAAACCAAATCTTCCTAATTCAATTCTTCTCCAAAATGAACTTTATAACATTTGTATTTAACCCAAAACCACTTCAAATCTGGCACTGGCATTCCGAATGTCATCTCTGAGGTACCATGGCAGATGATTTCATTCCCACCAGCACTGTGTATTTTGTACCTTCAATATTAGTCTTCATGGTCTGGCACAAGTTGTAAGACTTTTATTACTGTCAAGCTTTATAAAATCCAGGTGTCAGCTTCTTAACACTCGGAAAGTAATAACACTCCTCATCTTCTATTAAAAAAAACATAGTTTACCTGGAACAGATTTACAGAACTTGCAGAGCTGAGTTACCACTCTCACTAATATTTGTATGTTTAACACCACCTTGCCAGGAAACTTAAATCAATTAATCTGTTTCTGTTACCCTGCAAGTGTAAAATAGGATAGCAGCTTGCGAGCATGTTCATAAAACTCTTTAAATTAAATGCACTGTATGTGTCTTTCCTCTGAAGCCTGCAAAAGAAACCTTAAATGATTCATATCTTACTTTTAAATCATAAGCTTTTGTTTCACCAGGAGTTCTTGCTTTCTGTATCTGAAAATAATGCACATAAGTTGTTGCTACTGGTCAGGAATAAATACTGAAGTAAAATAAAAATAAAGACTTATGCAGCTTCCTGTGTATATTTGGCACTCTAATAATTCTATGTCAGTGTCAAACGTAAAATTCAAAAATAAATGTAGATCTCACAGCAACTTAGTAAAAATAGACCAATGGAAATGTTTGTAAATTTAGTGCCAACAAAATATATTGTGCTGCCTATTTCTGATAGATGTTGTTAAAATAAGCAGCACCTCTGTCCTTATGCTGTATGAAATAATATGTAGTACTTATGATATGTGTGGCTTAGTAGTGATACAGATAAGTCACAGAAAGTTATTGGAATGCAAAGGAAGTGTGGTAGCCATGGTAGAACAAGAGAGCAGAAGAATCAGAGATTCTGTTCCCTTCGGACTTGTACCAAATTACCCATCTTTTGCTGTGTTTGGTGTTCTAGGATGTGATGTCCACGTTCTTCCAGTTTGGGGCTTCCATCCAGCAAGAAGCCATTATCATGCTGAAGATCATGCAGGATTATGACTGGCACGTGTTCTCTCTGGTGACCACCACTTTCCCTGGATACCGAGATTTCATCAATGTCATTAAGACCACTGTGGAAAATAGTTTTGTGGGCTGGGACATGCAGAACGTCATCATACTTGATACTGCCTTTGGAGATGATGCCAAGACTCAAATTCAGCTGAAGAAAATCCATTCCTCTGTCATCCTGCTCTACTGCTCCAAGGATGAAGCCGTCTACATTCTGGACGAGGCTCGCTCCCTGGGCCTTACTGGCTATGATTTCTTTTGGATAGTTCCCAGCCTGGTTAGTGGTAACACAGAAATCACTCCCAAGGAGTTTCCTTCAGGACTCATTTCAGCAGCTTACGATGAGTGGGACTACAGTTTAGAAGCTCGGGTGCGGGACGGCCTTGGGGTCATTGCCACTGCTGCCTCAGCCATGCTGGAAAAGCACTCCTTCATTCCCGAGGCCAGGACGAGCTGCTATGGACAACCAGAGAAAAATGACAGGCCCTTTCAAACCTTGCACAAGTAAGTTTTCTATTCTATATGTTTCTTGAAGGAGAATATTGTTTTTTTGCTAATCCCATCGTGCCTTTTTTAAGCAATGATTTTCAGATGTTCCAGGAGAATGTGCAAGAGGACTTGCTGCACTGATAATTGTGCTCCTGCAGATGATGTTATGTGCTGTGGAGAATAAATACTGCTCTGAATCTAATGTAGAAGATGACAGAAATTGGTCTTAGAGGGTATAAAGCTGAGTTAACAAAATTGGGCTGTTGTGTACTTATGAGGTGAAATTGCCAAAATGCTCTGGAGGCTGTGCCTGAATCACTTGCATCAGCAGGAACCTGGTAATATTTTAGAAGACAAGCAATGTGCAACATTAAAGAGGATGTTGCTTGAAATTATAGAAGTATTAAATTAGTTAGGCAGTTTTTATCACCTAAGAACTGAAATCTGTCACTTCTACTTGTGAGGGTTTTGGTTTTGTCACCTCTGCTAGAATAACTGCAAAATTAATCTGCATTGATCCAAACTGATATAGATATTTTCTCAAAACAGCTGGTCAGATGGGAACTGCCAAGGTTTAAATCAGGATTCTTTTCCTTTTAATTATAATTTTCTTTTTAATTATCCCTTTCAGACGTGATGCTCCTGATTACTTATATCCAAAAGTGTTGCATAATGTATATTACACAGTAATATATTTTTTTATCTGATCTGTGAGAGGAATTAAAAGATATCTTGCATATTTTTTAATAGCTCTTGACAATATCTCATATGGAAGTTACTAAGCAATATTTATGAAATTTGTTCTGACCAAATAGTGCAGATGAAGCACTTTCTACAGAAAAGCAGGATGGAATTGGCACAGGAAGGAAAGTTGGGGCTGATTTCAGATAGATTGTGGAACAGTTTTAATCTTGAGTTGTATGTGCACATTTAGGTTAGGAGCTGGTTACCAGATGATGTCCTGGAACAGCTGTGGTTTTCCATGAAAACAGCATCTTTGTACACAGAATTCTTTAGAAGCTTTCTTAAAAGCCAAATTCTGCAAAGTAAATGAATTTTAACATTTCATACATGTATTTTTCAATAGTTGTACAGTTATCCTTAAAGAGAACTTGCCTTCAGGTTTTTTTGTGTTCCCTTACCTATTTATTAGCCTCTGCCTCTAAAACTACAAATTCACCAGAGGCATTGCAGAAAACCTGTGATTCTTTTCCTGCTGCCCCATTTGCCCCTGGAAGTGGCAGGAGACGGCACTGGGGTGGCTCTGGGAAAGCCCTGGCAGTGTCCCTCATGTCAGGGCAGAGCAGCTGGGAGGCTCTGCTGGGGTGACTCTTCAACCTGCACCCAGCCTGGGAGCCTCAAAGGGTGGCTCTCAGTGCATGTAGTGGCAGTGCCAGGTGGAAGTGGAAGCTCATGGCATCCTCTCAACCAAATTCTGTGCCTTAGCACTGGGATCTGGAAGTCCACTATTAATAATTGAACTCCAGTTTCTGTAAAAGTTAAATTGTGTTCTGTCATCAGAAGGGTTGGTGTTTAAAATGCCGTGGTTCAGTTGGAAGGGGCACAAAAACCTGAACCTGTTTTGGAAAAGGCTCCTACCCGATTGTCTGGGTAGGACTAGTGTAGATCTGAATAAGGTATTCAGTGCTCAGCACAAGCTGTCTTTCTTCAAACAATCTTTATTTTCTCATTAAGCATTTGGACATTACTCTTGGGCACATTGTGTGACTCTTGGGGTGTCCTGTGCAGGGCCAGGAGTTGGACTGGATGATCCTTGTTGTTTCCTTCCAACTCACATATTCTGTGATCCTGTGATTAAATCTTCATGACTACGAGAACAGGGCTTGTGAGTGTTAGGGCAGTGAGATCAGACTTCACCAGGAGATTCTGCAGTGTGCACTGCCTGGTGCACACAGAAATTATTAATAGGAGAAGTAGTGCACTCTGGTTAATCAAGTCACTTCCCGATGAGAAAAACTGAGCTATGAAGTGAGAATAGATTTTCGGTATTGGAGATTCTTTGAGCTTCCCCAACACCACAAGAACAAGAAGGCTGTTTCTAATCTAGAAATGTCAGAATTACACTAAAATGAATAAACTTTAAATAGTACTTCTTATGTAATAACTTCCCAAGACTATTCTTGTCACATATAATCTGCAAGAAAGGCAAGTGTATGCAAGCATTTACAGTACTAAGTAATCTCTGGGAGCTGACCAGTCTCTCCATGCCAAGGTGAATTACATAAATTCATTGTACTTTCTTATCCCCATCACTAAATTGTGGGTTTCTTCTTTACCTGACAAATCAATGCCTAAACTGGGATTTTATTCTGAAGTGTAATCTTCGCAGTTTCAGGTCACAGATTGTGCAGCTTTGTATTCTAAACTGCAAGTGTATATGTGCTGTATTAAGAAGCTGACTTGAACAAAGGATTTTGGAGCATCCTCACAATGGAAAGGGCCAAAGTAATTGGAAACAGCTTATGGACCTGGGATCTGCTATACTGTGCCTCCCTGTTCATGCAGAAAATCAGTGTTGGAGAAGTAGGGTTGAATGAGAGGACACAGCCTGCAAGCTCAGAGGCAGAGAACTCAGAAAGCAGGGAAAAGGCTATGTAAGGTGATGCCTGAGCAAAAAAAACCTGGAGAATGGAGCAGAAAACCAGAATTTTTAGACTCCTCCTTTGTAATGACAGTCTAATTCAGCTTTGAACCGAGTATAGTATTTTAAGACTATGCCATAATTGCTAATTTGCTTGTAAATGGAAATTGGTAATGCTTTATGTGCGACTTCCCACATCTAGATAGCAATTTTCATCTCCATTTATGAAGAAATTCTATGTAAAGAAAGCCATGAAGTGAAAGCTCCTCCTCCCTCTTTCTCAAATCCTTTGAGTATTAAATTGGTTTGAAGATATATTTGTTTTGAAGCACACAATTTATCTTTCCTCTGTCACTGCAATTCTGAGATGCTTTTATTGGCTTTCTAGATCCAGAAGAAAATCAGGTTTGCTTTAGTTTTTGCAATGATTTGATCAACGTTCATTTCTGATACACATGGGAAAACTAGTTTTTCCCTGTGAATAAAGGATTTATAATAAAATACAGGGCTCATTTTCAATGCATTAAAAACATGGATATATATGTGTATTTCTATCTGTATTGATTCAGTTCATCTTTTCCTATCTGTGTAAGACCTGGATCTCCCAAGGCAGAAAACCACTATTGTGTGAAATACTGGAGCAGCAGGATAAATAGAATTAGCACCTCATTAATGCCATGTCAGCTGAACAAATGCTTGCTCTTTCTCAAAAAAAGGAAAACATGCAAGCAAACAAACAGCAAAACACAATAACCCTGACAGTTATCACTGCTGCTTTTGAATTGAAATGCTGCTGCTTTGTTTAGAAGAGTACTCAGGGTGTGTATAAAAGTCACAACCCTGGGAGATAGATTTCACAGCAACATTTCCAACCACACTGATCCGTACAGGAAGGGATGAGGATGGCAAAGCTGTTGCTCTGTTGCCATTATCCTGAAAAAACAAAAAGATGTGTCTGTCCATAGGCAGTCAGGTGTTTACCACACACGGTGCTGATGTTTAGTTACATTCAGTTCCGAAATACAGCCAAATAATAGGCAGGATTAGGAGGCCCATCTTTCAGCAGTGAAGGTGTGGGTCTAGAAACCTGGCCCAAGTCCTCTGGGCAGGCTGTCACATCCTGCCCTTCCCAAGCACAGTTTCCTTTATTTGTCATCCCCGAGCCAGGGAGAGCAGGAGCAACGGGAAGTCCAAAGGGACAGGTACAACAGCTTAGTTGATCCTGCCCGGAGTGACTCTGCTTTAAACACTAAGGGACTCTGTGAGGAGAGTGTTTTGAAATGTCAAAGCAATGCCCAGCATTGCTCAATTCTATGGACAACCCCATGGTTCATTTCCTTATTCTTGCTGTTGTGCTGCTCTTAGGATTCAGCACAACTACAGCAGCATTCTGTCCACAGGGTGATGGCTTTGCTGTCCCTCTAGTCATCCATCAAGTTCAGTATTTTGATTCCAGCTTTTAGCATGACAGATAAATTTGCCTCTTTTGAGCAAAGTCAGGCATTAAATGGACACAATGGTTTGATGAATAATCCAGCAAATCTGTTTAATCTTTTCCTGCATACAGATCAACAGCCAGTTTATAGAGGATTTGTTCATTTAAGTCAGAGGACTTAGGAACAATAAGTATCATCTTCTTTATTGTATGATTGAAGGTGCATAAATATTTAATTATACATGAAGAAAAATGCTTTTTTACCAGTAGCATATTTGCTGTGCAGAAAAACAAATGGTTATTTATTTCCACCTAAGTCTTTCTGGGATATTTTGTTTGTCTTTCCCGTTTTGTGATCCCACTGAGATGTTATTGGAGCCACTGGGTGCTCATGGGAGTGCACTGTATACAGGGTGATGATCTGGTGCTTAAGTGTCATGGAGGGAAAGAGTTAATTTGAGCATACTTTCAATTTAGTAATTCACTTTTGGTAGCTTTAAAGCAGGAAGAAGTTTCAAGTTTTGCTAGATTTGTTTGTTCTTCTCCTTTGCTATCGTGCATGCTGCTCTATGGAAACAAATCCAAATGAGGATGATGTACCAAACTGCCAGTCCTAGATTTCATGTTAACAACTAATTTCAGACATCCTGGATTCTAATTAATTGTTATTGTCAACATGAAAAAATGAATTAGAAAATATACTCAAGAAAAAATTTTGTCAGTGGCAGGATCCCACTTTGCTCCTTTGTTTGCGGGGGGATTCTCTCTCATCAGGAGACCCAGTAGTATTGTAGCAATTGGATTGGTACGCAGGGATGCACAAAGTCTAATTTACTGCTGATGAGCAGGTCTTAAACATTAACAACCAGATATTTGCACTGCTTTGAATTCATGTGCTGTAATTACCCTCTTCTACAGTCAGACAGCATTTTCCATATAGTTGCATAATACAGCAGGAACTGAATGGATGAAACTGTTGTCATGTTTGTCCAAACTTGACTGGCAACAAAAGAGGGGTTGTGGAGCAAAACTTTCCACCCAAGAGACTCTGACACAATGCTGATTTATTGACAAAGTGTTTCAAGAAAGTATTGAAAATCTGCATTAAAATTTTCACCCGGGTTAGGTCAGCTTAGGAAGCAGAGGGTATCAAGCAGTTGCTGGATTAGGGACTTTTAAATCATTATCCCCTTATTATGATAATTAAAATAATTTAAAAGGAGAATGAGCATGGTCTCTAGGAGTTGAGCAGAGCCAGCCTTCAGAGCTGAAAGCAGGGATCAAAATTCAAAATATAAGTGAACCTTCTTGGAGACGTAGCTGCTGCAGACAGCATCCCCTTGCAGGAAGCCAGACACACTTCACAGGGAAGAGTTTGGGATGCTTCTGAGGTGGTGCAGCAAAATGCAATCATTTCTAAGAAATGTTATTGCTAACAATAACTTTAACTCACTGAACATTCTGGTGTTTCAGCCTGTGGCAGCCTCCCAGGGAGCTGGATCCTTTATGATTTTGCTACCTCCCCTTGCCCCCCTTTCAGAAGGGCTCCCCAAGAGTTTTGTGGCTTGTCTGGCAGAACTGGGGCAAAACGAGTTTCCCAGACCCAGTGGCAGTTAATGCTTTAAGGAGCAGCTGGCAGGAGGTACGAGGAGCTGGCATGACATTCCTTGTTCACAGCCACTGAGCGTATCGCTCCCAAAGTTTTACTCATCCGTGCTGGCTCAAGGCCTAGGGAGATGCAGCTCCAAAGCAAGGGACCGTTGTGGAGTTACACTCAGGAGAGTGAGGGCTGGGGGAAGTGGAGGAGGAGGGTGCATGAAGAGGAAGAAGAGACTCTTTGCATCACTTAAAAGGATTTGAATTTAGAAAAAAATTCCTGCGCAGCCTAAGACATAGAATTAGTTTAAAAAGTGCATCTATGTTGTTTAATAGTGTTCTATTGCAGAGTTATTTCTATATGTACTTCAGGCCACATATTATATATTCTGCATTAAGCATGTCTTGATTTAATTTTACATAGGAAATCTGTTTCTTAACGATAAATAATGTGTCTTGGGTTTTCTATTGATAAGTATCATTCCAATTTCACGGTAGAATCGTAGTAAGGAAGTTCAGCAGTTCAGAGCCTCAAGAAGATAAAGAAGAAAAGACAAAATTAGGATTCACTTCTGCTTTTTTAGGTATGAGGCTGAGTGAATGCCAAGGCCAGACAGGCTGGCTGTCTAGATTATTAAAATGGCTGGTTTTTACACTATTTGCAAAAAAGAGAAATATTGCCAGATAACATGTTGGTTTTGAGGCATTTCATCTGCTTTAAATCTCAGTTTGGAAATTCCTTCTTTGAGGGAGAAGGGGGAGAGTTTCTTTTACAGAACATGTGTTTCCCCAAGTCTCTGCTGCCTCTCTCCTCGTTGCCTGCAGTTGTCTCAGATCTGAAGCACTACCCCATGGTGAAGAAGGCACTAAATAAAAAGTGATAGTCCCTAGTGATGGCACCTGGGGCGTTTATCAGGGTTGATTATCTCATCTGAGCTGCAGGATGAGGGCAGGAAACGTGGGTCTGAACTCCTGGCAGTGAGGGGTCCTGTGGGCTTTCTGTTCCCTGCAGCCGCCAGGCCCTGTGCTTTATTTTACAGATCTGGTAACTAAGTTCTCTCTTTTGGAGGCAGCTTAGAAGTGACATGTTTTCATTAATGCCTCTGCCTTACCCATCATGTTTTTCCCAGCTGCTAATCTGTTTGGGAGCTGCAGACTAGGTGGATTTCACACTAATTATAAACCAGCCTGTTATTGCAGAGCTGGCTGAGTTCCTGAGCCCAACCATTCCTGCAGGGTCTTCTGGGACGCAGGGGGTGGGCTAATACCAAGCATGGGAATTTTTATGAGGGTTCTCCTCCCTGGCATCCCAGAGAGACAGCAGGTGAGGTGAAGCCAGGTCCTGAGGACCATCACCAGTGGGGCTCCAGAGGTGACATCGCACTTGCTTTGGTTTCCTGGGATTGTTTATGAAGCTGGGGCTAGGGCTGATCTTTGCTTGAGACAAAGTGATCTTTATAATAATTTGTAATTTACATAGTGTCGTGTTGTTTGGGATTTTTTTTGTTTTGTTTGAAATAACGCCCAGCACAGAATCCACCAAACCTTCTTGCTTTTGCTCTCAAATCCTTGCACCCGTTACCGGAATGTATCTTGAATGTACATCTGTCTGTTAAACCTCAAAAGAAATGCAACAGCCTGCAATCATGTCTGCTGTTGTATAACAAAGAAATAGAAAGTCTGAAAGACTCTGCTGCAGGAGCAGTTGTGGCTTTGCTGGGGTTTCTACTGTACACAGGATAGGAAATCCTTAACAAACACCCCATGGACAAGAAGGTCCATGTCTTCTGTAAGGAGGCCAGAAAGGTGACTCTGTATCAGCAATATCATATCCTAGGAAATGGTCTTCTAAAAACTGAGGTCTCTTCCTTTTGGCAAAGTCTTTGCCCATTTATTAATAGAAATTGGAGTCAATGAAATTGTGGTATAGTATTTACAGGGTAGGAAAACCCACCTTGTTCAATATGTTCTGTTTTTGTGGATAGGGTTAGAATTTTGACAGAGATAAATATTGCACAGTTTTGGCATTATTCTGAAGCTTTATGTGAACTACTTGATATTTCTGAGTCTATAAAAATAAAGTTGGAAACCTTAAGAGAAGTAAATTCAACAGCAAGAGTGTTCTGCTGTCGTGTCTCAACACTTCAGTTGTGTTGGGGAAAATGACAAGCAAAAAAGGATTGTGTAAATGTTAAAAGTATTTTTAAATAAATAGTAAAGGTTTGGTTCTTTGCATGATAAAAAACCTGTTTTGTATTTGCTGTGAGAAGAGCTTCACTTCTGTCCAAAAAAAAAAAGTTACCATTTTGAATCATGTATCACCTGGGGAATCTTACAAATTTCAGTTTGCAAAAGTTAATTAAGACTTCAGTGTCATAATACCATCACAAGGCCTCCTGCTATCATGTCTTTGAAAGGCTGCAGCATTAATGAGGTATGAAAGCAGATTAACTACTAATCCAAGGTGTGTGCTGAATTGCCCCCTTAAAGTAATAAGCTCAAATAACCAAGAACATCATTTAGTTAAGAACAGGAATATGCATTTCCAAAGCTACTTCAGGAATGCATTTTGTCCAGTTCAGAAGCCAAAGACATCTGGCACAGAATTAATCTTGGATAAACTTAAAACTCTGTAAGAATAACATATTATAAATGCTTTCCTTACCGTACTCTTCCCAACTAGGAGCAGAAAAGCACACAGTTGTTTTTTGGAGGGATAAGTGGTTTGAGATTTTGGCCAGTGAAAGCAGAGCAGGGCTTCTGTCCTTTGCAGAGGAAAAATGACAATTCAAAAGGGAATGTAGGTTGCAGGCATTTGTTTCTGAAGAACATGGGCAGCTGATGAATTTTGTACAGACGAATGTGCTTGGCAAAACAAGAATATCTTTGAAGTCCTTTTCATTGTTGCAGTATGAGAAACTGGGGTAGCTCAGACTGCATCACTCATGGGTACCTTTGTATGCAGATCAGACAATACAGTTTTAAGAAACTTTTACAGATTAGGGAGTTTTTAAAAAAAAAACTTGCAAAATATCTTTCAGTACTAAATAGCTGGTAAATTCACATGGATTAAAAATGTACACCGAGTTCAGTTTTTCAGTTTAGATTTATGGTTCATATTTTTTTTTTTTTTTTTTTTGAACACTTGAGCATCAGCACTGCATCTTGTGATGGCCCTTGACTGGTTAAGACATTTGCATATTAATCCAAAAACATGATGAGTGGTGGTTGAAATCTGGGGTGGTTATCCTACCAAATTACATAAAGGAAGACCTCAAATCAAGTCCAGTCAGCAATATGTGGTTAAAAAGCCAAGTGGACACAAAAACCTGATGTAGTACAGGGTGTGTGTTTGGGGTCCAGCCCTTAGGAGGGGACAAAGTGCTTGGCTTTCAGGTTTATTGGCATGAGGTGGTTTCTGCCTGGCCCTGTCAGATGATGTGTACGTTGTGAGGGGTGTTATTTCACTTGTGTGAATTGGGAGGGAGCCTCTGAAGGAGGGTGCAGAAGTGCAGATACAAGTATTGTGTGTTTTTACAGCACATCCTCGTTTCCCCCCTGTGGTCACTTCCTGGGTACTTCATTCCCTGAGTCACAAAGCATTTGATTTTCAGCAGCAAGTGAATGTTGTGCTGGTTCCTTACATGTGTGCACAAGTGAATTCTGTTTGGTGGTTTGTTGCCTCTCGAGGTGGCAAACAAGCCTTTTGTTCCCAAACAAGCTCTTTCACTGCTGGATGAAAAATGGAATATATGGGAAATTAGTTCAGCTGAACAGCAAAGTTCTGCCAAGGGGAAAATTTTCACGCTGAAAGTCTGTCACAAAATATGAGTTATTACGATGGGAGAATTTACAAATTGCTGTCAAACTGGTGCTGAATGATGTTAAGATGGCTGTTCAGGGCAGTGCGCATTTAATTATTGACTGTTATGATACAATGCCACTATTTCTTCTGGGTCTATAAATGTTTATTTAGTGTGCTTCTGCTATTGGGATTTTCAGGCAGCTGCGTCAATACAAAGCCTTCTCCTTTGAATCTGGAGCTGAATAATTTTGTCTATATCACATTCACCAGGAGACCATCCTACTACTGCTGCTAAAAAAACAACCCTAACAACCAACCAAAAAACCTCCAAACCCATACAAACATGTAAACCCATATCATTTCTTGGGGGTAAAACATTAGTCAGTAATGTGTGAAGAATAGCTAAAGTAACTTTCTGCCCTTTAAAACACTTCTGTCTGTGGGATGGATGTCTGCACTTCTTTCTGCATTAGTCTTGGGCTGAATTTCTTTCAGTGAAATACACTGCAATTTAATCCAGTGCAATTCAATGTGATTAACTACAGACCAGGGACATGGCATGGGCTGGAGGGCACATAATCTTCTGGAAGTGCTGGTGTATCACCAAGACTTTGAGTTGCAGTTTTACCTCTTACCTAGGGGTTAGCTCTGTCAGGCTCACATTGGCAGTGTGGAGTTTTGATTTTTTTCAACACAATTTAAAAGTTCTCCTTCTTGTACATTTTAATCTGGGTCCATCTGGGTTTTTTTAAATTAATTTATATTAATCTATATATCTTTTGAAAACCATTGAAAATGAACCTAAATACAAAAAAGTTTAAAGCATATATGCTTTCTCTTTTGATATTACTGAACTGAGATGTTATAAACCCCTTCAAAGCTTTCATGTCTGGTTTTGGCCTTGGTGGAATTTATCCACATGTCACAACAGCATAGTGTTGGGAAGGGCTGACAGGACTCTTGGAGGTCTGAACAGGAGCAGATAGACCAGGTGCACTTTGTTCTGAGTATCACTCTAGAGAGACAATAATATAATACATACAGAGCTGATGTAGATATGTTTAAAATGGTCCTGAAAAACTAGTGAGATGGTACAAAGTGCCAGAAAGATTATTCATGGTGTGTACAGGTCATATATAATGAGGAAGCTGCTTTAAAAATTATATCTGCATTAAAATTCATACAAAACCAGTGTTTTGCTTTGTTCTGTGCTATGAAGGGCCTTGAAATGCTCTGACTCCTGTGCTGCAAGTGCAGGCTCTTGTCAGCATTGGCAGGATTTGGTGCGTGTGTTTAATCAGTGGTTCTGATGACTGAACTGGCTGCTTATTAACTGCTGGACAGCTCATTAATTTCTCAAGGAACTCTTTTTTTTCCTTGCCTTCCAGGTTTATGATGAATGTGACTTGGGAAGGCAGAGATTTGTCCTTCACGGCCGATGGTTACCAGGCACACCCCAGGCTGGTGGTGATAGTGCTGAACAACGAGCGGGAGTGGGAGAAGGTGAGTCCTGCCCTGGGAACAGGATCTGAGGGGTGGGAGAGACTTGGGAGAGCCCTGGTGATGATGAGCAGGCAGAATAATTAATGTCCTGCATGTCACTGCTGATATTCTGCTCTAGAGGGTTTGTCACAACAGTTCAGAAGGGATAATTTTACCTGGTTCTGCATATATCCAAGGAGTGAAACACACCCTGCATTTCCATTTCTTCTTGCAATTTAGTAAAATAAAATGAATCACTGAAAAATCTCCAAAAACTTGGTCCTCGGCTACTTAAGTTTGGATGGATTTTTATATCTTGACAATTCCAGTCCTTTCATTTGCTTGATTTTGTATTTTTTTTTTGACATATTTAAATAAAAGCACACTTTTTTTTTGTTAAACTGTGAAGTTCCTGCCGAATTGGAGGATAATCCCAACAAGGTTTGCCTGAAAAATATGTAATCTTGACTACTTCAGGTAGACAAGTGGTCTCCATAGACCTCTATATAGACTAAAAGTGACTTAATATCAGGGCTAATCGTATATGCAAATAGTAATTTAAAAAGTTCATCATGAGCATCTTTTCTTTAAAACTCCAATCTCAGCCTGTGATTGTTTTGGCTCTGAGGTTTGTAAGATATCTGTGGTTTAAAAACAGGGAACCTTAGAAACTGCTTGTAATATGAGACTGTAGGTAAACATACATCACTGTCACCCTTCAGTTTTATTTCAAATTCATGAAGCATGACTCTGCCTTATCTAAATTGCTGCTGAAATTTATGAATTCTTTTTCTTATAGTTTTAGGAATCCATAAAATCAACTTAAAACTCCAGTTTGTAAGACTACCAGATTCTTCATGATGATGAATAATAATGACAAAATCAGAATTACTGAAGGACATCTCAATAAATATGCTACTCATGCAAAACCAGAGAGTAGTCCTAGATTATGCTGTGTGTTTCTTTATGTTCATTTGATGCAAATTTAATTCTCTGGATAAATTTAATCCTTTCCAAATGTGTCAATTTGAATCTTTGGAGGAATCTTTTGCTCGCTAACCATTATGAAAATTTCTTACCCTATTTTAAAATTCTTCAACGTTCTGCATATCATATATAATGTTCTGGAAAAATTATTGTACTTCTTTGGAGAATATTATTAGTATGAGGCGCCAAAGGCAGAAAATGCTTAAAGAGGCAACCAACAATGCTTATGTTAAAATAATTTCATACATTTTGTACCTTGAAACTTCTCTAAAGAGGCCATTCAAAGGACAAGGAGAGATGGGTGTGATGTTTTTGAAAAATGAGCTAACAGCAGCAAAGAAATAGAGGGTGTATGAACCAACATTATTTTTAAGAAATAACTTGAGCCTGTTTTAACCTTGCAGTGACTTCTCTATCAGAGAATGAGGACTTGGGGCACGTTTTGGTGTGCCTACCGTGTTGTGTGGCAGCAGTGCCCACCCCACCTGCTCTGCTGGGCTGAAACACACTGTAGGCTGAGCCTTATGTTTGTCTGTGCAGTTTTCCATCGGGTAAATCCCTCCCTGCTCGTTGTTGTGTTTGAGGGGCTTTTAGGAGGAAGAAAAGTGGGACTGAAGGAGGCTCCTGCCCAGAAAAAAAATGGATGCTTCTGCTCCTCTCTGTCCCCTGCTTTAGAGCCCTGTTGGTGGCAAGCCAGGTGAGGTGCTGGGCAGGGACAGCCAGCCCCGTGTCAGCTCTTGTGCCTGCTGCTCCAGTGCTGGGCTGTGGGAAGGGGGCCAGGTTTAATTATGTCAGAGGGGAGAAGGAAAAGGCGGCCAAGAACAGGCTGTCACCACCAGAATTATTCTTCTGACCACGGGCTGATCCCTGCCTCTGTGGATGAAGACAAATAAACTGGCTAATCAATTTTCCTGGTGAGCTGGGTGTAGCTCTCAGCTATGTCGGAACACCCCCCATCTTTATCAGCAGAGCGTCACTGAACAGTTCCTTTGGCTTAGAGACTTCAGAAGCCCTTCCCTACCCCCTGCTTAATTTGAACATCTCTTTGGGGTTGTCTCTGCGTTCTCTTCAAGTTGCACTTTTTATCCCACATTTCTTAGTCTTCTAGCCAAATTTTTCCTCTTATTCCTTTTTCCTTGAGCTGTTTTTCTCGATTTCAAAACTGTCAAAGCTACTCATCTGAGATCTAACATTTCCTGTTCTAAGTTTCCAGCCAGGCACATGCTTTTTCTTCCTATTACAGTATGGCAATGAGTATCACCGAATTGTTTTATTGAAGTTTTATTAAATATCCTTAAACCTATACGGAAAACATCGAGTCCCAGAATCTAATTAAATTATTTTCTCATGTGAAAAACTGACAATGCAACAGTCTGTTAATCTTCATAATGTAACTAATGTACATAGAAATTGTGAGCAGCTACTTTATTATTTATGTAGAAAGAGTAATTGGGGTTTTTATGAAAGTTTTTTTACTAGATACTCTACTGAAAATCCAAGATGTATTATTTGAACTCAACTTGGTTTTTAATCTGATTTGACTCAAATACAATTTTTCCTTGGTATCAAAACTGATATACTTGACTCAAGACTTGAGGTTATTGAAAATTCTTTCAACCATAGTTGAAGAGCATACATATTACCCTTTGGGAAATAAGTTCCTTTTCCTTTATAAGTGACTCAGTATTGAAATTTTGAGATGGTAACTTCACATGTAAATGAGGTTGAATGAGGGATTTGTCCCATATCAGATGCTGAAAAAAGCTGGTTGGATGATAATAGTTTGAAGACTGAAAATCACATTTTTGGGCATGTTTTGCAGGCATCCAGCAAGATATTTTGACAGATCCTAAGGCAACTGCTCAAACTTCTGACACCAACATTCATATTCTTGCTACTAATCTTGACAGGCAAAGGGGATGCTGTTCTCAGGCAAGAGATTTTTAAAAAGACAAGTTTAATGTGCTTGTTTCAGCGAAACTTGATAAATTTGCCAGAGTTAACAGTGTTGCCCAAATATCACCAAAGTGCTGCAGGAACCCTGTGCTAGTGCTAAATAACCCTCAGAGGTCCAGCAGACCCAGCTGCAGCTCTCCTGTTAATGTTACCTTAGTGTGGTGTGACCTGGGTATCAACTTCGCTGAGTTGCCAAATTCACAGTCTGCTACTCTGTCTTTCTTTTTTTTTCTGATGTGGAAATAAAATCAATCAATCTGATATTAAAATCATATCCTAGAATATAATTAGCAGTGGCGAAAAATAGGTGGTTTCATTAGCAGTGCATATCATATATTTTAGGTGAAGTGTGAAGGACTGTGTAGAATTTAAAGATGGGTGTATTCCATGTGTAAAGATGAGTTCTGGGGTAAAATCAATTTTTACTGCTGCTCCTAGGTAGATGCAGATAAAATTACCACGGTGGCCTGTATTGTGGGTGAATTTGTGTACTACATGACACAATTGCTACTGAAACACCACTGCAAGAGCCAGTACTTACATCCAGGTGTATTCTAAACATAGCCTGTCATCTTTAACTTTCTATTAACGCAGGATTTAATATAGAACTTAATTTTGCTCTGATTAACTAACATATGCCAGATTTACGAGCTCTGTGTGGGGTTGTACACATTTGTATCTAAGTAGGAATGAGTGGGCAGAGGGTGCGCGGTTCCTGCCTGGAATAAATGAACCAAGGTCTTCACTGAGAGCTCCATCTGGCTCCTGACATCCACCAGCACGTAGCTGAGAAAAGGCAGCTCCTGTCTCTAATGGTGGAGCTGACTTCCCTGGGCGAGAACTGAGAACATAATAACACTCGGTCAGATTTCTGACAGAGCTCTTTGTCAGAGCCCTGTGGTGATAAAAAGTCATTGAGATGGTACAGGGTGATTCCTTGTGAAATCTCGATTTAGAGCAGGGGTTGTGATAGCTGAAGGATCCTGGTGTCTCATGATAGACATTCCCTGAAAGTTGTGAAGGGATGCATGTATTTTAAGTAGAACAGCTGAAACTGCATGAGCTAATCCTCTATTTGCGGGTGTATCTTCTGTCGGTGGCTCTGTGGCGTAACATGATATATTCTTTGCCCACAGCAGAAGCAGCAGTGTGCTCTTTAACATCTGTTGGGTTGTCATTTTCTCTGTTCTGTCCTTGTTGCTTGGTGTATTTAGTCTTCCTGTAAATATGCCTGTCCTGACACTTATTGTCGGCTGAGAATTGCATATTGTTTCTGTATCAGTGAGCTTTTGCTTAGCCCAAAGGCCTTTCCTTTGACCTTTACTGGGCTGAGTTGTTTGAATTGCACCAATTACTGTGCAGCATTTCTTAAATCCTGTATTCCCAAGGAGGATGGTCCCCATCTCTTTGCTGCCATAAAGGAATTGCAGCTCCCATGGAAAGCATGGGTGGTGTGCTTTGCTCCTGCTCTTTACATCTATGTATTAGAGAGGAGATGAAGGAATAGGAAGACTTTCAGGCTAGCTCTTTATCTCTGGAGGTAAAGGTACAGCTGACTGGACACTTCTGGAGAGTTGTAAGATCTGTACTGACTGCAGAGGTAACAAAAAGTCTTTCCTTGCTGGGAGGTGGAGGAAGGGGCTGTCAATTTGATTAACTCTTTTCTAATGGCGTAATCAACTCATAAAATGGCTTCTCTGGCATGTGTTTGAACTCTTGTGCTGTGCAGAGTTATCTGGGACATTTTGCAGAACCAAAACTATGCCAGCCACTGAGGATTTGGTGAGTGCTAATTAATAATTCTCTATTGAAAAATGAGGCTGCAGGAGGTGGTAGCTTTTCTTTTTATCCTCCTGTTCATGTATAATCTCTGTGGGTCCTGTGTTTTCCTTTGGGCCTTCCCAGTTGCAGGACTGGTGTCCTCCTGATGGTGTCAGAAGCAGCCATGAGGGAAGAGTGGGACATTTGCACAGCTCATGTGAGATTTTGCAGCAAACTTTGAAAACTTCAAGGTCTTTAAATGGAGGTCTTCAAACCACGTAGGACTGTAAAACACTTCTTATTAATAAGACATGAAATTGCTCACACCATATTTTGTCTTTTAAATTTAGAGGGCCATTGTCATAGAAGGACCTTCAGAAACATGAAGTGACACAAAAGTTTGCAGCAGCAGGTGTCCAGCAGGTGCTGTTTCTGGAGGAAGGGTTTTGCTCTTGTGCTTTGTACTGCAGCTGTTATTGCTAACCTGACAAACTCTATGCTTTTTAGTTATTGACTTAAACCTTGCCAAAGTAGCTCTTCCTTTTAAGTGGAAAAGTGTGATGAAAAAAATAGTAGTAAATAGTTTTTCAATAAAGCAAGAAGAGTTCGATTTTTGCTTTTGCTCAGCATTATTTTCTTAACTGGGGCAGCTCAAACAGCATGTTTGCAATCTATGTGTGTGTTTAATGCAAGAGGAACATCCCTGAAAATCTTTCTCTTTTCAAAGGTTTGGCTGAGTAGTCCTGGGAGTGCACTTAGTATCCATGTTGTCATGTAACATTCTTTCTTACAAAGGGGTGATGACTGTGCATTGAGTACAGCTCCCATCTGCTGGGAGGAGGGTGACAGGACCGGGTTATTTGTTTGTTTTTGGTGAGATACGCCGGTGTGACAGACATCCTTTTCATGCCAACATTGGCCCACAAGGAAGCTCTTCTCAGGATCTGGCCTTGCTCATTTTCTCTGGCTTGATGGTCTCTGTGAAGGTGTGTGAATAGGATTATGTCAATCATCCTTATATTGTTTAGACACTGCTTTAGGGTGGAGCAGGAGAGGGGACTCTGAGGTGCTGTCTTTGCATAACTGTGTTTATCTAACTGCTACACAGACACACACCAAATTCTTCATTATCACCCTCCTTGGCTGCAATCTTCAAAAGATAAAAGAGGCCTGGATGAGGGGGTGAGAGCACGTGTGCCCTGCAGTCAGATGTAAGGTGCTTTAGGCAGCGGTGGGTGAGGTGAGGACCCTGTGTTTGCTAATTCAGTCTGACTTCAAACAAGCTCTTCCATGCTTTCAGCTATTTTCTCCTTCCCTTCCTGTATCCTGTAGAGATTAAACCATAGGGAATATTCCATGCATGTGAAGGTGGAGAAAATAGGAAAGTACAAGTTCAAAAGAAATACAATGGTATATGTACCATTGCATGTCTGTACTTTGAAGCTGAGTTCTGCACCTACAGTAGTGAATCAAGGATTTGATTCACTATTGAAAATGCATTTTTTATGAAAGTCACACTCTTTTGGCCATGATAAGGATTTTTATGGTTTAGGCCAGGATTTGCCCCCAAAATGATTTTGTTGCCCTTTTTTCCAAGTGAGGGCCATTTTCTATGTTTCTCTGAGATCGAGGCCACATCATCATCAGTGTAACTAGGCATGACAGAAATTTTTTATAAATCTCTGGATGTTTTGTGGCATTTCCATACAGTACAGTAAAAGTATTTGCATGCAGTTTTGGACAGTTCTGTAATGGAGCATTTCTGCAGCATTTTTTGTGTGTTTTCCTCAGCTTGAATTCTCTTTTTTAAAAAAAAATGTTTGGTTTAGAAATGCACACTGCCGTGTTTATTACTTCAAAATCTTTCTTACCAGAGTTTTGCCTTCCCCACTCTTATACATACAACTCTCAAAAGAAATCAGCATTTCCCCAAATCCAACTGTTTAAAAATATCATTATATTCTCCTCAGAACAATAAAAAGGAGTTACTCCAGTTGAAGTATGAAGGAGTATCATAGTTTTTCTTCTAACAGCACCCAAGCAGTGGTTATGTTTTTGGTAGGATCAGGTGACCTCACTGTGGTGGGCAGGCTGTGTTCCTGCTGTCTGTGTGACAGTAGTGCAGGCTCAGGGGGTGGCTGGCAGAGGGATGTGCTTCAGGATCAGGCGGATCTGCCCCCTCACAGCTCCTGGATTGAGGGGTTTAGGAAGGCAGGTGACTGTAGCCCTGACCACACAAATGCCATCATGTTTCGTTTCTTGATGGTTGGAACAGGCACATTTTCCACCTCTGAAATCCCTTGTATTCCTTGGCACGTTTGCTGTTTGACTGAAGCACTGCTCTGGCTGGAATTCTCCCCATCCCAGATGGCCATGGAGTATTTAGGGCTATGAGTGACACCGTGTAAGCTCACATAAATCAGCACACACTGCTGTGACTGCCATTATATATACTATAGATTGATGATTAAACTATTTTTACAATAACTCTGCCTCATGCAGAGTTAAATGGATAGAAACAAGAGGTTGTTTCCCTGTGTCTGAAATAGTTTGTCTCACAAAGGCTTCATCCACTGTGTTTTGGTTAGATTTAATACTAGCATTGTACATATATCCTACAATCAATTCCCATTGATTTAAGTGAGAATTCCTAATTCCCTTGAGATATTTTGGATTTCCTGATTTAAGTGTGTAGGGATTTGGCATTTTATGCCTCCTACATTGAAGTTTAGCAAAACATCTTGACTTATAAACAGGATGGAAAGGAAACTGCAAAGGTCATGTGCTTATATGCATCCCTAAATAGGAATAGATATAAATCATGTTCTTTGGGAATTTTTATGATTCATTTTCTAGTCTTTAAAGACAGGCGGTAGGTGATTTTTATTTTTTAATTTTTTTTTTTTTTTAGGGCCTGAGTCTCTCATTGTGCTGTCAGTTCCCACCATTTTCCTTCCAAAAGAAATGTTTTAACAGTCTCATGATTATGTTGTTATTTGTTTAGCTTAAGCAACTCAAGAATTATTAAAATGCATTAGGTTATAAATTATGTGGATTGCGAGCTCATTTATATTATCTGTCATCTGATAAAACATGTAATTATATTTATGGATAAGAAGTAGTTAAAACACAATTTGAGCAAGAAAATGCTAGACTTTTAAAAATATTTGAACTGTACACTCCTTTCTGGTGATCTGGAAGTAGAAAGAAACATAGGTTAATTTAGAAGGGGTAATTTATAATAGTAAATAAACAGGAAATTTTAATGTAAAGTGGGATATGCTTTCTTAAACCTGCCCAACAACTGGCATTACCTAAAGCAGAATAAAACACATCATTTCTAATAAGAACTATTTCTAATAGAGCGTCTTACTACAAGCGTGGTTTGGCCTGGCTCAGGTGCAATGAAAACCTGGAAAAAAGACTTTCACAATGTTTTTTCAAGCTCTAAGTATAGAAGAGTCTTCTCTTTTGGGAAGATACAGGAATGGCATTATGATATTTTGGTTATCAGTCAGATATGTGTGTGGGGAGATTAGGGTTTGTTTTTTTGGGGAGGGCTTTGTTGAGAACTTTTTCCTTATTACTTCAAAAGGGTCCTGATTACAGAGGGAGCATCTGTTTTGCTGTTCTGGCTCAAATGGAAACGATGCATATCAAATTTCAGTGCACCTTTAACCAGGTGATAAGTAGTGTTAACTGATGACATCCAGTCTTTATAAAACAGTTATCTTAAAATAATGTTACTTTATTTGTCTTTGCCACAGTGCATTTTCTCGCTTCATGAAATTAGTAAGAAGTTCTAAATTAATTTTGAGCTAAAAAAACCCCCAAAGCAGCTGTCCTGGCAGTGTAATTTCTTGTGCCTGCATCCCAGCACGTTTAATATTTGACCCCATTTTTCAAACACCAAGCAAGCAGCTTCAGCAGCCTGTGAATCTTGGCCTTGCAGGTGGGGAAGTGGGAGAACAACTCCCTGAGCCTGAAGTACTCGGTGTGGCCGAGGTACAGCTCCTTCGCTGACAGCGACCCCGACGACAACCACCTGAGCATTGTCACCCTGGAGGAGGCTCCCTTTGTCATCGTGGAGGACGTGGATCCTTTGATGGAGAGTTGCCAAAAAAACACCGTGCCGTGCCGAAAATTTGTCAGGCTGAAGTGAGTAAATGCCTGGCATTTCTTTTTCCTGAGCGCAAAATACATTTCCCCTAGTTTCTCATTAATTGTTTTCTTTCCTTCTTTCACTGTATAATTGTTCTCTGATAATTTGCTGCTCTTTTTCTCTTGCTTCCTGTCTTTGCTATTCCTTCAGTGTTTCATGTCCTCTTGCTTTTTTCCCTTTCCCACATGGTGTGCTCTTGTTTGCACATCTTCCTTTTTAAAAAGTAGAAAGGTTCTGGTTATACATGTGCAAGTCACATTGAATTAACAAGAAGATAGTAAGTTTATAGTAAATTCAAAGTCAACGAGAATTAGCCCTTTTCAGACATATGAAAGAAGACTGTGTTCTAGAATGGGGCTGTTTTAATGAGTCCTCTTCCAATTGTTTCCAGTTATGTTGAGATACGCCTGTTTTCATTAGTCTTTAACAATTCGAGAATGTCTCCCAATGAAAATCTGTTTATGCTGAAATGTGGGAGAGGATAAACTACTCCAGCATAAAATACCACTGTGACTTACCACTGAGAGACAAGTTCCCTGCTTTTATCGCTCCATAACTTTGGAGCAGTCATTAGAAATCAGTGGAGAAGGTTTCACTGAGCATTTATCAGGGGTGTTTCACCTGTTCTGTGCTTTGCTCTGCGTATTTATGAACTGAATATAATAACAGCAGGTTTTTACTGAGCAGGTGTCAGGGAATATGATGCATGTTTCTCAGGATTCCCAGAGGCTGCTAAATGATTGTACACATGCTTCCTCAAGTCCAGAGAATTTTTTTTTGTCTGACATAACTGTACTTAGTCAGGTTCTAAACTAGTTTTATTTTAATTTTGAATTCTTTCGAAGGTGGTAAAATACTGCCTTGACTTCTGAAGATGCTTATACTAAAATGCTCTAGGGGTCACAAAATGAGCATTTCAGAAAAAAAAGGGAGAGGGAAAGGCTACATCATTGCACTCAAAGGTGGCCTGAAATTCACCTTCTCGAAGTGCAGGAAAAAGTGCACTTTGAGAAGATGCATCCACTTTCAGTACAGTGAACTGCTGTGCCTTTTTATAGCTTACATGTGCTTTAATTACTAAATGACATGTAGTCTGATGTCTTGAGAGTAAAAGTAATAAATGATTAATCTAATCCTAAGAGAGAGATTAGTAAAAGGAGACTATGGCTTGATGGAGAAGTGCAGTGTGTCAGGCTAGATAGTGCAGCAACAATCATGTCATACAAGGTAACATTATCTCTGTCTCATCAAGCAGCTACATTATGATTAGTAAAAGCTGCAAACACCATATATTTATAAAAGCATCCTGTGGATTATTTCTCTGTTGACTCAGAAAAACATGTCCACTCACAAGTATGACAAAATGTTGTTTCACAGCATGCTGAATCCTGCTGTTGTGGTGCTTCTGTTTTTCCTAGCAGGAATACTTATGTGTCTCTTCTCTGTTGACAGCAACAAAACTAATGAGGGAACTAACGTGAAGAAGTGCTGCAAAGGATTCTGCATCGATATCTTGAAGAAGTTGTCTAAAACTGTCAAGTTCACATATGACCTGTATTTGGTGACCAACGGGAAACACGGCAAAAAAGTCAATAATGTGTGGAATGGGATGATTGGTGAAGTAAGTTCTGTTAGCAACATTTGGGCTGAGTTGTTTTGGAGAACCGAGGTGTTCTGTGCTGAGTGACGTTGGTGGTGTGTTCTCTGTGTGGATCAGGTGGTGTATCACCGGGCAGTGATGGCCGTGGGGTCCCTCACCATTAACGAGGAGCGCTCTGAGGTCGTCGACTTCTCGGTGCCATTTGTTGAGACTGGGATCAGCGTCATGGTGTCACGGAGCAACGGCACAGTTTCACCATCTGCTTTCCTAGGTATGATTCTCCAACCCACCCACATCATTTAATTGCATTTCTATAGAGTTTGCTTGGTTTAATTGTTTAAGATACGTAGTGCATTGACACGTTTCTGTCAAGTTTTGGATTTTACATTAGGAAGGTTTTACCGTGTTGATGTGCTAATTAACGTGATTATTAATACATGAAGATAATGCTGTTGGTTTTCAGATGCTTTAAGTGAAACCCAATGCTGGTGATTTCAATATGAAATACAAAGAATCCCCCAAAATCTTCAGTTGGTAGAATTACATCCTCAAACCTGCTTCCTTACAAACTAATTTATGCTTGCTTAGCCCATTATAATTGGTTTAATTATATCTTTAGATATAACTTGAAAGGTAATTTGACAGTAGTAACCTCTTACTTCTGAATACCCCACTACTGTACTGGAGAGCTGAGTGTTTTCTCCATTGATGCAGCTGAA
Organism: Corapipo altera; assembly: GCF_003945725.1. NCBI lineage: Eukaryota > Metazoa > Chordata > Aves > Passeriformes > Pipridae > Corapipo > Corapipo altera. The sequence goes on from NW_020884914.1 coordinate 3,054,482, forward strand.
CAGTGGAGAGATGCAACAAAGAAATGAAAGGCTGGGCAGAGAGGAGGCGGGATGTAAAGAAACTAAGACTTTGGATTTCTTTTCTTACATATTTCTTGTTTCAGTTGTGCAGTTCTCCTTTCATTATTTCTCTCTCCTCCTCTTTTAGTGTTTATGGTTTACTTTAGCATTTGGTGGGTGGCCTGAATTTACCTGAAGCTGAAAAAAGAATGAGCCATGAGGTGGATCAGAAGTGCCTGGAATGCTGTTATATTCCTGAGCCTAGTATTTTTGAAGATATCTTTTACAGAAAAATAGTGCTGGTGACACTAAAATTATTAAGTGGAAAAATGAAAGCTGAGTGTGTTCCAGGTCTCTGATGGAACAGTTCAGTGTGTTCAGGTCCACTGGGTCAGCAGTGGGGCTGTTTCTAGATTGCAGAGTGGAAGATTTTCACCTCCACTGAAACTCCTTATAGCCACTGAGGAACAGATTGTTCGTGTAGTATCAGCTACAAGCAGGCAAATAATTGGGTTTTCTTGCACAAGAATCATCATTTCACCACAGAGCTTTTTTCTCATCTCTGTTCCATAAAAGCACATTACAGAGATGATGCAAGTAAATATAACACAGGGAGTAATCAAATAACTACTCAGATGTGATGATACCTAAGCAAGTTTTGATATGAATGTTTGATATGAATGAAAGACTTCTAAGTGAAATTGCAAGAGATTCTACTTGTAATGAAAATACTCAAATAGTATCTTTTCTCTAAGTTATTGAGTTGTAAAGTTCATTTTTTAAATTGCAGTTTCAGCATGTTGAAATTATCCTTTGAAATATGAGTGTTGGGGTGTTTTACAAATGTGCTGTAAGTGCAGTTATTATTTTTTTCTTTTACTTATCTCTTAAAAACCTGTTTATGGCCACCATCAAAAGAGAGGCTGCTTTTGCATTTTTCGCAGGAACATAGTTATTAGATTTCTAAAATGCATTTAATGTTATTAGTTTAGTTGGGCATACGTGTATCCCAAAAGCAAAATTAACCCCTTCTTATAAAGCTCTATAGAATAGCATTACTTTAGAAGAAATTTGATTTACTGCACCAATAAATCAAGTCTGTGCTCTCAGAAGTATGTTCTGGCTTTTCAGACCTAGATGAAGCTGCCAGTTTGCTGGAATTGCGTAGTAGTAAAATGTTTTGCCTTGCAAAATAGTATCAGGGAGATACTGAATTTATTCACAGACTGATTTCGTTTCAATTAAGTGAATGCCTAAGAATACAGTCATCTTACATAATTCCTTTAAAGGATTTTTTAAAAATCTGTCAAATACAATATTATTTCTTTAAAATAGCACTTGATTAAAGTTCCTGAAAAGTCTGGGTTTGTGAATTGTTTCTGTGAGTGCAGACAAGTACAGGATTTTGTGGGCCTAGATTTTCCGTTCAGTTTTTGTGTCCAATAGATCTGAGTAACTGATGGGCTGTGACAGCTTCTTCCTCATCATCTACCGTGTTCTGATTCTGGAGTGTCTCCTTCAAATGAGAGTTTTGTCCACATTAAAACATTTTCACATTGTACTAGAATTCATACATACTAGATCCACAAATAATTTTTTAAATGATTTTCTGGCGGTTTGGTTCAACTTTATATAAACAGACAAAATAAGGGAAACCTCAAATCTCATTTTCTATATTTTTGAGAGGGAGAGAGTTCATAGGTGAGATCAGTTTTATTTTCTGGAGGCATTGGTGGAATAGAAAATCTATGCCCCTTGTTATTTAATATGTTCTTTGAGTGTTGGTTTTGGTGGTGGGAGGTAAAACTCAAAGACATCTTTTTCCTTGATCAATGTTCTCCATTGTCAGTCA